>NC_070627.1:20677410-21351917 GCF_947347685.1 Pleuronectes platessa
AGAGCCGCGGATGGCAGACCCCTGTGTGGAACCGAATTTGTATGGTGTATTGGACGTTTTTGTGTCTGCTGTGGCAGCAGTGTCCATCACTTTTAGCTGTCCTCTGGAAACACTTCTGTTGTCGTTTCATCTCTATTTGCAGCGCGTTTCTCTCTTTTTTTCTGATTTCAAGATTTATTCCCTGGGATAACTGTGAAAATATATTAAAAAAAATAAAAATTGTCCACCAAGTTTCGTGGAACCCCATCCAAATAGTCTTCCTTTCAGTAAAAGAAAGTCAGCAGCAGACAGAGGCCTACGTTTCTTTAGCGTTGCTTTGATTGGCCTTTACAATTTCACTTTCTGCGAATCCTCTGAGTGGAGAAACAGAAATTGCCGTTTTCTAGCTGATGTGTGCAGAAGCTTTTGAATGAGTAACAGCATTTTCAGAGGTCACATTTTCTAATCTGTCCCTTTGTTTCGAGGTAATTAGATGTCACACAGGTCATTGAATTAGTATTCAATCATTCAGCTCTGCCCTTACTTATACAAGTACAGGTGGTAATGATCTTGGAAAGTAAATTTTACTGAAGACTCAAGTTCCCGTTGAGTCAGTATTAACTGAAACTTGTGTAACAAGCACTAATGCTTTAATATTAGAAAAATTATGTAGGAGACGAAAGGTTCCACAAATATAATGTTGTGATGTGTTCAGGATAGATGTTCTGCAATCAGTCGGCTATTCATGCTGTACTTCTGTAGTGTTTCGAAGCTTTTTTTAAGAGCTCCTTTAAAACCCATATCTCTCTAGGGTGAAAAAACTATGTATGAGAGAAATAGTACAGTTTGCAGTTTGATCGTTTTTAGTTTGTCTATTCACAAACACAGAGCATAGCATGTGTTACTTCTCTGATAACAATCTTAAAATGTGATGCTCTCAGCGTTGACACAAAATGATAATCAGTCTGAAGTGTCGGAGGTATATACAGGCCTTTGTATATCCAGTTAAAAATCTGGCAATTGAAAGCGTTCCAATAAAAAACCTTCTAACAGCAGTGATTTAAGAAACAGAGTCTCTGCACTGATGGCACAAGCCTGGTCACCTTATATACCAGCTCATGAGCAACTAGCAAGTGTTGGAAGATCCTCTAAACTGGATGTTTCATTATATTGATAGTGTCGGTTGGTAATATGTTAATATGTCACCATTTCGCTGCACAGAGATGACACACCCTTTTTTGCCATTTCAACCCTGCCCATTATAAATCAGTGTGAAGAATAAAAAAAGTTAAATCCCTCACATGAAACAAGCACACCCTTTCTCAACTTGGCAGAAACCTTTTGTGTACATGTGGGAGAACTATCCCCCACAGTGAGAAGCCAGCAGAGAAACTTTGTTTTCTGGTCATATGAATTTTTTTGGGGCATTCTGCTCTTGTCCAGTCTCAAGTCAAAGAATAAAGGATGGGCAGAGAAATGGTTCCAGGGCAGTTTCTATCTGGGGTTAATGTTAGGGGCATTTTTGCTCCTCCAGAAAGTCCCCACACGTTTAACCCAGTTTGAGGCACACAGGAACAGGAGTGGATAAGAACAGTAGGAAGATCAGAGTGTGAAACTGAGATCAAGTCCCCACAGCCTCTAGAACAAGGGCTGGCAAGAAATTCAGCCACATACCATTATCTAGGTTTTGTATTAGCCATAAGGAAAAGGCCCTCTTTATTCTGTGGCTGTACTTCTGTAGTGTTTTGAAGCTTTTGGTATGGTTGGACAGCGAGACGAAACCGTTTAGCTTTGGACTGGGAGTACGGTCTCGGTTTGATAATCGTTACAGCCCTAGAGTCCACACAATGCAGGTTACACAGTTAATTATAAAAATATCTCAAGAAAGACAGAAACAATGGATAGGCCCATAAATGACCATAGTCATTAACAAACTGTTCTCTCCATATGCCCAGAGGAAGCTGCTCTAAACCCTTAACACAAAAAGGTTTTGCAATTTATTAAATCACTGCGGTTTATCTGGTCTAATATCATGTTTGAGTCAACGCGTGTTCCTATAGTAACATCAACTACTGCACAGAGATATTCTTTGACTTACAATTTGTTGATAGTGCCAGTTGCTTTCATTTCTGAATTAGATCTAGATCAAAACAAAGCACACCTTCACTGGAATCGCGACAGAGCTCAGAGAACAGTGGGGTTCTGCTTTTAATTAGGTCTTGACTAGTCACCACAATGTTATTGTCCTGATTGATGAGGTGAACGCCTGTGAGAAAGAGGAGGATGAAAGAGAAAGAGAGGAAAAACTGACACCTCTGATCTGTGTGATCTCCAGAATCCGAATTGATTTGCTCTAACGCTGTGATATTATGAAAGACTAGAGAACTATACATCTTCTCATAACTGTGATGCCCATTAGGTGCTATTTGTCCTCAATACATCAACAGCAGCAGGGGAATGACAAAAGATGCCATCTATTAAAATTCTGCCCCTGGCCCCAATTCGTCTTTAGCACATCAGTGGGTACATGTCTCCGATGATAAAGTGGAAGAAAATGAAATGGTCCCAGAACAATGCAAAACTACAACTAACAACTCATAAATGTCTCTCACACTTCATATAAACACATAAACACATAAACTAACATCCTAATGACCGTACGTGTGTGTACTTGTTTTTGTTACCGCTCTACAACATTTTCCAGCATTAAAACTGACCTGGGCTGCTTTCAGACATGCACTGAACTCGGATAATCTCCTGACATTCTCTGGGGGGGGGGGGGGGGGGGGGGGGGGGCTGTGGGTTTGAACACAGATTTGTGTTTAAATCAATTATAATAATAAAAAATATCTCAGTAGTAAAAAGAGCTGCCAATCACCTAGAAGACATCCACAAAGATGTGCTGACGCTGGTTTCACAGCACTGTAAACGAAAACCTGTGATCTCCGCTATACTGTTCCCCCTCCTCCCTTGAAGGATCTGGAGATTTCTGTGTTGTTGTAAACGCACCCAATTGTGCGGACATTCTCAGGAGTTCATGTGTGAAAACAGCTCTTGTCAGGACCAGTGGACCTCATGAGTACCCAAGCCTGGTCCTGATGTGGCAAATCAGCATTTCTGAGGTCCTGGTTAGGGTTAGTGGTGAGATGTGAATTGTGGTTAGGTCGTGTTTAAACATGGGGATTAAGTTTTAGTTAGGCTCTCCACATTGAAGGGAAGTCAATGCAACTCCTTATAAGGACAGCTATGCAAAACTGCGCTAGTGCGTGTGTATGAACGAGTGGGGTGTTCTCCAACATCCACTCTGACAGGCAGACTGCGGCAGGCAGACATTTATTTAACATTCTTTATTCCTTTCATTTCAAATGTTGGGATCTATGAAAACAAACTCGACCTCAATGGGTGAAGATGTTATATGACTCAAATCTAAAATTCGAGTCAATATTCCACAGCAGTGCCTCACGCTCACGTTAGCCGCCCCCCCGAGATCTGAGGAGAGGGTGGACACTGTTTTGCAGCCACAACTCTGCAGGCTAATTTGTATGCATCTACATTCATGAGATGCTGTGCGTTGACCATGTGGTCAGATGTGTATGTGATATGAAATTAAATCCATGCACATCCCCAGCAGGACTGGGATCCATAAATCTGGTTAGTTTTTAGGGCGCATCTTTTTGGGGCATTTGTGCGAATGTAAATTTTTTGTGTGGATCCAACACTGTTTTATAAATGAGGCCCTACTTTTGACAGGAGGCTTTATTATAGCTTTATTAGCAGTTTTGGAATTATTTGCTCTTAAGGGGATGACTCACTGCAATCGTCTACCACAGAGTTCTTCAACAGTCCACACTTCTCTCTGCCCAACTCCTCAAAACCTGGTCTGCACTTCCATCACAAATCCAATCCTGCACTTTCACAGATTCAACAACTCTCGAGTTTTACCAGCGCTGCTCTGGATCACTCGCAGCTCAGTTGGTAAAAATGTTCATCATGCGATGCAACCTTTAACCCATCAAGACCTGAGGTTCCACTTTAAAAAAGCAGTAAAACCTAAGCATTGTTTGAAAACCTGAGGCTTTTCTGAAAAACTTCTCGAAAACTTTTAATTTTGAGCAAATATGGAGATAAAATCCATCCATTTGACCAAGCTAAAACAGTCGGCTTTTATTGCAATTTGTCAATAATTTCCCCAATAATTTCCCCAGTCAGTCAGCGATAACCATATATACCATATAGCATAAACATTCGTCTCTTCTTCCGTAATCACACCCATTCTTATATGAGGACACATGCGTATGCTGCATCCTGTCTAGCAGTTTTTTTCTCCAACAACTCCTGACGCTTAAAACTCTCAGTCACTAATCTGCTGCCGAGGAATTACTGCTCATTAATTAATTAGCTCCTGCAGCTAATTCAAATTTATATAAAATGAAGTGACACGCAGCTTTTTCCCTAGTGTAGTTCATTAAGGGGACTTGCAAGTAACATAATGTTAAAGAACAGTAAAAACAAACCGTTTAAATTAATCAAAACGTTTAATCAGCCCATGTCAAAACGTACAGCGGATAGATTCTGTAAACCAATATTCAGTGTCTCTCATACACAGCAGGTTTACCTCCAACAGTGAGACAATCTTACAAACGATGTGTAGCTGCAGTGGTTAAAGGAATATTAATACATTTCTCATTCACTTCTAATAAACCTGTGGCTCCCATAATTTCAGGCACCACAGGAACTTGTAGATGCAATCAAGAGGCTTTTTCAAGAACGACTAGAGATGGTTTCAGATGCTTTCTCTGCAGATGTCGAAAAAATCTGAAACATGTGCACAATCTTTACTCCTCCTAGTGTAACTCTTTACTGAGCGTTGTGAGGACATATATGCTAATTGTCTGACAACATCACACCGAGCTGCTGTAGCACTCATCTGATCGTGTTTGCGTTATGGATACCAAGTTGTCAAGACAGTAATTACAGAATAATCATTTGTGCATATTCAGCATTTGATACCCTCCGTACAATTAAGGCCGGGGTATGGAAATAAAATGGGATTACTGACCTGCACTATATCATTTTATTACAGAACTTTGAACCTGTTTTCTCCACACCCTAATTTTTCCAGGTATTCTGTTTACACTGGTGTACGTGTTTGTCAATGATTTATCGCTGCGGGGGTTGTTCAATAAAACAATATCAATAAAACAATATCTGTAATTATTGCATAACAAAGGCTCAATATATATTGATGTGAGGAGGTGATCTACCACGGATTTTTTCCAAATGTTTGACTGTTAAATCAAATGATAAAAATATTGATATCAACTTGTATAAAAAGGTTTATCTTGATGTCATTTTCGGCCAAATCATCCAGTCCAAGGTGAACACATTACTTTACCATAATGGCTGAGGGTGGGACTTGAGGTAGAGAATTCCCAGGAATCAGGTGAAGGTACTGACAAGTCCCAGATGTAACTATGAAGGTCTGCCAAAGGACGTCGGACCGAGGACACTGTAATGTGTCTGCTAGTAAGAGGCAGGTAACAGATGGGTTGTCAAGTAAGAACCATTCTGGAACTGAGAGGAGAGGAAGTGCTTGAATGGTTGTCAAGTCTTAGAAGTCGGCAGGTGGCAGGCAGGCAGACCAAACGGGAAGGAAACAGCAGGGAGTGAAACTGAAGCACAAACACTTCCAAGGATGTGAACAGACAAACTGACAGGAGAGAGAGAGATTGACCACCTGTCCACACTAATGCATATATTTTGCTAAATGAAACTTGTCCTCTGTGTTTGGGTCCTTTGTCCGTAAGTGCAATTGGTGTTTTAGGTCAAGAGATTCTTTACAAACGCCTTATAAAGTGCAGATTTTCAAAAACGGTGGTTTGTGTAGTCGCTTTTATTCATGTCTGGATGGAGATATTTTGTGAAGCAAAGGTTGCTTGGACGGACATTTTGGGGTAAAACATATCAGTTCAAAAAGTATCTGCAGTCGTGTACAATCAAGCTGCATTTGTGTCACAGTGGTACGACTAGACTGTCACAATCCAGAGGCTCCTTCAAATGCAGCTGATGATGTGTTAATCCACCCCAGAGCAGGGCAGACTCTACCGAGTTGGTCCTTTCGGCATGATATATCCCATGATTCATTGCACTTCAGTAAAGAAAAGTTTTCAAAGTAAAGTAATGGCGGCAAAAAGTGACGCGAAAATGTCCAAAGTTTTTATTTTTAAATGTATGTACCTAATGGTTAACATAATTCAATGTTTGTAATCAACTGAAGAACGTTTTCGTCCGTAGCTTTGTTGCGAGGCATCAGCTGTTTCCCCCCCCCCCGAAATAAATAAATAATAAAAAGTCATAACAAGATCAAAAGTAAAAATCTAAAAATACCCAACTGTGTCAGAGTAGTGATAATGGTGTCACACTAAAACAGGAAACAACTGACATATGAAGCTTTACGTTCTGTTACGTACGAGCTGAGGTCGGCCATGTTTGAAGAATGAGTTCTTTCAGTGCATCGTGGTCACTGTCACTTCATCGTCTATAACACTAAAAAACCCTCTGTGCTCACAGTTACTCTGAGTGACGATTGTAAAGACGCCACCTCATCATCACCCCTGAGCTGCGGCATACAGGGAAAATTACTTTGCTGCTTTCAGCTCTGTGAGGAAAGTGTCCAAAGAAACACTCAGCGCTGATCAGACATGGCTCACTACACAAGGTCTTTATAATTCTCTTTTGACTCATGATGTTTCACCAGATTTGCAAGCTGCCGGCAACACAAAGGAAAACGCGAGGTTTAACAAACAAAAGCCACAAGGTCATTTTTGTTTTGAATGCTCTACACTGACATGTTCATCGATGATAAGGACATCATTCAATGCTGGAGGGCTCTGAGACACTTGTGGGAGATTTCAAACACTTTGCTCAGTGATTCACTGAAGCATGAGAAACACTCAGTTCTTCAGCCAGTCATTTGCAATTTGTGTTTGTGTGTATGAAGTTTATTTCAGGTCTGCGACGACATGATTTGAGAGCAAGTTCATCAAAATGTAGTGTTTCTGATTTATTAGACTATTGACAAAGAGGGATTACTGTGTACAATATATCGCCAGTGCATTATGACAATAAACAGACAATGTCTAACTTCACACTTAAATTATCAATATTTATATGTATCTATGTTTTTATATTTTATTACAAATCTTTTCGTTTATTGCTACCTTTGGTATGATGCACACACATTGAACGAGGGTCTTTTCTTGTCTTGCAGTTCATCAAAGCTTTCTACAACAAGACGTGGATTGAGAGGTATGGGGAGCCGATCGGAGCGGAGGCAGTCACCCTCCTCTGGTCCATCACAGTGTCCATATTTGCTATCGGAGGTCTTCTGGGAGCATTGTCAGTCTCTTTATTCCTCAAAGTGTTTGGAAGGTCAGTTGACTCACGCGTTCTCATACCATGTGTCACTGCAGATATGTCTCTCCAGCTGCACTGGTCTGACTTGTATGATCAGGCGTGTTTCAAAGGGTTTTGTGGATTTTTGCGTATTCTTTAATTATCAAAATGATCAGCGGTTCTCAGGGGGCCCTTCTCAGCCGGGGGCCCACAGCATTTGCCTGCTTTGCTTGTTTTGTTGCAACAACCCTGATCATGATCACTATACTTTCCATTGAAATTAGATCATAAGACAGAATACAGCTCGAGGACTTGTGATCCATAATTATAAATCAATAGTGTTCTTCTCTTAAATTGTCAGTGGCAAAACCCCTTTTACTTAACAAGTTTCTCAATCTTGAGACACATGAGTGATGTAATCCATTTAGAGTTGGCAAATCGGTCCAGGGGATAAAAATGAGATCTGCTCCGCTTAAAGAAAACAGCTTCATGGGAAATCACTGCACTTCCCTCTGCTCCTCACCTTTCCCTGGATTGGCCAGAACCCATGGCAAGATTATCCTTCATCTCGGCAGGACACGCTACACATGCAATTTTCATAAACACGAAACTCCGTCTTTCCGAGCTTAGGAGACAATGCTGATACGCTGCAGTGCAATTCTTTTCTTCTCTTCTTCAGGCTCTCGGTTTTCACATTCTTATATTACCCTCGGTACCTCAGTAACCCTCCTTCTCCTGTCGCTGTCAGTCTCTCTAAATCCCTGGGACTGTTAAGTAGGGGCAGGAAATGTAGGGACTCACAATGTACAGTGAGATTTTCCATCATGCACAACAGGAAGTGACAAACAGACTTTTCTCTATAGGGATTCTGTGGATATGTTTCATCATATAGAACAACCCAGCAACACATACTAAACATAGTACAGCTCTTTTGTGAATCAGTGACTTCAGAGTGACTAAACTACTGATTTAACCCTTTTGAGGTAGTGTATAAGGTAGTGGGTGTGACGGATTATAGACAATATTCTGTCATATTCTAAACTATTGATCAGACTTATTTAAATTATTTAGAAACTGATTTAATTTAAGCAGTTAGGATTGCCATGGTAGTTTCAGTTACCGGTGTTAAACTGTGTTCAGACGCACACTGATCACATAACGTGTCCACTGGTCTCACAGACTTTTTCATTTTTAATGGACATTTATTGTTGTGTCAGTGGTAGTGTCCACATTTATCAAATGTAAATTATGTGACAGAAATTGTAAAACCTTGACTGAGGATTGAGTGGAAGTGGAAGGCCAGATGTGGTGAATTTGGTTTAGTTTGAGCTTAGGCTGACATCTGGTGCTTGAGCTGAAACCTGCATAGACTGGTTTAGGGCCACCTGTGGTCATATGAGTAGCTGGAACATAGGATTGGGTCCTGTTCTGGCTTGTTCAGGACAGTAGCAAAAATCTCCTAAAAGCCTATTTTCTCCCATCTGTGATCCATTATTTTGCATATAGGATATGTATCAGTTTCTGTTTTAGTATTTGTTGTCATCACTTAAATATTTTCACATATTTCCGTTCTGTATATAAAGTCTGACTCAAATATAGATTTTCTTAATCGAACATGTTTTTTTACAGTGAAGTACAATTTGAATATATGGTCAGTTGCGATTTACCAAATTCTGTGAAGAGTAAAATTCAAGCACTTTGTTTATGCCTCTACTGCACTGAGGTTTTTTACTGTAGTGTACACTTACTGACACCAGTTGTAATGAATGTTAATACTCAACTACTATTCTCTCCTTTACCCCTCACCTGCCACACACAAGAGGTATCACCTTTTAATGAAAAGTGACTCCTGATTATTCCTAGTTTTAGCAGTCATGTGGTGATTAGCTTCAGACTGAGGGATGATGCTCTGACAGCTCATTCTGCCTCGTGAGTTTGGTCCAGTTTCAGGCGAGCTGACTTGTTTCATTGCTCGTGGTGCCGCTCTGCACGGGCATACACCTGTCTGCTCCCAGGGATGAACTGCGCCACTGAAGAAATCACCTCAGTACTCGGAAATAATATACCTCCAAAGGAATCTATTATAAACTAATGATGGGGATGTTGCTCTCGGAGCGGGGAGGGACTTATGAAGATTTCATTCAGAAGTCGTTCGAGAAAATGAAGATGACCTTTAAGTATCCCCTTGGATTTCTCAGGTGGCGATTCGCACTGTGTTGATACGGCTGAAACATATTATTCATTCTCCCTCCATATTCTCCAGCAGACATCTGTGGGCCAGCTGCTATTTTGCACAATATCTTGGAGAGGTTAAAATTCCGATGCCAGGGAAGAGACTTGAATATCTATTAGCAGATGAAGACACATCAGCAATCTTATAGAAAAGTGCTTCAAAGAGTGACCGAGTGAAGGTTAAATGGTTAAACTTGCTGCTTGCTTGCTTATATTTGAATCTCCTACACAGCATAGAGTTTTGTTACATTTAAATTGTAATGGAAAAATAACTAATGAGTGGTGGACAACTATATTTTGTAGTCTAAAAGCAAATCGTATATTCCTATCTGAGCCTGTTATGAGCTGAACTGTCTGTGACCTGAAGCCCTTATGACCTTTCTATTACTTAATGACCGTCAGAGGACTTCATTTTCTGTCTGCTCTTTCTTCAAAGGAAACTTATACAAATCAGTTTCCTGTGTCTTAATTCCTGTCTCAAACCTCGCCTACAGAACTAGTCTGAACTGGCTGAGACAACTGGGTCCTTAGTTCTCTTAAATAAGATGCTTGCATTAGACATCAACACTCAGAGACCCCCGTGACTCTCTGTGTTGAACCTTTCAGCAGAAAGACCCTATTAAAATACACAGAGACAAATTTGGTGATCCAGCCTCTTATTTTTTTCAGATTTCCATCACAATATGCAATAAAGAGAAAAGACGTTAGTGTGAGAAGAGAACAACGATCACTGTCACCTACCACCTCACTGCAGCAGCAACCAAATACAACCAGTGAACACATGTCTCCTCTCCCTCAACCTATCACATTACATCACTAGAATGGAACACAGTACACACGTCCGCCAAGGCCCATCAGTCCTCTAATGAAACCACAATCCAGTTCACTGGATCCAGATTTTTATTTGGATATGCACCAAATTTATAATATCAGTTCTCTAATCATTTCAGTTTTCAAATCCATAACAGAAAAGTTTAAAAATGTCCTCTCACAATTCTAAAGAAAGTGAAAGCAAAGGAGTCCTTCAACAAATACTTACTCAGTCTGAAAAGCCCTGCCAGTGGCACAACAGTGTGACACATGCAGTATGAAGACAGTAAAGTAAGTGTACAGGGTCATATTTACTAAATATGCAGCTGATTCCTGATTTACATGTTTTGATTTTGAAATGATAAATAGGTTTTGTTCTCTGTCCGTCGTCCTGCGTTGTTTCGTTATGAGATTGTGGACATTTGTATCACAGTTTGGTTTTCACCCCTTATGCACAATATACACCTCACTGCTGTTACAGGGGACTTATTATGCCCATTTTACTACTGTTGATTTGGTTCCTCGGGGTCTTAATGAAATGTCTCTAACATATTTTGGTCAAAATACCACAAGGATAATTTAAAACAGCACCTTTTTACCCTGTCTAAAACAGCCTTCCTCAGATTGACCTGTTTTGACGCTAGCGTTAGCTCGCTCGTCCGAGGCCTTGTAGCGAGACTCCCTACATGGACATGGTGTGACTATGACGTTTATTTCGGTCGTAATCCCATTCGAGGCACTCTAGCGTATCGTCTCTGTCATAAAGGAACCACCACAAATCGCGGGAGTTGTTTTGTTCCAGAGCTTTTGGGACGGTAGACATGCCAGATACCCAAATTAACGTGTAGAAGCAATACAAAAGTGGAATTTTCATAATATGTCCCCTTTAACGTGACTCGTTGTTTGCAACTTGTCATAACTTGTCAACCATGGAATCTATCCTACACTTGGCTGGGTGTTTGATGGCAGTCAAAGGTGCCTTTGTGAAGGTTTGATGTAAATGAGCACACAGGCTGCCTGAACGCATCATTAGCTTTAGTCTCTCACGAAGAGAGGAGCTCCAGTTTCAGGCCGGGCTTCTGCTTCTTTGAAGGGGCCGTGGTAACAGCCTGCGTCCCTCAGTGTGTCGAGAGTCTTTCTCTGCTCCGGCCCCCGGGCACTCAATAAGTCTCCTGCTCCACAAAGTTAAAGTCCGGCCTTTTTAATCTGCCTCTTAATTCAACCCTTTTCTGTGTCATCATTCTGCTAATGTCTGTTTCATTGAATGCCTTTCTTTCTTAGATATTCTTATCCCTACTTGCAGTGGTGGGATGTCACAAAGTACATTTACTCTATTTCTGTATTTAGGAATATTTGTCATGTATCTGTTCTCAAGTTATTTACTTTTTGGTACTTTTCACTATTACTCTACCAAATATATCAGAGAATATCTTTTCTAAACCCCTACATACTTACAATGCACAATGTTACATGTTCACATTGTTTCTTTTATATGATCTATTTCAAGTAGGTAGTTAACTGAGGGTTATGACAATTACAAATATCCTTTTCAATATGACAATGGTTTGATGTTTTCAGTGGCATCACCTGCAGTATTCTTTGTTAATATGAATGTAATATTCTTATATTAATATACAGTAGCACAGTTACTGATGAAGTAGAGTGTTGCATTAGAGAACAGGTTGCACTTGGCAAGTACTTGTAATACTTTGAGTTTATATAAAAAACATTTATATTCAAGAAGAAAAGTTAGTAATGTGCCTTTACTTGAGTAAGTTTTGGGTATTTATTTATACTTAAGTGAAATGTTTGAGTACTTCCTATGGTCTCATTTCACTGTGCTTTGTTTGCTATAACTACAGTATTTTTATTTTGTTTTAGACTTGTATGATTATTCAGAACAGCCTCTCAGCCCATTAATTTCCTTATCCTCTGTTAATGTTCAGGAATACCATTTAAATGTTATCATTTTTATTAAAGCCTTCAAGATTTTTTACACAATTGCTCATTTTGCTGTAAAAAACCTTTGAAAGTCTTCAGCAGTCAGATGAGTTTACCTTGATTTCTTTTAAACGTTGAGTATAGGTTTTGTGCAGGATCATTTTAACCTCAGCCTTTATACTTGATATCGATGTGCTTTCTAACCACGTTCTCTCTCTGACTGCAGGAAGGGAACCTTGCTGCTGAATAACAGCTTTGCCATTATCGCTGCGCTGCTGCTGTCCCTGGGCGAGACGGCGAAATCTTTTGAGATGCTGATCATCGGCCGTCTCATCATCGGGGTGGACTCTGGTAAGAACTTTTTTACTCAGCAGGTGGTGCACCGAAGTCACTGTGTACCAAAAACAATGTAATCATTTTAATCACATCAATCAAGTATCAGTATACAGAACTTTATTTTAAGTTTAATCTAAAGCATAGCGAAACTTCCATGCCCTCAAAAAAGAGATCTGCTTTTATTTATTGTATTTGTTTTATATGTGAAAAACTTCATTATTATTATTATGCCATATTAAGTTTCAAGGAATACCAGAAAGTTTAGAGCTTGGTTTGTTGAACCTATGTGCTAATGAAAAATGGACAGATGATGAATTATAATGAATTAGTAGGCTTTTGGTGTAACTCTCCTAACAGCCCCCAGGACAGGAAGACAAATCTGCCGAAATTGGCTGAGATCAGAGATATCTTGCCAGACCTGATTGCTTGCATGCATCGGTAAAAACACGACTTAGATTGCAGGTGTCACTTGCTCTTGCTCTTGCTCATCTACAATCCCAGAGGAAGAGTGGAACATCACTGCCCAGTCAACCCTGTGATTTGTGGGTTATACTGCCTGCAGACATACATTTGGGGGAGATTAAACTGCAGTTAAATCATCAGCCAGAGGCTTGACTCTAACCTGCTGGCACAAATAAATCACTTTTTCCAAGTCCATTAGCACAAAACGCTGATTAATTTGAGAAATTAGAGACGATCGAACTTCCAGGGAAGATTTTCATATAAATGAACGTCCTTCACAGTCAAACCAATGAAACAGTTCTCACAGCACTGACTGGTTGGGGAGAACAAGCAAATGTGGTAACATGCATATTTTGAGCCAGAGTCTGTATCAATAGCGATCAGGGCTTGAAGTCACAGTGGTGAGGTCTCACCGATACGCATGCTCATCCAATCGCGTATCTTTCTCAGCTGTCAATCATGACATTTTAACCTTTTATAGCATCAAATAACTAATTTAAACAAACTTACCATCAGTTTGATGAGAACAACCTAAAATGACAGAAACCATATTTATTTAATCTTTTATAACAACCATCCAGGTAAAAAGCCTTCCTGAAAGAACAGTCTGCTGTCCTTGAAAATGGACTACGTTTCTGGCTTAGATACTTACTTTCATCTGAGGATGCCATCATTCCATGTTTTCTTTCCCCTTATTTGCTGATGGGAAGACTTGCAAACCCTGTAAAGCCCAGGGGTTCTCTTGGAAGTTCTCTTGGAAGAGCACGTGTCAGGAGCGTTAGTGTAGTTACTCTCACTGCTGGAAGCTCTGCACTGCAGGTTGAATACTGAATCAGATTTAGGTAATAACTCCTAACGTCAGGTGCTTCACTCTGACTATAGCCAACTGCAATGAAACACATCAACACACCATCTTATCACATTTATATGGCAAAGTTTGTTGTGTACAGTAATTATTCATGTGGCGTCTAGGTCTTCTGTGCTTTAACGCCTCTAACATCCAAATCTGAAATATAGCTGCATCGCTCATGTTTTTTTATTTTTTATCTGACAGGTATAGCTCTCACTGCGCTCCCCATGTACCTGGGAGAGATCTCCCCACAACATATCAGAGGGTTCATCGGCCAGTTCAACTCCATCCTGATCTGCCTGGGAGTGTTCACAGGTCAAGTGCTGGGACTGCCCGAGCTGCTGGGCCAGGTCAGTGTTATAAAAGATTAAATAAAATATCAATTTAGTATATGTTTTAGTTTGAGGGATGGAGTCTTTGTTAGCTTCTTTTAGTATTAACGGTGTCAGAAAAACGAAGTTGATCCTGGATAGAGTAGATGCTGTAGGTTGATGATTTGTTCTGATTCATAGTTACATGTTGAATTTAAAGCCACTCTGAGTAAAATGTGAACCCATCATGACTCCCAGTGATGCGATGACTCCAAAATATGAATAAACAGAAAAGAAGCTGTGTAGGAATACATAATATTTTGAATTTATGGTAGAAGATATGTAAGGTCACTTACAATCCTGGCTTTTCTTTGATAGGCAAATAAAAAAATGCCCTTGTTGCACTCGATATCCCCACCACAGCTGTTTCCATTATATTTCAGTACTTAGCAGGCTCGGGGTTGCCACATCATGCTTCGTCTGAAAACACCTATTCTCTGCTGGCATTAAATCTTTCAAAATGAAACCATGACATGATAAACACATAGCTCTTTAGAAGCAGTTGATATTTTCTATACAGCTGGGGGAGTGAATGATATTTCTGAATTTGAGGGTCAGTCAAACTTCCTTAAATGCAAGACACAACAGAGGGAGGGAAACGTGCGTGTTTGCTGGTCATCCATTACAGGACAGGAGTGGAGAGACGGTTTGAAGAAGTTGCACACTGGTCTATTTAAAGACCCGTTCATGGAACAGAGAGCGGAACTGAAACAGCAGCTGCAACACTATCTCCATTAAAGTCCAAGATGAATGTGAAATCCTTAACGTTTAATCAGCAACATGCCACCCTGACTTGTTTCATCAGTTTCACACCAATCTAGTGACTCGCCTACCTGCCGTGTGAGCATAGTGACCGTGTCCGGTGTGCGTTAGCCACAAAGCTTTGATTGCCAAGGACTTTCCATCAGTTAATAGAGATGATCAAGCCTTACGGGCAAGTGGCAGACTTCTAAGGCTACAAGCCAGCGGTACAGTTCAGGTACAGTTCAACATAGCAATCAAATCAAAATACATACTGTATGTATTTTACCCTGGAGGAAATGTTATCCACCCCCCACCCCATTTTTTCTTGGGGCGGAAAAAATGACATAAGCCTCAGGCACATGTGCTTGAAAAGGCAAATTCAGTTTTGTCATATGTGAACAATATTCCAGTGATCGACAACAGGTTACCCCCGGCACACTCTGTTGATCTTAGCTTTGGCACGGTACTAAAAAATTAATGACATGCTTTCAAAAATTTGAAGGATACAATTTTATCCTTTGGCAGTCGTGTCTGTTCAGAAAATGGGAGGATTGTGATCTGAGTCATAAAAGTG
Source organism: Pleuronectes platessa (assembly GCF_947347685.1). NCBI lineage: Eukaryota > Metazoa > Chordata > Actinopteri > Pleuronectiformes > Pleuronectidae > Pleuronectes > Pleuronectes platessa. The sequence continues at coordinate 20,693,105 of NC_070627.1, forward strand.
TGTGGATGGCTGAGAGGAGGTGTGACCTTGAATATCTTTTGCCTTTTCTTCTAAGACTATAGGTCAAACGTATATATTACTAAGACATACAGCGTTGAGGTCAATTTACATTTTTAATGTTGAACTCCAACAAACAGTGGCATTATTGTACAGTAAATCTTTACGCTTTTAATACAAGCACTGCTTGGAATGCTAATTCTTACACTGAAACCAAAGCCACTTGGTGTCAGTGGCAATATAAGATAAATAAATAATAAAACTGCCTAACTGCTGAAAATAAAAGTCTGTGTAAATTTAGAGTGTCAGATGACCTTTAACTGCCCTGATTGTAAAACAAGTGGAAGATATCGAAAATAAATAAAGCATAAAACATAATTTCTTTACGGATGTTTTGATAGATTTTTTTACACTAAATTACGTTTTATTTATGGAAGTTGGCTTACCGTAGCTTCAGATCGGACAACTTAATCACAGCACACTGAAACACCCAATGATATTATAAAAATAGTCGAGAAGTAATAGTCCCCTTATGAAACCACAGATCAAGATTTTATCTGGATCCCCATCAAATTTCATACATGTCAGTCCCCAAAATATGCCTCATCAAGAGCAATAAGTTATTTTCTGAGAAACAAACGAAAATCTGGAAACAGCCGATCTCACTGGTACAGAAAGTGAAAGAAATCCGATCCACTCCATCTTGTAGAGGGTTCTTCCTTGGATCATTCCCAACTCCTCCAAAAAACGTCATGATATTCAAGAAAGATCATTGAGTTTAAGAGAACAGAGCCTCTTCACACTGAGTCTACAGCTCCCCTTGACTGCACTCGTGAATGAGGTGAGAGTGATTCATGAACGTGCGCCGCTGCATCAACCACAGCAACAGCTGTTTCTTCATCAAACTACAAGTTGGCACTGGAGAGTGCAGCGTCTGGATTTGTCTGCATAATTGTTTACACATCATAAAATCCTTCACAGCCAAAGACAATTTGCCTACATCCACATCCTGGATTGTTTGAGCTCATCCTTTGTGCTGTAACATATTGAATGCGCGGAGAACAGCACATGCCCAGCGGTGCTTTTACTTTCATCCCAACCATGATGATAGAAGCAAAGCAAACATATGTCTGAGCCAGTGAATTTTTTGATTAAACTCATATTTTTCACAATTTCCATAGGCCATATGGAAATATACCATATGACGAACCGGGCACTGTAGTATAATAAATCTGTTTTCTGTTTGCTACTCTGTCTTTTTCTTTTCTTTGAATCTAATTCAGTGGGAAAGGACAAATACTGATGCATTTCTTTGCCCTTTTTCTGCCTGCGAGGGAAATCTTAAATTTTCTGAAGATAGATGATGTTTTTATGTCTTTGTCAATACCTGATGCATCAGGGAGATTGGCAGATGAGAGGGGAGATGGATGGGTCAAGTGGTAAAAGTTAACATGTTTCCAAACCGCAATTTATTCTGCCTTAAATCAATGTGCATTTTCCCTTTTGACCATATGCCTTGAACTGTGAATCCCCTCGTCCTTACTGTTATTTTCCTATTTTCTTCCACTGTCACTTTGCCCTGACATTTACACACGGGCGTATAGTGCTTGAGTGCTGAGCGGACACTCATTTTTAATTTATTAGTATTGGTTAGTCCCATCCATCATTTCGATCTGCTCAGCACCTTTATAAATATCATATGGAGTTGTATGTCTTCATACAGCTACTGTTATGTATTCCTATCATGTCTGTGACACTCTGTCCTTGCCATTTGACAAGAGCGTATGTGACATATTTGATGATAATGCCACCGTGGTCTCTGCTGTCTCAAACAGGTTTCCTGTCAGCGGAGGCCTCTGTCAATGGGGGCCAGTTTAAGACATCACTTGTTGTGGGCTGCGAAATGGTGATAAGCTTTGACAAATGATAATTACTGTTACCTTATTGCTTAGCCACTGACCTTGTCCCAATAGGGAAGACATGTTTTTTCGACATCACAGCAGGAGCAGGCTTTTAGCCGCTCTGTCAGTGAACTTCCCAGAGTCCCTGAACTCATCGGCATGCCTCAAACGCAGCTCACACCACCAAGGTTACATTCAGTGGACGTAATGGGCCCTTATCTATACTCTATATCCTCCAGCACATCCAACTATATGGCTTCACAGGGTGTGTAAATGGACCACAAAAAACCCATGTGGTTTGTTGTATGTACGGTTGGTCACTATAGTGCCATTCATTTGTAATGTCATATACTGTGGTGTCACATCTTAGTAATGTGGTGGTTGGAATGGGTGATATTCGTCTATAGTGTGTGTGTGTGGTCCAAGTACTACATGTTGCAGGGACCTAAATCTTTGAACACAGTCACATAAGAATCAGAATCAAAATTATCAAAAGTATATTTTCACATACAGGAAATTGACTTGGTGTGGTTGGTGCATAGGACATAAAACAACAATATATATAAGTATAAACAAAGCATTTACTGAATTAGCAAATGAGCAAATATTAACAAATGGCAAAAAAAAGATCAATGTTTTACAAAATAGAACAATAAGTTATTCGGGCACGTGCAGGACTAAGGTGCAGTGATTTCAAATTAGGATAGTGCCAATAATACATAAATCACACTTATAGGGGGAGAAGGGACGACGACCCAGAGTCAGTGTGATGCAGGGGGCTTGTTAGTGAGCCCCACTGCCATGGGGAAGAAACTGTTCAGGTGGCACAAGGTTTTGGTCTTGATAGCCCAGAACCTTTTGCCAGATGGGAGTCTCTGGAATAGGTGGTGACCGGGATCAGCAATGATCTTGCCTGCTCTCCTACTGGTCCTGGAGTTGAACAGATCTAGGAGAGCCTGCAGGTTGCAGCCGATGACCTTCTCGGCTGACAGAATGATCCCCTGCATTCTGCCTATGTCCTTGGTAGTGAAGGCACCAACCAGACGTTGATTGATGCAGTGAGGATGGACTCAATGATGGCTGTGTAGAACACAACCATCACTTTCTGCGGCATGTTGAATTTCTTCACCTGCCGCAGGAAGAACATCCTCTGCTGGGCCTTCTTGATGGCGGTGGTGATGTTCCCCACCCACCTCAGGTTCTGTGCAATGATAGTCCCCAGGAATCTGAAAGACTCCACTGTGTTAACGGGCTTGTCCTGGAGAAGAGCTGGGGCGATGGTGTTGAATGCGGAGCTGAAGTCCACCCACAGGATCCTGGCATAGGTACCGTGGGAGTCAAGGTGCTGGAGAATGAAGTGGAGTCCCATGTTGACTGCGTCGTCTACGGACCTATTGGCTCTGTAGGCAAACTGCAGTGGGCGGAGGAGGTGGTTGGTGATGGCCTTGAGGTGGGTCAGCACGAGGCGCTCAAAGGTCTTCATTACGACAGAGGTCAGGGCAGCTGGTCTGTAGTCATTAAGGCCTGTGATCCTCTGCTTCTTGGGAACGGGGATGATGGTGGATGTTTTGAAGCAGGCAGGTACCATGCATTCAGCCTGTTGGGGACACATATCAAATCATGTAAATCAATACAGTTTAATGTCAAGACAGATTTGGTTTCGGCCTTTTAAAGTAATGTACAAACGGCTCTTTGTGTATGTGTGTGTGTGTGCGCGCTCATAGTTCTTTGCTATTTAACAGTACTATATGCTGTACAGTGCACTCACACACCAGAAACAAAGCTACAAAGTAGTTGAATAAAATATGCATTGATATCATTTTTACTTTGTGTACAATTGCTGTGATTGAACATGTAAGTTCAAACTCTCTTGAAACAAATAACTATATGAAAAACTGCCATCAAATTTTCTTTTAGTAAGTTAATACTGCATGTCGGTCCTTCCTGTAAAGGGTCTATCCCACTCTACCACTTCACCCGAAACAGTTTTTAGGCATGTTCCTTTAATTTAAGAATGGGACCTGCACACACATCGGCAGGAGCCAGCTGTCAAAGTGCTCTTCAGCCAAAGCACGAGGAAAATGGGCTCAGAGAGAAGGTGACATTCATTACAAACAGCTCCTGGCAGAAGGATGATGGGCTTTTCTTCTGATCCTGCCAGATTCCAAAGGCGGCCGTTCTGATGTGAGGTTTTTACCAACAAGCTTTGAGCATTTTACATGATACTTTTTCATCCCTCACGTAATGGCTCGACTAATGGGACATGACTAGGAACAAAGTGGAAAACACGCAGTTAGTAAAATGCTGTGTTTGGAACCCTTTTAACTGGTTTTAGTTGCATCACTTGTCACTGTATTGATACAAAGTGTTCTTATTTTCCCATTACTTTACAGAGAACTTTCATAAAAAACAGGTAATGCAGCAGTTTCTTTCTGTAATTCACCCTGATTCAACCGTCTCTATAATGAAGTGTGTGGCACCAAATTAAACCCGATTGCCCACTGTGGAAAATATAATTATGCAATTAGCAGTTTCCGCCTGAACCAAACTCAATAAAGATTAGTACAAACAAGTTCATTTCTCACCTGGGTAATGATCTTGCTAGCTAAACTGATCTAAAACAAATATTATCTTGTATAATTGGATTAATTTAGGATCTTATTCCCCTGAAGGGTTAGGGTAACGGTTAGTTTATTACTTATTTATGAATTACTTATTAACCTGTCTTGATAAAGCTTTCAGTTAAGTTTGGATAAACACATATCCGTGTATTGTATTATATATTACAAGAGATTTCACAGAGGTAGTGTGGATGATTTCCTCTAACATCTATAAAGTGTAGACCACAGAAATCAGTGCTCAGGGTATGAAATAGATTCTTTCTGTTGGAACATCCGGTCAGACATCCAATGCAATCGCCCAGTCTCATCTCCCGCTGAGATTGGACAATCCACAACTCTGTATTAGTGAGACCTCTGGGTTGTGCAGTACGCTTACATTCACACAACTCACACAGGGTTTACACAAAGGATCATAGGGAAGAGCTGGACTGTTACCAATCAAGGAGGGCTGTGAACACCGCGGCCATGGGAGGCCTACCGCAGGATTGAGCTCATTACCATCCTCACCTCAGGTGGTACCGAGCCGTAGTGCTGAACTGTAGGGAGTCAGAGATGTCAGCTGAGTCTATGAGAGAGAGAGAGAAGTGAGCAGCGGAATCGGTTTCTATGTGTGCGCCATTACCTTTCCCTCAAGTTGTTGGACTATAATACAGGAGCTACACAAATCTTTTACTATAATCAACCGTTTATGTGCGGAGGCGGCACGAAATTAAACAGAGCCCCCTTGCAATTCTCTTTGCAGGGAAAATCCCAGACAGGCCCGTCAAGGATCTGAATATCTTAAATTTATTTATGGAAGGAGTTGGCGGTAAACCGTCAGATGAAGTGTAGCTTTATTACAGCGGTGAGAATAAATCCATATGTCAGAGCCCTTCCAGCTTGTTCTGATTAATATTGTTTCAGCTGTTTCAGTGAAAAAGTAGTGATACACATAATGTATAACTGCGTCAGAGAAACAAATCTAAGTATAGCAAATTCAGCAGCCGCAGAGCCAAATATTGTCTTTGGTTTTGGTGCATACAAACATGGAGTTAAAAGGGGAATGAATATTGGACTTACATATTTCAAGTGGACAGAAAAATACAACATGAAGCGTAAATACAACAGACTGTGTGTACAACCAGTCTCCACTCCCACCCATTCACTACATGCAGTCGACCAATTGTGAGCAGCGCTTCAAATAATTACCAAACTTACCGGAAAAATGAACATATGCACAAACATTGGTGTGATAAGAACTTGCTAAAGTGTGTCTATGATAAAGATAGCTGCTTGGTAACACGTTGGGTTTACAGCTGTTTGCGCTAACCCCACCTCGTCAAAGAAAACATTAATGCTATTAACTTTGCCAGGTTGATGGCGGGTTAGTAAAGCCCATACCGAACAGTACTTTGAACTTTGGATGAAAGCATTTGGTGGACCATGACATTAGAATGTATACACTTACTTCAAGGGATACTTCACCCAAAAATGAAAATTCTCTCATTATCTACTCACCTTTATGCTGATGGAGGGGCGGGTGAAGTGTTTGACTCCACAACTCACTTGAGGAGTCTCAGGGGTAACAGTGTTTCAGCAGAATCCAATACAATTAAAGGAACTAGTGACCCCTTCTTCAGACGTAATTAAACAAAAGAAGTAACATAACATGCCTCCGTACTGCTCGTGGGGTGTCAGTTCAATTGTATTGGATTCTGCTGCAACGCTCTTAACCCCTGGAACTCCTGAGGTGTGTTGTGGACTCTGGTGAGTGAATAATGAGTGACTTTTCATTTCTGGGTGAACTATCCCTTTAAATTAAAAAAAAATCACAGCCCAGGCTAAATAAGTTTGAAAGATTTTCAGAAAAGTTAATTGCATAATTTAAAAGGTTTTTCACGATACAAATGAAATCTCAGAGTAAAGGTTAGGCAGCTGCATTCCCAACAGACTTGTTATGAGTTGAGAGCTGACATTTTCCCTCCAAAGGACACCTCCTCCCCCAGTCTCTGCACAACTACAATTATGCCCGTCCCACTTGCGCAAGAGCAATCTGGAAGCGTAGGCGTTTTAAAACAGAGCTGAACTGTATTCCCACTATCTTTCTAAAGGGAAAACCTTCATACATAATGAGGTATACGTTGACATGATGTTTATCTTCTTGTAGTGTGTACTCAATGCGAGTGAGGCTCACTATTAGTCATGACTGTGCGATGTCAGACCATTGTCTTTGGCCTTTGTCCGTACTGGCTGTGTTTGTCTCTTTCCTCTTAAATGTAATAATAAGCCTGTCATGTTGGTATGTTTTCTTTTGGACAGAGAACACAACCCAGTGATAATCACAGTACTAACATCATCAGAGGTCACGCTCCAGCTTGATGGGCACTGCATTAGTTCATAAATAATGGTCCCCCAAACCTTTAAAGGCTAAAGTGTGTAGGGTTTAGTGGCATCTAACAGTGGGCTTTGCTTATTTGAGCCCACTGAGTATCCCTGAGTATCCCTCCCCTAACCTCAACCTACAGTGACCCTACCTGAAGTTACTTATTAACCCAAAAGGCCCATTCTAAACCCAACGTGTGGTTTGTCCATCCTAGGTTTTTGTATTCAGATGAAGGTGCACCATGGTTGTCTCATCAGGAGAGGACCCAATGCAAATGACTCTTAGTTTTAGGTGATTATACACTAATGAAAAAACAATAACACTTCTATCATTAGTACACATCTAATCCTGCACACTGCACCCTGAGCAAAAACTGTCTCCTAACAATTATAGGCTGGTGCGAAGATCTACTATAAGTAGTAGATGAAGAGACTTAGATTGAAATCAGAATTATTCTTTGATGATTCTCGAATGCATTAGTTGACTTTCTTCCTGGAGTTATACCAGAGGTAATTCCTTCCTCCTTTAGTTCCAACAGGATCAGGGGCGGCTCCTGGCATAGGCGATATAGTTGGTTGCCTAGGGCGCAAAATGTGAGAGGGCGCCACAAGATACTGATTTATCAAGACATGACACATGCAATGTAAAACAATTCATTAACGTCACACCATCATCCTCTAACCCCGGGGATGCATCGGAGGTAGAAGCCCCTTGAAGCGGCACCAAACGCTGTCCGCTTCCTTTCCGCGGCCACGCTGTTCGCACCGGCAGCGTAGTGCCGGGAAGCGCCGCGGACGGCTGGCGAGCTGCAGCGATCGCGAGTTTCTGTGAATTAACTCATTCAAGACATTTTGAGTATAAAGCTGCTAAGCTACAGTTTCTAGGAATCATATTTAAAAATACAAAGTTATCTTGATTGAGCTCGGTTGCAGGCTCGGTTTGGAAAGCAGGCAACTGAAAACACCATGTTTAATGCCAGCGGCCATAAATCTTCAGGATTTGATATATATTTGGTCCCTCGGGCGTATTATGAAGAAATTACTGTCTAACGGAACTGAAGCAACCTGGATGACTAACAGCATACCTACAGCTGCCCTCATGTTTGGCTATTTGTCTTGTCTGCCTCCACGCAGCAGATATTCACTGGGGAATATAGTTGGGATGTACAAAGAAAAGCTTCCTGCATTCCAAAATATGAAGATCTATTGATTATGTCTTTCTTCACTCATCATTTCAGTGAATGGGAAAACTGCCGTGTTTTTGACTTGATCACATGTAAAAATAGGAATGACCTTGACCAAAGTCAATCAGAAGACTTGGGGGAGATGGCATTTAAGAAATCTCTGTGAGACCCTGCAATAAAAATATTATAATTAAAGGAAAGTTACCTAACAAAGATTATGATTTCCTTTTTGCGTCAGTGTTTGTTGGATTGCTCGCAGGATGGGTTTGGGTTAGGAGAGAACCCAGATCAGGAGGGAGGACATTGTTTTCACCTCCTTCATCATTATGAGATAGAGCTTTTGGAAATTTTCGATAATTTCTCTGAATAAAGTGTGACAGATCCAAATACAATATGTATCGCTTGATTTCATACAACTGTAGGCTTTTTTCAAATGAGGAAGAAACCTGTAAACACCACCAATGTTTAGCTGGGAATCATAATTAGGCCTCAGTGACAAGGATTGTTTTAAAGTCTTGGGACTGTTGGGCCTGGCAGAGTTATGCACTCTACTGAGAACTACAAAAAGTTCAATCTTTCTATTTCAGTTGGATGGTTCGTTTTAAATTGCTTGACTTATTCACAGGACACCATACTGTCATTTTCTATTTAACTCTGTCTTTATAAACTCAAAAACCCATTTGCAACATCAAGCAACATTTAGCTCAAAGAGACAATTCCGTTTTTCTTACTTCAGGCAAATATATCCATGAAAAACACCATAAGTATTAAATCAAGCTTTCACTTTCATAGCGCTGCCCTAAGCCTGTAACCTATATTCTACAAACACAGCATTACATTATGTTGCATTTTAATGACATTCATCACTGCTGGCAGAAATTCTTAAGAAGGGAATTTACAGCCACTTATTCCATGAAGTGTTATGTAACCAGAGGTCCTGCTACAGGGGCCACAGGCTGAGAGGGGGCCCCTGAGAAGAGGGCTACACAATTTTTCGAGAACCCCTTTAAGTTTGATGATTGGCTTTATTTATGTACAGAAGCCTGCATGGTCGAAAATCTCTAATGAGGCCCCATACCACAGGATTTTACCAAAAGCTTAATAATTTCAAAGGTTTGCTAGAATATCAGAATGTCTATCAAGTGTCGTGTTTCTTGGGGAGGGCTGTTTAGTCTATTTTTTTACATAAAGCCTCCTTGGCCCAGCAAAGTCCTTTGAAATGCTTCTATTTATAACTTCTGTCCAACTTCTCCATACGGCATGCTCTAGCTCTTCACGTCTGAAGCTTTGATTTATTTCTCTCTGTCAATGTTTTGTCTACAGGAGTCCAGATGGATCTACCTCTTTTCCTTCCTGGCGTTTCCGGCATTGCTGCAGCTGTGTGTGCTGCCCTTCCTCCCCGAGAGTCCTCGCTACCTGCTGCTGGAGAGGAGGGATGTGGCTGGAGCAGAGAAATGTATTACACACTGCTACACACTACATCTGCAGAATACAGAAAAGGCTACCACAGGAGGCTTTGTCTCAAATGCATCAGTGCTTGTTTTTTAAGAGTAACGATCACATCCACACAGTCCTGGAGCTGGAAAAATTATTATATAGGGAGAGAGTGTCTCTTTTCTATAGAGATGAAATGGTATGAACATTTGGTATCATTAGTCGCTTCATCTCCAACAGTGAAGTTAAAACCCCATGTCTCCTGTCTGCAGGAGTTTGTGTGGGTCGCAAATTGACGGTCACATTTATTTAGTTATTAATCGATGGTGTCGGCTCATGAACACGGATCGTTCTGGGCAACTTGACCCTGATGTCCCGGCTGTGAGCATCAAGTTGGGTCTCTCGTCTCATTACCTTGAACAACTTCAGGGCGTTTTGAGGTCTGAACCAAAGTTCATGTCTCTAACGATGTTTACATTTGATCCAGTTAGTTTGGGTTTTACATTGTAATTTTGACACTAAAGACAGTATGACAGACTGTCCGTACCTTCTGTTATCAGCCCCTACTTGGGATGCCTCTGATGGTGACTTGTTGTAAATTTGGATATTGTATTAACTGTCTCTGTTTGAATGGTGACTGAACCGGTACACTTTGATAATTTCGTTCCAATGTAATATCATTATGGTGTTACCATATCAGCATAATGAACGGCCTTGTTGTTCAGACATTATATTGTATTATATTGACCACAAATAATCCTGTGGGCCGCATCTGCTTCTTTTTCTTCTTCTGTTGTTTAATGCTGTCTTAACTTCCTGCAATCGGTCTGAAAGTCGGAACCAGCCCCCCCCAAAAAAGTTTTCACACTGCAAATGATCCAAACCGTGGTTTGGCTTATCAGACCGGGACCACTTTCGTTAGAACCTGTTCGGAAATTTGTCTTTTATCTTAATAATCGAGTAGGTTAAACTTTTTTTGTTAATCTAATGGAAACTACAGGTACCAGTATCCACTTATGAGACTGTTTTCTTTTTGCTTTTAGTATATATTTGTTTACACTTTCGAAAGCGGCTCCCTGTTTGCAGTGTACCAATGGATGAACACGCAAGGGTCAGGGATTACTTTGGTACTGAAGAAGGCTCTTTTGTAAGGGATGTGCCTGCATGTGTTTCATGTCTGTGTGATCATATTTGACCACAGTATGACTCCAATAAGGACTGGGGAGCCATAACTTGTTTTTGTGACTCCTTTTAACACTCAGCTCCCAGCGAACGCAGGCTTTATTAGTGTAACCACAGTGGGATCCTGTCTACTGTTTACATGCTCTGACATAAGGGGAAACAGCATGGGGTAGCGGCAAAGCTCAAAGTCTATGTGTTAACGAAGCATGTAGAAAACTATCATGTCAGCTTCGACTTTGATCAGCTTTGTCTCTGGAGCGTTTGGAGCTCTTTGAAGTTCATGACCATACATTATAAATGGGGACTCTGGGGGACTGGTTGTTTGTGTTCTTTCCAGAAGGAAATATCTTGTTTGTCCAGAGATCAAATATTGAGTGAGGTCTCATTGCCGAGGACTTTAATTCAAAATTTTAACAAAAAGTCTTGATGCTTTGGTTTACCTCACTCCTTTTTTGTAAATGTATGTAAATGCATTAAAACACACGATTCAATGTACATGTGATGTAATATAATGTAAAACAGGCCTGTCAAGAATCAACCTGTGTGAACAGAGGGAGAAAACGTTCAATGTCTCCAATTTCATGCATTTAATCTATTTAATGAAATTGCCACTCGTAGTGCAAGTGTGACATCAGGACATCTTGGTGACATCTGTTCACCTGTTTCATTAATTTGATAATAACCTTTTAACACAACCCGGTACATATATAACTTATCATGAATAACACATTATTCTTGCACCACAGGTGTCTCTTATAGAGCAGAGTTGTTATTAAATCAGATTGGCACAATATTTTGCCCACTTTGGCACAACATACAGCAACTGGATTTTATGGGGATTGCTTTGAAGCACTTAAGGGAATGTCTATATAGATGACAGCAGGAAAGTGTCCAAAAACTGTGTCCTATTGAGTCAGAGGAACAGAAATCGATTAAAGAAGTTATTCTCATGAAAGCGCTTATGTGTCAGAAACAAACGAAAGAGCTCTGGATGGGTACTGACCAGTTAAAAGCTTTTTCTGGGCAGGAAATAATGATTTATACATCGTGAAACATGTTTTCATTTAATCTGACAAGACATCCTCACTATGTACAATAGATCTGGTGCCAAATGAAAAACATCAGAAAACAGATTGCTCAGAGCACATAAGAGAAATAATCTTTTTTTATTTGCTCTCAAATCTGCAAACATTTAATCATTTACAATGATATCTCATTAACTTTGTACTATATTAACATGTGATCTGTATCTGGATAGGCATCAATGCATTTTAATGCAAGGTGTAAATACAGGAAGCATTGAGACAGGATTGTGATCTGATAGGTCTAACTATCTAGAGGTGGTTGTTAGATTGATAGAGCGGTAAATTGAATAATTAATCCTTACTTTAATGAATATACATTAATAGTAAAGTGTTAATCTTACAAGGTTACTTACTATTGCTTTATAGTTACAGGAAATGCAGCTCCGTGTGCTTCACAATGAAATAATGACATGCAGAGTGCTTCGCATGAAAATAGAAGGGATTAAAAAAGGTAGTTTATGTAACACAAGATGGAAAATAAAACCCATTTAAAATAAAATTAACATGAAAATAAAGAGGGTTAAATTGAAGATAAAACCACCGAAGCAAAGTAGAAATTAGAGGGACCAATGGGTCAAAGACGTCAATAACAGATACCTTATTTTCATCAGTTTAGCCCAGAGAGGTCTGATTACTTTAGAGGACTTTAAGTGGGGTGGTAAATTCTAAAGTGTGACTGAAATTCCTTCAGGATATAACCTGTGTCCAAAATCAGGCTCCTTCAAATGGGGCTGAGAAATGTGTCCTACATTCCCAAAGGTGTGTCCTCCAACCTACCCCAGCATTCAATCATATGCTGGCGGTCGAGGTACAGTAAGTGCAGCAGCTTAATGTAGCCAACGTTGAAACAATAAGCACAGGACAAGCTGAGGAAATCCTCTGTAGGCCAGACATCTCAGTTCAGAAGGGCCGTGCATCCCAGACTGAGTCGTCTGAAGGATGCAGCCATTAATGGGTCCCAGCTTTAAATGTGGGCTTTACCATGGAAGCATCTGGGGAGATACCTGTCTGAAGAGATGCATTTATAAACTTCAGGACATGATTTTATTCAAAGCATAAGGAGATGATATGGAGGAGATGCACTCAGTGAGTCTGGTAAAACTCAGTTAATGTAATGCAGGTGAATATCAATCACCATGGTTACATCTTTCTTACAGAGTTTATTGAGGTTGTGTGTTTACATCAACAGTAATACTGGCTCAACCCGGAGAACAATGTGAGTTTGTCTCATTAAATAAATTTAAGAAAAGTGTGATACTTGGATTATGACAAATATTTGAAATACAGTCCCTTTTTAAAACAGACGACAAAAAAAAAGTGAGCAAGTATGGAACACAATAAATCGAGCAACTTTAAAATCATGATCGTGGGAGGGAAAACAGGTTTGTAAACGCACCCAATTATCTCTAAAGGTTATGCTTAACTCGGATTCTATTTAACAACTGCTGCTGTACTGTGTTGATAGAGTCGTGTTCCCGTCTGGTGCCTTATACGAGCAGAGGACGCCTGGAGACGAGTGTGTGTGGTTGAAGGACATGTTGCCCGAACTTCCTGTCACTTCCTCCCTAGTTTTGCTGGCACAGGTCGGAGCAGCGCCGCAGATCCATGTCGCTGGCTTGTGTTACAAAACTTTAGTTGGGGAATTTGTTGTCCACATGCATCAAGGGGGAGGGGGGCCCTTAGTGTACCATCATCATTATCAGACAGGACAAGCTTTTTCTCTTGCAACACATCTAGTCTGTGGCCACATCGTATATCTGCAGCAGTCCTGCCCTTCATTTAACGGCTACAAAGTCGTAAGACAATGGCATAGTCGAGGACAGATTGGTGTTGCTCTTCTCATAAATCCAAGCAGAAGTCTCTCTATATTAACCCTCTAGTGCAGGCCATTTCCAAACTTCTTGAAATATTGACCTGGTAGCACCAGTTTTAGGTATCAGCTTTTTATTCCCACAGTAATGTTATAGAATCAGGCCCTGTCCACACTGAAACTGAGATTTTTACCCAACATCTGTGCATGTAAAGTGTTTGGGAAACGGTGACCTCACAGCTTACCTCAAACATCCACTGGAGGCTCTGTATCGGTTGACCGTGATGTTTTTGTGGTTGTAATGTGGTCGTTTCTGCTGCAGATTTTTTCCCATTCTTCTCAGGGTGCAAGCTGCCCTGCTTTTTCGATGTGCTGTGATGGATGGACTAAGGGAGACGTTAAATGGGTTTCCTCCATGGGGCCAACAGCACCATCGCACATTCAACCATTCTCTCATAAACACTAACATCATGTCACACCAATTACGTTGACAGCCACAGTATGACTTTGGATTAAAGCAGGTTCCATATTTTCTGTCAGCAGGGGAAGGCAGTGGAGTGCACTTTTACACAAACTAATCAATGTAACAATAACTTAGAAGTAAGACCTCATGGAGGGTATTTATTCCTGGGGTTTTATGAACTGTAGGCAGCAGAATGTATTTATCTTGGCTCAGCTGCTGACTTGAATGTGTCATAAACTGGCACAAAGTGCTTGTGCAGGCCTGAAATTGCTTTTGGGAAAGAAAACACAACACTTGTGTCTACTTCTCGACAACAGTGAGTGGTTCTGGTTTCGCAGCCTTGATGCCATTTTCCAGTCAGAAATTATGTAACCTCCAAACTGCATATAAAGTCTGATACTCGACTCTGATACGTTGACCAAAAATGCATAATATATGTAAAAAAAGTGACTCCTGCTTTGGCTGTACTCTCTGAATGTTGAGCGATAGACTGAAAGAAACATTTGCATTGAACACTGACACTTTTTTTCTGGAAACAATCCATGAGATTTATGTTTTACTAGATGTGTTTTGAAAAGGTTGAGGACTAAGTTGATTTTGCGAATGCACGTCGGTTGGTTACTTACTTTTAACTGTTGACATTATCCATAGATGGGTGGCGCAGTGCTCAGCATCTGTCGCCTCAGCAACAAGGTTCACATCGGTCTGGCTCTCTCCGTTTTGAGTTTGACTGTTCTCCCTGTGATTTTTGGAGGTTTTTTTCACGTTTGTTTTCTCTTGGTACTCCAACTTCTTCCCACAGTTAAACGATGTTCAGATCGGGGGTTAGGTTGATTGGGGACTTAACAGGTATCAATGTGAGTGTGAATGGTTATTTGTCTCTGTATGTTGACCTATCCGTGGTCTACCCCACCTCTGAACCAATGTCTACGGCTGGGATTGGCTCCATCTCCTCCTGTGACCCTCAAAGGATAAGCTGTATTAGATAATCAAAGGATGGATTAACCATAAGTTAACAAGCTTATAAATGAGTGCTTGTTTAAGTGGAACTCTGCTGAAGCAGCTAAACATAAGATAAAAGCTTTCATCTGTGTGTAGAACACAAGATTCTATTCTGAAGAAACAGGCTACATTTTGAGGATGCTCAAGAAATATCTTTTGCAAAGATGTCCGATGACAGATGACTGAATTTCTAATTGGCTTTCAGTCTTGAACATCTTGATAAGCCTCAATTGTCGTTAATAGTTAATTAAGACATATACATGATTATTGCAGTCAGATCAAAAGCCTTGAAGTACAACAGAAGTCTACAGGAGGGAGCAGATAACAGTCTGGGTCACTAAGTCATGTCAAGATTGTTAGACTGTCTCAAGGTGCATCTTGTCTCAATGCCAGCTTAATCCAATGCATCCATTTCAAGGTTCTTCACATAAAATATTACAAGGTATCAAAAGTTGTGCAAGTCACAAGTTTCCTGAGAACATTGCTGTTAGCAGCCAGAGACTCCTTTTAAATTATTTTTATTTTCAAAGCCTAAATCTAAAGGCACTGCCTGCATGCTACACAGTTATTTGCTTCCTAATACCAGAATTACATTTGAGACTGTGGGTAAAACATCTGTTGCATCAATACATTTGTATTTTTAGTAGAATTGCATCTATCTCACGTATTTAAAACATTAAAAACCTGTCTATTTTATTGTAGTTTGAACAGCTGTGTTTGTACCCACACACTAAACCCCCACACACACACACATTCCACAGGCCAAATATTGCATCACGCGACCTTCTCTGGTCCAGGATTTAGTTTTTTCGCAAATCTAAAAAGAGGAGAATGGTTTGACTAAAACCAAAGCAAACTGCATTGCCGAAAGAATCCAAAAAAATGGATTAAGCGTCTGCGTCTTTCAACTCGGTCTTCATCAGGGCATATTACAACAAGTGACAGTCAAGAAAGTGGCCAAGTACATAATTTATGTCAGTTCGAACAAAACATCAATATCTTAAAGGTTGGCAAATTCATCACAGACAATCAATAACATCAGTTATTCACAAAGCATTTAGTTGGGCAGGGTTTCCTGTGCCACAGCGCTTAGGCTCTGTCCGCCACACAACTCCCACAACACGACGACCTGCTTCCACTGTCCCCTCTGTGTGCTCACGTGTGCTTTTCTCGGTCATGTCCTCAACCTGTACCCACACTCGACTTCCCATAAGACCAGGGATTCAACCTTTACAGGAGACAAGATGAAAGTGAGAGGCGAAGTGTCTTTGCACCAACATATTTCCTCCAGCACTATCAAGTCCATGTTCAAACAGCGTTTAACAGGCCAGGCCGCAGACGACAGCAGGAAAGCTGTTTTACCTGTTCACACAACATCTAAGCTATGTGCATTTCAGTCAGGAAACTCACGTTCGAAAAATGTATTGCAGAATTACAGCAGATTTATTGTTTGGCGTCTAGGCTCCAACTTAATCACTCCCCCATATGATTACACAGGAATGATGGGAGTGATCAGCAAATACTTCTAAAGATGGGTGCTGGGGTGGCGGAGGGGCTGAAGCAATTGGTGGCACTACTGCAGCAGCATTGCGAGCCAGAGGGGTTGATGGGAAATGTCTGTCTGGTTAAATAGACCATTTGATAAGGTGGGTGTGCATTATAGATGGCTGTGGAGAGTGAGGTATGTCACATGTTGTATGTCACATGATTGGCGCAGCGCAGCTCGAGTTGCCTGCCAGAACTAGCTCGCCGGCGTCGCCACATTTAGATTATAGAAGAATATACTAGTCAAATACTTGTGGCTATTGTTCTACATTTGTTACGAGATATTAAAACAACTGCAATAACTTGTTGCAGTGGAGCAGATATACCATTTTAGCTGAGGTTTTCTGGTACAACAAATCATGTTGATCCCAAACTGCATAAGAACAGAAAATACAGATTCCTGAAATGTATTTGTCCTGAAAACAAAGGTCCAGTGTTTGTCTGTATCAATCTGCAGGGACTACGATATAATTAAAACATTTGTCTACTCTGCAATAAAATGTAATAATGTGCTGATGAATGACGTTTTCACCGGCGGAAACATTTAGAGTGAAAACATGAGTGGGCTAGATTGTAGCACTTATATTAACAGTCATTGTTCTCATTGAAAAGCACTGTGTGTGCACCGAAGGATCCCAGATTTGTTGAAAACCTTAGCCCCTCCAGTTTGCATACAAATTAGATTATTCACATTTCATTTATATCAATCCATCTCTAATATTTTTGTTATTATTCTCAGTGAGTGTTAAGGTTTTTGAGATTTTTTAAATTTATTTATTGAGGTCGTATATGTTTTTTAAATATGTGGATGTTTTAACCTTGTCTGTGTGTTTGTGTCTGTTTGTGTGTGTGCGTGTGCGTGTGCGTGTGTGTGTGTGTGTGTGTGTGTGTGTGTGTGTGTGCGTGCGTGTGTGTCAGCCTTCCAGAGGTTTTTGGGGAAGAAGGATGTGTCCAAGGAGCTTGACGAGGTGCGAGCGGAGGCTCAGGGCACCCTGCACACCGTCTCTGTGTTACAGATGCTGAAGACCCCAACTGTTCGCTGGCAGCTCATCACCATCATCATCACCATGGCCTGCTATCAGCTCTGTGGCCTCAACACTGTAAGCTGCAGCTCCCAGCTCTCTTTTCTCAGATTTCTCATTGTAAATCTCTTCTTCTTGCCATCTGACAGGAATCTGCATGAAACTCATCGTCTAGTCTCTTTTAATGAAAAACTCAATGAATTAATTAAAGTTCCTTTTTCAACACAATTGGTAGTTCAAACATGAAAGGTTCTGGTAAACAGGAAAGGTTCTGGCAGGGGAAGATCCCCTTTTGAAGATCTCAGGACTTCTCTGCATGTCTGACGGCAGCTCATGAGATTACAAACAAGTCTTAATGCTACTGATTGAGTTGAAGCCTCCCTGGTCTCAAATCATAAATATCAAACATGCTCGATCAAACATGTTTGATATTTACAACAGCAACCTGCAATAGCAAAGGAGAGCGAGCTGACTGGGAAGTGTCTCAAATAAGATCTTGCGTTCTTGTAACAACAATATATTTCCAACTCCCATCTCGCACTGTAAATTGTGTAAGCCAATTCTGCCTTTGTCAAATATAATTATATATATTTTTCTTTGCTTACAGCAAAACAGAACAAAGACGTTGGTCCTCCATGTTAGGAAAGCTTGCGTGATTGAACAAAGAAAAATCACACTCAGTTCAGAAGGTGGCGTTAATGCACCTAAAAGATCTTTGCCAATCACCATAAAACAAAATTAAGAAAAATAATCACTCTGGTTTCTGTGAGATTTCAAGACTCCGGAATCGCCACAGTGTGTGGTCAAATGTGTGCTCTTACTTTTAAATCATCTAGTGAGTGCATTGTGCCGATTATAAGATTAAAATCTGTTAAATTTGTCTTTTATTGAGACATGGCTGGGTTTTCCCTGTAGCCGACATGAAACATGACCCTATTACCCTGGTAAAGCTGCACAAAAAAATGAGTATTTCGGTTCCATTTTAATATCTTTCGAAATTTTTGGTAAAAGCATAATCATTTCTAAATCTTGAAATGATCATCTGGGCTGGCAGTTAATGCTGTGCCGCTGGGGTGTGCTGTCTTATCACAGTCCTGCCAGTGACAAACAATTCAATACCATCACATCCCTGTTCGTCGGTGGACCAGGGGTGGCAACATATTACAAACAGTGGCCCTTTAGGTCTGTGCACGCACAGGTGTGACCCAACATACGTGCTCTCTGATAGTAAGAGAAAGGTTATATTCTGCATCAGTCCATTTCATCTGCTTTTTTTTTAATGAAAACTAAAACAGAAAGGTAAACTCCTCCACAAGCAATGAGTAAGGAATCCTCTTCAACAGGTTTATCCGCGTTCAGAAACCTTTTTTTGGTGGTAAAGAGTAATAATGTGGGGTCACGCCCTCAGCACCACCACCTTCACACCCCAAGGATTCACTATGGACATTATCAAGTAAACTGAACTAAAGTGGCAAAAACACACTTTTTAGTTGAACAACATAGCAGGTTGCATACAAAGACTGCAAATGCCTGTGATCGCTTGCTCCCAAAATTCATATTCACGAGGAATATGATAAATAATAAAAACATCACTTAATTTTTCATGATTGAGTTTTCATATTTTCACATTTGATAGGTTGATGGACTTCTCAAATGACACCCAGAATTCACAAAGCTCATTTAAATAATCACAGATATGAACGAGGCTTCATTTGCATATATTTTCATTCAGAGAAGACAGGGATGTCATTTAGTTCCCTCTGAAGGTCGTATACTCTTCACCCCCCCCCCCCCACCATCACCATCAGAACAGTCAAATGATTCCATTAAACATCACAAAGAGTGACACTCTGATGTTTCAGAAGCTTTCTGTGCTGCACTGAAGCTGATGTTTACCTGACACCTGAGAAACATCCCTGCAACCAGTGTCACAGCCCAGTGCCTCATTTACTTATCATTTCTGACAATTGCACATATAGATATCATTCCTCTTAATCTACCACAGGGACAGCTGGAGAGAATAATGCAGACCATAGGTTAGAGGAGAGAAGGCAGAGAAAACAGTGAGCCAGGGAGTTTCCTAACTTTATCAGGGGTCAAGGTTGCTAAGAATCTTAACACAGGCAATGCATGGTTGTCAGGTTTCAATTGAACTGAAGCTAATAACATTACCCTGGTTAAATGTATACATTTCTGTAAGCGTGTATGTTGGACATGCTGATTTATGTGTAAAACCTATGAAGACCAATGAAAGTGACATGTGGTTTATTTCCTCACAGATCTGGTACTACACCAACGGGATCCTTCGGGAAGCGGGCTTTGCCGAGAACCTCCTGCCCTACATCACACTGAGCACCGGGGCTATAGAGACGTTGGCGGCCATTATCTCAGTAAGAGCCCCTGGAAGCCTCCACAGCTAAACCTTTTGTTGCTTTCAATTTTAAAAGCTTATATGGTATATTCTATGCAGCCGAGAGGTCGATGATGTTGTAGAAGCTGTTGATGATGAAGGAAGGACCCAGTACTTTCAGTATATTAAAGTTTATTACAAGAAATTACAGGTTGGGACGGGCATCTAGATACCCGGAGATACACAAGCCAAAAGTGAAATCTGACTTGCAGGGGTCGAAAGCACATTTATATAGGGAGGTTGGTTCCGCCCATGACTTCAGGTAAAACACATCCCACATGGGATTTCTGACTAAATAAGGACATGTTTTTGTACCTGAAGATGAAAACACATTGGTCAAGAACCTTCCTTCTGCACCCACCTATTAGCTGGTCAGAGATAATTCCCTAGGTCAAAGGTCATCCCCAAAAGGTAGAGAGCAAATAAGATGAACATCTGGAGGACTCTCTGAGAATGTCTGAGAGTCCAGAGGGTAGGCATCATAAATGTAAGCTTGTCATTATGTTTTAAACACATGCCAACATGTTTTACTCTAACGAATACAAGACACTTACTGGAGCATTTATTCAAAGATACGAATATAGATACCTTTTATTTTTACTCTTTTGTGAGGATAAGATAATAATTTATTAAAAAACCCAAGGGAGTTGGAGGGGGGGGATTCAGGTATCACAGCAGCCTAAGATCAGGTAGACAGAAAAGAAAAATAATAGAATGGAATAGAACTATGTAAGAATATAAAACCCAGATTACAATAGTGACACCTGCGATGTGCTTAGCGAGTTGGCTTAGTGATGTTGCCATTGAATCCCTTGTTGTTCGGGTAAGGCCTCCATCCTTGGTCGGCGCTGTTGCAAATGGTTTGCAACCAACCATATTCACCTGCGATCTGAAAAGCAGGGCCTTATTTTTCTGCTTTGTTCTTCTTAACTTAAAAAAAAATAATTGTATCCCACTATGACAGGTGGAGAGTTGTGTGTGGACTGTGTGTGTGTTGTGTCAGTGGCGAGTGCGCAGTGGATGGGTTCAGTTGCAGGACGTAGCTATTGCGTGTCATTTTGTGAGTGGCCTTATTGTTAATACTACTTGCAATGTGTGTTGCAAGGCTTGCTTCCATGAAATCTTGAATAATGCATTGAATACAATTAAGCATCACGACACTGGAGCACAAAGTATGGAGGACCCTCGACTGTGCCAAACATGTTTGGAGTTCAAAAGGTTTGCTTTTACTCCATCTGTGATCGTCCGCCTTTATTATTTGAATGCTTATTCTTTGTACAATCTTCGTACAATAATACCCAGAGCTCTGCTTTGACCCTCAAACACTTTGTGCAGATTCCTGTAAATCTGCACTGCCCTCAGTTCATTCCTTCAGTAGATTTGTTTGCTGTCTATTCACAGTGATTATAGTTATTTTTAACTCTGGTGTTATACCCGTGTCCCAACTCTTCTCACATGGGTCAAGACCTGTTGAAGTTTTAGTTGCTCAGTTATTATCCTCACACTCCCACCTGAAATATCATCTGCTGAGTTGAAGTGAAGAGGCAGAGCTGGCAGCAGGAGTTCATTCCTGCTGTGACAGCTGATCGTTCACTAGATGAAGGAGCAGGGAGCACTTTGCATCAGACGGCTCAGTGGACTCAATAGCTGTCTGGAGTGTCCCTGTTGGCAGCTTGTTGGATAGATACTATAGTATTTCACTCTTTAGTGTAATGCAATGTTTGCCAACTTGACATCACTGTGCATAAAACTGATACAACTCTAGAACAGGGAAGAAATATGTGCATTTACTACATCCTGACGTCCAGCACCATTTACCAGGGAGCTGAGTGATGTGGCAGCCTGCAGCTACATGTATATCTAAACCTCCGAGTCATTCCTCTACTGAATTGTCAGTCTGTCTTTTAGTTACTGTTGGCGTATACTGCAAGGGGGAGTAGTTATGTCTGTCTGTCCCTCTATAATTATTTGGTTTCCACAACAAATCTAGATTTTTCTTTCCAATTTTTAAATTAAACTTTACAATTATGTTAATTAGTGAAATGTTGCCTTTTTTTGTCTTTCTATATTTCCATTGAAAAGACAGCCTGCTGTCAACCCTGAACTTTTTAACTGATAAAAAAAATACCGCACACTCATCGTTCAGTTTACCTGTTGTGGATAGGAAGGCCGAGCCATCGACCTTGTTATCACTGGCAGTGGATTACAAAATGACATGTTTTTATGATGCTCATTCAAAATTTTTATTTATAGTGTTTATATAAGTCTTTGTATACAGAGGAAACATTTTAAATGATATAAAATGAAATTATCTTCCTTTTAATGTATCTTTTCGCTGCGGGAAATATTTTGAGCTCAGGTAACTGTGACAGTACCAAATCATCAGCTCTTTCAGCTTTGGTGGGTGCCGGGGGTGCATGCCATCTCCCGACGACCCTTTAATTTAGATTTCCATCACAGCTTCCATTCAAGCAGCAAACTGCTACAAATGACTCGTGTTCCTGAGAGGTAGGATGGTATGACACTATGGATAATTGCATGTTTTTATTTATTTCAGTGAAAATGACTGTATTCAGTTGAAATTCTTATATCAGTTGCTATAGATTTTCTATCATACTGAGCGTAATCCAGATCAGACACGACTGAGTGAAAGACTGAAAGAGCTTTTGGGCAGCTCTGAATTCTCATTTCCCCATTTGCAAGTTTTGTTAATTGCGATTTAAACTTAAGCAGTACGCAACAGCGGCACTGCTGTGCTCTGCCACCAATTCTTGTCAATGGCCTGCACCATGAAAGGAGGGGTTTTCACACCACTACACTCTCAAGTTCCTGTTGAACGCTGTAATGAACAGTCGCACGTCCATTACAAACAATGCATCCAGCCAGGCACAGAATGCACAATGGAAGAAAAGCTGATTCGGATCTGTCTAAAGCGACTAAGCCAGATGCAGATGGAAGCTGCACTGACATTTGTTTGTCCGGAAACAAAAAACCCTGAATGCTATGACATGAGTTTACATGACACATTGTCAGGTGTGTTTGAACAGATGGATTTTGTGTAGTTGTGGACAATGTTTAAACCAAAAAACAGAAAACTCTGCTTGTTTAGCTCTGATTCCAGGAGGCAGCATGCCACAAACCACTTTCTATCTGGAAAGGTGTTAACACTGTAAATGTGTCACTTTGTGTCAAGCAAACACGGTAAAGTTTTTTTTTTTTTAGTAAGACACAGCTGCAGCTTCCTGTAACCATACTCAACTTGACAATTAAATCCCTTTTCCCTTGTAATTCTGCACAAACAAATGAACAATCATGTCTTTTATTATTATTATTTTAGGTAAAGTTATATTGTAGTGCCAGCCTGAAGTTTCTTATATTTGTCAGACTCACTGACTGATATATTATCCAGTGTTTTTGCAGCATTGTCAGTCCTCAACCCTGTTATCTTAAATCCTACAATTATTCTTTCACCAGCTTGAAATTATAACATTTGGGCCGTGTTATCAGATAATTGTGATACTTGCCATGATCACAGAAATTATAAAGTATGCTGAACAGCTGGTCCTGTGAAGTGACCCTCGGCCAATGCGTTTTTTAAATTGTTGTGCCCTTTAGTATGAGAACTTCTGGTCACCTGTTTTAGACTCTGTGTCCCTACTGCCATATTACCACAGGTGAACCAGTGTTCCTGTCTCAGTCAACACACCGGCTGAATGAAGAAAAATAAAATGAAAAAGTATAACGAAAAACTTTGCAAGAGAACGTAAGATAATCCAAGAAAAAAGGCTGGCGAGAACATATTTGGGAGATTGGGATTAGGACTTTGATCTGTAGCCAGATGAAGAGCGGACTGATGGACGTAGCTGTCAGGTGACTCACTTCAAACGCCAACATGAATCCTTCTGATTCCCAGTTTTCCCTCCAGCACAACAGCATCATAAGCCACAGCCAATTCACACCATCCGTCTCGTGCTACTGATAACTAGGAGCCACGGGCTGTTTGACTGGCATTCACAACAAAGGCAGAGATGATCAGAATTGAAGTCACGGATCCATCTGTTGTTGTACTGAAACTGTTAATCAATCTAACAAATTACTGGCGCTGGACTGTGAATTTTTGGCACGTCAGATGTCATGCAGGGTATATAAATATTTCAAGAATCTGTAACTACAATCCAACAATCGTTGAGAAAAGTACATAGTTAAAACAAATGTATCTAATACATTTTTCTGTATCTTTATTTTGCAAACACAAGATATAATTTCTCATCTTTCTTTTTTTGTGACCAGTGATAATATTTCAACACTGAGCAGATACCATTTGTATGAGCCTCATGTTCACAATCAGGGACGCTTTGACATCTGATGACAACGATTAATTTGATTTGTCTTTTCAGGAGCTTGAAATATTTATGATATTCAAATGAGCGTCTGTGTGCGGCTTTAAACTGCCTTTTCTTTCGCTTTTTCAATTTAATTTGCAAGCATCTGAACGGTGACTCTAATCCCTAAATCCTGTCATACGTGCTTCCTAATGTCAAAGAGAAGAACTGCATGGTGTATTCGGCTCTAACACTTATAACAATGGCCTCGCAGTGCTGCCATCATGCATGGAATATATTCTGACATGTTATTCAGAGATTTCACATGTTCCAGATTAAGAAGATGGAGAAAAAAAACTCTGCAGAAAGCTCAGTATGAAGTAAAATCTTCTCATTCCTGTAAACACCTGCAAAATTCTGCCATAAAAGAGGAGTTGTCTTTCTGCTCTCTGCAGTTTGGTGCTAATTAGTTTTGGGAGTTCTCTGGCTCTGTGTGCCCCCAGAAGACACCACCTCTCCTCATATCCTTCTTCAGGGAAATTAAGGTTTGTTCCTTGATTGCAGACTAAACAGAAGAAGGCAGCTGTCACTTAACAATTGTGTGAAAATGAGAAGCCATTTTTAGTTGATAGGATGGTAGTCCGTTCAAAAATACTATTTCAAAACAAGGAGTTCTTGCGACCTGTCCTGAAAGAGATGGAATTTTAATGTAATAATTACTATTTGTGTCATTTAACAGTGGAAGTGAACATATAACCGATCATAACCACCAGTGCAGTGTTTGCGCTAAATCTGTTCACAGAACCCTGGAGCTGAACCACGGCTGTTGCACAAAGGAGCTGTTCATTGCTGTAGTGAAGCTTAACTCAGAACAAAGAACCCCCGACTGGAGGATCGGTTGTCATTGCAATGTCACTTATGTCTCTGCCAATGCTGCCACAGAGTGCTGATCGACCTTCAAACGAATCAAATGTCCAAATCACACTGCACTTCCTTGGGCCCTGAACAATTGACATCCTAACTGAGAAGCTGAGGAGATGGTCGGTTCTTGAGACATGCGTCTCATTTTAAGTGGTGGTTGGCTTGACCAGGCTTTCACAAACGATAGTTCACTCTACTGCAGTGAGTCACTTGGTCCTTTCATTGTCAACATCCATTGTGGCTCACCTGTGTTGTGATTGTGTTTCAGTTGTGTTGATTTTGCAGTTAAATTGAGGCTTTTGCAGTGGTGGGGTCACTTTTGCTTTTGTGTTGTGGCTTTTGTGTTCTTCGTTAATGTGCTTGTGTGAGAAGTCTCAGCCCCCTAAACAGATGTTCCTTGTGTAAATTTGTCGTCAGTGTAGCTGACATCATCTCCCCTTTCACCCTTAGCTCTTGAACATCATGGTGTTTCACGGTGGTCACATTCAGTGCTCGCTTGGTATAGAGCAGGATTTCCAACCTGTCACACCAGTCCTCCAGGATGAATGGATGAAATGGATGAAAGTGTTCTTTTAACATCTTTTATCCAACATTTATTAATGAAGCCATCCAGAGCTGTCACCGTGCAGCATGATCACAGAAAGACACATTAAACAGAATATCAGAATGATGCAACACGGCCACAGTGCAAAGAAAATGTCCTCAGCAGGTCTTTGCAGCACGATTGGGGAATCTTTGGTTTTAATTAGATCATGTAAGGGCATGGACCTGCACACGTAGGCAAGAGGTCGTCCTTGGACCAGAGCAACTGGACATTTACCCCGTCCCAAGCTGATTCAACATCCTCTGTTTGCACCGGCCTATTAATGCGCTGTTATCTTTGCTTGTGGCGGTTTCGCACCTCTGGTACAAGGACATCGTTACGAGTAGCTGCACATTTCTATGATAAAACTATTCCCTTAAAACCCTGTGCGCTCCATACCATAGAGGCCTGAAAAGGAGGAGAAGTGGAAGGGAAACTGCAGGATAAAGATTGATCCCAGTAGAGGTCAGACCCACAACCTTTGCTGTGTATCTCCACAGTTTCCATCCGAGACCAGCTGGTGGTCACTACACCCTGTGTATTTAACCATGTTCACCTGTACCAAAGGACCACACATCACACACTTATAGAGCTCGATGTTTGAGTTTCGATGTTGAAATCCCCTCTTGAATTTATGAGGCAGACAATAGCAGGTAAATGACAATAATCTACTCACCCATTGACAAAAAATAAATTTCTTGAACAAAAAAGAGCAGGAAGAAGAAACATCTTATATTGCCTGCCCCTTTCATATAAATAACATTAATACAGAGGACCATTTTTTTTTTTTGATTTCCTTTCCTTCACAGATCAATTTTAATCATTGATAAACTGCCATCATCACTACATAAATATTACTCAACATCTTCACATGCTAGTTATTACTTTGTACATTTTACCAAGTTGAATAATATTGAGCGACATCTTGAATCATTGTCCCGAGAATTTCAGTTTCATAATCACAATTACACTTCTTAAAGAAATCCCCTCGCACTGTCAGTCATGTGTCTATAGAGAGGAAAGTGAGGGTGTCCATGCTTTCTGTCCACTGAAATTATAGTACTGTAAAAAAACACACACACAAACAGACACACACACACAGTCTTTCTTCTTGCTACAACCTTTTTTCTTTCCAGGCGAAATGAGTTAATACACCACCTAATGAAAACCACCAAAGAGGCCATGCATGCCCTGCACATGGGCTGTATATATTTCATTTAGTTTTAGTCTGACAAACTTTGTATATGTAGACTGTGTTAATAGTAATACATAATTAATACCATATGATAATGAATAATTGGTTCTTCCAAATAAGCTGTAGATTGTTGTTTCTGTTACTGTTTACATAAATACATTACTAAACTATATGATGTCAGCTTTTAACTTAAAAGTAAAATCTTAACACAATTCCTACCATATGATCACAAATACTTTTTGATATGCATAAATTAAGGTAATGTCTATAGACCCAGAGAATATAGATGTATCTGTATGTACCTTGAACATCTTTCATTGGAACCATACATGATGGAGTTTTTTCATTCTGCACTATGACATCCTCATGAGATCACTGACATCATTGGAAATAATATTCTTATCAATATAAGCTTTAATTGTAAAATAACAATCTCTTATTTTGGGATATATCTGTTTTTTCTGATCTTCTTTTGATCTGATTACACACACAAACACACACACGCACTCATATATATAAAAATCATCAAATGTTGTAAATTTCATCGGCACCTGGGTTCCCACATGACCCAGTTAGTCCGTGTGTGTTCAGTGTGTGGCTCCTCGTGTTCACACGCACACACTGTAATCAAACTCCTTTGGATTTTGCAGTTTACGCAATCTTCATTTGTTTTGGCTGTAGGAGGCAACCAGAACATGTACATTGTATCCAGTTGCTTTGGCTCACTCTGAATACATGAAGGTTAGTTAAACAAAAAAATCGAAATTAGTTTGACCTCTGGTGACGCACCAGCTTCCTGTCCCTAGCACTGCGACAATGCATGCTGGAGTAAGCCCTATTGCCACAGACAACAAAATAGGCAGGTGTGTAGAAAATATATGGGATGGCTGCACGAGTCAGTCCAGCCTGTTGAGTGAATTGCTGTGTTTCTGTTGCAATGCGGAGAACTGTGACTGAAACATGGTCTTATGATATATATATTTATATAAAAGGGTTAGGGCCATTTGCTTGTGTTGTTGCTGCGCGCTATGTGTGTGTGTGTGTGTGTGTGTGTGTGTGTGTGTGTGTGTGTGTGTGTGTGTGTGTGTGCGTGCGTGCATGCGTGTGTGTGTGTGTGTGTATGTGTGTGATATTTTAGACACATTGATTTTAAAGCTCATCTGTCACAATCTTTCCATTAGCTTTGTATGCGTTCATGCTGTGGGTGAATTTTGCATCTCATTAACTCTGAATGCATCATTAATCATCAGTGACTCATTTATTCAACACTCTAGAGATCAGTTTATATCATTTATACTTTATTTATTCAGTATATATTCAGATGATTCTAACACAGCTAATATTACCCCTTTGTGAAACGTTATGGAAGAACACGCAAAACCTATTTTTTCTTAAAGCAGAAACGCTATCTGTTGAACTGATGCCCCCTTTCCTTGTGTCCTGCTGGGCTGTCGCCTTTTCACTGCAGCGTACTTGTCACTACACGCCGGGCTAACATACGAGAACCATGGTGTGTGTGCCACCACCCATTAAATCACACATATCCAAAAAGCCTTAAAGTAATAAAGACACATTTTAATCTACATGTACAGAATATTTTAAAAAGACATTCATAATTGCTTGACTCTTTAAATTTGTTTTCAATCATAATTTATTGACAAATGACTCAAGCATTTTCAAGCTTGAGTCATTTTTACGCCTGTGGACGTTGTCTTTACATGCTGTACAATTCTCTGCAAATAACTACTCCTCCAAAGGCAGGAAGACAATCTCTGATGTATTCAGCTATACTGACGGATTGAAGAGAATTGGTTTTCCATTAAGTACCTTGTTTAAATATTTTATCTTTCCACTAGAGACATCACAAATTCCCTCACAGAGGAGATCAAAAAATAAAGGAAGACATATATACAGACAGAGGGCATAAAAGACACAAAGGCAAACCTTAATAAGTAGATCTGGGCTGTAGTAGACCTCTGCTGCAGGCAGGAGCTGGATGATATAGAGCTCTATAGAACAGCTTTCAGTGAGTCAGAGGCTCATGATATTCTCCTGAGTTTCTCCTGTCAGCCCCCTGGTAAGAACTCTGGACAGTGTCCAAATGAAGCCATAAGAGATTATCTGGATGATTCAACATGAGCGAAACTAATAAACAAAAGAATTTAAATATCTCCGGATGAAAACGGGTGTTGATGTGTGATCTCTGAGCCCCTGCATGCTGCGCCAGCCCCTCGCCTGAGCGCTCCGAAGGTTTTCTTGTGGTTGAAAATGCGTTTGAGTCCTGCTGTATTCTTTACATGTTAAAGGAAAACTCCAGAAATACTCTGGACCCCATTGTACAGATGTTATATGTACGTCTTTGTTCATTAATTGTCATTGGTGTGACAAATAAACACTGCACCGTTATGTCAATGTGATTCCTGATTCACGTCCTCTCCCGAGGGTTTAACCAGGGATGGTGAAGGGCCAGTTGCGCCTTAAGCTTGGGCGACTCATCTTCAATGGCTCATCTGTTTCTTGATGTGATGAATAATGACCAGACACTTAAGTCCTGCCCGCTGCAAGGGGCTGCAGTCGCCATGTCTGACCTCCTTCACGTCTGCAAACAAGTGGGATATTGGATTGTGTATTTTGACGTTGAGAGAGAGTGGTCATTTGTGGTTCAGTGCTATTCCTGAGCAGCAAAATAGACTCGTTTTAGTCAGACCACCATCTGACTTAGTCACTGTTAGTCCTATTAACACGTGCAATAGACTACACAGAACGTTGTGTGTGTGTGTGTGTGTGTGTGTGTGTGAGAAAAAGGCCTATAAGGTTGTCCATAGACTCCATGTACACAGATGAGTGAACACAAGCTCAACAGAAGCAAGGACACACACAATAACACACTTTTATGTGTTTCAGTTTTTGTGACTGGTAAAAACACAACGGTCCTGCAATCAACTGACACTTCAGCTCTGTCCCTGCTCTTTAAGTTATAGGGTCGTACGCACTCACACATTTTCACACTAACACACACACAGTGGCTCGTAAATAGACAGCCTCTTATGCGTTTACAGACTTTAATGAGCTGCAGCTTTGCTAATGTGCATGGCATGAATTTGTGTGTGTGTGTGTTGGGGCGGGAGGGTTTGGAACAGCAGAAGTTACGATCTTGTTTCCACTTGATTAGGTTGTCCAGCCCCTCCCCTGCACCCCACATACCCACATATTAAAAGCCCCCTATGTGTCGTTTCCCACCCTGGCTCCACTCGGCAGCCCCACTGTAGGGGGACACGTACTGTAAAAACACCAGTGACCTTTTCCACAACCCTGTGAAATCCCACTGGTTTGGTGAGTTGAGGCCATGAATACTTTAATGCCCCGAGGCCATGGAGGAAGCAGACCTGCAGCTGAGGCTGGAGCTTTGCTTGGGGCTCTGTGCGGTGCTCCACTCTGGCTGTGAATGAGTCAGGTCTCCATGTCATGCCCCCATGTTGGGCAAGAAGGGACTGTGGAATTATTGATGAGCCGATTGGTATTATGGTACTATATGTATGAGTCAATCTTAATGTGTATTTCGCCGTGTGTACCATATAATGCATTATATATAGGGTCTACTTCACCACCAAATTTGTTTCAGTAGAATTTATTGGTTCCTTGAAGGGTTTATATGTTAAGCTGCCTCTGCCTTCAGCAAACCTTTGTATTAAAATTTATGTTTTCTGGATTGTGAGTAATGCTGCTATATATCACACACAGTGTGACTTAGAGAGCTAAGAAGCTGCACAACCTCCCAAATAGATGGTTGATATAGATCACAGAGCGATAAGTTTCATCTTCTTTGTTATAACAATTGGAAATGCTGACATTTGATAGAGTATACCTCTGCCAAGGCTAACACCCCATTTCCCAATGTTCAAGAAATATTCCTAGATCCCCCCCTTAATTGTATTTGCTCCAAAAGTTAATGGGTACTTCCTGGGCCCGAAACCCTCTCCCACCGATCCTCTGAAAATAAATCATGATGCGCCAAATTTCTCAAACTCAGAGATATTAGTCCCAAAAATATGTAGATGATTTTTTTTTTTATCTGGATCCATGAATTAGTGAAAAGGTTAAAGAACACTCTACCATAGCTATGTAAAAATACCATAGCTACTTCTACCAACTTTCATGCATGGTAATCCTTTGAGCAGTTTTTGCGATATCCTGAAAACATACAGACAAAACATAACTTCCTTGGCAGATGTAATTAGCGCTTATTTCAAATCAATAGCCAGGTAAATATGATTGTTGTAGTTCAGCAGGTATTTAGTTATAAACCTAATTGAAACTTTGACATGATAATGGATCAAAGTTTTCTGGACACCATGAAACTCACCAAATTCCATACAAACCCCTCTAACTGTTGGGAAGTTATGACTTCTGGGTCTTTTACAAAATCAGTACTGTTGCCAGCGTAGGGACACTGAATAAATGAGGACAAGTCATTCGATCTCCAAGGTCAGCCAGTTTCATCCCCTGGGGACCATAAATGTTTAAATTTAGTCTCGACAAAAGTTGACGGACCAGCTGACCATCTGCCCTCACACTGTCATCCCGAGTGCAGTGCCGAGTAGCAATATCTTAAGATAGCTCTGTGATCACACAACAGTGGCATAGTCAACCCTGGGAATGCGTCTGATATTATATAGCTTTTTTTGTTGTTGTCCCATCTCCAGGGTTTGGTGATAGAACGAATCGGCAGAAAGCGGCTCCTCATTTTTGGGTTCTCGGCCATGGCCGTGTTCTTCAGTCTCCTCACAGTGTTCCTCAATTTCCAGGTAAGCGGCTCTTACTGTTCGGCACTGAGCTCAATCAAGACACACTTCAGGGATGTATTGCATAGTTGCTCATCACTGAGGCCCAATTTGAATGTGAACAAATCCCTAAAAGGACTTCTACTCTGTGTCAATGTTGTAATTATACATGAACTCTGCAAAACATAATCTTAGTGACCATTTGGAGCTTTTAACAGTACAAGTCACCCATTGATGCACACATTCATACAACGCTTCTATACACAGCACTTTGTTTCTATCGCACAGTATCATACACTGGTGAAAGCCATCACAGGCAATTAATGGCTCGGTATCTTGCCCTAACACTTCAACATGTAGACGGGAGGAGCTTGGGATCGAACCACGGATCATCTGGTTAGTGGACAACCCTCTCTACCTCCTGATCCCATATTCACATATCATGATTTTCCTCATACAGCTTAACAAGGCGCAGCATCCTTTGCCCTTAACCCTCACGTGAGGAAAAACCACCAAGGTTCCCTCTCTCATGACGGAAAGAAGTGCAATAGATGTCACATGTAACAGAGCAGATCTTCACGATAACAAAATGAGAAACATACAAAAGAAACTGTCTGACAGAGATGAAGGGAGCAGAAGTGACGATTTACTAAATTATTTGTTATTATCCTGTATTTCTGGGGATATGGACTTTGAATAGAAGCAACCTAAAATATATGCTGACGTGCGACATCACCTCTGTGTCTCTCTTCTCTCAGGAGAGCGTGTCGTGGATGCCCTACCTCAGCTACATCTGTATCCTGGCTGTGATTGCGTCCTTTTGCTCTGGTCCAGGTAAAATCACCGACCTACATTTCCAGCTTCGATTTTTCATCGTCCTTACTCTTTTCCTAATTTTCCATAACAATCCTTCCTCAGCACTCCACTTCACTTGAAACTGCATTTTAAAGAGACTGAGAAAACACTTATATTTCTGTCAGATCTCTTAATTCCCATGTGGCCTCAGCTCAGTGGAATCGTTGATGAATAATCAGCATTCCTCAACTTTATAACTTGCAAGAAAGACACAGAGCTGTAATTGCAGGGTCTTTCATGATATTAAAACAACTGGAGTTTTCATCCAACTGGTGCGTCAGTAATTAGAATCCCAGTGGAAGGTGCTGCATTGTATTAGTGTGCCAGACGGGAGCCATACAGTATAACATAGTAGCATGACTCTGTATCCGCACTGTGGACAGTGTGAGTGTGCACAGCGGATCCTTGTGGGACTTTGACTTTGTTTCAAGGTGAGGCTCTGGCTGTCGTCACATATACATATAAGTACATTTTGGAAAGCTGTCTCCGCAGGGAGCTGTAATCCAATCAAAGAGTCCCGGGTATCAGGAGGAGATGAGCAGTATGTGGTGTGTGTAACAACGGACACTCTTCACAGTGATCGCACACAGAACAACTACTGGGTCTAGTTTTCCAAGCCCGATGGACATAGAAAGGTCAAACCACCATACACACACACTCACACACATATGAAATTGAAGGCGGCCTCTATTAAAACGCCATCAGTGCAGCTTTTCATTCATTGCCTTGCTCAGGTGCACTCGTGTGGGAATTGTTGAGGGAGGACAGATCATCTTGCGTTTATTTCCACTGCACGCCGATGATTTATGGCCTGTTGAGACAAACGAAACCCTCTCACTGCCGAAGAAGGTCGGGGGACTGGGAGGGAGGAGATGAGCAGAAGGTGCACATGAGGGATTACCCCAGTGGTGCTGCGAACATGCAGGTGGATAAACGAGGGGGCCACGGTTTCTCTCAAGTCATTTCACCATGCAAACAGTGGCATATCAATGTCAATAATCCAAACACCTCGATGATGTGACTCTGTAAAAGGGTTTTAGAAATGATGAATTAAAGGGCATAGCTGCAGTGTTTGCAGTCTTGCCGGCGTTATTGCTTCTCTAATCCGAGCCTGAAGATTTTACACCTTGCTCCAGTAAATAAGAGCATTACACAGAACACATGCCACAAAAAGCTGGAGAAATGGCTTCAAACGCTGTCAGTATTCTGTGATACAAGTTACGTGAGGGAGAGATTGCTGTAAACAATCTATGATCAGTTAATAATAATAATAATAATTTTGTTGTTTTTGCTTTTAAAAGGTACTCAAAGGCACTTAAAATGGTAGAAACAGTAACAGTACAAACAATACCACCTAGGTAACATTATAGCAGTTAAAAGACAGTTATTTTACATAAAAACAATTATGTTACATACCTAAATCACAGACTAAAAGCAGATTTAAAAAGGTGAGTTTTGAGCCCATTTATGAAGGAGGTGAGTGAGGGAGAATGTCTGAGGTGTTGGGGGAGACAGTTCCAGTGGGAGGGGGCAGCGATGGAGAAGGACCTGGCCCCCCAGGCTCGGTGCTCAGACAGGGTAACAGGGATGAGGAGGTTGGTGTTGGTGGATCTGAGGTTGCGGGTGTGATTGTGTCGGTGCAGGAATTCAGAGAGCTAAGAGGGGGCGAGCTTGGGGAGGGTTTTGCATGTGATGATGAGAATTTTAAACTTTAGTCTTTGTTGAATGGGGAGTCAGTGAAGGTTTTGAAGGTGGTTTTTGGTTACCATCAAATACCACATTTTTATAATGTTATAAGAGAAGTCAATATGATAAATATCAGTAAGGTTTTGTAACACAAAAATTATATTTAAAGAATATATTCATTTAATGACATTATTTGTAACAATTCTTCATTAAAATGGCAAAAAATGACTATACCTGTGTTACGCATCTGCTGTACCAGCGTCTTGGTCCGTCTCTGATGTAATCCCCTTCGAACAAACGACGTAGGATGCAGTAAAAACACTCTGCTAGCCAGTTAGATAGTCAGCAGTTTTTTCCTTCCATACTTTTTATTTATAATTGTTCATGTTTATTCAACTTTAATACCTCATCTGTGAACATGATTTGTGCCTGACTAGTGTCAGGCTACCGACAGTGGAGGTGACAAAACCCACTCCCATGATCCCATGCAGCTTTGCGACATCACATCATCTAACTTGTTTTTTGGTTAATGAGACCTCTCGTGGTCAGAGTCATGTAACCTACAAATTACTGATGTGCTCAACAAGTAATTGCAGTCATCTTAGTGATGAGCATTATTATTTTATCTCAAGGCGTAAAAAGACAACAGATGATTCTCTGTCCAGTAGTGACAATATAACAACAGCAGTTCTGTGGCTTTGGTCACAGTTCTGTGACATGAACATCTCATCTGTTGTGGAAACTTGTTCGTTCCGTCTGACTAAATCCTCATTACTTGAGATTGCTTGAGTTGTATTGTTACTGAGACGTATCCGGCCTCATTAAGCTGCAGCCTGGAGCTTGTGTGAGTGGTAAATCCAACACCTGGAGGAGAGGATCTTTGAGCAGTGGCATCTAAAATGATATTTACAGTCTGATTTGTTTGCGCAGTGAGGGCACGCTACATGCCTTACCATGCTGCGTTAGAACCCTGACATCGATAATTGGTGGACAAAACTGTGTTTTTCCATCTTTTTTATATTTTTTTTTTCCTTCTCCTATCCCTTGAACTTTTTTTGTGAGACTATACACGAAACTCTTTATGCCAAATTCTCCTTGATGTGTAAATATTTCTCTGCTGCTCCACTCTCTCAACAACCTTGGTCCCTTTCTGCCTCATCTTTGGCGCGTACTGTAAATTGTCCAGATGCAGCCGTACCGTACCTGCCCACTGGGCATCCTGGCTGACTCTCCTCCTCTGTGACACACCTACCTGCTCATGGAATCAGCCCCCCCCCAGGGTCATTGTTCTCCCTGTTAAGGGCGGCCGTAATCACAAATTCAAACCCTTCCCTGTTTGTTTTAAAGTGGTCTATTAAAACGTCCTTGTTTGTATCAAGTGATATCAATTGTAATTCTGATTTTATATTATATTTTACATTTTGACCTTTATAGTAAGACAGCATATTAGAGACACTTAAAGGGATGCAAATTGATTTCAATAATGCAGTTTTAATATTAAAAGAACAAAGTCATCATATTGCTAGATTTTTTTTTGTAAATATAGGGGAAGCTGTAATTTTATGTGAATAAAGTCGTACTACTACAAGAAAAAAAGTTAAGAGAATGAATCAATGATTGCAGAGGCAGAATATTAGTAATAGAACCACATTATCATTATCAAGTATCGCAACCTCAGAACGAATCAGCACGAAAGTGAGGAAAGAACCACATGGACTTGGAGGAAATTGCCTCTTTTGTGCGGGAAGCCATGTTTGGTGGTGGTTAACTTATCTGTGTGCTATTTAAGGGGTTTCGTAGATTCTCAAGACAAGATGATCCTAGTTCTCCTTGCTCTGTTTTTTACCGTCAATGAAAAAAAAAACCACTGTTATCTATGTGTTCTGTGTTTTTTACTCTAATGGTACTTGTATTTTATTTAATTTCACCGACTCTGCACTCTGCACTCTGCTCCCAGTCCAGCCAACCAAATATTAGGTACAAATATTTGTTAGGCTGTAAAAGTCAAACTTGTCACAGTGTCAGCAAAAATGTGAATGATACACGTCCCGAGTGGCCCACTGGTGCCAACTGTACCAGAGTGACCAGGGTCATAAGTGCCAAATCGAAAACTTTTTAGCAAATCAGTTTGTGTGCAGATATGCTGTAGTTCTATACAGTCGGTGCCAAGGCAACAGAATTCATCTACTGTATAAATTGGCATTGCAGAGACAACTTTGCTGCTCCATCCACTTCTGCTGTATATCTTGCATTATGGATACAATGCATCATTAGTTTTATTTAGCTGTTATCAAGCTTTGTCCAGAGATGCTTTACACTGAGAATAAACTACTACAAGATTGAGGTGGTCCGTCCTCATGAGATTCCATGAGAGCAATTTTCCAGAAGGTAACGTTTGAAGGACACTGGCCCCCTTTTTAATTTCTTCACTGTTTCTCTCCTTTGAAGAGCAGAACCAGATTTTTTTTTTCCTCCTCTCACACAATTTGGCAGGCGTACTGGAGGTCTTTGGCTTTGTGGCCGGCTGCTTTGTCAGTAAAATGATTACAGGCTTGAGTGAAACAGGTTAGATTAAAATCTGGATGCCGAAAAATGTAATTTACTTCCAGTCGTTTCTCACTCCTCTGCCAGACATTGTAAAGTTGTCATGGTCGGGTGAAGCCTGTTTTGGATGAGTTTGACTCATGTCACCTCAAAAGTAGAAACCAGCTTGTTTTAGGTTTGATGACGAAAGGTTTGTGTTGTTGTTTTTCAGTGGGGAACATGCAAACATTAAGAGAAATGTCAACCTTCTACAGAGCTGGTTGTGTTTTTGATGGATTATGTATATTATCTCTTGAGTTCAACTACTAAAGAGAGATAAGTATATAACAAATCAATTCTTGATCATTCACACACTGTAAATCTGACACAGTCATTGTCAATTTCATTAGTTGTAGCTGTGTAGTTTATATCTATGGCAGCCTTTATGCTTCTATGACTTCTAATCTTAAGTATTAACACACGGACACACATGACTTCTATCAGGTTCATCAACCTTTTAATACTTTATTGCTAAAAGTATTTAATCTCAATCTACCCATAATCTTAAAATGTAGACTTAATGTAGAATGCCCTTTTTAACAAGCCTTTCAAAGTGTTCAGGAGCTGTGTTTCTGAGGGGACCGGAGCTCCCTTTATCACAGCCTCTGGGTTTTCACACTTTGCAGACCTTTCAAAGACACCTATACGACACTAGAGGAAAGAAAAACACCATATATATTTCCTTTTAGGATAAAGTTTGTCCAGTGCAACAAGCAGGACCGAAATAGTTACTATTCTGAAAATGTCAAAGAAATGTGTGCCTGTCGTGTGGTTCACTGACAAGCTCCTACTCAGTGTCGCACTTCCAACTTTCAACAAGCAAAACTGCAGAGTGCAGAAAGTCAATTCAAATATATCTCTGCCCGATATTCGAGCTGCCATGTCTGAATACATGCCTGATCAAAATAATTCCAACTCTTCCTTGATATTTTTACTTTTCTCATTGCATACTGTAAATCTCACTTTAAGTAGACTTACATGCAATAAGAGACAAGGTTTATGTTGTAACCACGTGAGGAATTCAGTTCTCAGAATACCTTGATAATCAAAGTGAGCTTTACTTGTCTTATTAAATAAGACCCTGAATTGAGATATCCAGAAGTGTATATTTTCCCCTTTTTCTGGGAATGTTCTCACACATTAGCCCCCACATAATTGCTTAGTTATAATACCCCTACTTATTTATATATATATGTGGCTCGATAAAACAAGAGACAATCATCAGTAATATTTGTTGGCATGCAGCATGATCATTGCTGCGATAGATGTCTTTCATGCTGGGTCTCATCTCATCATGTTGGATTCAGTCTTGAGGGACACATCTGTGTCACCATCTTATCTTCATATGCCCCAGATATACAGCTGCAGCCACATCATTTCAACCCTTTTTTTTGCTAATGATGTGTTCTTTCCGGATTATATGTTACAGTGGTGCTATGAGATAAAAAAAACAAACCTTCAGGCTGAACGTGCTCTTTTAAATGCTTGCACCTGGGAGTTATATCCTAGGTTGGCACAGCCGCCACCTGATGATGGATCGCACCGGGGGCAGACTGAAACAATAATTCAGGCTTCTCGTCATCCACTAGGCCGGCCATTTTGTGGACTAACCCCATTTGTTGATGTACTAGAAAGCAGACTACTTATAAACCTGGCAAATATTTGTATCTGGGATAAGTCATAGCAGAGACCTGTGTAGATTAAAATGATTGTTGTGTCAGTTAGTTTATTAAACATTAGGTGAGGAGCAGTATTGTGCTTTTTATTAATTGACATTATCCAATGCAAAGTAGATGTATGAAGAGAGTGGCAGTAGCAGCCCTGCAGCAGCAATGGTGTGGACAAACATGCCTGCGAAACACTGTCACGGGCATGGAGGTAGACCTCATCGCCCTTGATGCACGAGCCCTGACAAATGATTCCTGCTAGTTATAGTTTACATTTGCCGTTGACGGCACAGGCCAAAACAACAAAACAACAAAAAATGTCCTGGTGTTCCAGATGACAAAAATAGAACAAGAGAGAAGACAATATTGAAAATACGACTAATAAATGTACAGTTTAGATTCACATTTACCTTTGTCACCAGTGTTTTGAATCACAGGCTGCAGCTTTGTATTTGTGTGGCTGCTTACTTGTTGAGATACTGTTGAGGTGAATGACAGGGTGGGTAAGTCTTTTGAATTTCATAAATAAAATATGACAACTCCGCAAACATTTCTTTCTGTCAGATAAAAAGAATAACGATAAAGTATAAAAATGTTATTGTCAAAAAATCCTGTTTCAGAGATAAACTGAATAACTAATGCCTCCTGTGAACAGGGTTTGTTGGTGTAGCCGTATATTCCCTTGTGTGGTAGAGGAACACATTGTGTCACATTGTTGTTTCACAATGAACACAATACACTGATGTAATTAATGACCACCCTATTAATGTGTTTTTAAATGTTTTTCAATGACTTTGGGTCTACTGCCTGAGGCCATGGATACCATGAGCCTATATGCACCAGGACTTGATGGGATGGATTAATGGTTGGTTTTAGACACTATAAAGATAAAATAAAACCCTTGACCTTCAAGAAAACTGCATTTTTGTCAGTTTAATCACTGTCATTTTTTATTCATCTTTATGGATATAGGTTTCCCACAAAAGTGTGCATTTAGTTTTAAATACAGTCTAGAGATTACATAAACACACACAAAGTAGAACTCGAGCCGAGATTGACAGACTGGAAAGGAGGTTGATATTCAGACCACTTCTTCCCCAAAATACTATTTTGAGCTCCAGTAAGAATCAGGGTGCGATGTGAACACATTATAATAAAGCTGTGTTATTGTGGAATGATAAATATGAGTCACAGATGGGCAGCGACAAGTAGAATGTGCTGCAGGAGTGGCCCGAGACATTTCATTTCATCCTGGTTTCCTTGCTGTTAATTACTGGAATATATTAGAACTAGCATACAATTAAGCTAGCCTCTTAGGGGGGAGTTATCCATAATCAAAGTTGTATATTATGAGTAAAATCACGATGATTTCATAGTAAAAGTCACTGCCAATGTTTTTGGCTGAACAGCCTGTTTATGACATGCACCACTCACACACATGACTTTAATTGGCATGAGCCTGTAGGTGTTTTCACACAGAGGCAGATTTTCATATGGTTTCAGTAGCATGATTGACAAGTGGAACTCCTCTGCCTAGCAGTGGAGCAGCAGTGAGGCATGATGCAGATTTGTCCAGTCCGGTTACCACCGGATCCTTTTACTGCTGCGAGCTGTAACTAGGACTCACCACATAGGTTCTGTGAAGCTTGTACAGCCGTCTCAAGGATGAGATCTGAACAAATGGTGAAGAGATCATGCTTTGAAGTTTCGGAGGAAGGAAATGGTGCATTACATTCCAAGGATTTATTTTCTGGATTTATTGGAAAGAAGGTGTGGTTTTAACAACTGACATTTAGGCTTTTTATCATTTTTATCACACTGAATTCTGTTGCCGTTTAAAACAAAGAAAACCCAACTGTGTTTGATTTATACTTGATTCAAAGATTCCTCTCCTTGTCCTCCTCCTCCCACCAGGATCACAATGTCATCTCATTAATTCTGAATTGCTGATTTTCTAGCCGTCTCTCTGGTTGAGTCACATTCTGCCACCTTGTCAAACCAGAGACATCATCTCCCTCCCAGAGCTGGTTCCCAACCCTTATAACGCTGCTGCCTATATATAAAAACTAACAGGACCATGAATAGGTAACAAGCTAATACATGATACAACAGCACCATACTATGAGTGTTTACTTTCTGATGCTAGTAGATATAGAGAAGAATCAGTCAGGAGGGATTAATAGAGAGAACAATGGTCTGTGGCGACCACAGGCAAAACAATTCCCTTTTTTGGGGTTGTCTGGCTTTTGTTTCTCCATTGTACCTGTTGTCACTTTAATTTGCACCAACGCAGGTGAGATTGAGTCTCAATACCTTGTGCTTCCTAAATGGAAAAGTTGATCCCTGAAGTTAAACTGACTTGGTGTTATACTGTGTCCATGAAGTGTTCCCTTCATTATTTCTAAACAGTGTATAAACAATCATTATAACAGCTGGAGTCATTGGTGTAGAAGAGATCACACCGACAGATGCAGGTCAAAAATAATTATTAATCTGCTGAAAGGTGAGAAGTGGTTTGAGATATATTATCCTGTAGTCCTCAGAGAGCTGTTCCAGCTGTTGAGCTTAATTAAATACATGCATATAAATTAGCAGCTTGTCGGTGTTCCAATGCAGAGCAGCAGAGATCGACAACTCCCTCAAGATTTACT
This sequence comes from Pleuronectes platessa, assembly GCF_947347685.1. Lineage (NCBI taxonomy): Eukaryota > Metazoa > Chordata > Actinopteri > Pleuronectiformes > Pleuronectidae > Pleuronectes > Pleuronectes platessa. The sequence goes on from NC_070627.1 coordinate 20,734,366, forward strand.
GATGTGCTTTGGGAGCAGCAGTGTGTTGTTGACACAACAATTTAAAATCAAACCAGTTCGATTTGATCTTTCTCAGTGAGGCTCTGATGACAAACACCTGCAGCATGGTGCTCTTGAGTTTTACTGTATTACTGAGGAGCTGCAGATTTTGAAGACTGGGGTGGTATTGTTTCCGTCATGGATTTGTTTTGACCTGTTGTCTTATTTAGCAGGACTACATAAAAACTACTGGATGGATTAATATAAAACTTGGTGAAAGGATGTGGTATGTGTCAAGAATCAAGATTTTTTTTATTGTCAAATGCACAACAATAACATTAAGCAGTCGCTGGCAATGAAATGCTTGAGTCACAGGCTCTCTTCTAGCAATGCTCAAGTAATAACCCCAAAAAATTAAAATAACATAGAAATAGTATAAAATAGAATAATATACAATATCAAAATTTTTAAATAGAAAATAATATATATATATATATAAATATATATATTTACAGATGAAGACAAAAATAAAGCAATAATAGTGCAATTTGTGCAATAGTGAAAGTATGCAAATATGCAAATAAGCAAATATGCCACGGTGCTGATTTGGTGGAGTTATTGCAGTTCAGAGGAGTTCAAAAGTCTTATGGCCTGGGGGATGGGAAGAAACCATTAAATAATGTTGCAGATCAGACACTGCTAATGTCATGCATGCCTCTCACTGCTTTATTTGTATCATAGCACTTTAGGCCATGTGGCAGAGAAGACGTGATGAAACAGATGTCAAATAACTATATACAAAGATACAAGTTAAAAAAAAGGACAAATTACTATTCCTTTGGTTTTGCCGTTACGACCAGCAATGTTCTTCTCAGGTATTTGATAGATTGTTGATGTAGACGTTATCGCCACCCATTGGCCCAGGATGCTCATTTGAGCATTTGTGGTGGTTTTTGTGAAGGAGATATTTTGTAAAATGAAAGTTGTGTGGATGGAGATTTTCTTTTTGAAATGGACAGGGTCCTATGCATTTAGAAAGTATTTACAGTAGTGTAGACGATTTGAGTTGACTTGTTTATCTTATATGATGTTTGATGTATCCAGCCTGATAGTGACTCAAATTATGAGGTACTTTCACCTGACTTTAAAAAGATATGACATCATTATCATGATCATAAATGTGGTCTGTTTGATATACTATATGGATTGTAATTCTCTGGTAATCACTGAAGGCAACACTTATCTCAGCTTGTGTCTCACTCCTGGTGCCGCTCCATCATGGTTTATGGTCCTGTAGATGTTAATGACAACAGTGGCTCAGTGGTAGTTGCTACGACATGAGTTATTTGGATTTATTTCTCAGCCCATGTGCTTCCTCTGTGGACCTTTCACATCATTTACAAGATTTTATCTACCTATTGTTATTTATTTACTTTTCTTGCTTAGCTGTCAAAGCACTTTGTATACTCTGTTTTTAGAAAGTGCTATACAAATTAATTTATCATTACTATGATTTAGAAAAGGAAGCTACGATACTTTCTTAACATCCAAAGTGAAGACTGCAGAATAGTTGATAAAGTGCTTTATCAAGTACCAGACCTCCCTTTCCCTTTCAACAGTCATGTTGGGCCAATGTAGTTGGAACACTAAAACCTTTTTGGTGGGGATATGTTGCCTAAAGATATATCATTGAAATTGAACAGTAACAGGTCATTCATTAACATTAAAGGAATCTCTGGTGAGTTATCAAGTATTAAATTAGAGCCTGTTGATCACAAGCTTGCGTGTATTTAATCGGCTAATGCTGCACCTTGCTAGATGACCCTACATGAATTTGCAATTTTTAGGCCTCTGCACAGGCGACAGACCCTTGGCCAGAGGCATTACACTTTTGGGTTGACATCCGTCCATCCCATTTAGGCCAACATAATGTATAAAGAAAGCTTTGAGGCGATTTAGTCAGATTTGATACAGTTCAGTGTGACTCAAGGATGAACTCATTCGATGTTGGTGCTCAAAGGTCAAGGTCGCTGTGAACATTGTTTTGCCTTGTGATCACAAAACCTTAGTAGGACCAGAGTATCGCAATGTAACATTTACTATGATCCACGTATGCAAATTTACAGAATAATGTCCTTTGGTCTTTCGCTGAGGATTCTGTGTTTGTTGGCACAATATTAACCATTTATCCGTGGCACTGAAATAAATGGCATTACCTTGGTTGCTAGTAGCAGTTGGCACCGTTACACATCTTCTTCAAAGAGCCCCTATAAGGCATCACATGTATGTTAATGGTGACATGTTTGAATAAAGTTGAATCTAGTTTACAGGAATCCAAACGCCCGCACCGACATGCATAGATAAGAATGACAGAGGTGAAATGAAAAGGATGTGGAAAAGGACGTTCAGTCCACGTGATTTGATACAACCGTTGTGTTCCTACTGTATGTGGATGTTTGTTCAGCCAGTCTTCGCCTGCTCTGTCAACAGTGCAAAGGTAGCGTGGAGAAAAGCACTGCGGCGAACACAAGTGCTATCAGGCACAGTGCCCACATTGAGCAAGGTATCGCCTTTTCACATCTAATCACAATGTGTAATTGGTGTGTGCTGATGTCACGCCTGAAAAAATATTGTAATTAATCCTGGTCTCTCCTTTATCATGTAAAGTAGAGATTAGACTTTTGCAGAGGATAAACACGAAAATCACACGCTCATGCTGCCATGCACCTTCCAAGCTTAACAACTTAAATGTGTGCATTGATATTTCGGTTGGTTTGTTGTGTAACTCGAGGCAGCCTGTGCATAAAGAAGCATCGCATAAGCCCATATTCTTCCTCAGGTCGCTTTGTGTTTTCTGCTCGTCTCCTTCCCTTCATCTCTTCCCTTCAGTGAACCCTGAAGATGAAATGTGTGATCCCAAAAGAAAGCGAGTCCCCACTCCTCCTTAGAAAGTAAACAAGGGCGAGGGATCAATCACAGCTTCCACCACTCACAGCCAAGAAAGAAAATGCTGTCACAAAGTGTTCTTACTTTGAGCAGACGATCATTGATCTCTATAACAGAAGATGATAATTAGGTTCTCCTCAAAATGTCAATGTAAGTCATTCTTTGAGCTTAGTTATCCTGTGAGGGATTCATTGTTGTCCTAATGTTTTCATCTGTCCCTAATTAACATAATCAAATCTTCTTTAAGCTTTGTCTTTGTTTTTGTGGCGACATTTGTGCAGGGCAGCTTAATCAATAAAGACGGAGCAGAAGATCTTCAGAGGAAACTTTTAAACATTTTAAATTTAAATGTCAAATTACATTAGTTGTTGGGGTGATGGGTATGTTTATACTGCTCTGTAGAGTGCTTATGTTTATGGGTCAGACACTGTATACCGTGTCCCATACAACCCACTGCAGTGAAGAGTTGGATTTACAAAAAAAAACAAGCCTGTGCTGAAAAGGAAGGAAAGCCAAAACTTACTTCCAATTCTTTAAACGAATTGAAATTGAATTAAAATGTGTTGATGTTCATGCAGCTATTTTATGAATTCTCTATTTGATTTGAGGAAAGGTGACATCCAGGAGGAATTATCTTAAGAAATATGATTTTAAGTGAAACATAGTAACCTTCACTCTGTTTTCTACCTGGGTGATCCTCTAGCCTAATCAGGGGCGGGGAGCTGCTCTGATCAAGGACCAATTTTTTGGATCATACTTTGCAGATCTTATTAAAATAAGATAAGGTAAAACTTTATTGATCTACACACTGGGGAAATTCAGTAAAACACTCATATCATATAAATCTAATGTGATGGCAGGGACTGCTTTTCTTTGGCGAGACATCTGATGACAGATGATGATGAAACTAACATTTTTCTCAAACAAATCCTCCCTTTCATAATGCCATGCACGGAGTGCAAACCGAGTAATTCCCTCCTCTTGTCAAACTCTGCAGTATTCCCACATACAAAATGGCGGGCTGAGTGCCCTTTGTTATATCTGTTTCCTCTCAAGTCAGTGAGAAAAACATCAACACATGAATGATCCTCTTTTGCCGTGTCTTTGAGAGTTTCTTGAGTATCTGGTGCCAAATCAGCAATCTGCTCTGCATTTGCTTTTTTGTGACCAACTGACTCTTGTCTGTGTCTGTTGCAGCAGCTCCACAGCAGTAACATCAGGGCTCCTGCACCAAATCTCACTCACCGCTGGCTTGTCTTTTAATTTGATGGAAACTTAATAAAAAACCTTCCGGGTACTTTTTCCTGCTGCCTTGATGCTTGTCAGCGATGACATGTAACAGCTGTGTTTCATACCCCCTGACTGACATGTTTCATGAGATTTGCTTCATGTCCTGCATCACATCCAGTGATCTCACCATTCAGTGTCAACAAACACAGTAAAGTATTGTCCATCATTCACCCTCCATTGGAAGGAATGGTCTCATTCATCTGTTGTAAATTCTGAACGAAATAAAACTTAAATTTTTCATATCCCTCCTACAATGGATTTTGTATAATTTGAAGACAGTTTTCTAAAACATGTTAACAAAATCACCAAATATAAAATAATATTTTACCTCTTACTTTGCTGCAGCTACACACACAAATGTAAGCAGTGCTGTTGATACAAGTAGAGACCCTGATATCAATTATTCTCTGTATTATTGCTAGGGTTGCAAAGGGGCGGACAATTTCCGGACAATTTCCGGAAACTTTCCAGAAACTTTCGATGGGAAGATAAGCTCGGGAATTAAATACGCAAATCAAATGCTGAGCAATAAAAACATCATTCAAAACACTATTTTAAGGATGTATGGAATGCAGCATATGCTGCAAGTTGAAGTTCAACCCTCCAATGTCCTTTTTTACATCACATGCACAGATAATTCCCAGCATCCTGCACACTACAGCAGCGCCATTGAGGCCTGCTGTAGTATGCTGTACTAGTATGGTAATTTTCGTTGATATTACTGGGGAAAATATATTAGAATGCTGATTGAGGATGGTTCATCTGTTCATCTAGCCTATTTCTATTCATTTATCCATCAATTGTAAAATATTTTTACAGACGATCTCTGGAATTGCATTCGTGTTTTTTACAAGCTTTTTTCTCATCTTATTCTACAGAACAATGCCACGTGCACTATCTCATGTGTGGAGACATTTCACCCCAGCCGATGTAGAAGGAAAGGCTGCGTACATTTGCAAATACTGTGCAAAGGCTCAGAATGACACAAAGATGCAGAAGCATAGAGTCAAGTGCCCAAAGTTTCCTCACGGCTCAAATCAGCCTATAACAAAACAAAATGTTTATATCTATGCCTGTATATGACAAGGTACATATAGTTAGTATAAATTACCCACAACATCTCGTCTATTCCTGTTAATTCCCGTATATTCCCTTATATTCCCGTATATTCCCGTTAATTCCCATGGAAAGTTTCCAACTTTGAATATTCCCGAAATTTTGCAACCCTAATTATTACCACTAATTCTTCCATGATGAAATAACCTACACGATTATAGGCAGCTGGCATCAGTACATCACCATTTTGGCCCCCCCTAAAAACGTTACCTTAAACTATAGCCTTCAGTCTTTGTATGCTGTTGGATACTGACAAGGTCAAGGCAAGGTAAATGGACACTTTACACTGTGGTTTTGTTTTTCCTCCTGCAGGATCAGGACGGCCAAAAAAATAACCCCACCTGGTGTTTCTGAATGGCATTTGTGAGATGAAATGCAAATGATATTCTTTTGTGCACCATGTTAAGCTGTGTGCAGTGGAATATTGAAAATCAGCTGAAGCAGTCACTATAAATACCTATTGTTCATTGTTATATTTTAGAAGGAAATAATTGTTTTTTTCCCATCAAATCACCCTGAACCCCTCACTGTCCTAATGTTAATCGTGGCTTACTGTGTAATCGTGTTTACAGAAGATCACAGCACACAAATGCTCCCCCCATGGCTTTGTTTGAATTGTTATCGCTTTTTAATACATTTCCCCCTAAAACATTTCCACCAGCATTCAAATTAAATAGCTTGAATGAATACTACTGTTCCTATATGGTTCTGATTGTTAGTTGATATTTATTTATTAACTCAAAAAGCAACTTATTCAAGTTGAGAATTTTCAATGAGCTCTTGAGGCTGCTTTTATAATTGAGTTGCTCTAATGCCATTGTAGTTTTTGAAGACGATGAATAAACACTAGCATTTTAAGACATTATGGACATATACAGCGTTAATCAAATCAGAATCAGGAGAGCTTAGTTCTTGCCAAATTCTACATCTTGTCAACATTTGCCATTTTCTAAATCTAATGTTGGAGTCTCTTTTAGCACCGAATCACATTATACACTGTTAAGAAGCCCCACCCCCATTAATGTCACTGAGTATGGACACCCAGCCCAAGCCTGTTGGGATCTCTTTATGTTATGGGTAGGTTCAGGTTTAGGGTCGACTTTACTGCCTGTGAAAAATCTTGAAATGATGTTCAGGTCAGTCACTTTTGGCTGAGCAGGTTTTCTTAACATTGTCAATGTCTGTATCAGGGAAAACAAGCAGTAATCATGCATGTCAGGGATAGGTAACACAAACTCAGTGCAGATTAAATTTACTTCATCAGGCTCTGGTCGAGTTTCGACACAAGTTCGGTGATTGGATTCGGCTCTGGTTCAAACATGAAAATGCGGCTCTGATCTCTTAAAGAATCCTTAGCGTTTTAGCTTTCTCATAGCTGGAGCTAAACCGAATTATATAAAATGTCACTTAACAAATGACACGCAGATACACAAACAACATTAAAAGTAGCTGTTAGTTATTTGGATTGTTTTGTAAAACTACAGTAGCAGGAGAGAGCTGCAGTTTTGTAGTTGATATAAGGAATAAAGTGGCATAGCATTTTAACGCTAACACTTCTCCTTCCTCATAGCAGGAGCTCCTAAATTGTCACTGAGAAGCTTGCAATGCAGTAGCAGCCTTCTGTCGACACTGAGAGACGTTTTCTAAATACACTCAGGTGCGTCAAATGAAATGATCACCCACATTTGGCTTCGAAATCGGAGGTTCATTCATATGTTGAATCTATTTTTCCTCAACATGATGATTGGGTAATAGATTTTAACATGCATGGTATTGGAGCTTTTCGGGCAGTGAAGGAAATCACAGCTGTTGTGTCACAAACATTCAGTTGTGTAGCTGTGATAAAGCATGATAACGTTCTGCCAGTTCTGACCATGAGGCCATAAACGTTGGTGAATGCTGTGCACGGAAATTTGTTTCCTCCTGTGAACGAGCATTACGATTTTGTTTTCAGTCACTGTGTTCAGTTTGGTCACGACAGACCATATGGTGTCACAATTAAATCCCTGTTAGTGCTGCAATGCCAGTATCGTTTCCCCTGTGGGTGTGTGTGTGTGTACAGAATGACTCAACAACACATAGATGGATTTTTATCCAACCTGCTGAGAATGTTTCTTTGGAGAGTATCTCCAGATTTTCCGAGCCGATCAGAGGTAAAGATAAAAAACAACTCAACATTTTTAAAGATATCCTTGCAATGCCCATAGATTTACTGAAAAATAAATAGAAACAAAACAAATGGGTGAATTAGAAACATTAGTGCATCACAACAAAGGAATAATGATTAAAAGAAAATATCAGTTTTGCTGAAATAAACAAATCGTCAAAATGAAACAATACATACTTTTTAAAATAGTAATTTTTCCCATTTAATTAAATGATTATATAGTATATGAATCATTGTATAAGTAAAAGGCGGCACTGTGGTTTACAGGGCCACAGAACAAGAAGGTTCTCAGTTTGAATCCCACTTTACAAAAATATGTTGGGATTAGGTGAAGTGACAACAAATTGTCTATAGGTGTAAATATGAGCATGAATGGTTGTTCTTCTCTATATGTCGGCCCTTGATGGACTGGCGACTAGTCCAGGGTGTTCCCTGTCTTTTGCCAAATGTTAGCTGAGATTAACCCATATATGCACTAAAAATCTAAAGTCTTAGACATCGAAAAATAATAGTAATAATAAAGTATAGTAATAATTTAATTTAGCAACCACTAACATGTAGATACGATCTACATGTTATCGTAAATCCATCATTCATCATATAGTTTATATATAACCATTCTATAAAAAAGTAAGCTAGCCTAATTGGGTGATATACAGCTGACAGGAAGGTTATGCTTCTGCCTTTCGATGGTTTTCATTAGGTGGCGTATTAACTCAGCTCTTCTGGAAAGAGAAAAGGCCATAGCAGGAAGAAAGACAGAGAGAAAGAGCTGACAAATAGCCCTGTAGGTATCAGACAGAAGATCACTGAACAAGATGGATCACCTTTCACCTGGCAGTGTGGACATAAACACATATTGGACAGCCAGACATGCTGCTGAGAGAGTGAGCAGATAATGAGAGATACCAGGGGTGAGATGTGCACACGTCCTGACAAGAGTGGCAGCTGCCGCTTCTTCGGAGCCACAAGCAAAGTACACAGGGACAGAAGTGATGAGGGGAACCTCTGTGGAGTGAAATCAAACCAAAGTGAAACCTAATGAGGTGTGGCAGACAATATTGGAGCTAAACTTAATTAGATGAACAAAATAATGAAGGAGGAAGTACTATAGGTTTGTGAAAAATGGTCTTGTGCACCTGAACGCAATTGCATGTGGGTGTGTTTGCCTCTAATCATCTTTTACCAATTTAATTGTTTTTTATTTATCTTAATCCATTTTCAGTCAGAACTCTACCCACGGTTTGCTTTTCAAACATGCACCACCCAGCGGGATCACACAGCAACAAATTCATTGCATCTTAAATCCGCTGCGCTCACATCTTTTTTTTTTTACAACACACAGACCCCGGTGTCGACTCTTATTGCAGCCAGCTCTCTTGACATCTTTGTTGGGGTATTCTACATGTCACTGCTTTCTTACAGGGAGATTCGACTGTTGCGTCATCAACCCTCCCCCCATACACACACTCACTTGTGCTGAATCCAGTGGGGAATCCCCGCTGTGTTCTTGCATCGGATTATCCCGACTTTCTGCGGACATAATACTAGGGAGCCAGAAGGAGTCCACAGAGAGCCCAGAGGCTCTCACTCTTTGCTAGAAGCTAAACACATTTGCGTTAACACATGCACATCCGAAAAAGCTTGCAAAGTGATTTGTGGTACACAGGGTAGAAGCATATTTTCAATTCATCGGACAATTGGTGGATTTCAGTAACCTACCAAGGTAGGGCTCCCATAACTGAGCCAAAGTGGTAGTGTCAACAAAAGGAAGGAAGATACATAAAATACATGGTCACTATGTAGAGCACATACCTCCACCAAGGTCTAACATTTCCCTAATGAAACCACATTTAAATTCACTAGATCTGGATTTTCATTTGGATCTCTACGGAATTGCACAATAGATGTTGGAAATGGTGCAAAGAATGTGGAACGAAATCCCTGCCCTGGATCAGCACATTTATCTCAGTCCACTCCAAAATATGATGGCTTCTTCTTTGAGTCATGTTCCGGTCCTTCACAAAATGTAGTGATATTGGTTTAGTAGTTTTTTCGTATTCATGCTGTGATGTATGCTATTCCCCTGTAGGAATGCCTGCGTTTGACCCAGCTATCCACCATGACATCGTCTTTACATGTACTACTACCACCTCTCCTGAGTGACTAAATCCTTATCTGGCAGAGCGCCTTCATTAGGGGTGCACCAATGAACTAGCTTTATTCTTAGTATGTTCTAGACAGTAGACATGGTTTGTAATCCACTTACCATGCTGAAACTGTGCTGGTTTACACAAACCCCCGTTGCCCCAGATACATGGAGGCAACAAAACTATAAGCTACATGGATGCATGTTGTGAAGCTACTGTGAACTGGACACAGGGACAGTGTGTTGGTCAGTTCAGTACAGGAGGAGCAGGTCATTTGCTGATCCCTGCCGGCCCGGCTATCAAACCATAACAGCACAGGCTTGCACAGTAATCTCCTTCTGCGAGGCCGTACATGTTCATGGCTTGGTCTGATTTAAGCAGCTTAAACGGCCCCTGTGGAAAAACACATTAACAGTACCTGGTGATGCCATTTGGCCTCATCCACGCACATCTTGTGTTTGTAGCTCTAATGAATGGCTCATTTAAATAGACGCTTAAAAGTTTTAGTTTGGTTGATCTGTATGGCTTCTCAAAAGTGACAGAGGCCTCACTATACTGTATTTCAAGCCGCCGACATGTAAATGAGTGTGAGTGCTTTTCCGTTCCCAACATACTGTGGCCAGAGGCAACATTTATGAGTCCGGAGAGTTGTAGACTGAGCCTGTCTAACCTCTATTAAGGAGAAAAGACTATTTGCAATTGTAAACTTCTACCAGGAATAAATTTCAGCTGCACAAATGAATGAATTGTTTCACACAGACTGCAAACGCTGAACCAGCATGTTGAAGGGAATTGCTGCTAAACCACTGCCCCACTGCTTTTTAGCCCTGACCCTACGGTCATTTATAGTTGAGGACATTAATTACTTTGCGACCACAAGCTCCTCTGAACAGTTTCCCCTGAGTTCCTGCAACCGTCCACAGGCCCGCTTGGCCTCACTGGAACTGAATTTAATATGTTATCACAGATGTTGTTTCCAGATCTTCAAGGCTGCTCCTTTCACCCCCCCTCCCCAAATGAAAATCGCCATGTGAACCATCATCACATTTCCTGTCTCCACTGAATGTAATATAAAGTTTCTAATCAAGGCCACTGCTTTCTCACACCTCTGCTCCCCTTTGGTTTCCATCTACAATTTGTGTTCCAAGCTGAGAGAGCAAAGACTACCTGGAGATCATGCTGCGGTATTTCTCTTCAGGCAGAGCTTTTTTCTTGGCACACTGTCCACATCAGACCTCCAAGTAGTTTTCTCCAACAGGCCTCTTGTCTTCTGAGTGTCAAATAAGCCGCAGAGAAATAAGCCTGAACTGGGTCCGGAAGGGACTTTGTCAGATGCCCTGGTTTTGCCTTGGCAAGGGCAGTGTCGTTTTTTTTGTCTCTGCCAGGAAACCTCAAGTTCATCAGGTTAATGATGTCTGGCTGTCACCACGGGAGGATGGTAACACCCTTTTGCGAAGAATTAGTTTACCTGTGCCAGATAACTTTCAGATTTTGACCAAAGCACACTAATCAACTCCTACTCCAAACCAATCTATCTGTCTGAACATGTTGGTTTTGAATAGATGGTTTGCAGCTTTCTTCTCTGAAACGTTACCCTGCGGTAATTGACTTGCTGTGGGACTGTGGTGCCACCAGTGCACACATAAGGCTGTTCAGTGCCATCATGATCAACATCTCTTTATGAGCTGGTCGGCTGTTTACACAGTTTATTAATAATTAACCTATCGCATGTCCAAATTGCAACAGATTTAACTCTGCACTTTCTTGGGCCCTTGACAATACACATATCAAGCTTGAAGCCGAGTGTCAGGCCCAAGCCAAGATATGCCAGAGACAGACAGAGATATCTAGGAGATAATTAGATAGAGGCCATTGTTTGCATGTGAACATATGAGCTGTGGCAGATGGTGATGATGACATTCATGGTAATTCCTCCCCAGTATCAAGTAATCTCTTGGAATATTAGTTGAGTCTGCTTTATCTTTTCATTTCACATTTCTTTTTTCTTTTTACAATTATCTAATATTATGTATGAGTTATCGGGTATGGCACTGATCGTTGAAAAAATAAATCTTTGTCCGACGCAGCAGCTCCTCAGCAGAAATTAGGCTCCTTTACCAATTCTCCCTCTGAATAAACTCCTAAGAATGTTATTTTTATCTAAAAGTATTTGTCCTGGCAACTCATCCAGTTTAGCTGCAGCTTTGCCTTTTTTGCATCCCCACTAACAAGCAACACATCGTTTGTCCATTTCTCCTGGAGAGTGCAATCTACTTTTCTTGGTATCGCTAAAGAGCAGGTGGTGAAGGTGGTGGTTTATTTCCTTTCCTATCGTACAAATAGTTGTTCGCAGTATTAATTCGTTTTTCTCAGAAGAATTGTTTTTCCTCCCTCCCACAGCATAACTGGTTCAACTTCCTCCGTATCAGAAAACATATTTCTTATTTTAGTCTTGAATTTTTTCGTTTTCAATAGTTTTCAAAAAGTCAAGGTTCAATTTTATAGCTATGGCTGCATTATCAGACAGTGAAATGAGGTTTATGATAAAATCTTTAACTGTAAATACATGATTCTTCAAAATAAAAAAGCCTAATCTTGTGTATTTACAGTTCGATTTAGAAGAGAAAGTATAATCTCTTTATTTGAAGAGGAAAGTACAAATCTATCGACCCAGTTCCCTTCTCTCCTTCTCTTCTTTAAACAGGTATATGACCTGATCTCAGCTATGTTGTCTAATATTTTGGGTCCATGATTCTGTTTAGATTGCCGGCAGTTAGTATTAGATTTTGTAACTATTATTTCAAATCCCTTTTATAAGTAAGTCTAATCCTTTGAACAAACCGCCTCCCAAAAAAGAAAGCCGCATGACTGTGAGGTTAACCCTCCCCCTTCCATATTAATGTGACCTACATCTTTGACATTTGTTCCCTGTGGGGGTTAATTTAATTTAATTCCCTTACATGACTTGTCTTACCTCCTCCTTGTTTCGTTTAAAAGGGACTTGCAATGACATTGTTGCCCTCAGGGATAATCAACACACACATATAAGAGATGGAGAAGGATGCTTGACAGTTGCCCTTGGACATGAAGAATTATCTTCTTTGTTCCTTACATGTTATCAGTCAAAATATTAGTCCTATTTAGACTTCACGAAAAAAATTACAATAAAGAAACAAAACTAGAGCAAGTACTATTGCCATTCCCTTCCTGTAACAACAAATTGCACTTGTAAATTATTCAGCAGCTGTATAGAATAACACACTAGGAACCGCAGTACAGCAGAGTAGAAGACCTAAATACAACAGAGACAAGATCACAAAAAACAAAAAACTGGGCGTCACTGTCGGGAAATCGCTGTGTGTAAAAATGTATAAATAATAGACTTGGAGAAGGAGTGAGAAGTTTGTGGCTCAATGTAATAAGGAAGTAATTTTCGCAAGTGTCTTTCCAATAACTCTAGGAGTAAAAAGAATACAGCAAAACACCTACGCTTTTTATTGAAAAATGCAACAGAGTACATGTAATACTTTACTTCCCTCCACTATATATATTTAAATCAGGCCCTACAGGTTAACCAGTTCTTGCCCCTAGGTTTGTCCTTTGCACGTTCCTTCTTTTTTAGATTTCCCATCCTGATTAACAACTGCTGAGTTCATGCGGCCTTCCTCTAAAATGTAGTTCATGAGATTTCACACCAGCAACTCCAGCATGTGCTTTAACACATTCATTATTTTAAAGCCCCATTCAGTGAAGCATTTCAGTTCATATTCTGCTCATCACATTGTTTCACGTCGAGGTTGAAAAGGTATTTCTGCGATTGGGGGTTTAACAGTAACATCTTACATTGGCCTCAACCCCTAATAATATTTTAGCTTCACTGTCAGTGTCGGTCCCTCTGTTAATACTCCTCCTTTTAAAAAGCATGACTCATGAGTTAATGCCTATGACTCATCACTAAGCTCCTCATTACACAGGCTGCTCTTCTCTAGATTTTACGGTGCATTGGTTGAAATATTCATTCTTTTCTGGGCACTTAATTTACAGAGAGGAAAAAAGTCGGGCTTAGTTTAATTCAGTTTGCAATTTAAAGTCTAAACTCCAGGATAATACTGAGCAAGTTAATTATTGGTGGAACACATCATGCCACATCTATTGCTGATCCTAGTTTAATAAATCCAAACATTAACTCCTCATGGAATAATGCGTTTTGTGTTGAAATGGTGGAAACCGCACAGTGATGTAACAATGTGAAGCATTTAATGTGCATGTTTCTGTGTGCTGTGTGACAATGGTTCAGGGGTCTGTGTGAGAGGATACTATTCTGTATGTGTGGCATGATTATCCTGTTATATAATTTGCATCTATTTATAGTGTGTGTGCTGTTGTTAGATAATATCACTCATCTGTGACCAGTGGAGCAAACCACATGAGTCCCTAGAAGGGCAAAGGTAGAACAAATAGGAAATTCAGCAGATTGAGGGAAAGGGATATGAATCATTAATTTGTTTAATAAGAATTTATTTAATCAAATTCTTTATATATGGCACCTTTTATAGGTTCTTTGAAACATTGTATGCACTTGAGGTTTATGAATCTTGTAGCAACATGATGATGAAGAAATTCAGATGATCTGGTTAAAAACCCTTGTCAGAACAAATTGCGAGTGGAAAGGAGTTACCTGTGGCGCTGCCCTCTCACCAGTGACCAATCATCTGTGGCCCTCTGCCTGAGGCACAACAGATCAAGGCTTCAACCCTGGTGGAGTGTGGCCAACCAGCCGGAAATGTGTTGTTGTCTCAGGAGGTTGAGCTGAGGACAAAGCAGTGAAGTGAAAAATACAATGTCAGAAAATCACGTTGTATTCTTTCTAATATAGATGCTGAGAAATTCCACCAGCGGATTTTGCTCGGGTTCTGTGATTGTATGCACACATTACCCACCTGCCCAGTGATGCACACGATGAATGAGGAGGTTCTAAAGCTGTAGCTGCACATGGACTCTGACTTGAAATCCATCGTCAGTACAAAAGGTGATGCAGCAGCATAGAGGCACATTCATACAGGGGCTATTCTGAGAGGAATGGCGGCGTAACAAAGCAGCCCTCACTTTGAATTAGTCATTTACTCTCAGACTGAATGTACACTAATCAGTGAGCCCCTGTGGTCTTTGGCTGGAGGACAAACCTGCGTACTTTCATTGCACATCATTCAGCACATGCCGTCTCCTCTGAGGCCCTCCACAGACATATGCTGGACAAATAACATACAAATCCTAATTAGTGTATCCCAGCCATCTGAGACTGAAAGTGCGATGAAAGGCTAAAAAGATAAATTTGGCTTGACATGGAACATCCTGTGGAGACAAGTGCACTCAATTAGCCCCCTCAACTCAGGTCATTTGTGTTCTGGAAATACCTCCACAACTTCAGGTTTTTCCCCACTGTTAGAAGACTTGTTAACGGATACATGTTTGTGCATTTCCTAAACTGGATGAAAAGAAAAAAATAATGGGTTATGTGTGGCATTATAATGTTACTCCGCCACCAAGTGTTATCAGGCCATCTACAGTGAGTGTTGCTGAGTGTTTCAGGTTTAAATGTATGGGGGGGGAAGAATAATTGTAAGAGAGGAATGAACTCGCTAAAGTCAGCTGTACAGGTGTCAAACTTAACATAAACTTTATTAAGCTGACAAATGCTGAATTTCTAGTCCTTTCACTGAAAGTCTTATTCAATAATATGATACATATGATGGTTTACATCAGGGTAAAGCTCTCAGTTCATCAGAGAGAATATTTGTTTTACTCTTATTTTTGCTAATGATCAAAATTCATGCTAAAATGCATATTTTCATATTTTTTTAAATGCCCAAACGTCAACTTGACCGCATAGACTGTTAGATGCTGGGGCAATAGGATCCCAGTGTGGTGCTCTTCTTCCTCAGGGTTTACACTAGCTTCACCAGCAGAGCCGACACATTTTTCACTATGTCCCTAGAAAAATGGGACGAGGTATAGAGCTGTGTGAGACCTTTGTAAGGCAGTGGAACTCTCCTCCTTTGTATGAGGTAGAAGGGCAAGAACATCATCATTGTCTATTGACTCTGACATCCTCTTTGTTTCCTTTGTTCTGTCGGACAAGCATTAAATAGAGATTTCAACTGGTGGTTTGAGTGCAGCATCTCATGAAATTTCACATTGGCTAACAGGTGGCATTTATGAGGCACGATCGAATCCCTGTTCTATGTTTGTTCGGCAGAAACATGGCCAGCTGTCTATACTGCTCCTAACTTGATGATGGTTTTAAAGCACCATTATATTCTTTGTCAACCAAAAAGGGTGAAAAGAAGTTGTTTGCCATCTACTTTAACTTATAGCTGTGGAAGAACTTTTCAGAAATGATAACAACCTTCTGACAGTTATCCTCCTCGGCGAGGAGTTGCCCTAAAGAGATGAACACACACACGCACACAGAGTCACTTTTAATGATCGGGTCATATGTGTTTAACAGCGAGGCCTCGTATTAAATAGCAGGATGATTTGCAGTATTTTCACAAGCATTTAAATCTCAGAGGGCTGTTGTGAGCCATTCCTTCCTTTATTTAGCTCTAAATGGTTTGGAGCTAATTAATCAAAAGCAATTAAGTGACAACAGATGAGGACAGAATACAGCACCCACACATTTAGAAGACCACAGTATGCAGGGTAAGGCTCATTTGATGTTTTTTATTGCTATTTTCAGCTGGTAAGAGATGATCCACAGCCCTGTTCGATGTACGTCATGCATAAAACCTAATGTTTGCCGTTATTTATTCTATGAACAGGAATTGATGGGGCCACGCATTCCTCACTCCCCTCTATCATACAAACCCTCCTGATTTAGCGGTTTATTTATTCTGCAAAGATTGTCCATCTCTCCTTCTGCTCCTCAATGCTTCTCCTGCCCTGCTGCAGTATCGCTGCCCGTCGATTCAGCACCTCCAGAATCAGAATCAGAAAGTATGTATTGCCAAGTAGGTTTACACCTACAAGGAATTTGCTCTGGTTATTGGTGCATACAATGAACATAGAAACATAAAAACACAATAAATACAACACACATAAGAAAAGCAATAAAAAGAAACAATATATATTTACTCACTATTTGCTTCTTATTTACTACCCATTTTCTAATATTTATACAAAGTAACATTTATTTAGACATAAACATATCTAAATAAAAAGATATTATAGATAAAATATATAAAAAGTGAAGTAAAAAGTGAAATAAAAGAGGCAGTTTGCACCTGCATGCTCCAATAAGGGACGTTAAAGATATTCATAGCTCCCAATTAAATCAATGTAATCATATCTGGGGACTCGGTGGCTCAGTTGTGATGATGTGGCCACCGTCGCCTCGCTGCAAGAAGGTTCCCAGCTTTCTATGTGGGTTTTCACTCGGGCTTCATCCCACATTCCAAAGACATGCCGATTGAAGATTATTTTTATCTCTGTACGTTGGCCTTGCAATGCGCTGGCAACCTGTCCAGGTTGAACCCTGCCTCTTGCCCAATGTCAGCTGAGATTGGCTCCAGTCCCTATTGATAATGCAGGGATGGATGTGGTGAAACGTGTGAGATATGTGGCTGCATGTAGCCAATTCACTGATATTACTTGCATACACCATTTCACATCATGCTTTGACCTGCACACCATTATTTTTTTTCTGTCAGGTCACAGTGTGGCTGCCTGTGAAAAATAATGTTGTGTGTTTCTCTCTGTATCACTCCATCACTTTATTTATGTGTATTTAAAATTTCAAATATTTAACAAAGATACAAGATAACAATTGCATCACAGTATGGATCTGTCATTATGTTTTCCTGCCATGAACTTTGCTGTTTCCCCCGCGTGGGATCAATAAAGTTGTATTTTATCTTACACACCACCACCCTCCCTCTATATGTGCCTGTGTCCCCCACTGTCCAGAAGGTGGTTCGACCACATTAGCAGTTTTTTCTCGCATAACCTCTGCAGCAGGGATTCGTGCAGGAATGCCCTTGTGCTGATGAAATATGGCAGAAAATGTCACCAGCCATTACAATTTCACCAGTTAGCACTCCTCTTGAATCCACAATAAAGGGTGCAGAGGCATTTGGAAATCGTGTTTACACGGTATGTTTTGGAAAAAGGACTTTTACTGCATTTGTCTCTGCACAGACAGAGTCAGACCTGGGTTGTTGTCATTTAGTGACGAGCTCAGGTCAATAGAGTCGGCTATTATCCTCCAACAAGAATGCACCTTGTCCTTTCTTTCTCTGCAGTACGATGATGTTGGTATTAAAAACAACTTCATTTCCACACACAGAAATATTTTACAGCTGACCATCTGCAGAATATAAAACAGTGTAGGCACAGTGAGCAGGGCAGCGACCACAGCCCACATCGTCCTGATCTGTGGGATATCTTCAGTATGTTTTATTGTTCATTTAGAAGTTGTATTCTTTTGTTGGATAACTTTTCTTCCTCTTTGCTGAATTATTTGGGTAGTTTCTTACAGATGGAGAAATAAAACTTCAAATGTCATCTTCAGCATTTAACAGATGAATTGAGTTATTAAACAAATATTGAATATTCATGTTGGACAGAAGAGAACAGTAGGGGGTAAATATGAGTAGAGTCATTCATCACTCAGTGTATCCCTGAACTACTACTCATCACGTTTCGATCTAAACTCTTTAGAAAAGAAAAGAGAGGAAATTGATATTTTTCTTACTGA
The DNA here is from genome assembly GCF_947347685.1 of Pleuronectes platessa. Classification (NCBI taxonomy): domain Eukaryota; kingdom Metazoa; phylum Chordata; class Actinopteri; order Pleuronectiformes; family Pleuronectidae; genus Pleuronectes; species Pleuronectes platessa. The sequence continues at coordinate 20,752,769 of NC_070627.1, forward strand.
GGATATAAACACCGCTACAATTGTACAAACCATTTTCTGATAAGTTTTTCGGGGAAATGAAAAGTGTGTCCGGGAGTGGAGTGGTGAGACAAGAATTGTCTCCACCCTTTCAGACCTCAAAGTCACTTATCACTGTTGCTTTGGAAGGTCATCATGTACTGTGTGGTGTTTCATAGGAAAACCTTGGGGCGTATAAATGGATGGTTAAGTAGAAGCTTTTTATATCTCTTAAGCAAACATGTCTGACAACCCTGGACTGGTATATTGTCTCAGAGGCAATTTTTTATTGTGTTTCTGTGACGTGAAAACAATCTTTATTGTTTGACAAAAAAATGGATTAATGCGGACTCTTGGTGGAAAAAAGAGAAGGTGGCCTGTACATCTCCAATTTCTTTTTTAAAATTAGACAGCACACACTCTCATAGCTTGTGATAAGTCTTCATTGGATGGTTACAATATTATGTTTGATCATCTAAGTGTCTAGTCAAAAAATGAATGTTTTTTTTATTTCTGGAACCACACTTTTCAGCTCTATTGACACACGTTAACACGGCTGTATTTTCAAACTGAACTGATGTATTGTTTTTGTGCACATGTGGATAACTCTAGGATTTAATTTAAGTTACACATTGATTGATTGTATCTTGATTCAGACAGATGCTAAGGCACATTACTATCTGGTAAAAGGGGAGGTCTTATGTCAGCACTGTGGCAAAATTAACTTATTTCCACAGCATTAGTTTTGTCTATTTCTGTTGTTGTAAATCTGTTTCTGTGGTAGTTCAGTGTGTAGTTTGTTGTAACTCTCTTTTCTCTCTGTCAGGTGGCATTCCCTTCATCCTGACTGGGGAGCTGTTTGAACAGTCCTACCGCCCCGCTGCCTTCATGATCGCTGGCACAGTGAACTGGCTCGCCAACTTTACCGTGGGCCTCCTGTTCCCATTCATTCAAGTGAGTTACATCATTAGTATCACCAGAGCACATAACCTTTTATTAGGGGTCGGATTCAGCTACGTCCTCTGTGGAGACAGACTGTGACATTTTCTAAACTAAAGCATCAGGCACACAGTGAGTCACTGGCTGATTATTAGCCATGCAAACGGCTGAAAAATGTTTTCTTATCTAAACCCCCAAGGATCAACAAAGATCCTCATTAAAGCAAAGCTAGGCAACTTTTGCTAAGCAACAGGAGCCTCTGCAGTGACAAGTGGTTATTAAATGCGTTGGTTCCTAAAGTCAGAACACTTCAGCGGTTTTCCCTCAATGTTAAGTGGTTTTCATGTTCAGAAAATACAGTATATGACCTGAGCTTTGACTCTGTGAAACATGCTAAATGTATTATTTTCATCCCAAGTTTCCTGAAGTTCTGTCGCTGTAACCTACTCCATTTAAAGTGATTGATTTGATAGCTTCATTGTTTAATATCAGAGATGTTTCACTTGGTTTAAGACGTTGGTAAAAAGTATTTTGGACTTTGACTGATCCTCAGTTCAGCATTACCCTAAAAATGTCTGGGTCTGATTGTGTCAGTTGAAACCACTAACTGGAGTTCAGACTCTCTGGAGATTATACCTACTCTCCGGAGCTATGTAACGCAAGACCAGGTGTTCTGGGTGCAGAGTGGGACTGACATTCTCCCTATTATAAGTCAGTGTACCTTCAAGCTGTTATTTTAAGGTAAAAATGTTGCATAATGTGGCTTTAATCCCTCCTGTGGTGACCTCCGACACCATGTTGTCGAGTGGTTGTGGTGCCTGAGCTCCACTGTCACCTCCAGCTCCTCTCTGCACTCATTAGTTCACATGCTCATGATTTAATATCCCAAAAGCGCTAACAATGCCTGATTCATATGCTACTTCTATATGCTCTCGGTCGGGTCAGAGATCCCTCTAAATTACCAGCTTTTCACAACAATGGTTTGAATTTAATTATCAGTAACTGGCTCGCTGAACGTGCCCCGCACTTTTTGTTTGTTTTTTATTCAGTTCAACACCAGTACAAAGGAAGACGTTCTTCAGTGAAACATGTTCACTGAAATTAAAATAGGGGCAATGATGTTTAAAAAGTAGAAGCTATGTGCAGCCAATGACCTTTCAAGGTAAGGCCTGATCATAACGTTGGCTGTAGAACAGCCTTTAATCCATGGAGTGTATCCACTTGGCATTTGCTTTTTTTTCCAATCAGGGTTCATGAGACTTTGACTGCTTGAGATTTTCGCTTCATAACTGTGTGATAATCAATGTGTAAAGGGGCCCTCCACCCAGTTTATAAACGCTCCATCATTAGACAGACTGTTCAGACTGTTATATAATGTCAATCATCATCAGGGCTACTGTAATTCTTGGTCTAGATCCACTCAAGCCTCAAAGTGAGGATATCTCTGCCTCTGCTGCTTCAATTTTTACCATTTGTTCTGATGTCAATCTCTTCAATGCAGCTGCCTTCACTAGCCACATAATGCCCCATACTTCGCTTATACTTAAGATGTGTCATAATTGTGACCTGAATTCTCTCATTAGCCTTCAAGACATGTCTTTACCACGATTTTTGTGGTGAGATGTCAGTACTTTGGTTGAACAAATCCACTGTGGACATTAATTGCTGCTGTTGTGCTGCTTCTGCTGCTCAGCCTCATGTCAACGAGGTGACATACTGTAAGAGCTGAATAGAGCTTTAGACACAGAAGCACTTTCTCACAGGAGCTGTTGTTATTGGTTGCAAGCAAAATTTTAGAAAGTAACATTAATGGTGTACTTATTTGTGTGAAGCAGCCAGTTTGAAGAGGCAGAGGCCTTTTCATCTTATGGACAGAGCTTTTCAAAAAGATCTGAACTCTGCAAGAAAAATACAATACAAGCAATGAAAACCTTTTTTTGAAGAGACTAAGGTGAAGTCTCTATTATTGAATCCCTTAATGTGCCTTTTCTTGCATTGCATTTGTAAATAGTTCAAAACAGTTCGTTAATCTTGAGCATCTTTGAAGTGCTTCACATGGGACTCGAGAGGCTTCACTCTAAGGAGGATAAATGTGTTTTTTAATAATCAAATACAACAGTTTCAGACAGAAGAGCCTATTAGTGTCTCGAATTGGAATGTGTTCTTGGAATCTGCTGGGTCCTCTTTCAACTACTAAAACCTGACTGTTGCCCCAGGCAGCTGCACTTCACTGCTCCATCTCATTTTACGTCCTCTGTTTCTCTCCCTTTGTGTTTCTCCCCCCCCTTTCTTGAGTCCCACAGCCTGTTTCCCCCCTTTCTATCAGTTTTTCCTTCTTACCTTTACTTCAACTTGCCATGTCGAAATTCACAAATGTCCAAGTTCACACCTTCTTGGTTGAGTGCATTTACACAAAGTATGACAAAATGCAGTGCACTCTAATTATAATGCTCAAATGACTGAGTTCCAAACAATCAACACTTTGATGGTGTGTGAAACAAGGGGTGCACACAAGAAAGTAAAACGGTCACAGTCAAATGGGCAAATAGCCTGCAGATATTTTGGCAAACATCGATCCTAGTCTGGTAAGTGCACAGCGGCGCAACACAAAATCATCCAGCGAGTACACTTGCCACACACTGCACTACATGCAGGGGCACTAACTGATGTCTCTGATCTGACTCTCCCCGAGGAGTCCATTTGAATTAAACCATTTCAAATTGCATTAAGTGGTGTTACACTATAAAACCTGGTAGCTGGTTTGGTTTTGACTGTGCAAGGACAAACAATTCTCTCAATTTAGTCAAATAATCACTGACACCAATAGGCACAGCACAGCACTTTGTGCGGGAACTGTTTCTCGGCATCAGCTCTTCTGGAAGTGTGCTGCTGTTGGCAAATCTGATCTCTGAGCATAACACACTTGGAGAAAAGAGGGGGACAAAGTGAGTTTGTAAAAAGCACTGGAGATAATAAAACAGCTCTGAAAGCAAACAATGCCTGGATCTGACTAGAGTTTGAGCCTCATCCTCTTCTGTTCATATGTCACAGTTTCCTGTATCAGTACTTTGAACCCCAAACAGCCAAAAGAATCAATTCAATTAATATAATACAATTCAATATGACCGGTAGAAGGTTTATTGGGGGATGAGAGGGGATGCAGTCCCCTTTATACGAAATTTAACAAAATAACATCCACTTTAATAGCCTGACAATTCTGCCACCCCCTCTTCAGCAGGCAGGATTCAGCATAAACTCCACTAAACAGTTATTCAGTTTCCAACCATCTGACCATCCCCCTGTTGAGAATTACCAAATCGTCCACTCAATATCACAATTTTGTGATGGTTCGCATTTTTTCACAGACATAAAACATTTATCCTTTTTTTTGGCCATTCAATCCCTACTTGTGCTCATGTTTATATTTTTGGCATATTTTCAAATTTTCCTAGACCCATTGCCTCCCTTTCTTTTCTCTCTGTGCTCATCCTCATTACTTTGGAAAGATTTTTGAAAAGTTTTTTGTGGAATCTTGTATTGATACTAGCCAGATATCCAAGCCAGCCAAGACTACAATAAATATATATTTATATATATGTATATACATGCGTATATAAGTATATATACCTATTATTTAGACAGACAATAGGCCTCTGTAGCCTTCACCTCTCTGTACCCACTAGCTGCAAAGACAGACAATGATAAACTGGTAGATGTATTAATCCAGCTGTTTAGTTATAGACAAGGTGCAAAGAAACATTAATATATGTACATGACATATCTGGCTAAACCCCTTTTTTCCCTCTTTTAAATGTCCACATCTGGATTTTAAAGTCTTTGCCCCCATTAGGAGGGCCCAAAATATCAGATTTACACAATATAAACACGAAGGGAAATTATAAAGTATAATTGTCGTGATCCATACAATGTGTCAATATAGAATGACAAGGATTGAAAATATTTGATCAGGGATTGATCGGTCGAATGTCGTTGTACTAACAACTGACCTATAACAAAGAGGGCACAACATTTCATCATAATGATTTTTGATGGAAATTTGTTGGTAACAATTAATATTAAAGTAATAAGATAATGTTGCTATGCCACTGATACTGAGGCGTTTCTGCTGTGTAGTGTACAGTCTGTCCACCTCCTTTACAGAGGCCATGGTCACTTCCAGGTAAATTGATGCATTTGCATTTAAATGGTTGCTCTTCTAGCCTTTATGACCACTCAAAGCACTTTACACCATGATACACATTAACCTAACCTCTCACACAGCACCTACTTCACCCATTTTATTTGTACAACCCACTCAACCTCCTAAGCCATCCACTGCTGCCCTTTGTTGCTGTCTTCATATCCCATTAATTGTCCTTATGGGCTCTGCTTCCTGTTGGTATTGAACTGATTCACAAACATAAACACACAGAAAAAGACAAAGCTGACTGTTTCAACGGAAGCACTTTTTGGTGTTTTCATTGTCCTCTCTGGGTCAGATAAGTGTAAAAGCTAATTTACTCTACTTATCTCTGGTCAAAAAACAAGTAGAAACTAGCCCCTAAGTGCAGGGGGCTGCTGTCTTCTTGAAATTAGTTCCATTTCCAAGGTAATTCAATGTCTGTAGGATATAGTGACATCTCCCCTTTTGCTGCACTCCCAAACCAAGATGACCATTAAGACAGACAGTGCCAGAAGAGATTAACTACCCAGGATAATCTGCTGCGAGTCTCAGTCTAATGTCCTGAATTGACACCCCCTTTAATAAAGCCTGAGTAAAATACGAGCCGTGGCCCTTGAGGACTAAATACTCAGTACCAATATCCTCCACAACCACACTTAGCCTTGCCAGGACTCATCTCCTTGGACACTAAATCAGGCTCACCTTTCAGGGACATCACAGACATATCTGAGACACACAGGTGGACTAATGTGTTCTGTAGTTTGCTGTAGTTTCAAGAGCTGGTCCAGACCAGAGCCGTCTCCAACAACAACACACTCTTATGGAATTTCTCAAGAGGATGCTTACTGAGGGTTTAGCTCCAGCAGGTTGGGGATCCCAGATCGTATTGATCAGGCTAGATTATAAAGCAGTTTTCAGACATGACCTCTGGGTAAAATCCGGAGACTTCGCCACAGAGTTTACCAAGAGTTTGCCTTTAACACATGCACAACACAGCGGGAGGTTTTCTACACAGACGCGTTCAGCATGGCACCAAATCCTCTCTCCTGAATGCATTATTCAGGAGAGAGATGGAGCAGCCTGGTGCAGCAGATTGAGACAGGAAGTGACGTATTTACTCTGATGAGGAGATCATGTTTTCAGCACCACGGCACCGTCATTGGCTCTTATCACGATAAACTCCGCACATTTGTCGGTGTCTTCTACATGTCATGTTTTAAACTCACTTGGGAAGAATCCAGCGGGGGTACCTCTGCTGTGTTCTATGGACTTTATATCTTGGGACCAGTCGGTGAAAGTCCACAGGAACTTCGGAGCATCTCTTGTGGACATTTGTGTTCACACATACATTTCTTCTTGAGAAAATACAGAGGAACTGCAGAGTCCAGTGCATGTCAGAGAGCAGCTTCAGAGTCTGTCATATGCTCCTTTTACAGCACCACACAGGGTAAAAGGGGTGATGTGGCAGTCACACAGCCTCTGTTGAAGAAGATAATAGATCATTCAAATAATCCAACAATTCATCTGCCATTTAATTCCTAAACATTTGGCACTTTGTAGAGCAAGCATGAAAACTTGTAATGGTTTCCATCACGCTGTGGGGCAGACTATCACAATGTCAATTCAGCGCAGAAGGTTAACCACTCTGAGTGATGACTTTAAAACTCCTTTGTGTGCCTTGAATACAAACTTCACGCACAACTGGAGCATCCACAGGTGTCCCAACAGGAGCTGGACGAACTCCAACACAATCATACACAGTGCTTTGTCACCGTGGCTACACTCAGGGGAAGTTAAAGTGTCAGTTTGTCAATCAAGTAAAAATCTTGCTGGACAACACAATTTGAGGGACTCAAAATCAACTGCTCATTCTTTCACTTTCTATTATTATAATATTTTCTGAGCTGAAATTTTTAACTGTAAACTGCAAGGCTGAAGAAATAATGTCTAGATGTGTGAAGCCAGAGAAACCAAGTGGAAGCCAGTTTATCATCTTCTGACTAAAATCTTCTTAACAACCCCAAAAAAATAGGCGTACCTGTTCATAAGTCTTGATTGTGAATCATCAGTTCATTCCCACTGGCATGCCCACCCATAAAGAAAGCATTTTCATAGCATTAATTTCTGCTCGCAGCTTTCTGGGCCATCTGGTCAACTGTTGTGCTTGACTGCATCTGGATTTACAACAGTGAAAACACATTCAGAATGAACAGGCTGGTGATGTGTTATCTCTGATGATTCCAAGCCACAGCTCTGGATGCAGAGCTCCCCTTTGTTTCCGGATCACAAAGTACCCCGGATTGCAAACAGCTTTGATAACTTAAGGGAGACATTTCACCATAACTCTCAAATTAAATATATATCCTGGGGAGTTGTGTTTTATTTTGTTTGCCGTACTGTACGATTTCCCACATTACGAGCACTTCATGCTAATATTTCAGCATCACACAAACCGAGACGGTTCAAATTATTTTCGCTTATCGAGATAAATGCTCCTATGCCTTTGCTGAAAGGTATCTTATTTCCTCGGAGGGGTGGACTACAAATTCCATGGGCGACTCATTTTTTTCTGTACTCTCAACACACTATGTGGTGAAGGTCTCGGGTCATTAAGTGCAGCCCCATGACAGAAACAAAAACTGCTGCTCTTTTTTAATGAGTTGCCGCCAACGAATTAGACAAGATGTGACTATGATGGGGCTTATTATGAAAGCAAAGGAAGGGAATTGCTTGCGACAAATTAATGAATGGAGAAGATAACAAGGCTGATTATGAAGGTTTTCAATGGGCTTTTTCTTTCGGAAAACAAAGTGCACTATATGTCTATGCGCTATCTTCTCTCTTCCTCTCCCTCTGTCCTGTGCTTCCTCTTGCCCTCTCTTTGATGTTTCGGATCAATAGGCTGTTTAACGTCTCGGCAGGCGTCATAAATGAGTGCATTTTTCATCTCAACTGCACCAAGTTGGATCCAGCTGGCTGAAACGCACTTTGAAGCAGATCTGTTTCATCTCTCCATGTCACATCTTCACATCCATCTCGACCAATGGTTGATAAATATGTGTTATATATGGTACCTGTGAAGAATATCTTAAGTCTGCAGCCCTTATATAAACCACAAGTCGACATGCTAAAGGTAACTTTTTTAATCGTACCTGACCTGTAGAATAAATCAGCTCTGTTTATAAACTGAATGCAGCTATACAGAAGCACAGATGTTGTTTTTAAATTGCAGGTTGGAGAAAAATCAATGTGACACTTAAGCTTGAAATGGTCACATCTAAGAAGTGTGACCCTTCATTTTACGTAGTTCTGCATCAGCCCCCGTGCTGCTCGCACTGCTTGTCTCCTTTGTCTTGGTGTCACGGCCTCTTCCCTTCTGCTCCTCTGCAGTGAACACACATCTTCCCTTCAAGACCTGTGGCCAATGACTCACTGAGAAGCTGTTACTTCATCTGCTGTTCTTTTCCCTTCTTTTACATATTCATGCAACCACAAATATGTTGATTGCCCTTTCTGTGTCTCCATCCTTCACTGTCTCATCGTCTTTCACCCTGTCACTCTAACATCTATCCATCCACCGAAGTCATTAGGTGTGTGTGCTTTAAATCAAACCTGTTGTTTGGAGATAAGATGTCTCCTTGCCGACTGACATGCTGCGGCTATACAGCGTTTACCTCTACTCTATGAGACCTCGGGTGTTGGGGAATCCGTTGGCATGGTTTCTCATATCAGAGTGAAAGATATTTTAACAGTTTTTAGAAGGAGGCATTTTTAGTGTTGTTTTTCTGAGAGTTTGCCAAGATACATACTACTCTCATGTTTCAGTAGGAGGGAGAAAAGCCGGAGGGAAATCAGCGTGATTTAGCATAAAGAGTGAAAACAAGAAGACGCACTGTACAAAGTTTAAAAAAAAATAAAAAAAAATAACTTAGCCTCTCTTATACACAGAATTTATATTATTTGTTTAAAAGTAAGACCAACAATTTGTGGTCTCTTGGGGAGTTACTATCGATTATAACCTTGAATATTAGACTACACAGGGAAACACTATTCTTAGCTTTGAAAGGAAAGTATCTCTGAGATACTATAAACCTAAAGAGAGGTTGAAAAATGAAAGAACATTTAATAATCCCACCTTTGTGTGGCATGATGTGCTTTTCAGTCAAGTAAATGGTCTGTATTTATACAGTGGTTTCACAGTGGTAGCATTTTACACTACCATCCACCATTCATAGTCCCATTCACCGGTTCACCCTCACAATCGTAGTGATTCTAAATGCAGGGCTACTTTTAATCATATTATTCATATATTGTCTGCAGAGCTGTCCAATTTGTATTGTCTTGCCAAAAGACACTACGGAATGCAGACTGGTGGATCTGGGGATCAAACCACCGACCTTCTAGAAAGTGGAGGTAACCTCTCTACTTTCTAAGCCACAAGTCATGTAGCCACACATCAACCTGCAAGGATCTTGAAATTGGTCGATAACTGTTAGATTGCCTGTAGCTGTGATGCCATCTTACTGTAACACATGACTCTGGTCTGAGCTTGTTTCTCTCTTGAAAACATCGGGGAACACGTGTCTTACATGTCACATTTATTTCCTCCAAGACACTTTAAACTCTACACATTCTTCAAATGTAAAAGGCTCTCAACATATATAAGAACGAAGGTTGTGCTTTTCTGACTGTGGTTTGAATTTCACATATTCAATTATATATTTACTAGTGCGAGAGAAATAAAACTCTGGTGTGAGAGAAATAAAATCTACTGTCTGCCCTGTAATTGCCCGCTGTGCCAAGGACATAGTTCAGCACTGCTTTTTATAGAGACAGAACTTTGCTCTTGGTCATAATGTCCCACTTGTCCCTCATTAGATTCTAATGGCTTCTGACATTTCAATCTTTATGTGTTGGAAAAAAAATAGATGTATATGCTGCAGTTCATGCCCTCTCAAACCTACACTTCTCTCAGTGTATTCAGATACTTTTTCATTCTGGCCTTCATTTGCAGAAAGAGCCGGGGGCTTTTTCTCCGAGCTGTGTGCAAACAGTTATTCACTGTTAATAGAAACACCGGGTGAAGGTTCAGGAGCTTTGCTGAAGCCTCTCGTCTTCCCAAAACATTTTGTTATGTTCTGTAGCAGTTTCCTTTCCTTACTTTATTCATATACACCTTTCTTAACAATGTTACAAAATGCTTTACACGGAAGAAACTACAATATTATAGACAAAAATGAAAGGTCGCTGCAAATTGGTCTTAATTCAATGCATGGCGAATTCCATAATGTGTCATATTACATCTATATCTGAATGAATACAAGGTAAGATACACAAATGGGCAATTTTCATCTTTTACTTTAGATTATAGCCAGACTTTGCTTTTACATGAAGCCCGTTACTCATCATCTCATAAAACAATTGCGTATGTGGCCACTTAAACGAATGGTGGGACCTTGTTTACAGTTTTTCACAATTGTTAACACACGTTTTTCAAAACAATAACGGCTTTCTCAAAACTGCACACAGACAACTGAAAACCTCACACACAAAATGCTAAACCTGACACTCCCTTTGCAAGATGACTCTTTGCCATCAAATCTCTTACCTGTTCACAAAATGGAACTCGTGTTTTCATTTGGTACACACAGCCATATTTTCAAATGACTTACACATACCATTCATTGGGAACACACAACTAAGCATTTGCTTGCACACTACCAAGCATTTACAGCACACTGAAGTGAAAAATTGAAAACACAATCATAGAAATGGAACACACCATATGAATGAATGAGCCATTTCTCCTTTTGTAAAATGTCTCAGTGTAGGCCTACTTTTTTCATAGTCAAACATAAAACAGCACACAAATATGCACAATAAAAAGGTTTATTTCGGTACACACAAAGAACAGTACAGTACTGTAAACCGGCCTGCTCAACCCCCCCCCCCCACCCTTCACAAAAATTACAGTTTTTCACAATTGTTAACACACGTTTTTCAAAACAATAACGGCTTTCTCAAAACTGCACACAGATAACTAAGAACCCCACACACACAATGCTGACAGGCCTTGACACTCACGTCGCCACAGGCCTCCTCCATGGCCTGGAGCAGTGGGACCCGGTCCTGTGGGTTCTGTTCATATACCTTCCACCTCCAAGCTGAAAATAATTCCTCAATGGGATTCAGGAAAGGAGAATAAGGTGGAAGGTATAGAATGGAAAAATGTGGGTGGTCCTGGAACCACTCCCGCACTTGAAAGCTCACATTATCCCGGATGACAACGTGATCGATCAGCTGTGGGTCATCTATCTGGTCAGGTGGTACCAGCAGGTCATGCAGGCCATCCAGGAAGACGAGGAGACGGGCAGCGTTATAGACCCCTAGGTGGGCATGACGGTGCAAGATCCCATGGTGATTCATTGCAGCACACATTGTGATGTTCCCACCACGCTGGCCGGGGACCTCAACAATGGCCCGCTGGCCAATGACGTTTCTGCCCCGTCACCTCTTCTTTACCAGGTTGAATCCCACCTCATCAATAAAGATGTACTGGTACAACACATGAGCTGTGTCATGCTCCTGGATCAGCATGAGAATGCAAGTTACAGTATGGACACAGAGAGGTCAACGCAGTGGGCTACAGTGAGACACTGTAGAAAAGGAACAATATTGGATTACAGGTACAATACATGCATGTGTCAGTGCTGAATGTTGGTACTCACAAGCACAAACTCTCACCATAACTCCTTGATGCTGTCTGTGTTCCGTTCGAATGGGACCCTGAACACTTGTTTCATCCACATGGCAGTCCTAAGAAGAATACAGTCCAATGACGGTCTGGACGTTTTGTAAATGTAGCATGGTCAGCCAGGATCCTAGTTTTTATTTGTCTGAGTGTGATAGAGTTGTTCTCACGAACCATATCTACAATTTCAGTCTCCTGTTCGGCTGTGTAAATGCTGTGAAATTGCTCAACAGACCTGAATGTTTAGAGATTTGAGTATTTGTGTGTTGTAGGTTGATGCTTTGAGATTTTACTTGAGAAGTGTGTGCAACAACTGAACATTGTGTGTAGTGTTTTGACAACAAGGTGATGTGTAATTGACATCAGAGTGTAAACAAGGAAAGTCAGAGTCTAATGCAGATAAGGGAGTGTGAAGTAGTGCCAAATTGGGTCGAGCGATTGGTACATGAAGTGAAGGTTGTGCAAATTGTGCTGAATTTTCGCTTTTTGTGTGTTAACAACTGAGAAAAACTGTAATCCAGGGACTGTCAGTGCTTTATGCGCCTTATCTGCATCTTTAGCCTTGTATAGAATTTTTCAGACCCCCTTGAGTACACTGTGCTTATAAATACTGTAGCGTGCATTTGGAACCTCACAGCAGAAATTAATCTGACCTCTAGTCGATGCAGTTTGACGCAGGCATTTAGCCCAAGGCATTCATGAGGACTTTTGCAAGCAGGATTCAGTTACAGTCCTACTCCCGCTGAGAATGAGCACAGACGACATGAGCACAGAACATTTCAGGCATAACCTTGTTAAGTTCTGAGAGCAGGCGCAGGGAACCGGAAATTCACTTAACTATCAATCTGCTGCAATAAAACTGATGCGACGGAACTACGTGGAAAATGCAGATTACCTTGTATTACAATACGTCTGACTTTATTGGGTGAACATGACTTTGTTCCGATGCATGCAGAACTGCACATGTATTGATTCTAACAATATAGCCCATGGCATTCGATGGAAAACTGGTACAGCTGCATGTTACATACAGTATACCATATACAAAGGCTAAACTATATATAATACTAGTTACGCTTTGTGTTGCAGCCAAATTTTGAAAACATGGTGACTATACAGACAAGAGCTGTCACAGGTTTAATGGAGACTTGAAACCAAATAATAATCAGCTGTTGTATAAAAAATGTGTATCTTTTGTATAAATAATGTTTTCCTATCGCCCATGGCTTTTTGGATCTAGACATCTCACAGTTAAAAATATATCCCAACTTCTGTTTCTTCTGACATCTTAACTTAATCATATCAAAATGTATTATTCCAGCCATACACATGGTAATCTTCCTCTTAATTACCCGAGGGATAGACAGAGCTAGACGAAAGTCAGTGCAGAAGTTTGACATCAGAATGATACTTTGCTCATGGCATGCTGGACAGAGACGTTAGGTTGACCTTCCGTCAAATGTGTTTTTTCTCTGTGGCCCCTGCAGTTAAACCTAATTTTATCTTTTCAGTCAGCTGCACCAGTGTGTCATGTGTTGGAGGCAAAGAGTCAAGTGGGAGCTCAAATAGTGGAAAAGGGCAAATTAAACTCTGTGGGTTCTTCAAGGAGGTCGTTGTTGTTCTTGCAGTGTAATGTTAACATTAGACTTTGGTCCAATTTCAAAAGAAACACAAACAGGGCACATAAATAAAACAAGTGAACAGTTCAGATCACCTCAGGGTGCACAAAGTGGTAGTTTGGCTCACAGTGATTACAGGATTCCTGAAAGTGCTCGGTCAGCCCCCCAATTTTCACAGGAGGAATAAATGTGTGTGAGATAACTAAAGCTTAAGTGCCAAGATACAAACACATATTTTTTCTCCCTGTGGAGAGCTTGACCACTTCTGGCGGTGTAGAGCAACGTTTTGATGAGCATTTCCTGTATTGCTTGTATCTGGTGTTCTGCCACAAGATCACTCACACTTCATTCAGGTGCAGAAACAGAAACAGTGCACATGTAAAAAGGAAGCCAGTTTAAACAATACAGGTTTTAAAAAACAAAAGTGTACAGATAATATAACTTGAAGTGTGCTTTTAAAATGTGCAGCCTTAACTATATGACAACACATCTCCACTTCTCCCACTATCCAGAAATGTCAGCTAAAATATCTTGAATAAGAACGCTGGCATCATATTGGGGGTGGAGCTATCGTAGTGAGATTCTGTCAAGAACTCAACGGATCACAACCCTGCTGTCAACCATACCGTGTCACCCTGTTTTTATTGTATCAAATACCTCACTAAAACCAGCAGTAAAATGAACACTATAGGTTTATGACCTATACAGCAGCCAGCCACAAGGGGACAACCAAACACTTTGGCTTCCCTTTTGGGGAGTAGTCATGTCGTCCATCTTTATATACAGTCCATCATGCCCGTTAGCCGATCTGTTTCCCCTCCAGGGAAGTGTTCTCTCTCACTAACGGGCAAATCGCCCCCTGCATACACCCGAGATTGATTAACAGACCATTTGGAACCACACTCCTGGTGCAGCAACCTTCTTCCTTCCTTTTCTTCCTCTTCCATTGAACGAAAAATAAAGCAAATCTCTTTCGATTCGAGGTTGTTCTTATCACACCGAGAAAGTTTGGTTTTAATTATTGAGTTTATGCTATAAAGACAGCCGAGGCAGCTGATGAGCATGTCTATTGGCGGGACATCAATACAGCGCCTCTTGCCTTTATATTTGGCAGCTGCTTGAAAGTTTTGTTTGTCTTCAGCTTATTTCTCAATATCAACATATAGTTAGTGAAGAATCCTGTTTTCACTATAAAGCCCCTGTTTTATTTAGGTTCCTAATTTGATGGATCAAAATATTTTCAGAGACATTTTTCCTTTTTTCATTCTCACAACGTTTATTTTCCCTGTGTGCCTAATTACAGTTTTTCTCAGTTGTTAACACACAAAAAGCGAAAATTCAGCACAATTTGCACAACCTTCACTTCATGTACCAATCGCTCGACCCAATTTGGCACTACTTCACACTCCCTTATCTGCATTAGACTCTGACTTTCCTTGTTTACACTCTGATGTCAATTACACATCACCTTGTTGTCAAAACACTGCACACAATGTTCAGTTGTTGCACACACTTCTCAAGTAAAATCTCAAAGCATCAACCTACAACACACAAATACTCAAATCTCTAAACATTCAGGTCTGTTGAGCAATTTCACAGCATTTACACAGCCGAACAGGAGACTGAAACTGTAGATATGGTTTGTGAGAACATCTCTATCACACTCAGACAAATAAAAACTAGGATCCTGGCTGACCATGCTACATTTAGAAACGTCCAGACCGTCAGCCTCTCTACATTGGAGCGTATTCTTCATAGGAATGCCATGTGGATGAAACAAGTGTTCAGGGTCCCATTCGAACGGAACACAGACAGCATCAAGGAGTTATGGTGAGAGTTTGTGCTTGTAAGTACCAACATTCAGCACTGACACATGCATGTATTGTACCTGTAATCCAATATTGTTCCTTTTCTACAGTGTCTCACTGTAGCCCACTGCGTTGACCTTACTGTGTCCATACTGTAACTTGCATTCTCATGCTGTCTGTGTCAGTGGATCCAGGAGCATGACACAGCTCATGTGTTGTACCAGTACATCTTTATTGATGAGGTGGGATTCAACCTGGTGAAGAGGAGGTGACGGGGCAGAAACGTCATTGGCCAGCGGGCCATTGTTGAGGTCCCCGGCCAGCGTGGTGGGTACATCACAATGTGTGCTGCAATGAATCACCATGGGATCTTGCACCATCATGCCCACCTAGGGGTCTATACTGCTGCCCGTCTCCTCGTCTTCCTGGATGGCCTGCATGACCTGCTGGTACCACCTGGCCAGGTAGATGACCCACAGCTGATCGATCACGTTGTCATCCGGGACAATGTGAGCTTCCACCGGGCTGCTCAAGTGTGTGAGTGGTTCCAGGACCACCCACATTTTTCCATTCTATACCTTCCACCTTATTCTCCTTTCCTGAATCCCATTGAGGAATTATTTTCAGCTTGGAGGTGGAAGGTATATGAACAGAACCCACAGGACCGGGTCCCACTGCTCCAGGCCATGGAGGAGGCCTGTGGCGACGTGAGTGTCGAGGCCTGTCAGCATTGTGTGTGAGGTTTTCAGTTGTCTGTATGCAGTTTTGAGAAAGCCGTTATTGTTTTGAAAAACGTGTGTTAACAATTGTGAAAAACTGTTATTTTTGAAGGGTGGGGGGGGGGGGGGGTTGAGCAGGCCGGTTTACAGTACTGTACTGTTCTTTGTGTGTACCGAAATAAACCTTTTTATTGTGCATATTTGTGTGCTGTTTTATGTTTGACTATGAAAAAAGTAGGCCTACACTGAGACATTTTACAAAAGGAGAAATGGCTCATTCTCCAGAGTCATTCATATGGTGTGTTCCATTTCTATGATTGTGTTTTCAATTTTGCACTTCAGTGTGTTGTAAATGCTTTATAGTGTGCAAGCAAATGCTTAGTTGTGTGTACTCAATGAATGGTATGTGTAAGTCATTTGAAAATATGGCTGTGTGTACCAAATGAAAACACGAGTTCCATTTTGTGAACAGTTAAGAGATTTGATGGCAAAGAGTCATCTCGCAAAGGGAGTGTCAGGTTTTGCATTTTGTGTGTGAGGTTTTCAGTTGTCTGTGTGCAGTTTTGAGAAAGCCGTTATTGTTTTGAAAAACGTATGTTAACAATTGTGAAAAACTGTAACACTCACAATTCAAACAGATCGGAGCGACGGTATCTGTCTCCATTGAAGTCTAGTTCATTGAACTTAGTATTCAAATATTGACTGAAATTGACTGAAACATTGAATGTTTTGAACTCCCCCACTTTCATGACATTCAGCTGTCGGCCTCCTCTATGGTTGTTGCACAACTTTTTCATTTTTTTCGGTTTTGCGTTTGTTGCGGGTTTGAAGCATCATCACCGCGGCCATCACCCATCGTGAATCCTATTTAAAATCGACTTCTTTTTTCTCAAAACCCTCACTCTGACATTGCCCGGAGTTTTGTCTAAGGGTCTGGAAAGAGCCACTCTGGAGCCTCTCTCTCAAACGTTTGCACTCTCACAAACAGCCCCTCTGGAGATTGTCATGAGATTATTTGCAGTTCAGTGCATGTCTGAAAGCAGCTATATAGAGACAAACAACCTTTAGTTCTCGGTATGGTCGCATGTAAATGTCCCCCTAAGACACTGAAACAGACACAAAAGGTCTGCCTGATACAGAGCTGAGATTGATTCGTGTCTTTTGAGGTCATCCGGAGTCTCTGTGGATGTTTTATGTCTCTTTGTGGTCGTTTAGTATCTCCTTGGAGTCAAATCAAGTCAGTATTAATTATGTAGCCCAATATCACAAATCAATTTTCACCAGGGCAGCATTAATAATTGTACACAAGCTGATTAAATGATTGCCTTCTGCTCTGGAGCTTTAAATGATGTCTTTATCTTTGAATTATGTCCACACAGTACATAACATTATGATGCTCAATGGCTGGAAAGAAATCACAATGTGTCGGTTTAAAACGAGCATCAGTTTCACTTTGCTCAATCTTAAGCACTTTGCCAAGGTTCTGAAATGGGGACAGATTTAAATTTCTTTTAAATTTAATAAACATTTGTATTATTCAGAGTGGACTATCGCTGTGATTCTCAATGCATTTTTAGTCTGGCCCAGATCCGGCCCACATACCAAATGAAAGGAATGATGGCACTTGTGCAGTCCGCTCCCGTTTGTCAGATCTAGGCCAGAAGTAAGCCATAGTAATACCACATGTCAACCAAAAAAGAACTACATTAACTAGAACTGGTCCAAATATGGGCCCCAATCCTTTTTAGTCTGGCCAAAATTTGGTCTACATTAGATATATTTATCAGTGTACAAAACAATTTTGTCATGTTCCCCATGTAGGAAAGCATCAAGGGTTATTTAGCAGCGGTGCAGCAACAGCTGACCTCATTTAACCAATATTGTGGCAGATTTTAGTGCCTTAGCGCTGTGCAGATTATGCAATTTAAAGCCCTTGTCCAACTTTCCACAGAGACTTTATTTGGGCTCCTCTTTTCTTGCTTTTATCTCAGCTCTTTGTTTCGTTCTCCAGGCACAAATCCACATTTGGGAGAAGTAGGCTGGAAATAAAGGAGACGGGGGATTGTTGTGTCTGTGAATTTAAAGAGCGCCAGCGAAGCAGACTTGTTACAATTTGGGTTAAGACAGAACCTTTCACAAGACATGACAAAGTGCTCCAAGTTTATAGTGCCAAGAAAAAAAGAAAGATAATAGATTATGGAAGTTATAGAAAGTTGCTTTAATTTCTAAACCATTTATGTCATATATAAATAATGACATAACATTCATTGTGGGTTTGTAACATTTTCTACTTATTAGAACAAAATATGATTTTAACGAATTGTTGATGTTATAGAAGATGCTGTTTTTTACAGGGCCTACAGTAATGAATATATTGGCATTATTATATAGTAATGTATTAATCCGTGCTAGGAGCCGTTGTTGCCATTTTCATGTTTCTTCTTACAATAAACTAAATATGGAATTTAGATGATGTATCGACAATATTACATTTACAATTGGGCGATAACTGGCTCTATTATTATATGTCATATGTTAAGACTAATGAGCAATATAAACTTCAACACATTCATCCTAATTGCGAGGTGCATTAAATACTAATGAGCTAAGATTATCGCAGGTATGATCCATAACCGTGATACAAATCGATAGATTGACTTAGCAACGTTGTGCTCCCACACAAGGTCGGCATCGAAGGATCCTTAAAACATCTGAACATATGTGGACATAAAATCTTTGCTATGTAATCTCATGCATAGCCATCATTGAGTAGGCATCCCATTATATATTGTTGTGTACAGCCCACACACATGCAAATAATCCCCCACGTCGGCAGCACCCAGTCACACCCCCACACACTGATGAAGACTCAGTGTTGCTTAAGAAAGCAGTCACTTTGACACTGCAACAAAAAGTTGCTTAGTAAGGACATTCTACATGTCTCTGTCAAATTAATGTCCACAGTGGGTGTTATTGTTTACTGTTGTTTTTCTCTCCTTTAGTCCTGTGCTCCCTTCTCTACTGTCCTCTGTTCTCCTCTTCTCTCCTTTAATATCCTGTCCCCTCTGTCCTCTCTTCTTCTCTCCTGTCCTCTTCTGTCCTCTATTCTCCTCGTCCCCTCAGTCCTCTCTTCTTCTCTCCTGTCCTCTTCTGTCCTCTCTTCTTCTCTCTTGTCCTCTTCTGTCCTCTCTTCTGCTCTAACCTATCCTGTCCTCTTCTGTTCTATCCTCTCCTCCTCTTTCCTTACCTCTTCTCCTCTCTTCTTTCCTCCTTTTCTCTTCTCTCCTGTCCTTTTCTGTCCTCTCCTCCTCGTTGCCGTCCACCTCCCTCCTGTCCTCTCCTATCCTCCTCTTCTCTCCTGTCCTCTTTTGTATTATTCTCTCCTGTTCTGTGCTTCTGAGTTTGGACTTTTCCTTTCTGATCCCATTTTACATCATCATTGTCAAACATACGTCCCACAGCCATGAACCCACCCATAAAAGGTTTTCATTTGAGCCCCCTGGATGACTTTGTGAAAGTTGAAAATAATGCGAGGGCAGCTGAGAAGATGAATAGATGAGTGATTTAGTAGCAGAGGAAATAGCAGTTTTGATTAGGTGAGAGATCAGGCTAGCTA
Organism: Pleuronectes platessa; assembly: GCF_947347685.1. Classification (NCBI taxonomy): domain Eukaryota; kingdom Metazoa; phylum Chordata; class Actinopteri; order Pleuronectiformes; family Pleuronectidae; genus Pleuronectes; species Pleuronectes platessa. The sequence goes on from NC_070627.1 coordinate 20,772,401, forward strand.
CCTTATTGTTAAAGATATCGCATCAGCTTAAATTCATACTTTTAAGGCAGATAGCAGATTTATTTGTAAAGCACACCTAATATAAAAGGGTAGATTCAAGGTGCTGTCCAGTTACATTCATATAAAACAGACGACCAAATTAAAAGAGATATATTTAAAATCAGCTGCAGGGTGGAGAGAATGGCCTACTAAAAATCACTCCTGTAAATGTACTCTTTTGGACTTTTGATCTAAAGTAAATTACAGAGTCAGGCACTTAAAATGCTCTGAGTAAACATTACTATGTTACATTATTGATATGTTTAGGCTACCAGGTGTATGGAACGCACACGCACATGCACGCACACACACACACACACACACACACACACACACACACACACACACACACACACACACACAGAAATCATTGATAATTATAAGTACATGGACAGCATAGTAATGGCTCATAAAATGTGCCACTTCTTATAGACATATCAACAGAACAAAGCAACAGAAAAGATGGAGACTTATGAACAACATTAACTCCACAGTGTCTACAGGAGACAAACTCAGCGCAGTAGTTGTCAATACTCTGCTCTGGACTGTGACTTACGATGAACACAGTCTGATGTAACACCAGCTGCTCTGCTCGGTCATTCTCAGTGTAAAATATAAACACATCACTCACGCTCTTCCCTGCCTTGCTCTGTTTAATCCCTTTCCCTCCTCCACTTTCCTTGACCAATCTTTTTTCGACCTTGTCCCATCCTGCACTGGTTCTGTCTTATCCCAGGTCCTCGTTTATTGTTCTGTCCTGTCTTGCCACATCCTGCACTGGCCTTGTCTGTCCAAGCTTGTCATACGATGTTCTATCCTCGACGGTCCCGTCTTGTCCTTTCCTGCCCTATGTTGTACCATCTAGGGTCTCTCTAGGTTTAACATGGAATGCAAACAGAAGATTTGTGTATGTCTCCTGCCGATAATGTGTCGTATTGTATGAACGCCAAATATTTTGTGCATGTGCACCAAACTAAACGCAGCTGAGCCACCACAGCAGATCAAAAGCTTATCCCCGTGTCAAAGAAGGGACCGTCTCATTCTCGTCAATCCACGGGGATTGCAGAAATTAGATTAATGACAGACAGAGTGGGTGCACAAATGTGTTATCTCCAATGACAACTGGGAGAGAATGGCTTTTTTTTTTTGGTATTCACCCCCTTTGCTGATGCACGTTACGTCACCGGGTCAGCATTGGAAAGTGGGCCAGACCTTTTGCACGATGCTCTGTTTTTTAGTGCCATTATGAAATACACTCAAAAGTGGAAAACAGTGTCCGAGGGTCACAGCAGTGGTTATATAATCAGCGAAATCAAAGCAGTAAGTAGTTCTTCATTGAGGTCATGGCGGTTTGGACACTGCTTTTCTAATACAAGGTACATTGCACTATATTAGAGTTCTGCCCCCTCAAAGCGAGGGATTAGAGCTCAGTGACACAGTGCGAGGGGTAACTCAAGTTTCTCTGCCTCAAAAATCTCTCTCTCTCTCTCTCTCTCTCTCTCTCTCTCTCTCTCTCTCTCTCTCTCTCTATCACACAAACACACACTCACAAACTCTCTCCATCTCTAAATCTCCCTCGGGGTAATCAGTCAGTGTGTATTTTTAAATCTGTCACTAATCTCTATTATTGGCATAACACACTGGTCAAGGTTAGCTTTCATACTTTGGGTATCTGAGATACAGTTAAACGCACAAACACACAAATGTATACAAATAATCTAAAGAGGACATTTCTCCAATTTGCACACACCCTCCTCACAAACCGAATTTCAGTAGAAAATCGGGGGCGAAGTGGCAATGTCCTCAGCGTGACACGTACAGATGACAAAACAGATGTCACAGACGACGTCTCTGTGGATGGGCGGAGTTGAGGTCGTCATTGGGCTCTGTGTGTGTGTGTGTGTGTGTGTGTGTGTGTGTGTTGGGGGGGGCAGTAATCATCTAATGGTTTCAAAAACAGCACTGCTTTATATTTGAAATGAATTGTGCTGAGAGGTAATCTTCAAAAAATCATGAAGCTGCGTAGTCAGTTCATTTTATTCTGGATCTAGTTTTAACTGAGACATTTTTCATCAGAAGACGTATTCACTGTCCTAAAACAGAAAACATATCTCTAACTCGTCCCTCTTTGCTTTTGTCTTGGTGCAGGAGACGCTGCAGTCCTTCACCTTCCTCGTCTTTGTGGTCGTCTGCACCCTGGGATCCATCTACCTGTATGTCGTCCTCCCCGAAACCAAAAATAAAACATTCATGGACATCAGCCAGAGCTTTGCCAAGATCAACAAAATCCCTGCCTCCTCCCCCAGCCATGAAATGGAGCTGGATCTGTGCATTAAGCCGAAAACAGGTGAAACAGTCCAGATTGTGAAAACTGAGAGTTCATTCTAAGTGTTGTTTTGTGGGGGAATCAGGTTTGAAAAGATAAACTGAAGATATTTGTTGTTTTTATATATTTATTTTATCACTGTAATTAGTTAAATTAAATTCTATGCTTTTTTGATATTTTTGATATTTTGTATGTTTTTTATCACTGAAATATTTAGGAATAATACATTTCAATTTACAGCAATCAATCAAATAAAACCAACCAACTGGACTTCATGCTCACTTTTTTATCAATATTCATTATTAAACAATATAAGATGTACACCATAAAATGATGATCTAAAGGGAGTCTCAATACAATATTCAACTTAAGAGTTAGTGTTGTAACAGCAAACAAACAAATTATTATAAGACGTAACTGCTCCAAGGTCCATCAGTCCCATATGAAAAATCCAAAACCGAAACTTTGAAGTCCTTTAAATCCGAAACCTTTAAGTCCCTTAAAGGTTTCAAATTTTGTTTTCTGATCAAGATCCATTCATTATTATCTGGGAAATCAAGGATAATGTTGATCCATATCAACACCAAAATGTAATCTGTTCTTCTTTGACCCATACCAATAATTTTTGTGGAATCCTGCTAAATAAAATCAAAAAGAAAACCAGACAAAAACTTAGCCTCCTTGAAGCAAGTAATGAGCTTATAGAAACTCAAACTACTTTTAAAGGCAATACAGGGGACTTATTTCACATCACATATAGTCATTGTCAAACATTTTTTATTGTTGATAGTAGTTTTTGAAAGAATAAAATGTGCTATTTTAAGGCTAAACAGACAACTGCTTGATCAACAGGAAGCTGACTGTATTTCATGAACCAGACAAGCTGCTGCAGCTTCTCTTTATCTCGGTCAGATTTCATCTTTGTTGCTATCCCAGAGCAGCTTCATAATGAGAGTGGGAGGGGGGGGTGCAGACATGTGTCTGAGGAGAGACATATTTTGCAGGATTATAACCCTAATACTGACATCTTGCTGAACCTCCTAATATAGACAACGGGAGCGAGAGCTCACGTTGCAGAGTAAAGCTGACAGGGACAGTCTTTTGGAGCCTCTCCAAATCTGAAAAGAGCCAGGGCCACTTCCCACCAGATGGCGGGCGCCAGCGGAGAAGTGATCTGAACACAGGCAGACATGCGTAGCATTGGCGAGCACTCACAGTTTGCTCCGCAGTAGGGTGTACTCAACATTTCAAAGTCCACTGCCTGCAGGGCTAACATCACACCCGCTCCACTCACACGGACAAAGGTGTGTGTGTGTGTGTGCTTTGCTGTGATACAGGCCACCCAAGTAAACAAATGAAATTGTACAAGAGAGAAATGTCATCACTTTCAATTTAATTCTTGGTCATATCCATTCAGTTAGCAGCGCATATTACCGACACACAGGCTCGGGAGTGAGGAGAATAACAAGAGCAAGTGTTGATCGCTGCTCTGTTCCAGTATGTGACTCTCGAGGAGTCATCTTCTCATCACTGTTAGTTAGTGTGTAATTGACAGAGAGCTTTGCTTGTGATTGCTGCTCTGAGAGTAATTACGTTGCATCATATGTGCAAAGCCATAAATTCCATGTATATAATAGGATGCACTGCATGGTCAGACTGTGTTTGAAAAAGCGCTCGTCTAAACTCTTTAATATCCTCTCAGGAAATTAAATGAGCTTCCCACTATGCGTTAAGGAGGAAGTTGGCAACATGTTTGTCTGTGTGTGTGTGTGTGTGTGTGTGTGTGTGTGTGTGTGTGTGTGTGTGTGTGTGTGTGTGTTGTGTGTGTGTTTGCAAATCCTGTGTTTGATTTGGAAAGTTTTGCCAAATCAACCAGAATAGAAAACTCTACAGCCTCAATGATGAGTGGACCATTTTGAGCCTAGTGTCTCCTTTTCTTCTGTGAAAAGTAACAACCACACAGGAAGCTTTGCTCTGCTCGTAATGCAGCAGGCTGCCCCTCTCAGTAATTCACATGCTTTTCAATAACAAAAGAATATGCAGATGCTTTTATTGTCCCCTTTTCTCTACAGACATCAAAACCATTATTATTCTCCATAGGGTTCCCTACCTTACAGCTGTCTCACGATAAAAGCATTTTTTGCTGCTTATCTTTTATACTCACCACAATACTTCCTCAGTGAGCACATTTACATCCTAACCAATATCCAAGCTATGATTCCTAACCTTTGATCAAGGTCAAGTCAATGTTTATTTTTAGGCTACTGCATGTTTAAAACAAACGCTGTTTACCAAAAGTCTGAACAGGCTTAAAAATAAAAAATAAAGAGCACAGAAAGAAATAATGAAAATAAATAGAAAAGACAAAAGCTATTAAATGTTAAACATCATAAATAATTAAATTCGAATATTGCACAATAACAGACTAAATCAAGGCCCTTAAATTGAAAGCCAAAGAGAAAAAGGGGTCCCAAGCAATGACTTAAATGTATCTGCGGTCTGAAAGGTTCTAATATGAATATGCAAGCTATTCCAGAGATTAGGGCCAGCCACTCAGTCCAGTGAGTAGAGCCTTTCGTGTAAGAGCCCCTCTAGTCTCTCGCACCGTGTGTTTGTGGAGAAACTGTTGCAGACGACCTGATTCTGGGTCAGGGTTTTGTGCGTAGCATAGCAGCTCCCTCGTTGTGACCTATTATAAGTCAGCCCTCGATCCAAGCTTTTGTCGTGCTGCTCCAGCTCTGGACACTCCCTTCTCTCTGGTGCCAGCAGAGTACCGGGGGCCTTCCAGGTTTGAGCAGAGATCTCGTGACATATGGATACATCAGGTTGGACGACCTCAGTGCTGGGGATGAAGTATGAAGATGCAACAGTTTTGTTACATAAAGTGGTGCCACTCTGTTTGAAATCCAAAAACAAAATCAGGATTCAGCTGTTTCGATCAGCTGTTTGTACACAGCTGAGTATTTGACTGCTCTGCCAGTGTCTTTTCTGCATGGACAGAGTTTCCGGAGCAGTGGAGGATTAACCCACTTCAGTTGCTGCCTGCCTGCTGAATTCACCAAACTGACGGATTCAGCCTCACCATCTGATCACCAGTAATGGAAAAGAAGCGACAGGCAATAAATACTTTATCCTCCGAATTACTGGTGTCACAATTCTAATTTCTCTGTGGTGCGTCAATCATCGGTATCTCATTCGCCATCAATGATGTTTTTTTCCTCCCAGTCGAGGCGCACGGTGATTCAGTGTCAAGACATTGCACCATATCCTAATCATATCCGATTTATTCATTATCTGACCTTCCTTACTCAAGCCTGCCCAGAGAGTTGATCATTTGAACCCTGTGTCCCAGCAGGAGCATTTCAGGCTGTCCTCTGTTCTGTGAGGATTTAAACTTGTTTGAGGTGGCTGTAGCTCCAAGAGCTTTGTTGATTTGCACTTAATAAAACAGGGATTTGGCTTAAGGGCCCCTCAACTGACAGCTCCATTAGAAGGCAGCTGCCCCTGAAGCATCTGCTTTCTCCTTCAGTCTCAGTGCTGCTGGTTTACCACGAGAGAGCTTGAGCACTTTACACACCCTCAGGTTAATAGTGAGACACTTAATGTATCTGGGAGTTTGTTACCTGTGTGTTTAAGTGTGCGCTAGCGGCTAAGAGCACAGGACACAGAGATGAGGAGAGGAAGAAGGGGCCTTTGTTACAGTGGATTCTTCTTTCCAGTTAATTCCCGTTGAAAAGCCGACATAGAAAAGTTATATATGTACGATATTTCCTTTCATTTATATGGAAAATATGTTTTTATTATCTATCACGTGAGTTACGCAACAATGCGTTAAACGGAGTTGTCTCAATAGAGCAATATCTCTGACACTGTGTCAACTCTCATGCCCTGGTATCACAGTGTACTATGCTTTGTGTTATGAGTCAGAGTGATACTGTCAAAATAAACATCCATCAGTGGACTTATATTACTAAACCTCGCTGCCTTTGCATATTATTTCATATATGCACCATGTCTGATACCAATACAGGCAGTTCACACAAAGGAGACATACAATTACAAATGTGAATAATAACTGATCGTTTTCATCGTAGTCCCATTTAAATTCACCTGAGATCTAAAGAGCCCCACATTGGCATAGAGGTGAAAATTCATTATATCCTGTAACCCTGGTTCGGTTAGCACAGCTGGAGTCTTTAAATAACTAGTTTTATTCCACATTAGAATAGCTGCTCATATCTCAGGTTGTTTTGCAATTCAAATAGAATCTGGTGTTGAGCCAGTGACTGTATATAAAGGTGGGCACCATGATAGCTCCCAATAAGAGAAGCCAAACCCCCTGAGAAACCCCTAGTGGCTGAATGGGGTTTACATTACAAACCCCGCCCTTCAATGTGAGCAGATGCAACATAGAACAAACTAAAAGATAAATGTATGTGTCGTATACATTTTTGTTAAAGATGGTTTCTGTCATTTTAGGTGGTTCATATTACACTGATCTATTCAAGTTCATTTTCTTGTATGATAGAATATGACCTGTGGGGTCATGATTGACTTGTGATTGGTCTGGGACCTCAACGCAGACCTCTATAGGGGGTACTAGTCTTCTCAATGAAACAGCATATTGAAGTTTACATTCACACAGTCAGCCAAACATTATAAATGTGTATTCCCTACAGTGCATCAGGAGTACTGGTCAGTGCCTAAGGCCTCTTCCACAAAGTTGTCAACCCTGGTAAACACGAGATGAAAAGGTCAGAAAGCTGTACCTTGTAGAGCCTGAGTTCCAACACGTTGGCTTAACACAGACTTAGCCCCCTCATGAGCACTAAATACTCTTTACTAGCTCATACTATGAGAGCAAAAGCGTGTACTCCAATTGTGACTGTAACACAACATCAATGACCATGTATGCATTAGTTGCCATGGAAACAGACCCCCCCCATTCTCCAACTGGACAACCTGGGGCAGGAAGGCAGAATCCACCGCTCCAGTTCAAGCTTAACTGACCTTGTACAGTACGGAAAAGTCAATTCAGCCAGGGAGCAATATGGAACCTCTCTCCACCACGGGAGAAGAGAAAGGGTCATCACACTAATGAGCCAGTCATGCTAATGAGCATTGAGCTATCGGCACACTGCATTGATGCTCTTATTTTACAACACTCTGAGATGCACCAACGTCGAGACCTCTGGCCAGCAGGATGAAGGAAGAACCTCCAGTATGAAACACACAGGCTACCACCCTGTGCAACCAAACATCTACAGTACCACACATGTGGGACGTAGAGCCCAGAGCCAGAGAGCGATATAGGGAAATAATTTGTCATTGGAGGAAAGTTATGCCTGGCTCACATCACTAACTTTACGTGTGCGTGAACTATGCACTCATGTGTGTCCACACCCCTAGTGTACATGCTGCTGCTGCCTTTCAGCACTCAGTTAGCGTTGGCTGATCATCAATAACAGAGTGACTTTCAATTTCTACAATGAGTTTGGTGTCAGTTGGGTGTCCATGTCACCAGAAAGCAGTCAAGTTATTTTTGTTTGACCATGTTCAGATCAAGAGATGGACACCTCCTGCTGAAGTCTTGTAATGATGCAATCAGCACATCATTTCCGTGTTTTTTTCGAAGAGAAGATTCATTTAAGTCTGAAACCTGTTACTTACAGCCCACACTGAATCAGCATTGTTAAATAAATCATCATCGTAAACACCTAAAGAGCACATAGAGATTATGAATAGCCTACAATTATGGATATAGATCCTCTCATTTAACTCGCCACCAGAAAACTAACTAATCATATTTCCCATAGTGTTGAACTTTTGCTTTTTAGTCTGTTTGCTCTACATTATTATTATGAGCTACAACCTTGATCTCTTACACTTGAATTACTGTAGTTGCCATGAGCAGATATAGAAGGTGAAAATTTAAAGAAAATTTGGCACATTGTCATTGAATGTAATCTGAGATGTTTTTTTTCGATAGAACTAGCAGGTTTGCAAGACAGCAAACCACATGCAACATACAAATAATTAAAAAAACAACTTAGGCAGATCCATAAAGTATCACAATATCACTGATACCAGCAATCTTTCAGTTCATTATGCTTTATGTGCAAGGAAGATGCAGTTTATCCAGAAACCTACATTTACTGCACATTGAGGTACTCAGTCTGGTAAGCTATAGCTCTAAATATTTGCTTGACCTAATATTTGGATCTATTTATATGCATATAGAAAACACAAGAAACCTCATGCGACTGACAGTACGGGTCAACACTTCATGTTGTTAAAAGCTTTTTTTGTTGATAATGTTGGTACTGTGACCAGTGATCAATGAAATCATGTTAGAGGTTTTTCACCCCTGACATTCTACGCCTTAGGCTATGGCCTATGTTATTTTTGCCATTAGCCGCCACTGGACATGTGAAATAATTGCACAGAGTCAATCACCCTCTGTCTGGGAAGGAGCTTGCCATGAGCCCTGTTGTTAGAACACATGAACAGATGCTGTGTGCATCACAGAGAGCATGCCAGGCTCCGCTTAGTATGCCAAGACATGCACAAGACGCCATGATGCAATTTGTTCCATCTCTCCCCACACAGTTTATGGTAGGGGTCGTTCAGCTGAGCTGTCTTGTACCTAAATGAAGTCCCAATATGTTTAGACATGAGCTGATTGAACAAGACAGTCAGTCAATCCTCTTCTCCCCAACACTTTGAACAGACCCTCTATTCTGTATTACAGTCCAAAGTGGGGCATGATTTGGGGGTCAGCAACACTTCTAGAACAACCAGCCTTTTCCACATTGGGCCCAAGGTCAAGCTTATGAAGCCCATTAGTGACCCACGCCTGTGTGAGAAAAAGACAGTGATATCGAAAGTGACAGTCTTGCAAATTGCAAATTGATTGGGCAGTTTGTCAATCAAACACAAGTGTCAGTTTTCTGAATTGCTTCAAGCCTGGAACTGGGGAAAGAATTCACCTTCTGACAGTATTCCATAAAACAAATGTCTATTACGATAGAGAAATGGTGAATATTTATAAATTATTTTCTAGCCAGAAATAACACAAAGGATTTTAATACTGGGTAACATTCTTGATGCTATGTTCCACCACTTATTACTGGGGATGGATAGCTAGAGATTCCCAATTTTAATGAATTGTGACTAACTTGGACCTAAATTGATGTGAATCACTCCATGTTTTCATGGTTTAAAGATCAAACTGGGGATAAAAAGAACGACATTAGACTGCAGTTCCTTTAATTTTTGTGTTCTGGTGTGATCTTGGGACAAGAAACAAGGTCATGGCAATATCACGGTATACATTACTTGAGAAACTTCCATGATTTCTAATGTCTTCTCAGGACTGGACTATCATCTTCAACTCATTTTATTTTTTAATTCAGATATTCTTATTTTTAATGCCATTTCACGTTCTTAACTTCCTGTTGCAAGTACATATTTTCTCCATGTCTGTGATGTCTCAATCAGTCAGAGTTGTCCCAAAACTGCAGAACTGACAGGACCACAGTGTAGAAGATTGTTTAAAAAAAAGAAAACAATCAAGCAGTTTGCTGAATTGATTAAAAGAGGAGGTGTTTGTGTGTGTGTGTGTGTGTTTGTGTGTATGTGTGCGTGTGTGTGTGTGTGTGTGTGTATGTGTTTGTGTGTATGCCTGCTTGCTATTGTAAGAGTGTAAAAGGTAGGCACTGTTGCATCGTGGGACAGTAGCCGTTCATTTCTCAGATGCCTGATCACCTATCAAACATAAATTATAATATGTTTACACAGAATCAAGTACATAAAATGACTTAAACAAGTTTAAGAGTAATTTCAAATATGTGTGATCACTGTATTTATTGTTCTTCCTTAACTGTATTCTGCTCTGCCTCACCTCACACAGCTGTTAGCCACTGAGGCAAAGTGAGGCTGACAAAGTCTTGTTCACTTGTCTGGGGCACACATACTTTAGATGAACACGGTTGTGTTGTGTTGTGCTGTTAAAAATGGCCGTACAGCACTGGACCATGAGCAATCACCCACCCAGCCTTTGATTGATGAAGCGTAAGTGTTCAAGTGTTGTTGCACTCAGTTTCTGCCCCGTGTGGAATTCAAGAAGTGTCTGACCACAGAGTGTGACGCTGTCAAAACTTGTGTTAGAAAATGTAACAGATGACCAATTCTTTAGCCCACCGTGATGGATGTGTGTAGATGCTGTGGACTAAGTGCTTTCGCTGTAGCGTTATGGAACAGGTTACACACATATACACTCCCCTGTACTACATATATTGTGACACAGCTGGAATTACTTTGTACGCATGCAGTCATTTTTGTGTACAATTACTGTGAACGTTCTTTTGCGAGCCACAGCCTCCTGATGCGGGAGTTGCTTTTGTTCTTCAACTCCACTGTGACTGCAGATGAAATGGCAACAGTGAAAGGGAGAAAGCAGGAAAAAACATGTTTTAAGTTGCTATGGCTATTTAAGGATTCATTTTCTCACAGTTTTATACTCTCCTGATTCCTATCGATGCGTTTCTCACATGATTAATATTGGGTCTTGGAAGGAAGGTGAAAAGTAAGCGATTGGGCAGGTTCTCAAAGAACAATGAGCAAATCAAACTGTAAATTGAGAGGGATGCACGAGCCACAGTATCAATTTATATTTGTATCAGGATATGTATGTTGATTCGTAAGTAATCAAACAACTGCAGTAGTTTAAAAACAGTGACACCATAGTTTATCCACCAGAGAGCACTGACAAGTTTCAACTGTAAAATGTCCTTCTCATCACAAATCTTTGATGACATTTCCGCAAAGAATCCTAATGTATTTGCATGAAATGTATTTGTGATTTTGTTGGAAAATTTAGTATAAGCAGTTCAATTTTAGTGAATATAAGGAATATATGTATTTGTATTTCAACAATAAGAGTAGTCAACAAGTTACCTCAGCATATCGCCCCCATTTAACTGGAGAATATCCAAAAGGAATATGCTGAGAATTATCACAATCGGAATAATAGTGGGATATATATATGTGTGCGTGTGAACAATGTGTGTTTTACTTTTAGAGTTTGTGCAGAAGCAGGTGAAGCATGTGGATAGTAGCTGCGGGAAAAGCCTGCTCATGCAGTCAGGAGCTACTGACCTAATGTTGAAGAGGATTACACAGACGTGGCTCAGATGTGAACTGAAATAGAACATCACAGTTTGTGGTCACAAAACCCAGCAATATTTGTACCACAGCTACTGTCACCTGATTTACACAGCTTTTCTGTCCTTGGGATTTAGAGTTTATGCTTAAAACGTGTTTTCCAGTTGACATAATCCTACTATATGTAGCTGCTTACTATGATATACATTACAGCTGTGAAATTATAAGCAGCATGGAGTTATCTTTGAAAAAATGTTTGTTGGAGATTATCATATATCATAAGCTTAATTTGCTTTGACTTTTGTAAAAACCAAGTGCGCATATGAAGACATCAAACATTTTTTGTGGGAAATCTTAGCAAATGCTGCTACAATTCACTATATTACTGTGTTTGCAGCTAATTTTAAGCATCCATCAGACATAGAGCAGCAATAGCTTCCATATGGAGTTGTGTCTACCTAATGAATGTAAATCCAATATTCACTCTCCTCATAGATCTATTAATGGTTCTCTATCAGTATCTTTAGCTAAATGCTTTACTATGATCCCTGGTCTGCTTTGGCGGGAAAGGTTGAGAAGAGCAGTGTGATGGAGCAGTGGCCATGAGCAACACTGCCGTATTGTCGCCTCGAGTTTGGCATTTTGGCAAGCTCCAACTGTTTTTTTTAAACCAGAATTAGAGAAACAGACTTCGATTTGCAACCTCCATTTTTATAGTCTATGAAGAGTTATTTGATTGCTTGAATAAACCTATATCAAAGTGCTCCTTTAGTTAATGTAATTAGTTATATATATATATATATATATAAATATATAGTTTTAACCCTAACCCACTCGACAGAAAAAAAAGTAAAATATTTTGAAACACTGAATGGGAGTATCAGCTCCAATAAGTAATATGATGACGTGTGGCTTATTAGTTTATGTTTGCTTTTGTACTTGACATCACAGTCACCCTCATCTCGAGATGAAGCCCTGCTCCATCCTACCAGAGGAGATATATTAAGTATTTTTATAGTTCTATAATACAATCATAATCTGAACTACAATCTGAGCATGAGATGAACAAAGTCACCTTGGCCAAGTCCACTTTGTCTTCTCAATTAAATTGTCTTATCTCATTGATGAGAGAAAAGTAAATATGAAAGCGCTTTTCACTCTAAACTATTGCTCATAAGGGAGAAGGCCATTAGGCCCATTGCTCTACTATGAGCTATTTCTGACTTTCTCCAGCACAACTGCAACCCATACGCCTTTAGATCACAAACTTATTTCATATTAAAAGTGCCGACGAGCATATTAATATTTGAGCAAGGGTAGCGTGTGAGCCGGTGGCCCGTGGTGAGACAGATTTTCAGGTCGGGACACGTTTATTATGTCTGACCCACTGAATATTCTGATCTCATCGTCTAATAAAGTTCTGCAGACTGAGTGCTTCTGCTGTTTTAAAAAAAACTTTCTACTTTTGCATGATGTCAAACTTGAAGAAAAACTGCATTAGTATTCATTTATATTCCATCACTGTCATGCAAACAAGCACAGCAATCAAATCCAATTCATGCTGTCCAAGCTGTCAGACACTGTCAGTCTCAGTCTGTGAATTCCTGAAGGTAAGCATGTTAAATGCAATTAGAAAAGAGTGCACGCCCAACAGTCCCTTTTATAAAACCATATTTATTTCAATAGATCCAGGTTTTTTATCCGATCTGCACCAAACTAAACACACAGATATCAGTCCCCTACAAATAACATTTTTTTTTCTTCAAGATCCATGGATTATTCTTTGCAAGAAAGTTCAACAAAATCCTGGGTCTATGTCGTGATCAAGATCGGCACCCAATCTTAATTAGTTATTTCCTGCCCACGTCTTATCTTGGAATTTCATGGAAATCCATTTAATGGTTTGTGCGTAATCTTGGGAACAAACAACAATGAAAACGGAGGTGATACAACAAGTGAAGCAGCATCTACATGTCTAGCTACAGATAGTTTGTGAAAACGTATTTTCATATGAACCTCATTCAAATCGCGTTTGTCCTTAAATAAACCTGATTGTCACCCTTGCTAATTACAATTCTCTCCTGTCTCAGAGTCAGACAAATGCATGTAGGTCAGTGTGTGGGTCCGTCGGGGGAGAAAAACACTGTTCATTTCATAAAAAAGTTTCAAATGACAGTGTGCCAGAACACCATCTGTACAGCTGCTGATTGCAGCAACCTACAAAACAGGAGGTTAATGTGGAACTGGGCCACATCTTTCCTTCCAGGTCCACAAATAGCCTGGCTGATGCTCAGTCGCAGGGAGTCTCTCGCTCCTGTTCCCCTCTGAATTCAAAATTCCCAAAGAATATTATCCCTGCGAGAGGATGCTTCCGTCTGCAGGCAGGACTTTTATCTGCAGACTGTGTGGTGGAATTGTATTCTTTTTAAATGGTCGCACACTGTGACCAAAACCTTTTCATTTACAGAGTCTCTAATTGTATCAGAGAATCATTCGCCTGCTGGAGCACCATTTGACTGGGAGCTCTCATAGTAATTACATTGGATTAGCCTTTGTGTACTGGCTAAATCCTTGCAACATGTGACGTGCCCAAAATGACAAACATTTGGATCAGCTTGCCTTTAAAACAGAAAAGCCCTCAGTACCTGGTTTTGCACAACATTTGTGACCAACTCAATCTACTGCAGGACTGTGTGGTTTGATTGAAAGCTCCAGAGAGGCTAAGAAACTGACCTCCTGGTTATTACTTAGTTTTCAGTGTGATAAATTTAGATGCACACTGTGGAGTTTTCTTCTAAACTGTTATTCTCATATTCACCATTTCTCACAAAAGACTATTGTGTTTATCCATGAAGTCTAAGTAATGTTTTTCCTCCGGGATGTAGTTTTAAATTGTAATAATCTTTCAAAACTGGAACCTGTATTGTTTATTAACATGTTTGCTATAGGTTTCCAACTGTCTCCAGCATTTGTCCTCTTTCAAAAACTTCACAGGCTGCCTAACCCTAATTACGTCACTTGTATCTATTTATTCTTTAAAGAGCACCACAACAGACATATATATACAGTGCCTTGCATAAGTATTCACCCCCTTTGGACTTTTCTACATTTTGTCATGGTATAACCACAGATTAAAATTTATTTCATCGTGAGTTTATGTAATGGACCAACACAAAATAGTGCATCATTTGGAAGTGGGGGGAAATATTACATGGATTTCACAATTATTTACAAATAAAAATCTGAAAAGTGTTGAGTGCATATGTATTCACCCCCTTTACTATGAAACCCCTAACAAAGATCTGGTGCGACCAATTGCATTCACAAGTCACATTTGCAAGTCACATAATTAGTAAATAGGGTCCACCTGTCTGCAATTTAATCTCAGTATAAATACACCTGCTCTGTGACGGACTCAGAGTTTGTTGGAGATCATTACTGAACAAACAGCATCATGAAGACCAAGGAGCTCACCAAACAGGTCAGGGATAAAGTTGTGGAGAAATATGAAGCAGGGTTAGGTTATAAAAAAATATCCAGAGCTTTGAGCATCTCTCTGAGCACCATAAAATCCATCATAAGAAAAGGGAAAGAATATGGCACAACCGCAAACCTACCAAGAGGAGGCCGTCCACCCAAACTGAAGAGTCGGACAAGGAGAAAATTAATCAGAGAAGCAACCAGGAGGCCCATGGTTACTCTGGAGGAGTTGCAGAGATCCACAGCTGAGGTGGGAGAATCTGTCCACAGGACAACTATTAGTCGTCTACTCCACAAATCTGGCCTTTATGGAAGAGTGGCAAGAAGAAAGTCATTGTTGAAAGGGATCCATAAAAAATCCCGTTTGGAGTTTGCCAGAAGCCATGTGGGAGACACAGCAAACATGTGGAAGAAGGTGCTCTGGTCAGATGAGACCAAAATTGAACTTTTTGGCCTCAATGCAAAACGCTATGTGTGGCGAAAACCCAACACTGCCCATCACCCTGAGCACACCATCCCAACAGTGAAACATGGTGGTGGTAGCATCATGCTGTGGGGATGCTTCTCTTCAGCAGGTACAGGGAAACTGGTCAGAATAGAGGGAAAGATGGATGGAGCCAAATACAGGGAAATCCTTGAAGAAAATCTGATGCAGTCTGCAAAAGACTTGAGACTGGGGCGGAGGTTCATCTTCCAGCAGGACAATGACCCTAAACATACAGCCAGAGCTACAAAGGAATGGTTTGGATTAAAGAATGTTAATGTCTTAAAATGGCCCAGTCAAAGCCCAGACCTCAATCCAATAGAGAATCTATGGCAAGACTTGAAGATTGCGGTTCACAGACAGTCTCCATCCAATCTGACTGAGCTTCATCTTTTTTGCCAAGAAGAATGGACAAACCTTTCCATCTCTAGATGTGCAAAGCTGGTAGAGACATACCCCAAAAGACTTGCAGCTGTAATTGCAGCGAAAGGGGGTTCTACCAAGTATTGACACAGGGAGGTGAATACTTATGCACCCAACAGATGTCAACTTTTTTGTTCTCATTATTGTTTGTGTCACAATAAAAATTTATTTTGCACCTCCAAAGTACTATGCATGTTTTGTTGATCAAACGGGAAAAAGTTTATTTAAGTCTATTTGAATTCCAGTTAGTAACAGTACATAATGGGAAAAAGTCCAAGGGGGGTGAATACTTATGCAAGGCACTGTATATATATATACCTGAGACTATTATTCCAGCATATCATGTTTTAAAGTGGCATTTAAACAGAGCCAACTACTGTAATACCAAGAGACGATTTCAGCAGACTCTTGTTTCAGATGTAATTCATCTCATTTTGACTCCGTATGTGTTTCCACGAAAAAGCCATTTCCTTCAATAATCCAGCTCAGGAGTCAATGCCCTGGACTGAGAGATGGTAACTAGCAGCTCAGCACCCGGTGTCAATAACAAAAGAGTGATGACTTTTCAATGTGCCTGGAAGAAGGGGGATAAACACTTATATTAACCTGCTGCAATTCTCTTTTTCTTCTTTGTGATTGCAGCTGGATCTTTTGTCTGTCAGGTGGGTGAGGAATGTGGCTGCAGCCATGGGGAGATTAGGGGGGGGGGGAGAGCACAAGATGTTTTCATTTTTGGCTGGATGAAAAACAACACCATCATTATAATATATCACCTGAAACCATTTGTCATCATCAAAGAACGTCACAAACTTTACCTGAGCACAGTTAATCAAGCAGGCCCCTTTGGCGAAACTGAAACATACATCTTTAACAAACAATGCACTTTTTCTTTAAAATGTGTAATGCCTACATACCAAAGCTTGATAACAGCATGACTCCGAGAGTCAACCAAGAATGACCCTAAGTACAGAAAATATAGTTATGATAGATATCTAGAGGGAAACATAAGAGCTATGAGAACTTTAAAGTCGGTCTAACAGCGTTTCATTTTTTTTTTCAATATAAAACCACTGATATTGAACTTTGAGTCATACATAATTAGTACAGGTCTTTGAAAAGCACAGTGAACATCTACAGCAGATCAGAATATTTCCATCTTGAGTTACTTCTATATTTGCTGCCTTTTTCTGACCAGCTTCACTTCTCTCTGTGCCTCCATCTCCACTAACATGGATATCATTTCTGACTTTCTCGAAGAAATGAGGCCTTTGAACCCGTAAGTTAAATGTTATCACCAAAAGTGAGAGCTTTCAACAACATACAGTCACATCCAGGTCATGCAGTGGCAGTGGTGAATCAATGGAAACTAGACTTTCTGTCTGGTATTGGAGACTCTATATTTTGTCATCATGGTAACAGTTATGATCACGTGGTTAGACCATGATTGTAAACATTTTATTACATTACCTTTCATTCAGCTGACACTTTTAGCCAAAGCGACTTACATTAATTTCATTCAACCATGAGGGTACAAAGAGAAAAAGAATAGTTTGGAAGAACACAAGAAAAATACAGCTCTTGACATAAAAAATGCTGAATATTCGAACGGCTGAATTATGTGTGAGGTTTTGCCCTTAGCGACAGATTTATCCGGAAGACAAATATCGTAAAAAACTGCAGGCCAGAATGTGTTCACACAATTAAGTCTTTCATACCAAGTTTTAAGTCCTTTTCACAGCTGTTGTAGCAGAAAGAATTGTTTATTTCTCTGCATACGGTTGTGACAGAAACATAAATCCTAACTGAATGATGAGAAATCATCTGTCCACAAATATAATTAGAGTCTGAGCAATTTTCTGTTTACGAACAATATGAAACTTTGGCTGCGAAATGTCTTAATCAAAACAACAACAAAAGTTTGATGGTCTCGTAATGCAGCATGGGATCATGGGAGGAGTTTTCTTCAACACGATTGCTGTTCAAAAACTAACTGATGTAACTCAGCCACAAATCACGGTCACAGATGAGGTAATTTATTTAAGTGTTATTCGTGTTATGCAGCAAATGCTTAGGAATAATTGTGATTTAAATGAAAGATTAATGCAAACAATGAAAGTAGATAACAGCCAACTGGCTAACTGGCTAGCAGTTTGTTTTTCCTTCATCCTATGTCATTTGCTCCATGAAGTTGTAGCACAGATGTTTTGTTTAACCCTTCCATTTGAGTTAATTAAATCTTATTAACTTTGTTGAATTCACTCAAATTAACATTTATTTCTTTTTCTCCACACAACAAAAAAGATGTATATATTGAGTTACATGCCTGTGACATCTTATTTTGTATTCTTTTTATTGTATGTTTTTTACTTAAAATTGATATGATTGTATTTCCTTTTTTACTTGAACCGTTTGGACCGAAAGTGAAGCCATCCCTCCATGTGGCTCTGCTTTGAGCCAGACTCCTGAGGGTCATTTACAATGATCTTTTTTGTCATTACACTCAATCATCCAGGTTTCGCCACATCCCTCTGTGCAGCGACAGTTCATGATGGGGAAGAAAACCCACCAACACTGTAGAATATTACTTTTAACACAATTTCTGCAGCAGAATAGCAGGAGTGATATTTGAAAATGGGTCCAGCCTCAGGTTCTCTATGAATTCACCGCAGGGGCTCTTTTAAAGGCCAAGCCGACATCACTGAGATTGCCTCTCACAACTCTATGTGTTTTTGTTTTATCGGAGCAGATGCTCACTTGACCTGTAGGGATTTTTTTCAACCAATGACAATGTTAGTTCTCCTATACCTTACTGCAGAAGAGGCAACAAGCAGATGATCTCTGACTGTTGTGTCAAGACATGGAAATTGTAAAGCAAAAAACTGAAACGGCAGTGCATGCCACTGAAAAAAGAATTGAAAATATATTTTAAATATGTGTTCACCACACATTTAAAGGTTTGTTGGCACCGTTAATGGTAATTGAGCACTACTGGTATAAATTTCTTAAGCAACCCAGGACTAGTGAGGTAAAAAGGACATTGCCCTATTACTTCAAATGCTACTCTAATAATTTATGTGCCATGTTACTCATGTGTGCTAGGTCATATCCAATTATGAAGTAGTAGTCTTCATAAAAATCCATTTGAGGTATTGATTGGGTCTGTAATTGCCTTTGAAGCCCATTTCTTCTCATACATTGTAAACTGAACTGAGAGCATCTGGTATAACTGTGCTGTTCATGCATTTTTGGTTGCATGTTCGGATCAGTCACTAAGCTTTCTGAGGAACTAAGATAACCAGTTTTAATTTTACAAACAATACCTGCACATTTAGGCACAGTAAGGGCACAAGTCAATTTAAATGTTGTACATGTAATGTTATAGACTGTGTTGCAGGATAAATCGTCTGTTAGGAGACTTTCCCTGAGTTAATACTGCCCCACTGGTCCCTGCACAGCTATAATGAGCAGTGTCTCTTTACTTAACCTCAGAGAATTGCTGACACAGGCAGTTCTCAAGACTCACTGGGATTGTTTTAGCTCTAAAATGAGCCTTCATTGAAACCTTGAAAACAAAAATCTGTGAAAACAGAAGGTGTTTGCTTTAAACTTTTCAACTATTATATAAAGTGTCGTTATATACAAACTGCTTGTGCAGTGCAAACTTTTTATTTTTATAAAAATTCTCTTGAATATGCCAATTTTCTTGAGGAACATCAAAGTGATTTTAGTTTTCTGAAGAGCGCTGACAGTAAAAAGCCAACAGAAATCTTTGTATTATCATTGCCAGAGCTTTCAGGATACACAGGTTTTATAGTGCACGAGAGGAAATCTTTTACTGGGGGGGTCTCTGGAGAGTCTATTGCCGTAATGAATAATAGATGAACCGTATTTTTGGCTTTGTTCTGATGGAAAGACAGCAGCAATTACAAGTGCCTTTGCAGCGGAGGGCAGAGAAGAGGCTATTCTTTGCCACTAACTACTTGAGGGCTGATACAGTCGATAAGAAACATGTCGGGTTTCCCAAAACATACAGGGAGATATAATTATCAACCCTTTAAAATCGAAACAGAGACCAGGTGTTAATGTAAAGTGAGGGCTCAATAAAATGCACAGTGAAATTTTATAGTGGCTTTCAAGAGACCCAAGGATGCGTTATGTGTGTCTGTGGGGACAAAAGAGAAAAAGGAAAAGAAAGTAATTTGCACAAAACAGGATAGAAATAAACAGCACTAATAGCAGGTTGGAGCGTTGACTAAGGTCAAAGGTCTTATTAAACAGGTGGTGTGACACAGAAAGCTCTGTCTCCAAAGGTTCGTAGTTTGGTGTCGGGGATGGAGAGCAAACCTAAGTTTGAGGACAGCAGCCTTCTGAGTGGAGTATAGGAGTGGAGGAGGTCACTTACATATGTTGGGGCTAGGGCATGGAGGGATTTATAGGTGAATAGGAGGAGTTGGTATCTGATCAGGGCCTTGATCGGGAGCCTTGATCGGAGTGATGGGCTGTCAGGGCTCAGTGCGGGTGAGAACCCTGGTGGCAGAGCTCTACACATAATGAAGTCTGTTTGGGACATTGTCTGGTACTTAAGCCATAAATGAAGGTTTCTGCCACAGAGTCGGGGAGTGAAGGCCGGAATCTCGGGATTTGGATTTTGTGAGGAGATTCGGATTTGTTGACGGATTTGATGTGGGATAGGAAAGAGAAGGTGGACTCGGTAATGAAATCCAAGTTGCAGACCTCGGGGGATGGGTAGATGGAGAAGCCGTCAATGTCGAGGAGGAGATCTCGAGGGTTTGATGACACCCAGATTTGTATGTTGTGTTGTATGTCATGCAGGCAATTGACTATTGACGGGGGGGGGGGGGGGGGGGGTGGAGTGGATGGATAAGTGTTTAGATAGAGTTGGATAGATACGTCCAAGCGGGAGCATGTGGATGGTGAAAAGAAGGGGGCCCATCCCTGAGCCTTGTATACTGCCTTGGTTGACTGGGCTGGAGTAGACCTGGAACCTCTAACTGTTTCCTGTTGGAGAGGTGTGAATGGAGCCAGAATAGAGATCTTTGCCAAGGCTGAGGTGTTGGATAGGCGGTTGAGGAGGATGGTATGTCAGACTGTGTCGAAGCCAGCAGAGAGGGTAGTCTCCGTGGTGGGGTCTGAATCTGGATTGAAGGGGTTCATAGCCCTCATGGTTGGACTTGTGCTGGTGGAGATGGGCGGCGACTGCTCCTTCCAGGATCTTGCTGAGGAGAGGAAGGTTTCAGACCATCCTTAATTTACTTTTAAAGGGGACATATTATGAAAAATTCACTTTTGTAGTGCTTCTACACGTTGTGGGTATCTGGCATGTCTGCCGTCCCAAAAACTCTGGAAAAAAACAACTCCTGCGATTTGTTGTGGTTCCTCTATGTAAGAAACTATACGATAGAGTGCGTCGAATGGGAATACGACCAGAATTGACGTCACAGTCTGTCTACATGGCCCCCCATAGCCCCCCCCCCCCCCCCCCGGAGGCGGAGATCTGGTTGAGGAGGAGACCGGGTTACGTTACGACCCACAGCACCCTCCTCAGCTCGAGGCCGCGGGTGTTAGCTGGGAAGCTAGCCGAGGGGGGACACTAACCAGCCGGTGAGCGGGGTGAGAGGCGGAGATCTGGCCGAGAAGCAGAGCCTGCGGTCGGGGTAAGTCACATGCCAAAGCCCCCTCCTCAGCTCGGGCTCGTTAGGTGATGTTGGGCTGCTGGACCCATGTCTGCTGCTCGCTTTTGGTGGACCTGTCGGGGTTTGTTTACGGTTGGCAGCAGCCGCCTGACTGATCTCCCCACGGACAGGGGAGCATTGACGGTGCGTGTCTCGTGTCGCAGTGAGTGTCTTCAACTAGAAAAGCTGTTGTTTTGTCTCGGTAATTGACGGTGACATGTAAGCTAGGTGGCATTAGCCTCATAGCAATCAGTGCCCGGCTTGCCGGCCGGCGTCGTCGGCAGCCGCAGCCGGCTGCTCGGTGACGGGTTGGTCCCCGGCGCCTCACTGCGAGGCTGGCGATGCTACCGCTGACTTCACCAACTGAGAGCCGGACACGTCTCACCGGCTCAGGGTTCCCCACGTCTGCAGGGTATGTCTCATTTTCATCATTGATCATTATCGATCTGTGACAAATCTCCAGCCTGTGTGTCCCCTGTGTGTGTCCCACTACGGTTAGCAGCAGGGAGCTAACGCTAGTTGGCTGTTAGTTTGTGTTTAAAGTTGCTTCAAATGGCTGCTTGTACACGCTTTTACAGCGGTATTGCAAGTGGAACCCCGGCCGGGAGGCTAACCCGAGTCGTTGCTTCTGTGTGTGTCGCCCGGTTGAAACAGCAGGTATTAAAACAGCTGTTTGTGGAGCTTTGTTAGAAAATAGCACCGGAACGTGTTCCAGGACCCCCCCGGTCTCCGGCTGCAGCCGACAGCCTCTCCTGTAATGCCCGGGCGGCGAAGCGGAGGAGGAGGAGGGGGAGAGAGAGCTGCGCCTTATAACTTGTGTGGCCCGTACAGATTTGCTCCACGCACCCCGAGCTGCACGAACCGGTGCCGGTCACCAGCAGTCGTTGCCGCCTCCGTCACTCGCTTTAAAATAGACTCATACCCGGGTTTTAAGTGCATTTCGCCGCAAAAGTTGCAGCAGTGTTAGCCTCCAAAGCTGTAGCCCCTCCACTATCCCTTTGTCTGTGTGTGTGTGTGTGTCTGTGTGTATGTTTATCGATGAAAACTATTTCATGTTCGCTATGTTGCAGGAGGTCGGGATATCCGAGTTAAGGCTGAATTATAGTCCTGCGACTGCAACCGCGGAAGGCCACGCAGCTGCATCGACGGACTCGTTTTGGTTTATACTTCTCTAACGTGCTGCGCGTGTTGCAACGCAATTCACCGCCAGAACCCTAGGCGGAGTAACGTTTTTTTTCAAAGACAAAACACACAAAGAAGAAACGTCTTCTTCTTCTTCGTCGATTGTTTATTTACATCGCCACTCCGGCTCCTCATAGCCTATTTCTGGCGGACAAATCGGCCAGTCAGTGACGGGTTATACAAGTGGTCATACTTTCTGATCTCTTCTGCCAAGTGCTTTTCTATTTGGTCCATATTCCTTCTTCTAAATCTTCCCTGATTTCCGCGTATTGTGGGGCATGAAACCGGAAACTAGACTCCGGACGGGATGTAGTAAGCAGACCAATCACAAGCCTTGCGGGCTGCGTGAGGCTCACGTCGTTTTGTCGTGTAGTTAGAAAAATTGGCGGACGCACGCAAGCCCGCAGAGGGCACGAAAGGGGCGTGTTGCGTGTCTTGCGTGCATGCGTGCGTGCGTGCAACACGAGTATAATTCGGCCTTTACCCTGAACGCAGCACAGCGATGTTGTTAGCAGCTGATAGAGAAGGGAAGTTCGGATCTTTTTACCGTGTCGGTTCTTTGAATCTCGTTCAGTAAAATGAACGAATCTCTTTTTGAGTCATTCGTTCGTTTCAAGGGGGGGGGGGGGGTGCAAACGATCCAAAGACTCGTACCCGGCAGATGAACGAATTGTTCAACTCCCGACCATGTGTTTGGATCAATGATCGGGTTCATCTGCCCACAGAGTCTTTGGCCGACATGTCGGCCACACAGAGCGAGCTCATCTCGCCGGTGACCGCGGTGCGGGCGGCGTACGGGAAAATCGCCCGGCACCTCCATACCGCTGCACGTCCACCCGGACATGAACGGGAATCTATGGAGCTGCTGATCCGCACGCTGCCAGCACATCCAGCTGGCCCGCCGCATCCACGGACACAGAGCTTAATCTGCTGCTGATCCACTGACTATAACAACGTGGGAAAGAATATTGTACAGTATCTAATATTGTGTTGGTCATATTTAAATCATTCATTATTTTTTGGGGGGGAAAGAGAGGATAAAATAAAAGAATCGCATATTAAATCTTAATCGTTCAGCCCTATTCAGCCCTATTTGTTATTTTCACTTTACATTTACACTTACAGTTTAGTGCAGTGTAATTATTTCCCGTGATAATTAAATGCCAGTGTGACAATAAATGACAATTTAAAACCATACAAACTGTCATGTTTTACTGTATTTAATAGAGGAGGTTTTCTTAAAAAATATATGATCTGCCACACAAAAGCTGTCAGTCATGGCTGCTTTTTAACAGCGGTCACGCGAAAGGGAATGAGGTAACTGTTTCCTCTTCTGAGCCTATGGAGGTCACGTAGAAAATGATCCAAAGACTCGTACCCGGCAGATGAACGAATCGTTCACCTCCCGACCGTGTCTTCAGATCAGTGTTTCGTTCTTCTGCCAACAGAGTCTTCGGATCAGTGATTCGTTCATCTGCCGGATACGAGTCTTTGGATCCTTTTTCACGTGACCTGCATCAGCCTATGCAACAGTCCCGATGTGCGGCCACGAGAAAATGAACGAATCTCTCTTTGAGAGGACTCGTTACTCCCGAGTCCTTGTAAGGATTCGTTCAAAACGAACGAATCGTTCACGACCGACACATCACCAGCAGCTGAACCAAGCAGCCCGGAGCTAAGCCTCCGCTATTTGCTCGGCTTCATGTCCACACACGGACCGTCAGTCCACGCGGAGGGGAACACGGACAGACCCGGGTCTGGGTGAGGGGTTCCGGGAGTGAGGGCGTGACAACAACCGGACTGAGACGTCGAGAAGCGTCAAATCGAACTAGCTCTCAGCGGCTAGCTGGTCTCTCATCGGGGCTTGAGAGTACAGCAGCGCATATTTTAAGTGTAGATATGTGTGTATACACATATATCTAATGCATATATTTAAATAATGTACATCTTTATCAGAAGGTGTAGTAGTTTGAAAATTGTAGCTTCAATGAAGAAACACAACAAACAGATACAGAAATATATGTGTAGGACAGTGACTTAAAATGATTTTAACAACCTTAAATATGCTAAGGGTAGATTTAAGACGTGAAACTGGATGTGTTTGCGTGTGTGTGCGCTCAGAATATATGCCCTGTATGTAGAAATATACACATGCAATTATAGTGTATACACACATATCTAATGCATATATTTAAATAATGTACATCTTTTTCAGAAGGTGTAGTATTTAGAAAATTGTAGCTTCAATGAAGAAACACAACAAACAGATACAGAAATATATATGTAGGACAGTGACTTAAAATGATTTTAACAACCTTAAATATGCTAAGGGGGATTTAAGATGTGTGTGTGTGTGTGTGTCTGTGTCTTTGTGTGGGTGTGTGTTTGTGTGTCTGTGTCTTTGTGTGTCTGTGTGTGTGTGTGTCGGGGGCGGGGCAGTGAGAAGGGGGATGGGTTGTTGGTGAGAGGGGGGGCGGGGCGGTGAGAGGGGGGGGGCCGGGCACTCAAAACAGGTCAATCTGAGGAAGGCTGTTTTAGACAGGGTAAAAAGGGTGCTGTTTTAAATGATCCTTGTGGTTTTTTGACCAAAAAATGTTACAGACATTTCATTAAGACCCCAAGGAACCATATCAACTGTGGTGAAATGGGCATTATATGTCCCCTTTAAGATTCCTCAGTCAGCACTCGATACAATAGAAAGCGGGACTGTCCCTTTCAGGGATAAAAAGATTACTTTCGCTGAACTTGCTGGGTTCTGACAGTTTCCACGACCCTAAATTGCCCAAGGTGGGCAGAATGGATATTTGGCGAAACATGACTGGCCAGTTAGAGCTCTGCAGCCACAGATGTGGAAAAGAAAGGAAAGTAGAAGGCCATTAACCTCTGACTTTCTGCAGCAGGAAATAATGTGTTGAAAAGTCGTACAAATCCTGTCGACTGTGTGCAAATGGGGAATAAAAGGAGAGCTCTGCTGCGAGAGGATTTAGAGACAGGAGAATGACAGCCGGATCGCATTGCTGATCCTCTTAACTTTTTTTTTTCTTCTCTCATAATATTCATCAGTCATCAGTTTAGATGAAGTTACTCCAAATGGAGACCTGACACAGCCTCTAGGATGTGACTTCAATTTTTTCACAGTATCATTCTAACTTTTCCTAGTGTTACATCTGAAAAATCTCTTTATGTTTCAAAAGAAATTCCTAGTAAAGGGTTAGGTGAATAAATGAAAACTATCCTACATCCAGCAGTAATTCATGTCCATTAAGAAACTCCTTCAGCAACATGTGATGTCTGATTTGTGTTCTGTCTTCCAGCTCTGAGGATAAATAGGGCATCTATAAATAAGCAGACGAAGCTGGTATTTGAGACGGGCTTAACACAGGTCTGCCTCCTGCAGGGGATCCAGACCGTGCGGAGCCCGCCTTCTTTCACACGTCTCCCCCAGTCTCATTGCGAGCTCATCTAGAAGAGGCCCAGGGCACGGAGTGAGACATGGGAATCCGTGTTTGAGGTTTTACATTTTAATGCTTTGCACCCTGACCCCGTTTGAGTCCCTCAGAGCCTCGAAAGGATTTTTTTTTTTCAGCTGAGTAGAATTTGTAGCGCTGGGAAGATACTTGTGTTCAACATTTTAAGGCTTTCAGCCAAAAGATAGTGAAGTCCAGGTACAGAGCATGAGAAAAAAGGACTGAATGGAGTTTGAAGCTTAAAGTGGATGTGCTGAGCAGCAAACAGTAATCCTAAAGGGAAATAAAAACGGAATCTAAAAAAGGTGAAATCTTGTAAAAAAAAAAAAATCCTACATAAATATATCATTATTGTTTGTTTTCTTTCTAAGATGATGATGATTACACTTATAGGTCTCCTGTTCCTCCAATTTGACAAAAATTAAGCCAAATAACGTCAGACAGATCAATGTAATTCAATCAATGAAACCATAATAATCATCATGATAATAATGATAGACTAAATATGGAACCACTTTCTCCTCATTAGGCTTGAGCACTCTTGGATTCTGCTGCGCAGGCTGTTCTGAGTTGTTTAATGGTCATTTCTTACAATTGTGGGCCACTTAAACAACATTTACGTTTTACTGGAGAGACCTGGAATAAAACTGTTCAAATACTCTGACTGAAAACATTAATATAAACCACATCATGGTGTTTGAAGCACATTGATAGCAAATTGATTGATATACTGACATGTAATGAATTAAAGGAAATATTCGAATGAGAAAGAGGAAAAACAACACAATCAGAAACTTTGACATATGGTTTGTGGAAATGTTTTATTTTTATAACACAACAAAATGGCTCAAACTGTAGTATAATCACAATATGAATCATGTCACCTTCATCACCACATCTCAACCCTGCTGACCTCTTGTTGCTGTCGCTGTGCCTGTCAAGATTTCCACTCTGGAATGACACAAAGGGAGTTTACAGTGATAACAGGAGTAATTGTGCCACTAGGCTTGTCATTCAAACTGAATACTGCATATTGTTTAGCTGTAGAGACATTTGTCGCTTTACCTATTTAACGTTAGCTCTAGCTGACAATCTAAATATGAGAACTCCAATGAAACCCCAGAACAGCCAGGAAAACAGTGCACATCTGATGCTTAGATTCATGATATCTCAATCTGCAGACTGGAGGTAAGAAGTCAGCATCCTCAGCAGCTGATGACCCGTACCACATGTGAATGAAGGACAAATTCATAGTTTCTGCAAATTTTCAGACTGCTGGGGTCTGCTTTAGTCCTTGAAATGTATATGTCTAGTTTTCCACCCATGTCCACATTTGTGACTGCACTGACTGTACTGGTCAACTGTTCATGCCACAGAAACCTATATCCGCCTTCTAATTGGAATAGAATGTGGGATCAGGCATGCATGCAGGGAATGCCGGAACGAAGTACGCCCTCATTTTAAGTATGAATGGAGCCGTGTGCACCTGTGTGTGACCAGAGCAAGTAACTCTCAGTGGACACTGAATGCAGAAAGGATGATCAAACCTTTATTTAGTCCTCGTATAGAGGCTGTGCTGTAATTTGAGTTCATTAGTCCTGAGGAAACGGATAACATCATTCTTACATACATTTTTTTGGATGGTAACTACAAACAACCTAAACAGATTTTTATATTTATGCTTTGTAGATCATATATTCAAAAGGTGTATTTCACTATAAAGTTACAAGAGAAACGGATGAGGACAAAGGCAACAGATTAGACTGGGCCTGCTGGAGTGTTAACTTAATAATAAAGCTGCTAAAGTTACCCAGGGCTCTGATGCAGTAAGATCCAGGACAAACTCTCCAGGACTGTGCCGTGAATGTTTCAGTCCTCAGCGGATGTTTTGTTAAGGGCTGTCACCTGTACACTAAAAGAATCAGATAACTCTAGCCCCCATACTCTTGGACCTAAAAATATAGGCGCGAACCGGAGAGGATCCCCATGGATGATGTGTTAGATTGACCGACATCAGGTGGGTTGTTCAGAACAAAAGGGAAATAGACGATAAAGAGAGTCCACCATGCCAATGCATGCAGCTGAGGGCGTAAAGTGAAAAATAAAGAGGACACTAACTAGCCTCCAGCCTCCTGAGGAGCTATCACATTAATGCAGTACACTCAGACAAAGTGTTCAGAGTATATAATATCCCGGCATCTCCTGTTTCCTGTTACTGAAGTGAGAAAAAAATTTAAAGGTTTCCTTTTTAAGAGCAAGCATAACCAGAGACTTTTTTTTTTATGTGGAATATTGCACCAGAGGCATCTGATACAGCCCTGTTTGATGTGTGTATGTGTGTGTGTGTGTGTGTGTGTGTGTGTGTGTGTGTGTGTGTGTGTGTGTGTGTGTGTGTGTGTGTGTGTGTGTGTGTGTGTGTGTGTGTGTGTGTGTGTGTGTGTGAGAGAGAGAGCATGAGTCTATGAATCTCTGGAAGATGATAAGTCTGGGATTTAGGCCATTGTTTTCTAGGTTATACCTAAAAGCCACCTGTCTGTCTAAATCACAGTCGGATTATTTTAAATATTAACACAGAAAATAAGTGCTGGAGAGGAAAACCTCTCCCTCTCTCTCTCTCTCTACGTGTCCAACCCAAAAAGCAAACAAACTAGAGCCTTTACCAAATGTACATCTGATTATTCGGAGTAATTCTTTAAATTATGTAGGGATGCAGATGCACACCCACTAGGCCTTATTTGAAGAATGTACTGACATTCAGAACCTCTTGGAACAGCTCAGCAGACAGCCATTTAAATCCTCCCGGCCCCTAAACAGCTAATTGAGCCCATCAAGAGGCTGCAGGGCGGAATGTGGTGGGATTCGCTTCATTATGGGACTGCTGCCAGTCTTATTCCTGGCACAAAATGTAAATTTCAACTAATTTACAATGAAATCTGTCTTTTCATTTTATGTGAGGGTAAAACTATCATGTTTCACTTTTCAGCATAATACTAACGATAGCGCCTACGGACCCGAATGTCTCGGACAAAGTGATTTAGATGTTGTTTTTCAGTAATTCCAAGTCTTGAGTATGGTATTGATTATAAATTTAAGACGAGCATCTCAGTGAAATTGTGTGATTGGCATGGATCAGTTTGAGGAAAGCTAAACTAAACCACCTCTTTTGTTGCTCAAGATTCCTCATAATCTTGTAACTTATTGGAAAATCCAATTGGTATTACAACATGCCAGAGTTTAAAACTGGCACATCCAGTTCATGTGTTTTGATTACATGGGATGTTCTCCATGAATTTTTTAACTCGCTGACACTGAATCCTGCAGTAAAGCTTAAGTAGCAGTAAATGATTTGAATTATCCAAAAAATGTAAAAAGAAGCAAAAAAGGATTTTACTGTTGTCAACAGAACAACAGACCAGTTGTGAGTCAGAGTGAGGTGGTTTTTCCTCTAACCTGCTCAACTCTTTGGTTTATTGCTCCTCTGAGTTGTATGTGTTTATGATCGCACAATGCACCAGAACAAAGACCAACAACAGACACAGTGCCTTCTGTTGCTTTTTGCGGGATTTATGCGCACACACAATGATCTAACATAATCCACAATCAAACAGTTCATCGAGATGAACATTTGCATTTGCGAATGAATTCATGGTGGAAGAATGGCTAGAGCAAGCCTTGCTTGTTCTTTCCAACAATAGCCTGATAAGCAAAACAATATCCTTGTGTTTTTTTTTTGCACCAAGCACTTTAACAGTTTTTTTCCCCTTAGCCAAATACACAAAAAAATACTTCACAACAGCCCCACTGTCATTCCCTCCGTATACAGTATATCACGTCTATCAAAGCCATTACATCCCTGAAATATAATCCGTATTTTTCATCAGCCTAAACCCAGGTGCCGAGACCTGATTTGACTCTGCACAGGAAACACGAGATTGAACTCTATGGTGAAGAGGTAACACTTGAGATTCACATTTGCAATGCAGATTTCCACCAAGGGACTCAGTGGCCTTACTGTGAAGGACACCTACAATCAGCGAAACTGATTTGGATTGTATGCACACTCCTCTCATTTATTTTGCCTTTGGCTGGCTTTTCACAGCTCCTTGAGCAATCGTTCTCGCTGCCTGAGCCACTCAGAGCCCAGAAACAGTCAGATTGTCACTTAATTTCAACTGCATTGATAAAATTCCAATGTGTTGGTATAATTAAAAGGGACACCCGCCTGCTGAAGCTTCCCAAGGAAATCTGCTGATATAATAAAACCTTTCAATGCCCAGAAATAAGAGAACTCTCCCCATCTTTTTGTTGTTCGGGAATTCTCCAGGATTGGAGGAATATAAATATACTATTACTGTGAGAGAGGCATCCCTGGACTGTCACGGTGAGCAAACCAGCTCCTCACACTCAAGTTTAGATTCAGGGGATTTTGAACTAGACAATAGAGAAAGCAGTTGTGGTTGCCAACGCTCCCTCCACCCTGCATGCAGTGCAGCAGGACAGATCTCTTGGAGCACAGAAAGTGTCTCCGAGCTGCCTAGCAGCCTGTAATTGAAGTTCACTCCCTCGTATTCTAAAAGACAGCTACAGCAGGGAGGCAGCCTAAACTCGCTGCAACAGTCAATCAAATGTTTGCAGTTCTCCTCTCCAAGTTTTCTTTCGCAACCCAACGGTTTTCTGCTCTGCTTGGCGGAGGTGTGTTCTTCTTTTTGCAGCAGCACCTGCACACCTTCACTACATCTTGAGGGTTTCCACAGCACAGAACCTAACCCCAAACATTAATAAACTGACTGCAAAGAACAGATGCCAAACATCTGGCTCTGGCCCATCTCTCTATCCTATTTAATAATTGTTGACCCTGTTTGGTCCCAGTTTTAAATTCGGGCCCTCCCTGTGATTGAGTTTGTCACCACTGGCCCACAACATAGACTCAGAATAAATTTGAGCATTTTATTGGTGAATTAGGGAACATTTCATGGACTGTATCTTTTGCCTATAAGCTTACATTTTAGCTACTGCCCCTGTGTCAGAGCTGCTTGCAGAAACGAGCTACTGAACCGAGTACAATTCATTTATACACGCATATTTATAAACAAAGGGCCCACACTTCCCCTTTCAAGGAGTTTGAGTTGTCACGGTTAAAAGGTGTGAGTCCAGGGCTGGCACCAAACTTCCTGGGGGCACAAAAAGCAAGTGGGTTTTGTAATTATCAAAAAGTAAACAGACATTATTAGTGTGCAGTGACCGAATGGAACCATTCAAGGAGAGAACTTCAATCCAATTAAATTCTATATCATTTACATTTCACAAAATCACATGACAAACTTTACCTGAAAGCACTTCACATCACCAGGTTCTCGAGCATTTAATAGAGAGAAACCCAACAGTTCCCACAATTGGGGGCCGTGGAGAGAGACGGAGACAACAACCTCCTCCTAACAATAAGAAACCGTCAACAGACTCAGGGTGGGCTGCCATCTGCTTTGAGAGGAGAGAAGTGGGGGAGAGAGGAGAAAGAAGGGGTGAGAGATTGTTGTAGTTGTTGTTTTTTTTAGCTCTGCCAAACTGGTTGTTATAGTGATAATCATCAAAGTTATACTTAGAGGTAATAATGTTAATAATTATATCAGCTCCCCCCAATAAAATGGGATAAGATCCAATCAGGGTTTTAAATGAAAATAGTGAATTGCATTAGAATATTTTCCATTGAAGAAAATCCCTGGGGTAATCAAGTAGGGAGGTTTCAAAGATTTCACCTTGCAAATAGCAGAAATGTCATTACAGTTTTATATCATTAGTATTGTTTAGAGACAAAAAATGATTTTGGAAATATGTTTTCAACAATTCTTCATTATATGCAAACCAAAGGACATTCAGCTGGTCGGTGCCAAGTGAGGGCTGGTGGTGATATGATGGTAGCGATGGTCTGTGTTTACCCCCAGTATGTTTACTATCTGTTCTTTTATAGCTTTACGTGTAAATATAGAGCTTTGTTTAGCCAGCCCCAGTATTTAATGAGACTGGCATTGCTTTGTATCTCTACAAAGTATGGTACCAGTACCAGAGTGGTTTGAGTCTTTGACAGTGTTATTAAAAGATATCTGGGTTTACAAACGTTATCGTGCACTGTAATAAACTGGCAATGGCACACGCACACACACTCACACACACACTGGAGAGCCTCATACCATCTCTGTTACAACACTACCCACACAGGACCATGTGCTTCTGGTGACTGTCCAAGCTCCATGCACCAGACTCAATGTATTTCAAGCTGAGAATAAATCTGCATTTTTCTGCCAAGGCATCTGTTTAGTTGCTTTCCCTCAAGCTGCCACGAAGTTTACCACCATTTGTGAACTGCAGGATATCTGGCTTGTGTTTAACTGATTGTTACACTTTTTCTTTGGAATAAAAATCAAATGTAAACACACATGAAGTTCAGTTTCTAATATAGTTCAGTCAGACAACTCACGCTCAAACATTTATTGCAGCATTAAAACAGGCTTAGTGTTTGGCGTCTAGGCTCCAATTAATCACTCCCCCAAATGATTACACAGGAATGATTGGAGTGATGATCAAATACTTGTAACCCCCCATCGGAGCCTACAGGTGGTTGCTTGCAGCGGCACTGCGGGCAGAGGGGATGATGGAAAATTTCTCTCTGCTTAAATAGACCACCTGATAAGGTGGGTGTGTATTATAGATGGTTGTGGAGAGTGAGGCATGTCACATGATTGGCGCAGCGCAGCTCAAGTTGACTGCCTGAACTAGATCGCCTGCATCGCTCCTTTCACGAAAAAACAAACCTGCACAGCATCAGTGGGACGGATGTCAAAAGTGTCCTATAGACAGTACATCCGCCTTTCACCTTTCCTTACTTTTGATTGGGTCTTTTAGCAAACATTTAAAACAGAGATGATCATTATAAACTGTTTATGTTGAGAGCATAGGAATAATAAGGCAAAAAAACTGGGATTAATAATTTATTGTCATTGTTGTTGTTGTTGTTCTTATTGTTGTTCTTCTTGTTGTTGTTGTTGTTGTTGTTCTTAATAAATATATATATATATTAATAATTATTAATAATAATAATAATAAGGGCATTAGTAGTAGTAGTAGTAATAATACTTGTTGTAATTCTTGTTCTGGGTTTGTTCCCTCATGGTTGAATGCACTTATTGAAAGTCACTTTGGATAAAAGCTAAATGAAATGTAATGTAATGTAATAATAAAACAGATGTAATGTACTGCTGGTTACTCAGAGATAAAATGCATCGACACAGAGCATTTCATAATGACATAATCAAATTGTTGACGCCATTATCTGACCATAAATCTTTTTTCAATCAATGTAAGCTTCCAAGTTATTAATAATGCATCACTCCCTCTAAGAAATGAATTAACATCAACGTAGTGTCAGGCTGAATATATTAAGGGATACAACATCGCAATTACACTGTAACACCAGTTTCTGTTTGTTAAGCTCAGAAGTGCTACTGACCAGATGTTGAGATAGGAAGAAAGAACACCTAATGTGGTTTTCTGTCAAATATAATTTAAAGTTTCTTATCAATGCATTACACGGATCAATAAAAGGGGGGGGGGACCTCAGAATATTGAACTGCCAAAAAAATCTATCATAACAGATAAGAATGAATTGTACGGTATGACAATAAATATTTAGTTAAAAACTAATATCTTACATTTTTATTTAATAAAATCCATGAAATGTGCAGTAATGAAATCAATAACACTGAATAAGGTAGGAGAACAAATACAAATAAATAGGCCAGTGAGGAATAGGTGTCACATTTCGGTTTTGTCTGTTTTGCAGCTGCTGTATGATTGCTGTTATTTTGTCCACCCATGATGTGGTACAGTGTTTGTTCGGTGAGCCTGATGTGGCCGTGTCGTCCTCTGACTGATGTGGCTCCTCACTGACCCTCCAGACACTCTGTCTGATGAGACGCTCTTATCTCTGTCAACACAAAGCCCTCCAATGAAGAGCTACATGAAGAGGTTTAGAGCCGTAATGTGTGACACCCTCAGTAAAAAGTGATTTGGTTGGCCTACAGGACGCGTGCGCACGCACACACACACACACACACACACACACACACACACACACACACACACACACACACACACACACACAAGGATTAATTTCCATTAAGCATTCTCTTGTTTCCTCACTCTTCTATCTTTCTCTCAGATCCGTCAGAGGTCAGATTAGACCGACGGTTGCAGAACAACAGTCTCTGTATCAACTCTGGCTTTTCCTGGTCATTCTTTTAAAGCCAGAGAATTGATCCTTCCATTGAACCAAAGGCTGCATGCTCCTTATCTCTTTCTTTATTGTCTCTTGCGGCCTAACCTCATTGTTCACTTATCACATCGGGCTGCTATGTGGGTCAGTGTTACTTGCTTGAGCTGCCGGGTTGCTTGGAGGCCACCTGATCTTTACACTGGACATTTGGGAAATAATATGCTTCTGCAAGGGTAATTTGAGTGGAGTGTCCCCTGCAGCCTGTTACCAGTAACCCTGTAAGACTGCAGGATGCAGAATCAGAATCTACCTGCTCTCCTTTAACTTGCGGCCTACTTTCGGTAAGACAGGCAATGCCTCTTTGGTTTACACAAGCTGGACATGGGAGACAAACTTCACAACCTCTATGGTACGGGAAGTTATCACGTATGGTGATATTTAAAAAAGAAAACGCACATTTTAGAGACTCAAGTTTTTTTTTTTTAATATGACAGAAAGTGTGTTAGCAGCGAACAGCTGAATATTTAAAGGTAACTATACCTTCTGGTGTGGTGCGGAACAAACCAATACCTGAAGAAATCTTTATTATTATGCAAAGATCTGCATGATTTGCCAATTTTTTATTAGTTCTTCCATCAAATATGTACATATTTTAAGAAGACTTCCGTTTAAAGAAGTGGGACGGCAGAATGGTGGGGTCTTAAATGGTTGTGGCAAGATGCTGATAAGAGGAATGTTCCCCGTTGTCTCCACTGCTGAATCATCATAATCTGCAGAACCCTGCTGTTCAAAGCCCGGCATTCTTCAAAATACCACACAGAATCAGCAGCAAACAATGGGCATGACGGGGTACAGTGGAGGAAGAGCAGAATCAGTAGTAAAGTAAGCAGAAATGTCTTAACACCCAACTGTACTCTAGGAAACTGTGGAGGAGACGTGATGAACCTCACCCTTTAGAAAAAAAATAACTAAACAGCCGTTTACTGAAAACAGACGAGGTTTCAATGGGATGTTTGTTTCCCTCCTCGCTGACTGACTGGTTATGTGGGGAGCTCTGTGCAGCTCAAGGTCATTAGGTTAGTTTTGCTGATGCTCTAGAGGTCAAGCGACACAAATTGATCGTGAAAGCAGTTAGCAAATCCTGTGACCAGGTGATTAATTGGAGGATTGATTGTCTGCGGTCGTCTCTTTTATTTGTTGTTTCGAACAATCACCAGCCACTGATTTAGGATGTGGGACGATAAAAGCATAATTAAAATGAAGAATGTCCATTATTCTTACTTACTGATGATGCATCGTCCTTATCTAGCTTGTAGACATGAAAGGTCGTGCACTAGATCGATGGTGAAAAACTCTGCTTATGGGTTTAATCTTCCTTTTGAAATATTAAAAGACATTAAAGTAAAAGATATTCCCCACCACATCACAGCAACTTCACAACAAGAACAAATCAAGTGCTTGCAGAGAGTTTGATGAGAGGATTGGTACAACTCTCATGTCTGTTCTCAAGATGTGAAGTTAGCAGGTGATTCGCTCAGTTTAACATTAAGACTGGAGGAGGCTGCCTCACTCCAAAGTTCAACAATTTGTCCACCAGCACTTCTACATGTTACAAGTTAAGATTGTATTTTGGTTTCTCAAACAGGATCATAAAAGCTGTAGAGGTTTTAGCGTAACTCATGGAAGTCCCTACTTTGACTGTCTAGAAATCGATAAAGCCAGTCAATCTTGCAAAAGCTTTATCTTGACTTGTTAATGGTTTTTATTAATGTGTGAGTCTTTGAGGTTTTGCAGTTTTTAATTTCAGATAACACCTTTTTTTTCAATTCTATACTCCATAAACTGATAACGCTCCAGTTTCTTCAAAAGTAAATTACGTGTCACAATCATAACATGTTTTATTTTCATTTTAGCTCCAAATACTTTTCATTTACACCTGACTCCTTGCCATTGATGCTTCTTTTACCGCTGATGCCCTGCAGAAAATTAGTCACCGTTGTGCGAGGGGTCAGGGTTCATCTAATTACAGGCGGCTGGAAACTGGATCTGTTAAGTTTCCGCACATACAGTACGTGCACACACGGGTCTGTGCACACATCCTCACGCTTGAGCTGAAGTTCACACTCAAACACTCACACAGAAGCAGGGATGGTGTCATGTTCCGTCTCTGTGCAGCTGCAGTGTGTCTCTCGTGGATTGCTCCAGAGGGCAAGAGTTTCCCTAATTACAGTTTACATAGCAAGTTGGAAACAGGCCATATGTATCTTAATGGTTTCACTCAAGCACAATCAAATCCGAGCAGACATTAAATGAGCATCTTTCCTGTAAACCAACAGGTCTGATAGTTCTCAAATTACTTGTGTGCTGACACATCTCAAACTTGAATGCTTGACTCCCTTAATGCGCTTTTTGTCCGAACCAAAATAGCAGGTGTAAGAGGTGCCTCAGACCACAGTCCAGAGCAATGGGCCACAAGGGGACGACTTATTCTTGATCGCCCTGAACCATGACTTTGTTCATTAGCAGTATGAAAACACACTTCACGTCAACTTCTGATCAATTGCAGGAAATTAAGACAACGTAAAACAATAGAAAAGGAAACAAAGTGCAGGTCGTCTGATGATATAATGTTTGAAAGAAGAGGCAATTATTTTCAAGCATTTGAAGTAGTGTGGATGTTGATTCAGGTAAACCTACAACGGCAAAGAATTCAACAAAATTAACCGGATCATTAATTTTCTTCATTCAAATGAAAAGACCACTACTCGCCAAAATGACAACACTCGCACGTGATGTCACACACACACCCCTCTACAAACCAATCAAGGTAAAGTGAAGGTAGACTGAGATGATGACAGGATGCACCCTGTTTGCAATGTGAAACCAAAACTAACCAGATCACATGTAAACGAAGACATAAACCTTGGTGGAGACTATTGTCTGCACATTCGGTGTGAATAAATATTATTTAACAATGGGAAAAAAACTGAAACTCCAAAAGTTTGAAAAAGCTGAAGAACTTGTTTGTGATTGTTGAGGGGCCCTCAGGAAAAAAAAGCTGAAAGCTTAAGGTCAAAGAAACAATGATCTGGAGAGAATGTTAGAATCAAAGCGCAAAGATTATCAAAGCATCCACTGCCAAAGAATCTCTCCGAAACATGGAAATACAAGAGGAGCTGTGTTAAATCTTAGAAGCTTGAAGGATGCAGAAATAAAAAGAGGCCATGT
Organism: Pleuronectes platessa; assembly: GCF_947347685.1. Classification (NCBI taxonomy): domain Eukaryota; kingdom Metazoa; phylum Chordata; class Actinopteri; order Pleuronectiformes; family Pleuronectidae; genus Pleuronectes; species Pleuronectes platessa. Next base: position 20,810,154 of record NC_070627.1, read on the forward strand.
GCGGTGCACATAAATGAAACATTTATTTACAAAAAAATATTATTAAATCAAATTAATAAAAAAACTGAATATATAAGTTCCATGGAAAGCAAACTTAGCTCAAACCTTCAGAAAGAAGGCATGTCCATGAACACGTTAATGAAATGTTCCCAATGGTATAGAATAAAGATATTTTAAGTCACGAAAAAACGCTTCATCAAGGTAGTCTCTTCTGGGTTTTTTTTTATCAAAAATAACCTGAACATGCAGGGTCACCGTGGAGACTCAGTTTTCATTCAGGTCAGATTTCAGTAATGAATTCTGCTATCTGGAAAAAGTATGAGTACTGCATAACAGCTTTTGATGCACTGGAAGGCAGGTGCAGAAAATGATTTAGTCAGACAAATCAGTGAATTAGTGACTAGCACAAGTTAGTGAATTAGCAAATATTTTATAGCAGTGGTCTTCAACCGGAGGTCTGCGACCGCTAGGGGGTCCGCGGGGGTACTGCAGGGGGGTAGCGAAATTTTTGGTTGATAAGACAATTCTTTTTTTTAATTTTTTTAAAAATCTTTATCTTTATCTTTTTTGTTTCCAGAATTAACCTTCAGAAGCAGAATTGTATATATTGTCTTTAGATACACATTGACATGAATTCAACATATTGTAGCGAACGGATAAATTGAGGCAGAAGACGTTATCTTTCAGTCAGCAATGCACACATTCAGCTGCACACATTCAGCTAAACACAGTAGCTCTCTCAAGCTGGGCACCGGTTCACAGCCCCTTTCATGCAAATACGACAGCACAGGCACTAGCCAATCAGATCGCGTTTATGCTCACTTCTAAAGAGTGCTAAGCTCAAAAATAAAAGATGGCGGACCAAACTCTGTGGATGGTCGTATTTGTAACTAAAAGTTGTTTGTTTGACTTTTTTTTACAGAGAAATAGACACTGTACAATGTAAAAAAAACATTACTGTAACTGAAAAATAAGTCTGAGAGGATTTGCGAGGTGTCTGAGCCACCTTTCTAATGTTAGCATGCTACTTACCACAAGGGTAGTATTGAATGCACAATAACAGGGTAGCTATGTTTAGACATGGCACTAGGCCCAGAATAATATAAACACTATTTTATGCAATTTATATAGTAGGGGGTCCCTGCTCCATCTCGCCATCAGTTTGGGGGACCTTGGCCTGAAAAACATTGAAGACGCCTGTTTGGATTATACCTGTCTTGTCTTTACTTCAGCGTTAGATGTGAAAGTTGATTCCATCTGTCCATTCATTATCAGGTATTGACGACAGGAACTGGAGGCAAAATAATCTGCCAAAAATCTGCAATATCCTTTTTTTTAATCCCTATATAAACCAAGAAAAAAAACTTACTATACTCTTAATTACTTTTCACATCTCATTATAACTTCAACATTCAGGGGGACCATGGTTCAGGTGATAAAACTGTTCGGCCCTGGGTTGAGTATTCAAACAGAAACCAGGTTGAATCTGTAAGGACAGCTGGAGTAAAAACCCTACACTACATCAAATATGCAGTTTGTGATCCATGGTGGCAACCTCTCATGGGAGCAACAGAAATCCAACATAATTTCTCCACCATTTCATCCATTATCACAGCTGACCTGCATGTTGACATAATTTCATCGTGAATCTGTGAAATATTTGTGCACAAATAAAAAAAAAAATCCCACTGCTGGGTTTCAATTTGATTTGATCTTTCACAAATCGTTAGGTATTGCTGATAACCATTTGCATATTCAACCCAACAAACAGAGATATTACATCCTGCCATTAATAGCAATACACTGAAACCCTCCCTGCAGACCACTCTGGACAAATGTTCCCTTGCGAAAAGGTAGAAAAAAATTAACCTTTGACATGAGAGGGCAGATGTTCAATAACCATCCCCAAGCCCAGGGGAAAATTAGAAATAGCCTTTTGATTGACCAGATAATTCAATCTTCCTGCCTGGCGTTGACAGATGATGAGAAATGTAGTCTAGACAATACAATTGATGAGGAGAAGACTGCTGGACCACTTGTCTAGTCTATTTTAACAGCGCATTTAATACCACAAATGTTATTACCATAAATATGAAATCTCTGGGGACTCTGGCTTCCTCCCACTATGAAAATGCATGTGGGTTAGGTTAACTTGAGACAACAAATTGACTGTAGGTGTCAATGTGAGTATGGTTTGCTCTAAATGTTTGAGCTGTGATGAGCTGGCAATATTAGCTACGATGAGCTTCAGCCCCGCTGCAACCCTTCATCATTAATTGTCACCCTATCCCATCACATCTATGGGCAAGTCAGAGGCATCCCGGACCACTCCGTGAATAAGGAGGAGGAGATGTTTCTTTATTTGGAATGCGGCCACTTTATTTCTCGGATCTACAGCAGGAGCCACACTCGCATCACCTCTAGGTGGTCCGTCACTTCTCGTTAGACACACACTTTTAGCATCTTTTCCCACAATACCCAGTTGCACTACGTCACAGACTACAAACTTTCCTTAAAGGGGCAGGCCATACCTGCAACACAACAGCTCTCGGTCTCATATACAGATGGCAAAAGAAATCAGAGAGGGATTTTTACACACTGTCTGATAAAGATTCCAACAGTAAAGGCAAGGGGTAGTGATGGATAAGGTTTTCTTTAACAAGTTAAGTCTTTAATTCTCACTTTCCACCTTAAAACTATGAAATGAACTGAACTATGAACTAGTTCAGAATTTAAATGGTGAACTATGAACGTGAACTATTCATGTTTACATGTATGAACTGAATTTTGAACTAGTTCATGAGAGGTGTGAACTTGCACAACAGTGCTCGCGGCTGATCAAAAGGAAGTCGGGATGACATTCCAAAATTTCAAGTGGCAGAAATGGGTGCCGAAAATCATCCAGAGCAGTTTAATTAAAATTACATCAGTAATGTTATTTTGGTTTAGCATGAAAACTGTTTCATGAATAGAAGAAAGACCAGTAAAGAGGAGATCATCTTATTTGCTGGGACGCTGCGAGCATCAGTGTTGTTGGATGAGTTGCTGATAAGAATTCAAGCAGAAACCAACAAATAATATTTCTTTAGCAAATGTTAAGGCAGAATCTAAAAGTGATACTTAGCTTTCTTGCATGTGTGGAAGCTTGATGCCCAAGAATGTTGCTAAATACTAAACATCTGAAGGAATTGTAGGGAAGGAGGAGGGCCTCCGTCCTGCATTTGTTTGACTGGAGAAATGTCCTGACAAGCTTTTCTCATGCTCAAGGCAGTAAAGTGTAATGACTTTCCTAGTGTTACACTGGTTTACACAGCTGAGGTTTCAGTTTACACAGTCCAGTATAGTGAGCTTCAGGCCATATAGGGATCCAATGAATAAGAACACAAAGATAGTTAAGCTCCATCCTCGATAAAGTGTTTTCACATTTGATCTCCGGACCGAACAGTCAATAACAGTTTAGTACTTGCACAGTGCGGTTTTCCCAAATGTTTTTGCCATAAGCATACCTCTGACACCTTTCATTTCCCTGTAGCTTTACAGGGATTATTAGAGGATACAAATATCATAGCAATTCTGCAGGTTAATTTGGCTAAGTTAGATAGGTCGGAGATGTTGAGATTGGCATTTGATGCTAGCAATTTATCTATGAGTTTGATCTGATTATATTTATACCTGAATATAATATGAGTCTTCAGTGGTCATACTGAAATCGGATAGCTCTGCCCAGCTTAGCCCAGTAAACCCCTTGCTATCAATGAAGCTGTGTCATCGCGTTTGCTTGCTACTTGATTGATCTCGTCTTCAAGCCATCCATTTGTCTTTGGAAACTGGAGTGCTAAATCAATGCTAGAGGAGGTCCTTTAATGTGATGATATATGGCTTTAAAGAAACACACAAGCTGCTTGAAGACATGCACTGAACTCTGCACATCCTCCGTACTTTCTTCAGAGGAGGTGCATGTGTGAACGCAGTAGTCTGAGTCTGAGGCACCACAGGTTCTAAAGACTTTCTGCGCCAGGCCTCCTAGTACGGAGTCCATATAAATCCTGCCCTGTGACTGCTGCACCCCGGTGCTCCACCTCAGGCCTGAATAATGCAGAGGACTTGATGCTGTTGTGAACACTTCTGTGCAAAGAGCCTCCCACTGCATTGTGTGAAAAGCAGACTGCGCTAAAACTCTTTGGCCAATTCTATGGATTTTACCTGCCGGTCATGTCTGAAATTCGCCTTTGTAACCAATGCTAGTTCACCAGACATGCTGAACTGTTTTAGGTTACTTTTCGAGCAAAGAAATATAAGGTCCTTACACTGTATCTCTTGTTTTTTGGAATTAAAATCCTCTCTAGAAACTCATAAAACGTAGATTTTCTTTCAGCAGTTTGTGTTTCATCTTTGTAACCAGATCTAGTTTTCTCTTTTCTAAAAACCTGCCTAGGAGAAATGTCACAATTCCTGGAACCTTAGGCCTTTGTGTAGCTATGATTAACAGGCCTTGAGAGAAGATGTTACCATTTGTATTATGATATCATCCAAACGCATGCACTTCTATTCCTGCTCTGTATTTTTGATTGGATTTATTTTGGGCCACAATATGAAGGAACAGTCCACCCACTGATATATACACTTTCCTTCATGCTAAAACCAGCATTTATTTATTTGTTGCCTTTTATTTTCAAAATAAAGATCTTGTCAAGACTGTTAACATTGTGTTCATACCAACAACTTAACACAACTGTGTTGGAGTGAACTGGGTTTTGACTCCAAATAATGTTACACACAATACAGCTATGAAATGCATTTGCCAGATACAGTTAGTCAGTTATTAAAACAAGAAACTAACAAAGGATTTCTTCTCAGGAATCATTGTCTATGAATTAAAATATTACCAATCACTTTTTTTATTTTTATCTTGATTTATAGCACGGACGACAATATCAGTTCCTCAGTACATTCTCTTTGATAAATAGATGCGTGTCTATTTCTGGTGTTCTGAGAAGCTGTTTATTTGTTCTCTCCTGCCGCTGATGGAATTACTTGTTACATTTATTTTTCTTTGTCATATCTGTACTTAACATGAAATGTGACAGCCTGCTGGGACACTGCACTGTGGCAAAGTAATTTCAACATCCATTTTACAAGGAAGTGTGTTGCACTACTGAGCCTCCAATCTTTCTAGAGAATGGAGATTATTAATCAAAACCATGGAACAGTTCTTTTACATCGAATTTCCATCAAGTCTTATACCTTTCAGTTTGTCCTCTGCTGTTGCTCATGACTTATGCTCCTCTAATGTCACCCTTGAACTATTATCTGACATTTTTCCTGTGGTTGTTGTGAAAAAATTGAAATTTCCAAATACTGATTTAAAGCTCTAAAGGCCCCTATTAACGATTTTAAGCCAAGCCAGTCTGTACTTTATTGGATTTTACAGAGATACAATAGTTTGTCATGGATGACCTGGATGTGAACCCTACTTGGAAACATCAATTGATCGAGCTGAATAAATGGTTTGGAGTGGAGAAGTACTCAGATAGTTTTGCAAAACTGTAGAACCACAATGTAGAAATACTATGTTAATCCTCAACAAACAATTGTGTTTTATACTTTCGTAAAATGTTCAATCTTTGCGTATAATGAATTCCAAAAAGTAGCTTTTAAATTATGGCTTAAACAACACACAATTCACTCTTAGATGAACCACATCAAAGAAATCTGAATATTTGGATCAGCATTTGCATTCATTTTGTGTCGTGTTTCTTGACGCATGGCGAATTTAAGCCTGATTGACATTTTCCCTTTGCTCTGTGTTGGTCTTCATTGAATCCTGGGGGAAATATCTGTCTCTTAAGCTGATAAATGCTCCACTGTGTTCACCGTCTAGCCACTAACAGTGGGTTTATAGACCAATTTCAGTGAACACAACAGTTTGCCTTTGCTGAGAGCGATTCTATGAGAGCGGTGAGAGAGAACCAAAACAGTAAGGATGCAGGTCGGCAAACCAGATCATTGAGCTTAAAGACGCAATAAAGTTGAACAGGAGAAGCTAGTGATATTGCATTTGCGTCGATCACTACAAGCAATTACAAATGATTTGATCCTTTGTTAACACACAAACATTGATTATAGTTGCTGTAAGTGCCGGTCTACATTAAGAGCATTTGCAAGGTTCATGACTTTGTTCCATTGTTTACGTTTGATGTAGTTGTTTTTTATTAAAATTGCAATGTAGGGGGCGAATAAAGAGTTTTGTATGGCATATGCTTCCTGTTGTCCTCTCCTATGTGGGATGCACCTAACATTAATTCATATGTAGATAGGCATGCATCGTATTGCTGTGTACAGTCAAAAGGAGTCTTTCCGTTTGAATGGAGGAAATGACTGAACTGGTTCCCTGAGCTTATTCTGTAGCCATTGTTATGTCATTATGGTATAACTACCAGCAAAATGTCAGAGAAAAGACTACAAGCAATGGCTTGAGCCGCTTGCGCTTCCTTTCTTCCTCTGTTGTTAAATGCTGTCTCAATCTCGTTGAATTGGTCAGATTTCCAAACAATCCCCCAAAAAATGTATCTATGGTTCAGTTTAATCTGGACAGAGACCATCTCTCTTGTTCTGATAAAATGGTGGTCCGTACCATGGTCTGAGGCAACTTTCATACCTGTTATTTTGGTTCAGACTAAACTGAAAACTCAGAAGATCCAAACCAAACAAGGCTGGTGTGAAAGCGCCCTCAGTGATCTGAGTGATACACACCAACACTACTCTTAACACTATGCTTTTTAAATGCTGATTAGTTACTGCTATAACTAATCAAACGCTGCAAAAACCATCTGAGCCTGGTTGTATGTTTTCAAACATTGTTATTACAAGACCAAAGAAATCACCAATCCCATGAATATTAGTATATCGATTTAATGTGCAGCAAGTGAGCAACAAAAGCCAGAGTTCTAGATTTTGCTGTTGCACTGTCTTCCTTATTCCTGACAAACACACACGCACACACACACACACACACACACACACACACACACACACACACACACACACACACATACACATCACCTCAGGCATGCACGCAGACACACAAATATCCACTGCTGTGTCAGTTGACAGGTCTTGCAACTTGATTCCTCGGTTTCAGCAGGCAACAAAGTGCTAGCCGCTACCAACCTACCTGCCACTGGTAAAACATGGCTGAGATCCCCGTGTCGCCACAGGTCAGCACTCACAGAGACAGCAGAGCAGCAAGGATTCAGTTACACCACCTCTACTCACCGTTCACTCCCATACACACTGCTACTTGAAATTATACGTGGAGAGAGAGGCCCCTGCTTATTTTTTGAGGGAATTCTCCAAGAATTCTTTCCCCCCATCCCTTTAGACATTTTATTTGGTCCTTGGCTGCAGGAACATATGAATTATTCATATCCAACACAGCTTCATTCAAAATACAGTATACATTTTGACCTGCTGTCGTTGCTGTATATTTGGAGGGGTTACATTGACTTTTAAAACAACACGTTGTTTTCTCTGACATTGACGTAGGAGCACATGGTAGTGGAGATGCTTGGTACCTTCTACCAGAGAGCAGTTTTAGTAATTCTGTCTCCAGATAAGTAAGAGAGACATTAACTGGGTTTACTGTTTATGTCTAAAAATAGACGGAGGCTTATGAGACAGTTATCTACCACAATGCATACGAACTTCATTACAAACCTGTGATTGTTTACTTGACTGCTGAGTGCAAATGCATTTTATGTCTCCCTCTTTCAAGACCAATGAACAATTTGGTCGTTATATAATCAAAAGCAACGCCATCAGGAAATGCTGTGTTGTTTGTGATTGAATCAGAACTTGATAGTAATTATCTGATCATTATGGGCAGCAGAGGAGGAAGGAGGTAATATGATTGTCAACCTCACACATCCTCAAGCTGCATGCTCGGGTGTGATGGTACCTGATACAGAAAAGGCATCAGCAGCAGCGTTCTTGTGGGACTGGATGGCAATTATCAGCAGGGAAATATTTTAATTTTGTGCATGCAGCATATGCCGCAGACTTGTCAGCATTGTCAGGCAATCACTTGTCTGAATGGAGTTTGGAGGACATGATAAGTGGAGGTTCCAGAAACCTCTCTACACATCTCTGGAGGATGAGGAGTGACGTGTTTGTGTGGTTTTGAGTCAGTGGGATGTTCTGCAGCAGCTGTACAGCTGAGGCCCTCCACTCTAACTGCAGGCTCTGTTATGAAAAGGAGGACAACTTTGAAAAATCCGCATTCCTCAACTCATCACAGAAACTGAGCCAGAGGAAACAAGCCTGATTCTTAAACATTGTGCTCACACAGATTTGTTTATGTAGAACTTTAGTATCATACATCATTCACACACAGACATCAGGGACATCAGGAGGTTCAGTGTTTTGCCACAGGTCAATTGCAGCAGAAGCTTTTCAAGGGACCTGGGGGCCCTACATCAAACCAGCCCCCCCGATGGCTGAATAACCTGCTCCTGACACACAATGACTAAATGCAGCCCTGTTTTCTGGATTCGGATAAAGGCTCTGAAGATCTAGAGCCAACTTCCACTCTTAATGCTGTGTCATACTTTCCATTTCAGGTCAGTGAATGGATATTCTTGAAATCACATGCTGGGAAGAACTCATATAGTATTAAGGATTAAGTCATATCAGCACGGTACCCCCACCCATCCCAGTATCTGGTATAATAGGTCATAATCTGATAAACCATCTCATTATTTATTGTATATACTGAACAAGTATTTTAACGCATATGTAAGTCAATTTCAAGTCGACTTACATAACATGACAGTGTGAAGTGATCACAATATCTAAAGGAAAAAAGTTCTAACAGATGATAAATGTCAAGCTGACATGATCTACTTTAACGATTTAAAATCTGTGAAGACACTGCATTATTTAGACTTCAGTCATCCAAATGTAAGTCTTCAACTTTTTGGATTTAAATTCCTTCTCAGAGTGTTAGATAGATTCTGTTTGCAGGCACTAAACCGCACAGTGAGCGGGTGAACTGTCGTGGGAGGAGGTAAGTATTGATGTTAGCTGAGTCATTTTGGCAGAAGCAGATGTCGCTTTTTAGAGGCACCAGTGGGATTAGTCTCTCCTGTCATTGTCAACTGTTTTCTTACAAGCAGTAACATAACTCATATTCACAGAGCACTTTCACACAAGACTTCACCAGGCAATCAGCATTATTAGTTATAGCCAAATTAGATCACACCATTATCTGACGTGGAAAAAAGTGGAACAATTTGAAAACTAGAAGAGACCTTACATAATCAACATATGCTGACTTAAAATGTCTGTTTTGTTCATTTGTGTTGCCTCTTATGCTTCACTTGTGTAACAAGGGTGAAGCTGCTGCAGTTTACATAGACAGGAAAATACTTGGCCTTTTGACGTATATATTTTTTATTTGGAGTGCTGTCTTTTTTTTTTTTACATTTGCAAGAACACCATTGAACCGCCCATAGTGTACTAATGCAGTGGCTGAGATGGAAAGTGCATTTGTTGCTCTTATACTCGGATAATTCTAACAGGTCATAAGTGGTAACATATTGTTTACCTCTGTTTTAATATCTGAATTAGGAATAAACAGTCACATCCCATTTACTTTTGTTACTAGAAAGCACCACATGTAAACACAGGGTAGGTTTTCCATCTCTACATCTGATCTTCATTTAGTGCCATCATTTTTATGTTTCATAATAACATTATATCATGTGATCCTTTATATGACAATGGGAAAGCAGTCACTTGGTGAACCTTCAGAGAATTAAGATCCAAATTTGCTGCTCAGCTTTCACAAGCATTGTGTTGATTGCCTGTGCCATTTTCAATTAGCTTTCCATCAACACATTTAGCTGCAAGAGAACCATACATTTCCCTCAAGACAGCTGGGAGAGACACAAAAGGGAAAAGTGAGTTAATATTGGATGCAAATGTGCAAGATGGCCAGAAACACAATTCCAAATCAATACTAATGTCATTCAATGTCTGCTAGATGTGTAAATAAGCAACTGTTTGAGGAGCAAATTCAATAGAACGAAGATATGTCAAAGGTGTGTTTGCAGCTTTGCTTTTCAAATGACCTCATGAAGGCCAAAAGAATCAAATCAGGTCACAATGGGTCTACATTTTTTGCAACCGCAGATAATCAAGTTAAGCAAGATTTATGTCTCCTCTCTGCAGGTCTCTTCTTCATGCACCCGGAATAGAAATTGCAAAGAGAACCTGAATGAGTGAAGGTGGCTGAAGCTAATTCATAAATTCATTACAATTTGTTCACTCAAATTAATATCACAGGCAAAATACCAATTCATTAATGGTGGCTGCATACAATCACTCTGCAAACAGCCTTATAGTTACGACATCAATTTGCTTTCTGCAAGCGGCAGAGCAACTTTCAGTTTGGTCTCTTCAAAGCAAAGTCTCAGTCTCCGAATAATAAATCATCTGTCTATCATCACAGGGGTGGAAATCAAACTATGCAGAGACAATGACTCAAGCAGGTCTGGCTTGGAGTATTAGCCTTTATGGAAATGAATCGTCCTGCTTCATGGCAGTAATTGCTCTCACATTTGTTTCTGTCTCGTTTCAGGAACGCACCGTCATGTCTGCGTGCAGTGAATCTGAAGTGTCAGCTTGTTTCCGTCGACAGGACGGCTCATCCCTGTTTTGGAGAAACACATGATAGTCGGGGTGATCTTTTCCTGGAAGTCCTCCAGGATACAGCCAAGTGCTGACATCCTTTCTTGTTTTATGTTTTATAAGCTGCTTTCAGCGATGCAATGAAGACCCGAGATTTCCTTCAAACTTTTCTAAAGCAGATGAAAGTGAGAACGCAAATTTCCGAGTCAGTCAATATAGTCATCCTCCTTAACTTTTTCTTCCAGCCCCGTAGCAAAATGTATGGAGTGAGCCCATGTGACAATACATCAGGAGGGTATCACAGTGAGAGGGGCTGTACTGAAGATGTGTCTGACACGCAACGGTTGCAAAACTGAAATAAACTAAGAGAATACAAATATCTCAGGGTGCAAAAGAGTTTCCACACACATAGAAGACAGAGACAACGATGACAACTTGGAGAGACTGCTGTGGTTGTGTCGGACCCTGACGATCTCCTGCTGCATTTTTCATTTTCTGGAGTTTCGGTCGTAAACCAGCTCTAGTGGTATCAGGTCGAAATATTTCATTGTCCTGAATCCTGTGCTTCACAAAGCCACATTTTATTTATTTATTTCAGAAACATGAATCACTGATTCAAAACAAAGCTTATCACAAAGGGAGTTTTCAGATCACATCAGGACATGAGAGACATAACAAGTTCAATCAAAATAGACTAAAATCTAATTATCAGAGCTATAACCCTGTCATATAAACTATGATGTCCTGCAAAGCTGCAGACTACTGTCTGATAGATAGATGATAGTGAGACAATGCTGAGGAATGCTTAGTCACAGAGCAAGAGATCTGCTGCAGAATGATTTATAACCATCGGAAGTTTTTCAGTGGGTGACCTGCAGCTCCCTTCGCTTACAGGTATTCAGACTGGCTGCTTGATTGCCTTCTCTGCAGATTGTATTGGTCAACAGGGAGCATTTTACAGCTCATACAGCGAATGTTTTCATCCTCCCCATTAAACGATATAACTCCTGCCTCATTGCCTCCACTCTCATATTGAGCAGGTGCAGGTAATTTGCCCAGTAGTCCTTGTGATGAAACAATTCACTGAGAAGCTATTGAGGCCTGGACACACGATTTTAAACCTTGGCTTTATCCATCATTAACTGTATGATTACTTTTGGTTTTGCATTACAGAGAGGAGTGGAACAGAATGTTAGAAAAATGGAATCTAATGGAAACAGAAACAAATCTTTGTTTTTTTTAATAAAGAAAAACTGATCAATTCAGATGTTTTATCTTTTGTAATCATGACTCGGTATCACATAACGTTCTGCTGAGGATCTCATAATTACAAATCTATGAGATCTTTATCTAATGTGTCTGAAAATGTCACGTGGTTATTATGAGATGAGGAGCTGACAGTTTCCAGTGTTATCTGATCAGTTAGAGTGCAGGAGCATCTTCATGCAGATCAGAATATTCTGTAAAACATGAATAATAATTATAATAATGGGATCTTTTTGTCATGTTGCCAGACAGCAGTTCTCCACATGTGAACAGATCAGCTAAATGTATCACTATTAAATCCATTAGAAATTAAACTTTAACTTTAAAATTGTATTACAGGATAGTTAAGGTTGTAGAGAAACCTTAGATCATAAAGTCCCCTGGCCTCAAACTAATGCTGTTTTTGAACATGAACTCTGGAGAATGTCTGCACATCTTTCTCTGGGGCTTTGCCCTTCACCTAGAAGAATGCAGCAGTGTTCAGGTGAGGAGTGGTGAAGCAAGCAGAGGTTCCGCTGTGGAGATCACTTGCTTTGTTGACAGTGCATCAATACTGGTACTGCTTTTTCATCCTGAGATATTTGTTTTGTTTCGCTTTTTCAGTTTGGCGTCTGTCACGTGTTGGAAACATCCTCAACACACCCTCTCGCTCACAGTGGATCCTCCAGATAGTCTCCTGCTGCATTCTCACATGGGTTATTTGGATATGATTCAGGGTTTAAACATTATGCAAAATGCATTTTATAGACATTTGCATTCTTACAAACAGGCCCTCCAGAGAATGTCAGGAAATCAGCACTTGTCTGAAAGCAGCTTTAAGGAGCAAATGAATGAAAAATAAGCCAGAGACTGAAAAGTTGATGGATGCTATAATCAATCGTTTCTTTTAGCATAATGATTTTAGTAGATTCTGCATATATTATTAGTGTTACACCAGATTTGAAGAATGGGGAGAGATGATAATAAAATGCGAAAACTTATCTCAAATTCTGAAGTATTGGCTTCAAAAGATGCAGCGATATCACATTTTCAGGTTCAAATTTCTGTCAGTTTTATTCAAATGCTGACTATTTCTTGCTCCTTAAAGGGACTCTGCATTTTTAAAAAGCTTTCACTGACAAGAAGAGAGAATGTGAGAGAGGGGTGTAACGAAAGAAAAAAGAACTTTGTGCTAATGCATCCGTACATCTTATGTCATCAGAACCGAGCAGGAGGTTTTGCTCCACCTGTCCCAGAGCTTGCTCCTGCCACTGACTAGACGAACACACACAGAGGACCTGTGGCCTTTCGGGGAAAGGACACCGTCTTTCTCTCCATTCAAGCTCACTGAAAGTAACTGAAAACCACAGACTGCGTCAGAGATGGGAAGCGGATGCGATGCGACGAGAGGAGAAAGGAGGAGTTTCAGAGAACGACATCTTCAAAGCCGAGCTCTTCTTATACACATACACAACTATGGTTTGGTGATCTGAATGAACCCTCTCCTTTATTAATGCAGGGCCAAAGATCAGAGCCTGGGAAGAGAAAGTTTCTTTTATCATGAGAATAAAACATGTTATCATTAAAATTTAGGCGGAACTGAAAGAGTTGAGTTGCAAAGTGGAACACTGGAGTGTATAGGTGTCTGGAGATGGCAGAGGAAGAGAGGTGGCGAGATGCTAATATTGGCGATGTTACTCCCAGGTCAGTCTCTGATGAAACGGGTCAGGTCTTTTCTTTGCCATAATTAGGGGGCTCATTTACTCAACAGTCATGTAGCGATGAGTTCAAAGTGGTGTCACTCACTGTATTAAACCTGCTCCTCTGAGGGGTGGAGGAAACTCGAAGCTAAACTGCTTCAACCCTTTACCTTCGAACACTGAGATCACTGAAGATAAAAAGGGAGTGAAGCCTGCTGAGAATTCAGGAAAGGAGATGGAGAAATGGCTGTCTTTGTGTGTGTGTGCGCGTGTGTGTGCGTGTGCGTGTGCAGTATGAGAGATTAAGAGACAGTGAATAGAGATTCAGAACAAATATCCAGTAAGAGTAGAGCATAGATTTGTTTTAACGTTTGCGTGCATGATTATGCCTTTTCGTTTGTGTGTGTGTGTGTGTGTGTGTGTGTGTGTGTGTGTGTGTGTGTGTGCGTGTGCGTGCGTGCAGGACTAGAGAGAGTGATTTTGATGAATGCGTCCTGACGGATGGTGTAACACCCCTAAGCCTGCCCCCACTGCCTCTCCAGCTCCCCTGTCATGGCTGAATATCGAGGTCAAACCACCTTTCATATCTGCTCCACACCACAAGGAAACAACCAGAAAGCAAGTAAACACCTCATCCCCTAACAATGCTGCTGTTCCACTCATTTCGGATGTGATCATTCAAAATAACCCTGAGTGCGTATTGATAAGTTTTTCACTGTGCAGAAAATTTCAAATGAACCAGAAGATTTTAATTGGGATCATTCTAGTTTCTGACTGCAGAAGTTGGCATCTTACGAATTCAATATTACGACCTCCATATTCAATTCAACCATCCACGTAAGGTCAACCTTCTTTTCTATTATTATTATTGAGTGTCAAACTCTGATATAAAAACCATTGCACTGGTGACGTCTGTGAGTTTAATTACATTGTGACTTGTTGTCAATGACACATCCCCTACAACTAGTCACTGTCTGATTCCTCCCTCCCCTCCTGCCCCGTCCTGTCAATCAACTGGATGGAGGTGGCAGGTGAATTAGTGAAGCACAGCCGCGGGGCCCTAGTGAACACAGGCTCGTCTTCATGTCATTTGATCTGATTCCCCTTATTTAATTTTTTTGCTGAAAAATAACATACTGTCTTAATTTCAGGAAAATTTGTCAAGAGTAGACGAACAGTGGTGACATTTAGAGTGACAGACAATTACATGTGTTCGTTTTATTTTCCTCATTAAATTTCAATGTCTGAGATTTGTAATAACTTTTTTTTTACTTCTTTTTAAACATTTTAAATAAAGTCCGCCTCAACTACTGAAACTCGTGAATAAACTTTGTATTTTTGGATAGTAGAATCTAAGTATATGTACTAAATTAGAAACAATTTTTGAGGAACATGCACTTTACTCAAGTATCACTGCTTCGTCACTCTACTGCACTTTTAACCCCAACACTGGATTAAAAACAATAGTTAGAAGTGACTTAGCAAATTTAACCTAAAACTTGTCACAACTATATTAAATATGATGCTGTGTATAGACTATTCTAAATGTATAAATTGGTTAAAATTAGTACTCTTTCACTAAGCTATAAGAAAACAATTATGTGTATACATTAATGCTTTTGTTGAAATATTCTTTTAACTTTAATCATGCATTTGGAATGTTGGTCTACATTTTAAAGGCAAACACTAAACTTTTACTCTAATATATATTTAACAGCAAGAATTCAACAGATAAACATTTTACATAAAAACAAATTGCTTTCCGAACAATAAAGAACAAATAGATATAGAATAAACTATTTACACAGTATAATTTAAATAATTTAAAAACTCAAAACTACAACAGTAAATACTAAATTAAAATACTGCTTATGTATTAATGCTGTTGAAAGCAAGCCTTACTCGTAACGGACAATTGTTACATTGTTGTTTTGGTACATTTACTGAAGTAAAGGCGCTGGTTATTCCTCCAACTACATATGTCAGTTGAGTGACAGTGAACACAATATCAGGCGTCATAGGGTTAACTTGAAAACCAGGATTCAGAGAAGGAACACATCACGTTTAAAAATTGCAAATGGAGTTATCTTGTGGAGGATTAATTATCTTGTTTTTCCTGCTGTACAGGAACATATTGTAACAACTGACTTCCTAATGGTCGGCAGACATAATGTAGATTGCGGTGGCGTCTGAGATAAATGAGACAGACCTGTCTTGTATCAGTTTACCAAAAACATTTCACTTATCTTGAGATGACAATTTTTGTATTAAATTAAAGCTGTCAGCAAGCATCAATAATAAAGTTCATTTCAGGGAAATGGCCAGACATGGATACATAAGCTGAGTAACATTAAATTGATATTTCTCTATCTTTGTTCACATGTAAAAAGCTAGTTATTGTGTGTGCTAACCCAGATGTACCAACACCTATGAAGAGAGGAACAGTGAAGTGGTTTTGTTTTGTGGTTGACAGAAAAGCTGATGCTGTTGGCAGTTCAACAGAATGTGGTTACTCAGGTATTGTGTGTTAGGGCAGGGCAATATGATCGGAGGCCAAGAAAAGACAATGACATGAAAAACAGAGCTGCCTCCCTTGGCTGTGTTTGCTCTTTTTTATCACTTCACAGCTTTCTGAACCTCTGAATGACGGCCACATTATATTGAAGGGATTTAGAGGAGCAGCAGCCTATAATTATGATATTCACCGCATGATATCCCCTAGTTTGAGTCTGGGGACCTCTGTCACACGTCATCCATCACTGTCTCTCTGGGCCAATGTTTCCTGTCACTCTCTGCCATCAGTCTGTCCAAAGGTGGCTAACAGCTAAAAGGGAGATCTTAAAACAAAACAAAAAACAGAACAAGTCCAAGGTGGACATGCGACGATGGCACAGATAATGCTGAGACGCGAAGTGTAACACGAGGTGCCCTGCAAAGTTTCATGTCACCTTCAGGAAGATACCAGAGCACACTGTTCCTCTCGGTATGACAGCATTTTATTTGACAAATGATGACACACTTCACTGTTTAAAGGACAGTTTACATTCAGATCAGGTCATCTGTACAGTACAAAGATAAGAGAGAGGTGGGACAGGTGATGTATGACATCCAGTTGTGTTGGCCCAGCGGCCTCACGTGTGTGTAGGCTTTCTATAGCAACCATGCCTCTAGCTGACAACTCGCTGCAACCCTATTGTGTCTGAGTTATTGATTTGCTCCTCGACATCTTTGGTCATTTCGCCTGTCTTTTGTTTCTCAGCTGCGGTTGCGTAAGCAGAGGCATTCTGTAATTTTGGCTTGATAACAAATGAAAATTAACGAAAAGAGAAAAACAGCTTTTTAAATATGACTTTGCACTTCCGGTGAAAATTATTTGTTTTGGATTAATGGTATAAACAGACTCACTTTTCACTGCATTATATTTGAGACCTTTACATCAGGTTTTGCTCCATTAAAATCTCCTGCCATCGGAGCCTCAGACTGCATAAAGTCCATGTGGTGCAGACCAGGTGTGCTAGAGGAGTCACTGGGGGTGGGTGCAGTGGGTCAACACTGTAATACTGCATTTGGCATCATGTAACTTATAAGCTCCATACGACACATTCCACTCATGTCACCGAAGTCGTCTTTGAATAAGCTATAAGGCGCTGAAATGACTGCATTTGAGTAGATCTATCTGGATTGAACTGTCTGTAAGGCTGCCCTCACTTTTCATACTGAGTGGAAAGGCGGCACTGCATACACACGAGGTTTATTAAGCAGCAAAAGGTTTTCCTTTGTGAATCCTCAGTGTGTCTTTACAAACATTTCCCCTCCATGTGGATAATCACGAGACGTGGACTCTCCCAGTAAAGCCTTCCAGTAAACAACAGCTTCAACAACACTGAACCTTTGAACTAATGAACACAGACTTCACTTGCCATGTAAATAAACACCTACACATTACTTTTTTTCAGAACAGGACAACAACATCACATCTCATATTTGACAAAAAAAGCTGAGGCAGGGCGGGCTGCAGAGACACTCTGCGCACATGTCCATGACCAAGTCACTATAGACTCCACAACCAGTTGCAAAGGGCCACTGCTCAGGAGCTCAGAGGACCCTGACTCACGTGGGCCCCCCGTGGAGAGGAGCTTCTGGGGCAAAGGAGCTGAATGAACGATATGGCATTATTATCAATACATCCAGTTACGCACGGGAGACATAGAAAGTAGAAGTCAGTGTAATCCATTAGGTGTGAAAGGTGACATCCTGTCCAAACTGATGTCCGCCTCGCAGTCTTCCAGGTCACAGACGGAGTCAGTGGCATTGTCGTTGTTGTGAGAAAACTGTGAAATCCTGTCGAAGGTCTCTTCGTGCTCAATACATTCAACCACGTTTGGGATCATGTTGACGTAGGCGTTCGCAATTTCCTTGTGGATGAGGGTATCTTGGTTATATGAGACCAGCTCGTTACTAATGTTTATCGTTTCCACCGGCGTGTTGGAGCAGAAATGGCGACAGCCCAGGAGGCTGGCGAAGGCCTTCCTGAACTCGGCATTGAAGGCGTAGATGATGGGGTTGAGGGAGGAATTGGTCCAGCCGAACCACACGAAGACATCGAAGGTCGTTTCGCTGACGCACGGCAGACCCGCGTCCCGGTCTGTGGCTGGCCTGTCGCAGAACGGGACCATGCAGTTCAGGATGAAGAAGGGTAACCAGCAACACACAAAGACACCCATAATCACCGACAGAGTTTTGAACACTTTGGTTTCCCGTTTGATCGACGTTTTCAAGGTGTTGTGGTGTTGGCACTCTATTCTGTTGGTCCTGCAACTTGTCGCATGTTCTGCTGCTCTCTCCAGGGAGGCTATTCTCCTAATTTGTATCTGTGCAATCCGGTATATGCGGGTGTAAGTCACAATCATAATCGCCACGGGAATATAGAAACTTATCAAAGAGGAGGATATAGCGTACTCTCTGCTCAGGCTGGAGTCGCAGTTTTCCTCCATCGGCCAACTCGTGGAAGAGTTGTGCGCCCCAGCCATGTCGTCAGCTCTGGCTTTGTGCCAGTTTAACTGGACCGGTATGAATGAAATGAGCACAGACAACGTCCAAATTATGCTTATCATAACAAAGGCAACTCGCTGGGTCATTTTCCTCTCGTAGCGGAAGGGGCTTGAGATGGCCCAGTATCTATCCACGCTGATAATGCAGAGGTTGAGGATGGA
Source organism: Pleuronectes platessa (assembly GCF_947347685.1). Lineage (NCBI taxonomy): Eukaryota > Metazoa > Chordata > Actinopteri > Pleuronectiformes > Pleuronectidae > Pleuronectes > Pleuronectes platessa. The sequence goes on from NC_070627.1 coordinate 20,829,001, forward strand.
GGCGGTGGAGCACATAATGTCAAAAGCGACCCAGACGTTACAGAAAGTGCCGAAGGGCCAGTAACCCGCCACCTCAGCCACAGCTTTCCATGGCATCACCAGGACGGCCACGAATAAATCCGATAGAGCCAGGGAGACGATGAAAATGTTGGTGACTTTTGTCCGAAGGTGCCGAAAGCGCAGCACCGCGGAGCAAACCAGTATATTCCCCAGGAGGGTCGATAGGATGAGAAGGGACAGCAGACAGCCCGTCACCGTGCGCGCCACCATATCCTTCCCTCCTTCGCTTGTTGCCTCTGTTTCGGTGCTGTTCCACATAATCTCTCCTTGGGGTGCCGGCACAGAGTCAATGCCCTGCACCGATGAGAGGTACTTGGCTGGGTTCTCCATGTGCCTTTTCAAGTACAACTGCAGCCCATTGCTCCGTGCGCGGGGACAGGTGCAGTTATCAGCCACTCACTGCATAGTCCCCATTGACCCGCTCGGCTGCAAGCCTGATGAGAAGTGCGGAACAGACGGAGGGAGAGGAGAGAGCGCGTTAAAACTGAGCCGAGCGTCGTGCCAGGTGCGCTGAGGGGCTGAAGCGCAGCAGGCAGTGGCGAGCGCATGTTGCAGCCTGGCCGGTCCAGATGTCTGTCCTACAGGCTGCTTCAGTGGATCCCTTAGTCCGAGAGACCCTGAGCGCTGTGTGGATGAGGAGGGAGTCCTCACAGCCTGACGCACACTAACCTGACCAGGGCTGGGCGCATACTCCAGCACACCTCCTCTGTGCGTGTCGTTGCGCACAACAGCGCGCTGTTCTATAGGAGTGTGAGGAAACCCTCAACATTTTTGGAGGGTTTTCGTCGGATGAAAATTGGGCAATTGTGTAGCCCAATTAAAACTGTGTGATTACAAAGTCAAATTCGAGAGGTTTCTCCTATTGTGTATAATCTATCCTCTGGTGCGCATTGTCTATGTCTATGTTTGACATCACATAATGCCGCAGTCCTGGACGTGACATATAATTGTGCTGGCTTAGATTTTGTGAGGATTATATGTATACACAAACAAAATATATCAATAAAAGATTACTGTTTTAGTTTGATATATTTACTACATTGTAGGTTTTAAACGTATCGAGCTGTACATACATTAATTGTAAATAGAAATTAGCTCTGCAAGCACTTAGAGCTGTCCATGGTTCTGAAACAGAAGACAGCCTGGAGCGTTGTATTTCTATTTATTGATGTGTCTATCTATCTATCTATCTATCTATCTATCTATCTAGCAAGCTAGCTAGCTAGCTGTCTATTTATATATCCATCCATCCATCCATCTATATGTCTATCTATCTATATATCTTAAACATCTTGGTTATGACCCTTTTAGAGCTGTCCAAGGTTCTGAAAACAGCAGACAGCCTGGAGCGTTGTATTATCTGTCTATCTCAAACCTCCTTTGATTCTGACACTGTTGTACTGCCCTGAACCATTAATGAGCACAATTTTGATTCATACTTGCAGCTCCATAATCTGTCATACTCCCCTGGCTCAAAATAAAAGTATTTTCAGGCATAATTTTAATTGATTTTCAGATATAAAACGCTAAAGGCTCATTTTAATATGTGTGGCTAAATTGAAAAAAAACATTTGGATATTTTAAACTAGTGGGAAAATGTATCTGTTTCAGAGTATCTCTCAACATGTAATTCCCCCGGACGTCTGCAGACTGGAGGTCACTGCTCACCCACTTTTTTCAGAGTTGTGTGAACAGGTGAGTCACATTCACACTCTCAGTGGTCACGCTAGCCAGGAGTTCTGCGCCATGCGTCGTGCGCTGTGGTGAGTCTGTGGAGCAGCAGCAGCAGCAGCGGCGGCGTTTCCGGCTCTGAGACCTCGCGGTTATTTTTAGACTTGTCTGTGTGCCTGTCAAATCGTTCTGACTCTACGTCAAAATAATCCCCCCGACGCCCGATGCCAAACTCTCTGGAGTATAACCTATAATCTCAGGATGTCGTGTCAGCAGGCAACCTGTTTCCGTCACAGTTTATTTCGTTCCCTGCAGATGTTGCTGCAGATGTTACCACAGCCACTGGATGAATGTGCTTAAATCAAAAGTATGATGGTTATGTGCGTGTTTGCTTTGAATCTGCTGTCCAAAAAGCGTAACGATGTAGAATATTGTAGCTGTGGTCAAGATAAAGATACCTACAGATCATTGTTTTTTTAATATGAAGTCACAGCCTGGAGGTAAAGTTGATGCTTTTCTGTGACTTGTGTTTATTTTTAAAAAGCACTTTTTCTCAAGAACATGTCATGGCACATGAGCTTTTGAATTGTCCGTTCAAATCCGTTCAAACCCTTAAAAATACCCAACTACGTGGCGCCATCCTGTGGTGTAAAGGTGAAATAAAATTGCAACGAGAAGACCCAACTGGGAAACGGACCTGGCACTTTCTACAAGAGATACAAAATATGAAAAAGCCAACTATCGTTTATTTCGATATACATTCATTACTGAAGTACAAATCATTACATATGAGCACCATATCGTTGGAATCTCGCAAAATCATATCACAGTTTCTGGATGATTCTGATCGGCAAGGTAGTATGTACAGAGAATATTACAGTTTGCACCTAAAACACAAGAATTCTACCACAACTTGGCACATAGCAAGGATACATACAGCAGGTAGCACCAGTTTGAGAACTTTACATTGATTTAACAAATTGTACAGTACAACTATACAGTATAGTTGGGCTTTATATCAGACTGTAATGTTTTCATTGCTGATTCCTAGAGTGTAAACACACAATATCTGCTCTGGTGCAATAATCCTGGAACTAGGAGTTGTACAGGTTTACATAGGCTACCAGAGCGGATACAAATCACAGTGTATAACAGTGCTGTACAGTATTTGACCAAAACCTTTCATTCAACTTGACGATCAGGATGATACTGATGAAAGTTCAATGACTGAGAGATGCAGGAGCTTCTTCTGAGAACTAGTATCCAACTCATAAAGATTATTCAAAAGATAGTGCTGTTATAATTCTGTGTTCAGGCGAACTCTCACATGAGTGGGTCGCTGGGATGATTTTGGAGTCATTGGGGTACTGACTAACTAAATAGGTTAGGATTAGGTAGCTAATGCTAGAGATAACTCAGTTCATATAAGTAGAAAAAAGGCTGCAAAATAGCCAACTTATTTTTTCTATAAACTACAGACATTTCGTATATATTGTGGTAATCGGGTGTATAATATGTATAATAAGTTAGCCCTCCATTCATGATTCCTAGTGAGAGTGCGTTGAATTTCAACACTGAAAAGGCTTTCGCGACACAGCTCCATGCGTATTTTTCACCCAAGATGAGACACTTTCATTTCGTGCAGACAGGTATTTTCATATTCATGTTGTTGCATTGACTTTGCATGTAATTGTGCCATGGGAAAAGTTGGCTCCACTTTGGTCTAAACACACCATGAGATTCTTACTAGTCCAGTTGCTTAAGTGTTGCATAACCTCTATTAAACTACTTGAACTACTGAGTAAAGAAAATGAGAACCATATCCATAAAGAGTATGCACATTTTAAATGCAGAAAAATGTGTGTCATGTGATAAAAACATGCCGTCATGGCTTTTTTTAAATACAGCACTTTATCCTTATTAGATGCATGAGACTAAAGGTGTTTCATTGACTTTTACTTTTGAGAAATTAAAATCAAGTGAGAAGTCTATTCTCCATTGTCAATTTCATATATAAAACAGTACAATATATTTGTGTAGTATCTGCTGTATGTACAGTACATTTTGCAGGATGCACCAATAAGAACAACTTCTACTGATATGTGACTATAATGCAAAAAGTACACAGGTCTTTTTAAACCGTTTTAAACCAAAGGTTCTGTTCATCACCATCTTTAATAGACCCTGTGTTTTACAAGGCATTTCTTCAAGGAACAAAGGTGAACAGGTTCGTCCTCTTCTGTCATCTCCACACCGAGGGATGTACGTTTTTGTTTGCCTGCGTGGCTTGGTTTCAAGTCTGTTGGAGTGTGACCCTGACTGCCTCCTGAACGGTTGACCTGCGCTGTGAGACACCCTCGGGGAGCTGGTGGTGACAAGTGTTCCTGTGCATGTTACCTGGCATTGTCAGTCATCTGCCAAATACGTCAGACCCGGCGGAACACCTCGAAGAGGGAGGCAACTGAGTGCATACGGTAGAAAAGGTTCAAGGGGATGGCAAAATTGAGAACTGTCGTCCATATGCTGAAGCCGAAAGTCTCCTGTTCCAGCCCGTTGTCGTACTGTGGCCGGCAGCCAAAGGCGGGAAGGATCCATAGCTGGAGGAGAGAATGGAACAGAATTAATTAAACTTGCATTCGCAGATTTCTCAGCTAATTGGCAGAAGCCTGACAAGCTGTAAACAAAATACAGACATATTATCAACTTTTAAAGCTGCTCAAGGTAACTTTTTCACAAACAGTTGCCTATTTATGCTTCTAGAGGAAACACTACAACATTAGCATTCATTTGTCGTTTCCGGCAGGCACCTGATGAATCTTAGTTTTATATTCACCTCCCTCATAGGTCTGTATTGGTCATCATCAGCTTGTCTCTTACTTTTACTTCTCTAAAGATGATTTTATTGGCGTTCGGTTATAAGTTTATATACTTACAGAGATGTTGCACATTATCAGGAAGACAGAAAGGTTCTTCAGGATTTGCCTCTTTATATTTGGAGGCTCTACGACTTTGCTCCCGATAGGCAGAGGCACCTCTGAGGGTTTCCTTGGACATCTGTACACCTGCCCGCTCTCCTCCTGCTCGTTCTCCATGGTAACGCAGGCTTTCTCTGGCGTCTCATAAGCTCGGTTGATGATGCCGTTGTACGGCGGAGCTAAAGAGGAGGTGACGGAGAAGATTTCGGGAGCAGACGGTAACTCTGGGTCCTCCCTCTCTCTGTCCCCTTGCTGGCGGTAAAGAGACTCTATGATGAAGAGGTTTTGCATGTACTTCTCCAGCACAATCAGCAGAGAGTAGAGGAAGTTTGTCCACAGGTAAGGAGGGTTGCTATTGGTACTCATCACAGCCACAATGCTGCACCAGGACATGAGCCAGGAGCCGATAGAGGATCCAAACAGCAGCTCTGTGTCCAGCTGCCTCGACGGGTTCTTGGAAGTGTCCTGTGGTATATGGTCCGCTCGGTATATGAGAAGACCTAAAGCCCCGGCAAAGCACATGAACAGCAGCATGACAATGCCGTAAATGTAGAACATGGAAATGGCCGACTGACGTGTCTGAAGGGACTCCACATGGGTGATGTAGACCACCAGGATCCCGATAGTGCTGGCCAGGGCTAGCAGACCCAGGAGAGGGCCCACGGACAGGCCTCGGGTTTTGGTGGCCAACCTTTTCCTGTTCGAAGAATGGTCAATGGTCCGTCCGATGTTTTTCCACATGACGAAGAGCATGGCAGAGACAAAGATGTGGTACTCGATGTTGAAGGGGTAGAGATAGTAGAGGCTGCTGGTGAACATGGAGCAAGTGCTGGTGGTGCAGTTACAGAGAGGATCCGAGTGAACTGCAGAACAAATAACAACAGATGCACATGCATTAGAGATATGGAAAAGAACAGCAACACATACAATCATTTTATTTCGTCCCACATTAACCCTTGTTGTCAATTTTGAAAGACAATATTAACAAAACCTGTATCCATCAATCAAGACATTATACACTACAGACTAAGAAAAAAATAGCATGCATGTTAGAATAAACATAAGATAAAATAAATACTACATATTTGATAGACTAATTTAGTTTAAATACTTCCATTGGTATTACACTGTATATAGATCAAATGGTATCATACTGTATTTAATGAAATCAATAAATGTATCAATCAATCAATCAAATTGTATTTCTATAGCCCATATTCGCAAATCAAAATTTGTCATATATTAACGCGGTGCGACGTCCTCTGTTTTTTACCCTCAACAAGAATAAGCAAAAACTCAGACAAATCTCGTCTGAAAAGTAGAACAGCACTTGAAATTTGTCAAGTAGTTTTTGCGTAATCTTGCTTACAAACAAACACACAAATCAGCCAACAAATGAACGGACATTGGTAAAAACATAACCTCCTTCTCAGAGGTAACTAACCTGATACAGTGAGCATTACAGGCATTGGAAGGACATTAACCCCTCAAGCAGTGTTTGACTTGTTATAAAACGGTGTTAGTGCTCACTATGAGGTTGAAACTAGTTCTTCTAAGAAGTGTTTTTTTTAGAGGTGTGAAAATGTCGAATAATACAATGATTTGCGTAGAAAAATAACCAAGGATTTGCGGGTGGACTATAAGAATAAGCATACACTTGTGTAGCTGCTTTAGAGGTCCCGGCCCTCCTCTTGGACACCACTGATCTACATTAATGCCCTCCCAATGATTTGGATCACCACAACAATAAAGCCAAAAATCACTTGATTTTTAGAGTTAGACTAAATTCAAAACATCGGAATGCTCTATAAGCAGGGATTGGCAGAGATACATCCAAATTTATTGTTAAATCAAATACAGAATACCGTATTTGTACGACAAAATACGGCTACCATGTCATGTATCAAAATAAACTGCCTAGTTTTTGTATATGGAAAATTCAATGTATCAAATTACTGCTGATTCCTGCCCGTAAAATACATATTTTAAGAATAATTGGAATATTTATGAAATTATTCTTGCTTTATTATTTATTTGAAATGTTTGGAGATTTGTAATTAAAACTTGAATTTAAAGTATTTTTTGTTCAATGAAACTTTACAACTTAAATCATAAAGGTATAGATTCTCTTTTGCAGGAGAGAACTCCATAATAACCTTTATTCCAGCCCATGTGGTCAGTAATTATTGGCCATATTTTCCTGATTTGAATTTCCCTCATTAGCTTAAAAAACCTGAGCATCTTAGACATGTGCGACGATACACGTTTTATTATTACTCACTCCTTGTAAAGCTCTACCCAACATATGATAGTGATGCTGTTGCCCTATAGAGACCATCTCAACAAAACCCTGCCTTCCCTCCCCTCTGCTATGGTCCTGCACCCTTTAATTAAAATGGGAACAACAGTCAGGGTGCAGCCAGCCTCACAGTCAGCCGGATATGAGGAGGAGCAAGCGAACCCCCCAACCCTAGGCTTAGATGTATCAGTTACTGTAATTGCAGTACCCTTGGGAATAAGCAGCCTGGGGACAAAGCCGTCTGAGGTCAAGTGGGGGGTTGCCAAGGAGGGTGGTGGTGGCTGAAGTGTGGGGAAAGGGCCTGAAGAGGGGCCTCAGCACTAGCAACACTGTGTTTCCTGAAACCTAATAGAGAGATGCTCGACACAAACAAGACCTGCCGGGCCTGCCGTGCTAACCTCCCTTCCCCTCGCAAACCCTCCTCTCTTTCCTTTTCCTTTTATCCATTGAAGTGAGAGCTCAAGTGGACTATTGTCCTTTTCCTTTAGGTACAAGCCAGCAATCGACCCCTTGGCCCCTTACCTATGGTGAGGTTCCCATAGCCCAGGTCAGAAAGTCTTCTCATATGGTTGTTCAAGAAGTGCTCGGCCTCTGACATCACACCGTTGCACCACAGGAGGAGATTTGTAAAGACTGCATGGATTACACCGAACCTGAGGAAGCAAAGAGTTGCAAACAAGGTTGATGACCCATCATTTGTTGACATTTGGCAGTATTATGATAACATTAATCTGTATGCCTGTGGGTGTACATTTCATAATTTGCTCTTTTTTTCTCTTCCTTCACATTTCAGGACTCTTACACCAATGTTCAGTAGTGTAAGATTTATTTTAAGTGTTTTTCATTAAAAACGGACATACATACCTTTCAAATGTTTCAAAGCTCTTGATGACGTCCTTGATGTGAAACCATAGAAAATGAACCTGAAGACCAACAGAAGACACAGAATTTAAATATAAAAGGCAAAACCAAACAATAACTAATTTAAACACGGTTTGTAAATAGCATAACCATCTTATAAGGTATTAAGGTCCCTTTACCAGTAGGATTTATCTTGTCATATGCAGTACATTCACTTGATAACAGGTACAAAGATAGGATTAGTTTGTTGCAGCAGCTCGGTCCTCGCCTCAGAAACAAAGAGCACATTATCCATAGACCTACCTGGTTAAGCAGTGCGCAGTCAAAAAAAAGACTCAGTGTCCAACACTACTGAAAGATTATCACATTATTGAAATGAAAGCTGGGCTGTAAACTTGCCTGCATTATGGTGTGAGTTGCATGGATGACCGGATATACCCCGAGCACAGCCGACACACAAGACTGGTAGCCAACATAATACCCGATTCTGAAAGCGTCCATAATAAGTGAGAGGAGTGCAAGAACAGTCAAACCACCTACCGAGAGAAAAAAGATGTAGAGATCAAGTTATTATTATCACTAATAACAAACAAAAAACAAATTTATATGGGACATTTTTCAAATCACATGCACTTGACGATTTTTTGACTTATACATACTAAAATACAACTCTGTAATCTCCACGCACACGGATAGTACATAATTGTGGCCATTTTACGCATTTACTGCTGAGACCCCGTGCGTAATGGCACAACCTCACCTCTTATCCAGCATGTGGTGGCGTGCACGTCTTTCTCGGTCCGCGTGTTCTTCTGTCTGTCCCGCACCAGGATGTACCACATCATCCACATCAGCTGCAGGCTCATGAGGCAGGTGACGAAGGACAGAAAGTGCTCTTCCTTGACGAAGGGGTCATGGTGCGCGATGGCCAGCATCAGCGCGGCCCCGATCAGCAGCAGATTGGTCCCGTACTGACCGCTGAGGATCTCCGCGTTCTTCCTCGGGTAGTCCCCCGACAAGCTGAGCTTTAATTTGGCGAAGATCTTCTTGTCCTGCTCGGAGCTGGAGGACGAGGAGGAACTGTGGCAGTACTTGTTCAGGCACATAATATCCAGGCCGCTGTGTTCCACCATGCTGGGAGACGTAGAAAAATCACAGAACCGAGAGAAGAGGACAGTCACAGCGGCGCGTTATATGTGCATTTGAGGTGCGTAACCTGTTGCCACAAGGTGGGGATTCAGACGGACAGGTACCGTGCCAAACATGTTCATTCAATCTTCCAGGTTCGGCTCAGTGGCCATGCATAGTTTCAGTGTCCGGCCTCGGCGAGGATGGACTTGATAGATGCCATTGTCACCTTGAAACCGTGAAACTGAAATATGTGGTCGTGCGCCTCGCTGAGTCACTGAAAATGGGAGATTGCGTTTCAGTCCTCGGTGATCCCAGACCCCCGTCCTCCTGAAACCCCCATATGTTTCAGAGAAACCAGTGGGCTCGACGTGCCAACCATTCACCGCATAAAGCAGCAAAAACACCAAGCACGGAATTATCCACAATAACAGAAAAAAAACGATATGCGCCTAAATCCACCTTTTGAGAGCAGCTGCCAGCGCGTCTTTCCAAGTCGGCTGAAATCCTCCCAGGGTGGCTATCGGATGTTAAAGTCTAGATAAAAAAAGAGGATGACATTTCACAAATCTGCGATTTCTGGAGGGAAGTGACCTGTCCTGACTCAGTGCGCCTCAAATCCAAGTGCCACCTCCTCAAATCCTTCTGTCCATTTGTGGAGGAGACATGGTTTAAATACTTTGCTTAAAAAAAGGAGAATCAGATTTCAATGGTCAAATTCACAATGGCCTCTTGTGAGGAGATGTAATTCAATAAATAGCCAGGGACGGATGAACACAATCAACATATGAAAGTCTGCTCACCAAGGTTGACACGTCATCAGTGTGATGTGGATCGTTATGGGAGCCTTTTCAGGCACGTCCTTTATAGATTAACAGGCCTATGGTTAATTTCAATTTCAAAACGACACTGATTATAAAAAGTGACATTGGTATGCAGCGTAATGGCTTCACAATAGCTCCTATATTCCGCCGTGGTCCCCTCCAGAGTCATGAGGGCGGAGGCAGCCTGCTCGAGCAGTTTTTTAAAAACGTTTAGAAGAGGCTCGAGCAAGTTGATGGAAAGGTTTTAAGATGATTTCTGGTGGTTAACTAAAGCACAAAAAACTGTTAAAGCTTTATGTGAACAACACATTCGTCTATCAATGCCACTTCCTTTAGTAATATACCACATAGTATTACTAATACTGCATACTATTAATATGTATTTCACACTAAACTACTGCACACATCTACGGAAAAAAATAAGACACAAAACTGCTACTCTACATTAGCTTCTGTTGAATTTGGCAGACAGCTTGAACAGTTTAAAGAATAGAACGACATGTTCATTTCATTTATAACAGGAATCTATTAATAGATAAATGTATAGTGTTGCTGTGGACTCTTGAGTTTAAAATTAGATCAAATCTTTTTTTTTACGAGAATAGTATATAAGGTGTTACAGGCGGCCTTCAATCTGCCGAGCGCTGTGGATCACTGTGCACCACGACAGTGTGACACTACACTGTGGATTGTTTAGGCCGGTCATTCAACACATTCTGATCTGATTGTTCATCTAACTATTCAAACATCAAATGGGTTTATTTTCCTTCAGGTGCACGCCGACGGATACAACAGACACCAGACATCCCCTGAACGAGCCGTTCGTAAATCTATGAATTAAAAAAAAGAGGAATTAGGGGCGAACGGGTTACCTGTTTACCATGTGTATCTCTCTGCACCACCATCACGTGCACTGCACGATTGATCGAGTTTAGTTCTTTAACAGCTCATCTCAACGCGGAGTATCGATGTCCTGATCACAGACAATCAGCGCGATAAAGAAAGTAGTCTCTCTTCCACGTGTTATCAAAGAAGTTTAATGGGCGACTTTTAAAGTGTGAACATTTTTGATTGAATTTGGAAGCATCCTCCCGCCTCCCTGTTTGAGGAGCACCAAAACAAGCGCCGCTGAGTAGACACTGATGACCAATCATTGACACCCTGACTCACTGTATATGAGCTTTATTATCATCTGTAAAAGCAATGGCTGGAGTTTCCATCTCTTTGTATTCCAGTAGTTTACAGAGGGAAATGTGTTTATTACACATTTCATTACATTAAACCAACAGTATAAAGATACTTTGAAGATTTTACCAAACAAATGATAGCCTTATGAAATATGTGATATACAATATTAGTTCATGCAGCTTCACTTTAATACAGCTGTAAGTTTAAATGCTTGATGCATCAGTGGTAATACTAACATAGAACATATGATAGCTAACACTGTCAGCTTTCATTCGGCATCACTGCTTTAGATTAGTTCATTTTCTATCATGATAAATCTGGACATCTACTGAGATATATTTTAAATTCAGGACAGCTACTTGTGAGGGAGTATTTTTATGTGCATGTTAGGTTTCATGGGAATATGTAAGGTTTATCCAGAACTGGGATAAAATATACCATAAGTTGAACGTCTATTATCAGATCTGTGTGTAATGAGGAAGAATAAATGAATATAACAATATGTTTTTTGTCACTAAGAGGCCTTTAAAATTCAGTTAATACGGTCTGCAAAAGTTTGATATTAATGCGCAAAATGACTTAATACAGAAATTATTACAGTTTAACTGTGGTAATGTAATGCTGCAGCATGAGTGTGCTGCTTTGCATTACCACAGTAAAAGTGTTATAATTTCTGTATTAAGTCCTTTGCACCAAAACTCCAGTATGTTTGTTTCCCCCTCCAATCAAAATCTAATCAACAGACTTTTACTGTAAGTTCGCATGGATGCATTGAATTGTTTACAATTTGTTCTCTATCTATTTACTCTATCAAGTATGATCATTTATGTATAAAAAAAAGATAAACTAAAGAGATGTATGGTCTGCAGTGGTCAGGCGGGAGTTATTGGTAAATGCAGCCGGTCACTGTCTGTTTAAGCTGATTACCTGGTTACTGGACTTGCACATAATCACTTAGCTCTCCGAGGCTGATTGGTGATGATGGTTGCTCACCTGCAAGGACTGTTCGTTCCCTGAGTCACCCCAATAGAAATTACTGAATGATATTATTGTATTGCTTGAATTAAAATTGTTGATTGATACACATGTAATATTATGATATCTACATTCTTTCTTTTGGTGTGGTTGTAAAAGATCTTCATGATTACAGAAAGGAATAATATTTTTTATATAATATAATATATAATACAAAATTGAACAAAAAAATCCCAAAGTACCCAAATTCACCCTGTGTGAAAAGAGGTCAGAAGATGAAGAATATTGAAAATTTCAAGACGACATCTTTTCCAAAGACAGCCATGCATATTGCAACAAGACAATGCAAAACCACACTGTGCACACATTACAAATGCATGGCTGCGGGTGGGGGTGCTGGACTGGCCTGCATGCAGTCCAGACTTGGCCACAATAGAGAATATGTGGCACATTTAAAAATGCGACAACGGAGACCCTGTACTGTTGCACACCTTACTTAAGACTTGTTTGCAGGAAGAATGGGACAAAATGACCCCTGAAATGCTTCATCACTGGGTGTCTTGAGTCCCTAAACGTCTTTAACGTGTTGTGAAAAGGCATGGCAACATTACAAAGTGATAAATGCTTCACTGTCCCAACTTTTTGGAAATATGTTGCAAGAATCAAAATTAAGAATTTTGAAAAACAATACAATTCATGAGGTCAAACATCAAATAATGTACTTTTGTATCGTATTTATTGTAACAAAGGTCAAAGATTATTTATAAATCCCTGTTCTGTTTAAATTTTAAATTTAACATACCGTCCAAACTATTTCTGATTTGGGGTTGTATATATTACATCATACTGTGTGATATATTTTTTTATACTACATAATATATCTTATGTTGTTTTTTTATTATATGGTATATTTAATGTTTTAATATTGAAATAGTTAGATATAATTTTTTTTAAACATGAAGGGATTACATCACATGATTTGAGAATTATTCATGTTTCCAGGCATCCGCAACATTGTAGCAAAGATCATCAACAACAGAGACATCACAGACATCAAAGACATCACAGTGACTTAGTCATACTTTACAGACTGAGGAACAGAAACTACTCAGTGCAATCAGAGCATGCGACAGAACAACTGCAACAAACACTTGATTAGTGAACAGCCGAGACTCAGAGCTCGAGAACATGAAGCTGGAACGCAGGCACCTTGCTCTTACGGCCCTGATGAACAGCAGGGAGAGCAGATGGAATGATGACATGAGACGGATGCAGGCGGAGATTGCATCATTAGAGATTGAATTGAGGAATGCCAAGGCGATGCAGGGAGTAGACTCAGGGTATATACAGTTCCTGACAAATCTCTCCAAAAAGCAGCAGGTCGACGTGCAGAACATGCAAGAGGAGTTAATTGACTACAGGATGAAGGTTGAGGCTGTCACCCGTGAAAAAGAAGAACTAATGGACACTTTTGAAAGTGTAAAGGCCGCGCTGGCCTTTAAGAATAATCAGCTCATGGCAGAACTGAAGGCCACGCAATTTGAGATCCTGCAGAGCAATGATGATTACCAACTTCAGATTATGGATCTGGAGAAGCAGCGATGGAGTGAGCGGTTAGAGAAAGACGTCTGCATTCAAAGAATCGAGGAGCTGGAGAGTGTGGTTGAAGCTACGGAGAGGAATGTGGTTCAACTAGCAGGGGGACTCAAAAAGAATGTTGAGCTCAAGGAAAAGCTGGAGACCATGCAGACTCAGATCCAACCGAGTGAGACTGACTAGGACCTTATTGGGAAGCTCTGGATGATCAGCTCAGGAGTGAGAAGGTGGGGAAGGATACCTGCCTCCAAAAAAACAAGGAGCTGGAGACAGTGGTTGAAGCCATGGTTGGGGAGAGAGAGAGAGAGAGGGAGACACAGAGAAAGACAGTGTGTCATGTGTCGTGTGTGTGTACCAGATGCTTGGTGCATGTTTGATGCAGTTTCATGAAGAGCAACAATTTTACAGATGTTGAAATTAGTCACATAACTTTATTCAAGATAAACATTTTAACAGGAGATAAGCAGAAATTATTAACCTCACCACAAACTTTTATATTTTTTGATTTTTCCACAGCTATAAATGGTCCAACAGATTTTCTTCAATGCTTACACACCAGACTTTTATACAGATCGGCATAACAGGCAAACATCACAGAAGACGTGTGTTAGGAAATAACAGGTGTGTGTAGTAAAATAAATTATGGTTGAATGCCATTTAGCTGTTTTTAGTATCATGTACTGTCAGTGTTAAAGCCATTGACCAAGACCTGTGCTTTCGCTACTGTCAGAAGTCAAGATGTTTGTTGTGAAAAAGCCCAGTTGATAAAATACTCCCTACGCGTGTGTTTCCTGTGTTGCCACCAGTGTTTTATTATCAAGAGAGAGTGAGAGGTTCAGTAAACTGGGAGTGTAGATATGGGGGATATGGCAACATAAAATATGTTTGAGCACGGGAGAAAAAGTATAAAAACACAACTCTGGTCAGCATTGGTGTCAATCCTCAGCTGCAAAACAATACAGAAGATTATGAGTTGAGATTTACTAATGACATTAAAGTTTAGATTTTATGCCACATTTATGTCCAACAATTTATGTCCAAATGCAAAGTTGTCATTAAAAAGAGAACACACACACAAAAAAAAGTATTGTCCTCACCTTTCACATTCATCCAAGCAAAGAGATGAGCATGACCACACCCATGAACTGTGTGAAGAGGATGAGTGGAGTGAAGAAGGACCACACTGGCCACAGTGCTATGTTAAAGCTGAGAGAGAAGGACACATGTTACTTCCATACACACAAATACTGAAACACAAAAACGGCTGCCTCCTCCTACACTGTCATGGTTTACAGTCTCAGCTTGTTTTGTCATGGGATTGGTTTTACTACATAGTTTAGTTAAAATAAAATCTTGATGTTTAAGCATTTTAATATAATTTTAGACAATTGTTTGTTACTTTTATGTTTCAACATGACAGCTAGAAGCCTATGAGACACTTGATTTTGGGGCATATACCGACGAACTACATTATTTCTTGTCATGACAACGTTATCTTGTTAGATTATCACATTCAAAAAGGGAGATGTATAGTATGTTAAATGTTGTGATAAACATCTGATGCTGATCTTCTTGTTTGTTTTCAAATACAGCGTCCTATATTTTACCTGGTATTAAACTAAAAGGAAAGTACTTTGTTAAAGCAATTCACGGTTACGCTTTTTTGTGTTTTACCTGCATGATGCAGCAATAAAGGCGGCGGTGGTGAGGGGAGGAATGGCAGGATATTCTTGGTCATAGTTCTGGATCCCTTTGAACCACTCCAGGTATACAATACAAAACATGGCCAGCGACAGGCAGATCCCAAGGAGTACCAGACCCACAAAGAACCACCAGCTGGGGAAAATAGGGTTTAGAAAGAGGGAGGAGGTTACTGAAGATCGGAAATTAATCTGCTGAGATTTACTGAAGCTGTTCAACTACAAATGGTGAAGTTAACAATGATACACGAACTTCCCACTTGTATCAAATGTCACTGGTATCATTTACTGGTCGACCTACTGAGAAAGTAAAACAAAAACATGTGCACTTTGTTTTGTTACATGAGCGTCCACACCTTCCACAACAACAGAAGATTACGCTCTCTGTGTGAAGGTTATTTAGACAAAGTAACGAAACTAAAGATAAGTCGCAGTACGAAATTGACCTCATACATATGTAATATTTTACCTGCTGTGTGTTTATAAAGTAGGGTACAGAGATGTGTGAATGTAATCTGGGGGGGAGTTTCATCAGTCGTCTCCATAACTCAGTCACCTTTTGATATTATCGTTCTCCATGATGTTTTGGAGGAACTCAACATAGTAGGTCACAGCTATAGATGCCACGACCCAGAAAACGGAGTGTCTGTTAATGCGAGGAAGAGGTTTGGCATCTTTTTCCTCCGGACCTGAAAGATAATCGAAAACAACAACGTCATAAAGTCTTAGAGTTGGAGCTTCATCCATGTGTCCACTTTGAGAGCACAATTGAATCCATGACAACTTGAAAGCAGAAATTGAAGTACAGATTATAGGAAATGGATTCATAGCTTATCACGTTTAATTAGCCCTCAACAATCCTTTGGCCCTCAATATTTTAGACAGTCTTGCATTATTTTACCATTGATTAGATGGGTAATATATAAAGTTAGCACAGTAGTACTATGTAACAAAAACACACTACATTCAAATTAAAGTAGTCAGTGAAAGAATTACAGTATAGTTCACTATTTACTACCAACTGAGATTTGTCCTGGTTCAATAGAATATGCCAAATCCCAAGCTTTTGAATTTCAGGAGCTTAAGAGGTGAATCTGATCGTTTTCCAAAAGATAATCTTACTTCTCCGAGAGCTATTAATCTCTATAATTTACTGGTTAATTAAACATATCATAGCTGGTTGTTGGCTGATGAAGTGCTGCTGTGCTCTGTGCAGAGTTCACAATGAACTCCATGCCTCCATGCCCCAGACACATAGTTGACCTGCATCTTTAATGAAAGGTTTGACCAGTGGTCCATCTTGTTTACAAGATATACTATAGCAAGCCAGCTCACCTGAAAGACCACTGGCGGCACGTAAACTGGAATAACCGCAGACGCTGATATGAAAGGGATGACCGCTCAACAAATGCTCGGTCTGTTGCTTGTATTACAGTGATCGGTTTACACTGGCAAAGAGATGGCCCTTTGACAAGAGACAATGTAGGAGCCAAGTTCCCTTGTACTATGAGGCTGGGCTGACACAGCTCACAGTCAAAAGAATCAAGAATTGTTGAGTATCTGCCAGTCAACGCCTCGGAGTTGAACAATCGTCCACTGTACAAGCTGCATACAAACCGCTTATAGAATTAAAATGTTGCAGTCACACATTCTGTTGTTTATTGGCTAAACTCAGCTCCCAGTTTATTAGGTACACCCCGATGAAAACTAATGAAGGAGTCCAACCGTGAACAACACTTTGAAATTAAAATGTCCATGGTTTGCGGAGACTGTTTAGTGTTGACTTTTATTTAGAAGGATGCAGTGTGTGATGCTGTTGATTTGTGTTGTGTTATATTTGAAAGTCTTTCCATTATTGCGTCTAACCCATTTTGTAACAATGAGGGTACAGGCTTGACACATCCAGCAGTTTCCAACAAACACATGGCATCCTTCCTCACACTGTGGTTCACTGCAGGTCTCCTGAATAAGGCTGCGTTAGCTTTAGCTTGGTGTTCCAATTAAACTGACGACTGAGTGCATCACTAGTGGCAGCTCGTTACAGTTTCGTGAAGGGAAAAGTTCAATTTGTTTCCACACCGTGATGACGACACACTGTTCGTTCAACAGTTTGAGCCGTTGTGATTTCTTTTAGTTAGTCAGCAGGCTGTGTTGAGCATTTACAGTCGGGATGTCAGCGCCCAAACCAGAAATGAGTTATCACTGTGTTTACAACGTTAGCTCTGAAAGAAAACCCGGCTAATAACGTCAGCCACCACGTGTCTTACTCTTTTCATCTTTGTCACCCGCTGTCGTCGTTTGCATAAGCAATTCCGCATCTCTCTTGAATCGGTTCCGCAGTGTTGACAGCTCACTGTCGTTCAGCATGGTGTTGTTGATGCTATCAGTAACTAGCATCAGCTCTGAAAGCTAAGTGACCACTTGAAGGCACTTCCTGTTAGATGCAGAGTCGCCTTTCTATGACGCACTTGACAGCTACAGTTGTATTTTTCTTCTCTTTATTTATACAAATGTAGTTAAAGAAAAACAATATCAATCAGGTAAATAAACATTTCATTTATTAGTTGTATCAAGATTAAAGGTTAAACAAACAATAGAACAGTTACATTAAAATGTAAAGGGGAGGTCCACACAGTTTTAGTTCACAGTGTGTAATTAAATCTAAGCATATTTTAAATTATACCAATCATTTGGTGCAAATCTATATTTGTTACCTTTGAAAATAAGTAAATTAAACTGACATGTTCATTATAGAAAACAATGTTCAGTTTTCCTCCATTTACATTATAAGTATAGATGCTAAACTTATATATTAAAGTATTATATACAACAAAAATGTAACTATGGCATTAACTGTATATCATTTATTAAGCAGAAACAGTTACCTTTAAATTTGTCAGTATAAGAACAATACCGTATTGCTTCATCAAACAAAGGGGACTGTTAGTAGGAGTATCCTAATCATGGTTTTGTTTTAAAATACAAAACCATGTTAAATACAGATTAATAACCATGGCAGAAATTAGTAATTTGACCATATTTAATTAAACCCTGGTCGTTAATATATTTTATTGTCTTACTGTTTATATGCTTATATGCGCCAACATGAAAACATTATAAAAATTAGACTTCTATATGTTTGGTCTTATTTGTGTTGCATAATTATAAGTGGTTATTTATCATGAAGTTTATGTTGATACTGTAAAATATCAAGCCTAAATTACAGTTCTTTGTCATGGTGATTTGACATTGACATTTTTTAACATACAGTGCCTTGCATAAGTATTCACCCCCTTTGGACTTTTCTACATTTTGTCATGGTATAACCACAGATTAAAATTTATTTCATCGTGAGTTTATGTAATGGACCAACACAAAATAGTGCATCATTTGGAAGTGGGGGGAAATATTACATGGATTTCACAATTATTTACAAATAAAAATCTGAAAAGTGTTGAGTGCATATGTATTCACCCCCTTTACTGTGAAACCCCTAACAAAGATCTGGTGCGACCAATTGCATTCACAAGTCACATTTGCAAGTCACATAATTAGTAAATAGGGTCCACCTGTCTGCAATTTAATCTCAGTATAAATACACCTGTTCTGTGACGGACTCAGAGTTTGTTGGAGATCATTACTGAACAAACAGCATCATGAAGACCAAGGAGCTCACCAAACAGGTCAGGGATAAAGTTGTGGAGAAATATGAAGCAGGGTTAGGTTATAAAAAAATATCTAGAGCTTTGAACATCTCTCTGAGCACCATAAAATCCATCATAAGAAAATGGAAAGAATATGGCACAACCGCAAACCTACCAAGAGGAGGCCGTCCACCCAAACTGAAGAGTCGGACAAGGAGAAAATTAATCAGAGAAGCAACCAGGAGGCCCATGGTTACTCTGGAGGAGTTGCAGAGATCCACAGCTGAGGTGGGAGAATCTGTCCACAGGACAACTAATAGTCGTCTACTCCACAAATCTGGCCTTTATGGAAGAGTGGCAAGAAGAAAGCCATTGTTGAAAGGGATCCATAAAAAATCCAGTTTGGAGTTTGCCAGAAGCCATGTGGGAGACACAGCAAACATGTGGAAGAAGGTGCTCTGGTCAGATGAGACCAAAATTGAACTTTTTGGCCTCAATGCAAAACGCTATGTGTGGCGAAAACCCAACACTGCCCATCACCCTGAGCACACCATCCCAACAGTGAAACATGGTGGTGGTAGCATCATGCTGTGAGGATGCTTCTCTTCAGCAGGTACAGGGAAACTGGTCAGAATAGAGGGAAAGATGGATGGAGCCAAATACAGGGAAATCCTTGAAGAAAATCTGATGCAGTCTGCAAAAGACTTGAGACTGGGGCGGAGGTTCATCTTCCAGCAGGACAATGACCCTAAACATACAGCCAGAGCTACAAAGGAATGGTTTGGATTAAAGAATGTTAATGTCTTAAAATGGCCCAGTCAAAGCCCAGACCTCAATCCAATAGAGAATCTATGGCAAGACTTGAAGATTGCGGTTCACAGACGGTCTCCATCCAATCTGACTGAGCTTCATCTTTTTTGCCAAGAAGAATGGACAAACCTTTCCATCTCTAGATGTGCAAAGCTGGTAGAGACATACCCCAAAAGACTTGCAGCTGTAATTGCAGCGAAAGGGGGTTCTACCAAGTATTGACACAGGGGGGTGAATACTTATGCACCCAACAGATGTCAACTTTTTTGTTCTCATTATTGTTTGTGTCACAATAAAATTTATTTTGCACCTCCAAAGTACTATGCATGTTGTGTTGATCAAACGGGAAAAAGTTTATTTTAGTCTATTTGAATTCCAGTTAGTAACAGTACATAATGGGAAAAAGTCCAAGGGGGGTGAATACTTATGCAAGGCACTGTACATATCAGATGATATATTGGTATCTGCCCCAAAGATCCGTTTCAATCAGGTTCCAACAGTTAATGTTTTTTTATAGTTCCTCCTAAAGATCATCTTGATACCAACAGCATTAAAAAACTGTACCACCAGGCTGGGGAAATTTATATAAGCTTAAAGGGTAACTGAGGATATTTGCACAAAAAAGAGGTCTGACCAAGTCTATTTGCTCCCATTCCTCAACAACTTTGTAGAATGCATAGTAGCTGGCTCCATTCCAGAGTTTATCTTGAACGTCTACCTTTACACAGTGCTGGCAAGAATCTGACACTGCCGATACCTTTGTCCCATTTTACTCCCAATTAAAAACTTTCCAAGAAAAGGCTAAGATGTGTTTTGTAAAGAAAAGTGAATAATACTTCAAGTGGAGGTTGATCCCTCGCTTGTCAACAGCTGATCGCTTTTATGCCAGTTTATTAGGTAGACTAAAAAAAACAATTGTAAAGTAATATAACAGTCTTGTAATAATGAAGGTTCAGCAACAGTTCCACAAGTAGAAAGGAGTGGTTACACAGACAAGACAAACAACAAGCAGCTATGCAAGCATTTTATTTTTGTTATTAATCAAACTTTTCTTTTCGAAGACAGTTTCTTTCAGATGCTGTAGTGCCTCTATTTTGTGTTTAATATTTCAGGTAGCCTACCGATTAACTTGTGAAAGTCATTCTTCAAATAATTATGGCTGCCATTAAGTTCAATGCTCAAGGATCAAACTGACCCTTCATATCAAAAGTTAGTGGCCACAGTTCATCAGGACATATTTAATGGCAGAAATGAGACTGATGTGGAGACCCAGATTCGCTTTGCGACAGTGGAGACAGGCTCAGTGTCAGTTTTTCTGAGAATCCTGTGGGGTCTGGATTAGTCCAACGGCAGACTAGAAAACACCATTTTAATACTAGCAAACCTGAGTAACAGCTTGACTAATACCCAAAGTATCTAATATACAATTACAGGTAAGCAGTGTGATGAATGAGCATCAGTGTTGAACCTGCAGGGATTAGCAGAGCTTCATAAAGCTGGGCAGATTTCCTCCTGTAGCTCCTCCTGTGTGTATGTGTGTGTGTATGTGTGTGTGTGTGTGTGTATATGCGTGTGTGTGTGTGTGTGTGTACACGGGTAAAGAGGCTGCTCATTCTAGCGGCTGAAAATCAGACAGCATTAAAACTTCACCTGATGCTGACACCAAGCATCTTACTTCTATGGAGCTTCTGTGTCCACAGCCAAGTGAACCCCGTTCGGGGTGCCGAGGAATGTGCATTAGCTTCGTCCCGTGTGAGAGTCAAATTCACCTCGGGTGCACCTCTCCTGTTTCCCTTCCCCCACTCCAACACCCAATCCCGCAGATAAGGTGCCATTTCCCAGCCTTACTGTGGCCTTGGAATGTAGAGAGAGTCATTGTCTATCACAATTGTCATTTTATACGTTAAAGAACAAAGCCGTGTTCTTGGATAGTTTGTAAAGCCGACCGGCTCCACTGAAATCAGAAACAAGACACATTCATCGCTTATAAAATGGTTTAATCTTCAAGATTATGCCATCTGTATAAAAACATCCCGGGAGGATGACAGACAAGAAACTCCTTTCAATTTTAAAAGTCTATGAACAAATATATTTCATGCCAGAGGTGTGAGATACACAAGTCTACTTTACAAGTTTAACTCGGTCTTTCAAAACTCTAAACGTGGGATTTTTTGTGATCTTCTTGTTGAATAGTGCCAGAACCTCCTCTTCCGTTTTAAAATTTCCATCAGCAGTGAACGAATAGTAGGCAGCCAAAATCTGTGTAAACCACAAAAAATAAATTTAACCAAAGGTAAGTTCAGAGGAACAGGCAGGGTGTAGAAGATAGATGGGATGCAATGCAAACAAAGAATTACAGAGTAAGACACTCCATGGGTGCATTCGAATCGTCCATTTTGCATAGGAACCTTCCTAACTGAGTGAAATGACCCGGAAGTATTTCAGCGACTGCCATTATAAGAGCTATTCTAATTCTCTAAAGGATAAGCAAAAGCTTCCTAAGTTCTCTCATTAAGTATAGGAAACATCAAACAATCCTTTATGAAAGGATTGGAGAGAAAGAAAATGCCGCCCCGCAATTCTTTGCCGCAGCAACATTTATAGCAATGCAACATTATATTTACACCTGGAAACACCCATGTTCTCATGACATGATCCAGAAATAATGTGAATCCTCACATGATCGTATGAGCTCCTGATTTCTTCTCTGTCACAACTGTCCAGTCAAGAGTCATAGCGATCAACAAGCTGATTGAACGTATAGTTCACTATATCCTTATCAGTCTTAAATATTCACGTTTTTCAATCCCTTGAATGTGGAATGGATACAATATTTTTGGTGTCTACTTATACAAGGTTTTTTCCACTTATACCCCTCACATTATTTCTACATTTCAGTCCTGTTAGTTTAATTTTATTCCTCATCAAATCTGTTTTGTTGTTCTTTCCTGTAAGTGATGATTTAAATGTTCGCTCTATATGAGCTGAAAACCTATTTGCTCAGGACGTGTTATTTTGTTTTAATTGGAAACTTTGTTATAAAGTACCGTACATTTTGCGTTATAAATAAAGTTGTTATTCTGTCGGATTTTCTCTGCATTGTGGTTCTTCCGACTACTACAGCTTCTCCTTCACATCTTTCCATGACCTCTTGACATATTCCATTGGGTTCAGGGAAGTGGTTAGGAAAGGAGATTATTTGGACTTTCAGAATGCACCCATGTCTCACAAGTCTCACCTTCTTCCTGAGTTTCTTCACTGGAAGTTCCTGGTCAACTGAGTCTTTCAGCACAGCCTTGATATTCCCTTTCCAGTTGAATTTGCCTGTAAGATGATCAGAACCATCAATTGTCTTCTAGTGTGGAGAGTTTTCACTGATGGTCATTTCTCAAACAAAGAAACAACGACACTGACCCCTGGTGGCTTCACTGTTTAACTTCATCATGTATCTCTAACAAGGCATTGTTCCAAGATATGAACCAGCCACATTACCTTTGGGGGCTTTTTGGTCCTCAGTGTCCTCTGACACGTGTTCGTCAGCAGACTCTGCTGTTTCAACAACTGGGAAAGAGAAGGAAGAAAAGTTGAATTGTAAGTGCATCCTGAAATACACAAACCTACACTTCAACTCAAAAATAGACTGATGAGGATGAATGTGTCAAAATTATAAACTTTTTAAAATACATAATCAAAAGTGCCAAATTTCTACAGATGGATTAGTATTTGAGCGTTTCCTTAAGACCCTAATTCTTGACCTACATTTGAATTGAGGGCAACTGGATTTAGTTTTAGATACTGAAAACATTTCACCTCTCATCCAAATAATTCTTCAGTTCTGACTGGGTGCAGGGGACCCCCAGGACTTTAACCTCTAAAACCTCTATGGGGTCTTAATCAAGGAATGGTTACAAATCTCCTTGAAAAGGGAAAGTGATTGCGGGTGGCTGTGGCTGAGGGGTAGAGTGGTCGTCCTCCAACCTGTAGGTAGGCGGTTCGATCCCCAGTCTGACCCATCTGCATGCAAAAGTGTCCTTGGGCAAGATGCTGAGCCCTGAATGGCCCCCCCATAGAATAACAAAGTGCTGCGAATAGATGCACTGTATGAATGGGTGAATGTAAAACTGTACTGTAAAGCGCTTTGAGTGGTCATCAAGACTAGAAAAGTGCTATATAAATACAAATCCATTTACCAACCAACCATGTAGGAAGTTACGTGATATTTTCCTCTGTTGCAGGATTCAGTGTTTCCCTTTACTTACTCGAAGAAGCCTCTCGGACGAAAGGTGAAATAGGTGAAGTTTTAGGCCAGTTGCCCTCATTTCAACCCTTCCTGAATAATCACCTGAGAATCTTCACAGACAACTTACTCTTAATTTTCTTGTTTGACGTCTCGTTTTCAGCGTTGTGCCCGTTCTGCTCTTCATCTTCTTCATTGCTGCGCTTTCTCTTTTTGTCCTTTTTCTTATTTTTGCCTCTCTGGACTCCCTCTCCCTCTTGTGTGTCGGTTTTTTCTTTGTTTTTCGGAGCTTTCTTGTTCTTCTGCTGACGGGCCTCTTTACGCTCCTTTTTGTTCAGCTTCTTCTTCTCAACACCTGGCTGTCCAGCTTGCTCTTCATTCCCATTAGTTTGAATCTGGACTTCAGGAGCTGCCGGTTCATCTTTTTTAGTCTGCCGGGGGACCTCTGGAGCCTGTCAGGTTGTGAATGAAAATTAACTTAGATGTTGAAGACACTGGAATCTTATTTTTTCTATACCTTGAGATAACTTATTACACCAAAACAGCAGAAGGAAAATCACATTAAGAAGGACATGTCTTTTCCTTATCTAATGGCTTCAGATCCAAACTACGTATCAACAATCTTTAAATACTGTAAAGAGACTATGGCTGTCATGTAGGGCTGTGCAATTAAT
Source organism: Pleuronectes platessa (assembly GCF_947347685.1). NCBI lineage: Eukaryota > Metazoa > Chordata > Actinopteri > Pleuronectiformes > Pleuronectidae > Pleuronectes > Pleuronectes platessa. The sequence continues at coordinate 20,853,643 of NC_070627.1, forward strand.
CGAATTTTAATCGTGATATGATATTTGGGTCAAACGAACTCCAAACTACTATAATCGAGTTGAAACGATTAATTTGGAATTTTATTCGAAAGAAACACGCATTGGCAATTTGGTCCTTCCCCCAAAAGCATTCAACGCGGCCTAGCTGACTGGCACTCACTCTCAAGCAGCTGTAAAGTGAAGGAGACGAGTTGTTTGTGAAGTCACCGGCGTTATTGAAAAAACAGGCAGAGGGAGGGCAGCCCCGTTTGATCGACAAAAAGGGTAGAAAAAGTTATCTTGTATGGGAACACTTCGGATTTGAAGAATCCAACGAGGAACAGCCCTACACAACGTAGCGGCAGTGCCGTGCAGCGCTATTCTCAAGCGTGCAGCCGCCTGGCTGTTCACACCGGACCCGCATTCCTCCGCGCCGGTCAGCCCGCGATTCTCCACTTGTTGTTGTATGCAACCCGTTCAATGTAGGGGTTCGGAGAAATAATGAATAAATGAATCATGTTTTCAAACTCAAAAATACTCGTTTGAATAATCGTGATTCCAATATTGTCCAAAATAATGGTGATTATGATTTTTTTCAAATGACCCTACTGTCATGGATTTTATTTTTGGCAACATGTTCATTTACAATTTAGAAAGTCATTCCAATAGAGTTTAACTATTATCCAACATCTGATATTACCTTGATGCAAAATATATATATATATATTTATGCGATATGTTTACATTGATTTTAGAGCCAATTGTTGCATTTAATCTGGATTTGAACAGTGAAATAGTAAACTTAGAGCAGCTGAACTTACACTGTCGGCTGCAGCAAGGATGTTCCACACTTCATCGTGAAGGTTGGTGTTGGTTATTTTAAGACTGTTCCTCATCCAGTTCTGAAGGAGAGACACTACATGAAAACAATGACGCTCCTGGCCACCAGACAGTGTGCTCAACAAAGGAAGAAACTGCTGGTGCAGGTGGAAGAAGCTCTGACCTGAAACTTGGCCTTCTTTCTCGGGACATTGTCGTACACGCTGACTTGTTTGAGCACGTCCCTTAGCTTCGCACTGATATCGGGTTTGTCCATGGCCTCGTTTACTTTCTACAGTCAAGAGAAATGTCAAGTTAGACTTAAAAATAGCACGGACACAAACACTGCTTTTATTATTTCATCACATAGATGGGAGATCATTTCTGTGCATCTCACCTGAATCCATTGCTGCTGCTTCACATCTCCCTTGTTTGCCTTTGCCTCGAAGCCTTTGCCTCCATACTTCTGATCTTCACTGATGCATTTAAGGTGGTTCTTGTAGTCATCGCCCCTGTTCACAGAGAAACAGCAGAGCACTAATTAAACTGCTTCTGTAATAAAGTGAGTGGTGAGTAAACAGGAACAGGGGGAAGGCAGGAAACACTCGGTCGTTACCAGAAATCTTTTCCACAGTCGATGCAGGACAGGACCTGGCAGCCCCGGCACATGTTCACGTGCTTATCAACCTGAGCTTTCTTCAGGGACTCACCGCAGGCGTTACAGGTGAAAAACACCATTTTCTAACGCCACTAATAGACCTAAATTATCCCAACTCAAAACAAACCCGGTGCAATCCTCATGCGACGCCGCTCTGTCCGCAGGGCTAGCTAAAGTTAGCCACAGAAAGACGAGTATTGTTATCCAAAGCTGACAAGTGTTACGCTAAGCTAACAGCTGTAAATAGCAGGAGGGTTATCGACACATATAAACGAGTCTCTGCGTTAAACTAGTTTTGCTTCTAAATCTCATTTAAAACTGCGACACGCCTGCACTCTTCCATCCGCGGAAACTTTCCAAAACACACGTGACGGCGGAGACACGCTGTAGCCGCATTAATAGTCTTCCGTGGGCAAATGCAATCAAATAAAGGTTCTGATACCAATGAAGTCTAATACCATCCAAACGCCCTTTCAATGAAATGTTGTGTACAGACTCGTTTAGCAGGTAAGCCTCGTTTTCTTGTCAAGTTAAAGCATGTCACACAATCATCTTCCGAAACTATGCTTTTTTCCGCCCCCGTTTCGTGTTTCAGCGGCTCGAAAAATAAGCTACACCCGGAAGTGACGCAAAATCCTCGCACTCGAGAAGTGACCCATCATCCAAATAAGAGGTGGAAACCTAATGCTGCTGCTATAACACAGGTCTGGACCCGGGTCTGGGCTGATCTGTGTCGCTGATGTGAACAAACAACATCAGACTTCCAGTGTGGGGGAGACAGTTCTTTGTTTAGACTGACAACTCTCATCCCTGGGGCTAGTTTGTTAGCTTAGCTTTCTGTTCGCCTGTTTGGGACGTTCGTCCAATTTTTGCATGGGTGGTCTCATAGCACAGACACAGATTTCTGCCTGGCTGTATGACCTGTATGATTTATAGTTTATGTGTGAACACTAACTTTTGGAACAATGTTGGCAGAACTCTTTGCATGACTTTGTGGTTTTTACCAGTTTGCATTTCAACAGTTAACAGATCAGAGGGATAATTAATAACTGTGTGTGTGTGTGTGTGTGTGTGTGTGTGTGTGTGTGTGTGTGTGTGTGTGTGTGTTTTTTAAAGGAGCAGTCGGAGCTAAGTGACCATGGACACTCTGTCCAGCCACAGCTCGTACCTCCTGCAGCAGCTCCAGGAGCAGAGGATTCAGGGGCTGCTGTGTGACTGCATGCTGGTGGTCAAAGGCGTCTGCTTCAAAGCCCACAAGAATGTCCTGGCTGCTTTCAGCTCCTACTTCAGGTGCGTTTATATGACCACGTTCAGACCTGGTGGAAACCTCCTTCCTGAGGGATCCAATCACAAGTGGTCAGTGGTCACTGCAAAGCTCACTCCAAACTTGTCTTCATTGAGTCCCAAGACCCGATCTCTCAGACCACATTCGGATGTGGTCACTAACCCTTTCAGCTGTTTGAATGCAAATGCCTCCTGAGCCACATAGGAACCGTGAGAGTTTCACATTCTCCATGCTCCAAAACTCCATGCTGCGCATTGATTCTTTCAGCCACTCCCTGTATCTAATGCTCGCTCTGACACATCTATACGTTCATAATGGGTTAAAAGTAAACCATTTGGTGTTCACAAACAGAAATTACATACATGATTATTTGCATATAGAGTGGAAAGTTATATCCGATCACAAGTGGTCACAGGAGGCACATTCAGGAATCATTTTAATTCCAGGTGGGAAGTCTGTCCTATTGTGTTTGGATTTCTCAGGATGGATGTTAATACCAGCTCTGAGCACCTTCGATAGTTAATCTCCAGGCACCTGAATATGTGTGAATACCCACTTTTCACTGTTTGATCTTTTCAGGTCTATATTCCAAAGTTCCCCCAGTCAAAAAAACGAGGTGTTCAACTTGGTTATCCAGGATGTCAGTGGCATCGGCCACATATTGGACTACATGTACACTTCTCACCTCGACATCAATCAAGATAACGTACAAGCGCTCCTGGACATTGCTCAGTGCTTACAGGTTCCAAACGTGCAGAGCATGTGCAACGCTTTCCTCAAGCCTTGTCCTCCACCAGTGGAGATCCCATCGTTTTCCCTCCCAGGCATGCTGAGCTCTGAGCACGACTGCCTCTTGGGAAGCAGTCTTCCTCACGATGTCGACCTCCACTGTCCCTCTGAAGCCCAGAGGCCTGGCCTCGTCACTGACCTGGACCACCCCAAAAGGCTGCCAGTTTCTGGGTCTAACAGCAGCTCTAACTATGACACAGCTGGCGTCACTCAGGCACCTATAGAAAAACAACTAGTCCATGGCTACAAGCTCCGTAACTTCTATAGTAAACAGTACTTCAAAGAAAGTGCAATTCAGACAATTAATGCAGCAAATCAAGGCCCAGGTCCTTTGGTGGTGGTGGAGGAGCAGCAGTGTCAGCTCGGGGTAAACCAGGGAGGCAACAACACACCTGTATGCTCAGGGAACAAAGCTCAGCCTAATCCTCCCAGCACATCTGTGGCAGTGGAGAAGAACCCTGTCTCCTCTCTCACACCCTCAGACAATTTAAATGCTCCAAACTGTGACTCAGCAGACCCCATGTTCAACGGGCCAGTGCGCCCCAAGAAGGCTGTTTACCTGAAAAAATACAACTACCTGAGGTCTCAAAAAGCTTTGGAGGAGATGTGTGCTGAGTCTGTCAGCGAGCCCGTCCTCAGCTTACCCAAAGAGAGTCATCAAGAGGAGCCTGTTGTCCAGACTGAAACGCCAGCTGCTCCAACTGAGGAAGTAACTGCAGGCGAGGGGAAGGTTCCTGAGACGGCGACAGAGCCACGACAACCCAGTCCTCCACCTGTGACCCAAGAAGAGCAAAGTCTGAAGCCGCAGCAGCAGACGGGACACAAGCAGTACTGTTGTGATGTGTGTGGGAAGATTTTTAAGCACCCAAGCAACCTGGAACTGCACAAGCGCTCTCATACTGGTATTTACAGTTAATAATGACAAAATAGCACATATCAGTTAAGCCAACGATTCTGTATGATTTATAGTATCAATATTTTTCGAGCCAAAGTCTATGTTTGTTGTTGCAGGTGAGAAGCCCTTCCAGTGTAATGTTTGTGGGAGATACTTCTCACAGGTACAGTTTGGTGTATAATTCTAATTTAGCAAAGTTATTCTTAGGTGCCCAGACTATGTTGATATATTTAAGTAATTTCTTTACAGGCTGGAAATTTACAGACTCATTTGCGGCGACACTCTGGAGAGAAACCGTACATCTGTGAGTTATGTGGAAAAAGGTGAAGAATCTCCTATTTATCGCATTTTCTCATTTAAATTCCCATTTTCCCCCATTTCCCTTTCACCTGTATAGAAATTTTAGATACTTAGTGCCCCATTAATAAAATGTTTATCTGTGATGTTCAGCTTTACAGCATCAGGTGATGTCCACCGTCACAAAGTGGTCCACACAGGAGAGAAGCCACATCTCTGTGATATATGTGGTCGAGGTATGAGACCTCTCTCAACATAACTCATCTAATTTTTTACAAGATAAACCATAAACTTGCTTAAGCTTGTATAATTTACAGCTATCTTTAAAACTGCAAAACATTTTGTGTTCGTCTGATTGTTGTTAAACTCTCTGTAAAATCTCTATTCCTCAGGGTTTAACAACTTGAGCAATCTCAAGGAGCACAAGAGGACTCACGCCACAGACAAGACGTTCACTTGTGACCAGTGTGGAAAATCTTTCAACACGCACAGAAAGCTTCTGAAGCACAAGACGCGCCACGCTGGAGAAAAACCACACAGCTGTGCCACATGTGGTAAGGAGCCGTGTATTTCTAGTGGGAAACTGGTTTCCACGTCTTGATTTTGCAGGTTTTAATAGAGACATAGTTGTGCTCAAAATATTAAATCATTTTATTTACTATTGAAAATTATAACCTTGCTCAAAAGCCTTAACTTATTGTGATGGCTTAGTCTGTTCTGTTTGCCATTATTTCTATTTCTTATTCATTCATATCTTTTTCCTCAAACTGGTCTGTTAAAAGTGAAAATAGCTTAACAGGAACATAAATCTAGTTATTTATTGAAACATATTTTTCCAAGCAGTATGATGTACCACTAGCCACCAGATATGAATGTCAGATATTTAGTCATTTCCTGCAGCAGGGTCAATCATTTTGATTCTTAATAAATTGGTTTCTCAGAAAAGGTTTATTTTCTATCTGAGAGTTTAAAAATAAGAGCTTTTCACAGATATATTGGTATCAGCGTTGATTTAACAGAATATAAAATTCAAAAAATATGTGCAGTTATGGAAAAAAATACACATTAATTCAAGTTCTACAATTTTAAATTGTATTTGTGTTTTCTTTTCATTTCTAGTTATTTATGGTAAAGTTTACTATTAACATGACAAATATCAAACCTCAGTTTCATTTCTTTCTCATAAGGGATTGATGAAGGGATCATTCCCCTATATATATATATATATATATATACCAGCTGATATATGAGTATTTTAACTTTTCTTACTCTCTAATGTTGGTGTCAGCATCGGCCTTCAAAAATCATTGTCGGGTTCAAGTAAGAAAGATTGAGAGCATATTTGAAACTCACCCTGTAAGGCTCAACCCCTACCTTGTCTTAATAAGTATCTCTGTATAGACCATAGCTAAAGTGTGCAATTTGTTTTAAACTTCATTTGTATCTTTAATGCAGGGAAGTGCTTTGTTGGCTCAGGGGACCTGCAGCGTCACATACGTTCTCACACTGGGGAAAAACCCTATATCTGTAACGCCTGTGGCAAGAGCTTCACCCGCTCTGCCATGTTGAGGAGACACAGCAACATGCACTGCAAGGGTGCTCCAGACGACAGCCCGGTCACAGACACCTCTGAGCAGGCGGCGTGTAGCTCAGACGGAGCAGCCTCGATCTCCAAACCTGACGGCCACAGTAAATCTCCTGCCTCTGCCAGTGAGCAGAATTTCTCCACCATGATGCCCCACGCAGGGCCCGACAAACCCTTACCACCTCCTCCTTCACCACCACAGCCGCCACCACCACATATTGACACTGCTTCCCCCAGCATGCAACTCAGCCCAGCCTCCACCCCCCTTCCAGAGCTCCGCTCCCTGGTACCACATCACCTCCTCTCCTCCAATCACCAGGAGAAAAGCGCAGCCCTGGCTGCCGGAGACCACACAAAGCTGGGCAAACACCACCTGTCTCAGGAGGTGGTGTACGGTCCGTACGTGGAGAATGAAAACATGTCGGTGGAGATGGGCAGAGGTCTGGCGGGAAGGCCCTACCTGCCTCCTGCGGACAATCACTGCAGTTCACTTGCATCTTCTGGCAGATCCAGTAGTGGCTCCTACCGGTCCACTGAGGGGCAGTTTATCTCCAGCTTGACACTGTGGGGCCTGGCAATGAAAACTCTGCAGAATGACAATGACATGGAGCAGTGAAACACATTCATAAGCAAAGAGCAGCAAGTTCAAAGGGTGCACTCCAGGTGTTTTTTATTGTTGCGACCTTGTTCTTGGTTGGTTATATCTGTCTTGTATAGAAGAGTTAATTTGTTTTGCTTAAAACAATGAGATACATTTACTCACAGGGGTGAAAATCTCTGTTGTGATGCTTCTCTGACAGCACCCCAGTTAACGATGTCACAACATATGTGCAGCCTTTGACAGCAGATGGAGGACACCCACAGTGATGTCAGTGATTAGGGAGCCAGCTGTAGAGCAAAAAATGCTTGAATATTAAAGATAAATGAAAGCACGGTGTGCAGTTTTTGTCTCTGTGAATCTTCCCTTTAATATCCATTTTCCAATGATGCATTAGAGCTTACAAAATATAATTTTTTAGTTTGTGTATACAGCACTGCACTTTAAAGGGGACATATTATGCCCATTTCACCACATTTGATATGGTTCCTTGGGGTCTTAGTGAAATGTCTGTAACATTTTTTGGTAAAAATACCACAAGGATCATTTAAAACAGCACCGTTTTACTCTGTCTAAAACAGCCCTCCTGAGATCAAGCTGTTTTGAGGGCCCCGCCCCCCTCTCAGCCTGCCCCCATCTTACCCCACCCCCTTTCACCCCTCTCATCCCTCCCCCTTCTCACCCCTCCCCCCTCTCATGGAGGTGTAGGACATAACGTTTTTTACCTCCATTAATTAGCCTGTGTGTTTGAATGTGTTCTCACTACAGAATGCATTCAACATCTATAGGGCAGATTATGGGCCTTTATGTCTAAGAGGAATAGAGCAGTAAGTTTTGTTTTTTTTATGCATGAGATATCAGTCATTTCTGCAATACAAATATGACTGAGGAATAAAATACATAAATTACTCTTCCCTGTGTATTACTTTGCTAACTGCTCATCTTACACGTGTCAATTGTTAACATGTTACATATCAAATATTAAAAGCACACAACTGTTTCTATAAACTTTTATTGTTAGAAAGATTGCTAGAAAGAATGCCACAGAGCTTTTAAAAAATAGTTATTAAATGTACTGGCTGGGACAGAGGTAATAAATACAAAAAATACCAAGTATAATGAAAACATTAATTACAAAAATACAATTTGTGCCATCAGTGGCCATACTGTAAACAAAGGAACACTTTATATTTGTGTGTTACCTTTTATTCTCTAAATACAATGTGAACTTTGCTCAGCCGTTATAGGTATTTGTCGTAGAGAAGCTTTGTTAGCTGGTGTTGAGGCTATCTGGGCCGGAGAATCAGGGTGGTCCTGCCCTCCTGCTCGGTGCTCCAGATACGCAGAGTGTTCCCTGATGCTCAGGGAAGTTATACAGGGTTCAGACCTGCCCTTGATTGAAACTCAACACATAGCTGGCTATAACTTCCTGCTTGTCAGGTTTCTCATACTTAGCAGAGAGGTCCTCAGGTTTTGAGATCTTCAGCACCTCATTCACATATGGGGCCGGGTCCTGAAAAACCTGGTGAAAGATGAGGTCCAACAGGTTATCCACGTAATCTGTAATACAAATTGAGGGGAAAAGTTGGACATTTTGCACTTTTTGTATTTATTATTTTCTTTTTATAATTATTTTATTCTATTTATCGTGAAGACGATAAATAAATGGTCTTTAAATCGTGAAGACAATTTAAAGACAGCAGTTAATCGATATGTTATTTATGTTTCACATACTGTTTGTACACTGTTTGGCTTTTAAATAAAGCCTGTGAGAATCACGGAAGGTTGCATCTGCTTTCACCGGCTTTCTGTGCACTCGCCCTTCTTATATATTACATCTGTCCCCTGCCGACACACAGGACAAACCTCAAACAGCTCCAGGAGGCAGTTTTCATAGACAATATATGTGGGTGTCTTATGAACAGGGTTGGAAGATTCCATTCTATTAGAACGACAAAGATTTCACCAAAAGGCTGCAACAGCTAAAAAAGTGTAGGATGGTAATCTATCTGATTATTGAAATGTTTAGATTAAATATTGAGTCACTCACGTCACATCTGCTGACTCAGTCAAGACTGTGATCGAGTCATCAGGATCATAGGTAGCATCCTGTGGCTCTCCGAAGTCCATACTGCAACAACTTGGGTTGTCCTCTCCCTCCTCCAAGCGAGGTCTCTTACAGCTGAGGTCCCAACACCAACATCAGTGCAGCACAGTTTTCTGTGTGCCTATGATAAAACAGACACAGTATCCATGGAGTCACAACAAATGAGATGCTGTTACAGCTTTAACACGGAGACACAATCAATGACATGACGAAGTAACTGAGGGTAAACCAACCTGTACTTTTGTAGTGAGGTCGCAGTGTTTTCATAGAAAGCTGCGTTCCATGTGTGCGCATCTGTGGTGGGTCCGTCTGGCATGCTACGTGATGTAGCCTAGCACCGTGAACAGATGTGCTTGCCTGAACACCAAAAGCAGCAATGTTATTCATGTTTGTACTACTGTCATGCATACAAGGATACCAGGGCACATTTCCCCAACTAGGGCTGGTAATGAATAATCATTCTAGTCCCGCACATTATGACAACAACATCCTCCGGTATCTTGAACGAGCGCCCGTAGCAGCAGCTGTAGCTGGAAGTTAGGTTCGTGAGTGTTGTGCTCTCCACGCTCTTTCCCTCCGTCCGCACGAGTGTCCTCCCTGGTGTACTGTGCCGCCAATTTTTTCCCACGGCAGCACTGGGCTGGAAGTTACAGTGCCTTGCATAAGTATTCACCCCCTTTGGACTTTTCTACATTTTGTCATGGTATAACCACAGATTAAAATTTATTTCATCGTGAGTTTATGTAATGGACCAACACAAAATAGTGCATCATTTGGAAGTGGGGGGAAATATTACATGGATTTCACAATTATTTACAAATAAAAATCTGAAAAGTGTTGAGTGCATATGTATTCACCCCCTTTACTGTGAAACCCCTAACAAAGATCTGGTGCGACCAATTGCATTCACAAGTCACATTTGCAAGTCACATAATTAGTAAATAGGGTCCACCTGTCTGCAATTTAATCTCAGTATAAATACACCTGTTCTGTGACGGACTCAGAGTTTGTTGGAGATCATTACTGAACAAACAGCATCATGAAGACCAAGGAGCTCACCAAACAGGTCAGGGATAAAGTTGTGGAGAAATATGAAGCAGGGTTAGGTTATAAAAAAATATCCAGAGCTTTGAACATCTCTCTGAGCCCCATAAAATCCATCATAAGAAAATGGAAAGAATATGGCACAACCGCAAACCTACCAAGAGGAGGCCGTCCACCCAAACTGAAGAGTCGGACAAGGAGAAAATGAATCAGAGAAGCAACCAGGAGGCCCATGGTTACTCTGGAGGAGTTGCAGAGATCCACAGCTGAGGTGGGAGAATCTGTCCACAGGACAACTATTAGTCGTCTACTCCACAAATCTGGCCTTTATGGAAGAGTGGCAAGAAGAAAGCCATTGTTGAAAGGGATCCATAAAAAATCCCGTTTGGAGTTTGCCAGAAGCCATGTGGGAGACACAGCAAACATGTGGAAGAAGGTGCTCTGGTCAGATGAGACCAAAATTGAACTTTTTGGCCTCAATGCAAAACGCTATGTGTGGCGAAAACCCAACACTGCCCATCACCCTGAGCACACCATCCCAACAGTGAAACATGATGGTGGTAGCATCATGCTGTGAGGATGCTTCTCTTCAGCAGGTACAGGGAAACTGGTCAGAATAGAGGGACAGATGGATGGAGCCAAATACAGGGAAATCCTTGAAGAAAATCTGATGCAGTCTGCAAAAGACTTGAGACTGGGGCGGAGGTTCATCTTCCAGCAGGACAATGACCCTAAACATACAGCCAGAGCTACAAAGGAATGGTTTGGATTAAAGAATGTTAATGTCTTAAAATGGCCCAGTCAAAGCCCAGACCTCAATCCAATAGAGAATCTATGGCAAGACTTGAAGATTGCGGTTCACAGACGGTCTCCATCCAATCTGACTGAGCTTCATCTTTTTTGCCAAGAAGAATGGACAAACCTTTCCATCTCTAGATGTGCAAAGCTGGTAGAGACATACCCCAAAAGACTTGCAGCTGTAATTGCAGCGAAAGGGGGTTCTACCAAGTATTGACACAGGGGGGTGAATACTTATTCACCCAACAGATGTCAACTTTTTTGTTCTCATTATTGTTTGTGTCACAATAAAATGTATTTTGCACCTCCAAAGTACTATGCATGTTTTGTTGATCAAACGGGAAAAAGTTTATTTAAGTCTATTTGAATTCCAGTTAGTAACAGTACATAATGGGAAAAAGTCCAAAGGGGGTGAATACTTATGCAAGGCACTGTATAAGAAGGGCGAGTGCACAGAAAAGCCGGTGAAAGCAGATGCAATCTTCCGTGATTCTCACGGTCTTCACCATTTAAAGACCATTTATTTATCGTCTTCACGATAAATAGAATAATATAATTATAAAAAGAAAATAATAAATACAAAAAAGTGCAAAATGTCCAACTTTTTCCCCAATTTGTATTACAGATTACATGGATAACCTGTTGGACCTCATCTTTCACGAGGTTTTTCAGGACCCGGCCCCATATGTGAATGAGGTGCTGAAGATCTCAAAACCTGAGGATCTCTCTGCTAAGTATGAGAAACCTGACAAGCAGGAAGTTATAGCCAGCTATGTGTTGAGTTTCAATCAAGGGCAGGTCTGAACCCTGTATAACTTCCCTGAGCATCAGGGTACACTCTGCGTATCTGGAGCACCGAGCAGGAGGGCAGGACCACCCTGATTCTCCGGCCCAGAGGGCCTCAACACCAGCTCACAAAGCTTCTGTACGCCAAATACCTATAACGGCTGAGCAAAGTTCACATTGTATTTAGAGAATAAAAGGTGACACACAAATATAAAGTGTTCCTTTGTTTACAGTATAGCTACTGATGGCACAAATTATATTTTTGTAATGAATGTATTTATTATACTTGGTATTTTTTGTATTTATTACCTCTGTCCCAGCCAGTACATTTAATAACTGATTAAAAAGCTCTGTGGCAATCTTTCTAGCAATCTTTCTGACAATAAAAGTTTATAGAAACAGTTGTGTGCTTTTAATGTTTGATATGTAACATGTTAACAATTGACACGTGTAAGATGAGCAGTTAGCAAAGTAATACACAGGGAAGAGTAATTTATGTATTTTATTCCTCAGTCATATTTGTATTGCAGAAATGACTGATATCTCATGCATAAAAAAAACAAAACTTACTGCTCTATTCCTCTTAGACATAAAGGCCCATAATCTGCCCTATAGATGTTGAATGCATTCTGTAGTGAGAACACATTCAAACACACAGGCTAATTAATGGAGGTAAAAAACGTTATGTCCTACACCTCCATGAGAGGGGGGAGGGGTGAGAAGGGGGAGGGATGAGAGGGGTGAAAGGGGGTGGGGTAAGATGGGGGCGGGCTGAGAGGGGGGCGGGGCCCTCAAAACAGGTTGATCTCAGGAGGGCTGTTTTAGACAGAGTAAAAAGGTGCTGTTTTAAATGATCCTTGTGGTATTTTTACCAAAAACTGTTACAGACATTTCATTAAGACCCCAAGGAACCATATCAAATGTGGTGAAATGGGCATAATATGTCCCCTTTAAATAACATCACACAGTTACTTTGTCTTTAGGACACAAGGAGGATTTAGAATTTATACTTTTTTGACTGAATCACTACAATAATGCATGAAATATGTTGATTTAGAGTTTTATGATCTCACATAATCAAGATGGGATTTTGTATGCAGCTTTCCTTGTATAAATACAGAAACGAAAATACATTGCTGTTGTTTACATCAGTATATTTCCCCATCTGTATTGTTAAAATACATTTTAATTTGTCTGTCTCTGTTAGTTTGCAGGATTTGAAGGTGGTTTCTTAAGGGGACAGTTGGCCCTTAGTGGATGTATCCACTCTATTGAGTGCGCTTCTCGTTTTCTTTGAGTCCATAATTTTCACTGCACAAAATATCTTCCTCAGATTGTTTTTTCAAGGTGCTTTTTAATTTCTAACTTCTAGTGCAATGTTAGACAAGGTAAAATGGAGGCTATTGTGCTACTATAATCTTAATCTTACTCTTAATCTTATTACTGTAAATATATATATATAAATGTGAAGTGCTAGGCTCTTAAAATGACTACAGAGGGCGCTATAAATCCCATATTAGTTCATTATTGTATGTGCAAAGAAATTTGGTCAGAGCCTCAGATACTATAATGATAAAGGTTTGTATCTGCCCCGTAATCATCATATAACATAATGTAAGAACACAAAAACTACCAATGGCAAAACTTATGTAACGTCAGTTCCCTCTGACCGACGGCCTGAAGGTATGAACATTGCTCGTGGGATGGATCTGTTTTATTATGCAGACTGAGAAAGTGTGATTCATGTTCACATCCAGTTAACGCTGTGCACCAGTAAACATTGTGCAACAGCACTGCAGCAATCGAGACGTGTAAACAGTGAACTGGGTGGAAAGCATTCACTACAGTCCAGGCAGCCCATAATTGGCCGTCATTGTCACAAAATACAGCCCCTGTTACCCAGTGCCTGCTGGATTAGTTGCCTAGCAACACATTGCATAAGTCTTTTATCATCCTTAATTTTCCTTTGCGTTAGTCGTCCAACTGCTGACGGACAACGGATCCTGGGCAGTAAAATGGGCCGGTGATGTTTACACACCAAGTAGAGTGTGTGTCAATGCCTAATTACTCCTCCATTCTTGTGCTTTATACATCAGCCTGTGTTACTGGATATGAAAGTTGCTGTTATTGCCTACAAGCTGTGATCATTTCACTCTGGACTGAACATTTATTCAAGCCCTTGTGAGCTTGAACACGTTCTCACAGCAGACACCAAAGTGTGAGAGCGTGAAGAAAAACCCGTCTGTCCGTTACAACACAGAGGACAAAATCTACAGCACAGTCATACCAACCATATTTACCATTCCTCCTCATTGTTAATCTACCAATTCTTGTGAGCTGCTTCACATGCATCCACTGTAACGGCTGGAAATTCTCCTTACATGCGTCGTCAGACAAGAGGCAGGCTCCTTTGGTCATTGAAAGTGGTTTGCATCTACTTAATACTTCCACAAAGTTTGAGGAACTTGAAGTAGATGGGTTCAAACAAGACGTAGTGTCTACAGCCACTTGCACCTCTGAGGCTGGGATTTTCCATAAATCACTTGTTATTATGCTCACAGCTGCATGCTTATAGATACAACCTGCTCCAACTGGTCAGCACCTCGGAGCACTGTGTGCCAAACAAGACACATCAACATTAGCTGTCACATGTTGATTTTCCCTACCGTCCCCTTAAAGGGATAGGTGACCAAAAAATGAAGATGCACTCATTATCTAGCCACCACTATGCCGTGGGTGAAGTGTTTGAGTCCGGAAAAACACTTTTGGAGTTTCCGGTGCAAACAGCATTGCAGGCAAATCCAATCCATTTGTAGTAACTGGTGACAGATTCTTTAAACGTCTGAAAAAAAACGACTGAAAATAAATAAAATGCCTCCATACTGCTTGAGTGGTGTCATCCAAATGTCAGTAAGTCCTGACATTCATATTCGACTCCAAATGTCGTCATTTACACCACGTTTTTAGTCTAAATGTCTGAACATTGGTAAACCCTGCTGCCACTGATAGAACTAAAGCAGCTTCACTTGTCATGGAAACAAAAGTGCTTCTTGTGTCTTCATCACATGACAACAACCACACCGGTGTTGCTATCTGTCTCTGTCTAAAAGTGACTTTGAGGATGAATTCTCTCTTCCCATGATGCTCTCTCCTCCCCCTCTCTCTCTCTATCATGCTAAAGTTAATCCTGATTATGTACGCTGTCTAGCCGGTGCAGAATGAGACCAGTGCTAATGCCATTTTACCCAGAAACATTTCCAAAGCTCGTCTTTTGTTCCTGTATCTAATCACGTTTCATTGCTCTGGGTCGTCAGAGGCGTATGAGGATAGGTTTAATTAACGAACGAGTGTGAAAATTATGAATCCATGAAACTGTGACATTATCTGAGGATAATGAGCAGAGCATGTTCAGGTTTGCCTGAGCCTCAAACATATTTTTTTGTCGTTGTTCAGCTAAATGACTTAATCTCGACATTTTGAGGATTATATATACTTTTAACAATTCAAAAGTCTACATTTCTGTTTGTCATGGATGTTTTGGAATATATTACCGTTTCTTCAACAAAGCATTTGTAACCAATGTTGCATTTGAAACTGCATCAGCACCAGAGGATGTGGACATGCTCTAGCAGCAGCTCCAGCTCAGCAGTAATTGCTGTGGGGTCCCGGCGTGTTGCATTGTTGGAGGAGATGGATAAGTGGCTGACCTAGTCTCTGTGCTATAATTCATCTGTGTGTCACAATATGAAAGAGGCTTAACCAGAAGAAGAATAATGGAGATTGCTCCAATACTGTTGCTCTGCTGCCCTGGGATGTGTGTGATGAGGCTTCAGGGCCAAAAATGCATGCATGTCCTGCAGAAAGAATATGCATCCTCAACCATACTCTGCATCTTCCTCCATGCTTTTTATCCACTGCCGTATTTCTTCTTGTGCGCTGGGCTTTCCACACACACACACACACACACACACACACACACACACACACACACACACACACACACACACACACTGGCCTTTAGCTACAGTACCCAGGTGTGTCCCTGCCTGAGTCTGCAGTACACATTCAGTTTCTTGAAATGCATTGTGACACTTGTCTGTGTAACTGACAGGTTATTCCCAGTTTCCCCCCTCAAGCAAGGAAATGAGGTCGCTTCAGCACATCCACATACAGTAACAGGCTTGTGGCAGGGAATGGACAGGAAGTTGGTTTTGCAGCTAAATACCAGTTGTACATATTTTGAAACTCTATTTTAAATAGTTTAGTTAGAAAGGTTGAGAGATAATGAGGGTACATCATCTAAGAGCCCCTCAGGGGCTTTGTGTCTATCTGTAGATTTTCTTTTACCAGGATGAATTAAGATGTGGCAGCAGCTCTTCACTATTGGTGTGTTCACAGTGACTTGTTATTCAAATAGTTAAATATTCACAGAGAGGAGACTGAGTCAAAGCTATGAGATATGCATAGAGGGGAGTAGAAATGTATTGCTGCATAACATTTACTGATGTTACTCAGTCAGTTTGCTGACTTTGAGACTCTCCACTGAGTCCTTCCACTTATCAGGGCTCGGGTTTGGGGCCAAAGGTAGCCGCCTAAGAAGGGTATCCCAGGTGTCCCTCTCCCTGGCTTTGCTTCCCAGCGTTTCCTGGGAGAGCCTGAGGCTTTCTTTAGCCAGATGGTGTATGTTGTCCCTCAAGCGAGATCTGGGTCTACCACAGGTTCTTGTCCATGTTGGGCATGCTGTTAGACCTCCAACAGAAGACCTCAACTCCCGCCTTTCAACACCAAGGAGCAACGCTTCCAATGGAAAAGAATACTGATTAAAAAAGTGAAACCTCTCCCGGAATGGAGAAAGCGAGGCCCCCTCCTAGAGCCAAACCTGGAGGGGAGCTCAATGGCGAGAGTCTGGTGGCCAGGCCATGACCCATGATCTGAGAGAGGAACATGGAGTCACCACCATGTGGACTTGTTCCGCCTAGACATGCTGATTCCTGGCATCGCAGGCTAGATTTTCACATTGGGCTACCAATCATTTTACCCCCACAAAGGTAAAAGAAGAAGCAAACATGTAATAACTCCGCTGTCACCTGCTCTCAGTCAGGACACCTGACAGTGATTACGGAAACGGAATCAAAATAATTGTGTTTAATGATGTGATGATTTTCCTGTAATTGGCACATGTAGCCATGGTAGCTGCTGTTTGGTAAAAGTCCAATAGTCTCCTAAATGCTCATAAGATCATGTTATATCAGTTTGGCATACTAGGGTAGCAGAATTAACATTTCTTCATATTGAAAAAGTTAATGGTCAATATAAATTTGACAATAAAGGTAACAATACCGTATAGCACAGTTTATTATCTGCATTGAATGTTCATGATCTTGTTAAGCGTGTTCGTTTATCCTAAATATGAGAAGATGAGCCAAACTCGGTTTGTTCAATCAAGTATTTATTTAGAAAGCAATGAAAGGTAACAATCAGCAAAGCAATGGGCATCCAACAAGTCGCATCAGAACACGAGACCCATCAGAACGCATCAAACAGCCGGCGCCTGTCTATTTTATAACAGTAGTTCTTGGTTCTTCCTCCTCGAAAGTGCGCAGGCGTAGCCCCTCCTTCTTGGCTTTGGAATAAGGAAGTGACAAGTCTCAAAATGTTCATCTCTTGACCAGCCTTGACACAGCTGATGGCATGTGGGCCAACGGTGTTGACAATTGGAGAGAAGATTACTGTGTTCTTGCTATATCAAAACAATGTTCTGTTTGTACAGACATTCAAAACAATTTAACCAAAACAACGAAACAGCATTGTGACGCAGACACATTCTAATTTTCAAGATTAAACACTTGGAAGGAAAGGGGTTATTATTAATCATTTGCGTGAAGGCCTTATCTGGCTCAAACTACTTCTATCTTTATTCATTTAGAGTTGAGTTAGACACAGACTATAGCTAAAATATTGAAATCCTAACAATCTCACAAAGTCAAACAACAGGCCGCAATGAAATCCAGTGAGAGTGTTTCGGCTTATTATCGGAATCAGATCCTGAGTAAAAGGATGAAATGCACACTCGTTCTTCTTGCTCTGATCCTGATTTCCTATGGTGAAAATATTAGCCAATCAAACTCAATGATTCCTTAATCGCATGGACAGAACCCTTAGGGCAGGGAGTGTGTTTACTTGCGTGTGTACGAATGTGTGTGTATTAGAGGGAGAGGGGGAAATGAAAGATTATAAACGAAGAGGCGATAGGGGCGATGCTGTAAAATTAGTCACGCTGTCAGAGCAGTTTGCACTTGGCTCTACAGGAATTGTCATCAGTGTAGCAGACTCAAGGAAGCCCCCCCTCGCTCTCTATCTGGCCTGCAGTAAGATCCAGTCTCTCTCTCTCTCCCTCCCCCCCCCCCCCCCCCCCCCCCCTCTCTCTCTCTCTCTCTCTCTCTCTCTCTCTCTCTATCTATCTCTTTCTCTCTCTCTCTCTCTCTGCCTGGACAAACTCATTAGATGACCAACTGACAAAAACAACTAGTCAATCAGAGGGTGACCTACAAAGTTACCTGAATGTATGTGTGTGTGTGTTTGTGTAGCTCCCTGGCTTGTTCCTGGTTGTCAAAGATGCATTTGTCTGCACACTGAGTCACGTTTGCAGCAGGTAGAGACTGTGATTTATTCGGTAGAACTACTAGCTCTAAAGTTTAGTCGGTAACAGATAGCTATGTAAATTTAGGCACACCCTGAAATTTATGTTGTTGACATAGACTATATAAAGATGGATGACAAGTCTCCACTTCCTCCCATTCTACAAAAATAAAAGCTGAAATATCACGGATATGTCTACCGCCATCTTGCACGTTTTATAGCATTAAATAACAAATTAAAAACAGATTTGCCAGAATATTTTAAACATGAAATCACATCAGTTTTATAAGTTATCAGCTCTTGAGGTTCACAGTGGTATAACAGGGGCTAGCTTGTTATCATGGTAATTTTTGGTAGATTTCTCCAACACGGTGCTAAATATCTGTGATATAATCTTTGTAAATCTTCACAATCTGTTGACAATCTTATCTCATTCCTTCCATAGAATTGCCAATTTTTTTTTCGAAAAGTTCAGTGAAATGCAATGAGAGGCCTTTCTTATCGCTCTCTTTTTTCTTATTTCTGTGTCATGAGCAGAGAGCAAGAAGTCATCTCACTCTTGCATCAAAAATACTAAATTAACATTACTCGAGTTTTTCTGGCTGCAGCTATTATGAATATTATTAGCTATTTATTATAATTATTATAATTGTTATTGTTGTTGTTTATGTTCTACTATTATTGTTATTATTGTATGGCCCATTAATCTGACATATGATTTATTGTTTTAAAAACAACACACTTAAAGACACAAACAGGGGCATAGGGTAGAGGCACACTAAGTTTATCTTAATTTCATGCTGATGTATTGGAAGTTGAAAACAAAAACAGATACAAAAATAAAATGACATATTTGTTCCCTCAAATGGGAAAAAAAACCAAGAAGGCGTCAAACAATTCGAGCCTGTGCCCACAGCAAAGTCTGTCCCCCAGAAGAAGAACAAAACGAAGAGCGCTCGGCTTTCTCCGCTCAGAGTCGGAAACAGAGCCGAGAGCCTCCTGTCTGTTACGCGCCACGGTCTCCTCATCAATCTGGTCTTGGCTTCTGGTTTGAGATTGTTTACATCCAGTCAACCAAGTGAGGAACAGAAATCACCACCTTCTGAGATGGACACTGCCAACCAGGTGCGTAATTTAACCTAATGAAAGGTGGTTTTGACGCGGAGTTGTGCGTAATAATGCGCTAAATTGCCCAACGTGTCATTAATTGATAATAGAAATGAGAGCGCTGCTTTCCTCCCTCTGTGTCTCCTGCAGCTTGTATCCGGGGGGACGTTTCAGGTGCTGAAATTACCTCTGGGATTTATTAGGATTTTGGAATGGGTGAGTTGAACTTCCAATTTTTCTGCATGGAATAACTTCACTGTGCAATGTAAATATGATAAATTCCTGAACCTCTGTGGCGAAATTTAAAGTTCATCTCATCCGCTGGCTTTTGCGCGTAAATGTCGTTGTTAGTGCGCCTGCACACGGTGAGGGCTCCTTATTCCCAAAATCAGCTTCACCATGAGGAAATGGCTCAAGTTTATGTAAGGATCCACAGCTCCCTGGGAACTAGATGGCACTGGAAACCCGCTATGAAGCGTTTCAATTGTGGGTACTTTGGATGCGTTAATGCGCCAAACCCACTTTGTTTTGTATGCCAGTCCACCAATAATATTGTCCTAGTTTCCCCCGAGTGAAATGATATATAAGGGATATGAACTGTGAGAACGGGGTGTCCTTGCTCTGACTGAATCAAAGCTTTACTACCTCTGTCTGTGTGGGGGACGTGTGTGGACTCTTGTGTTTATTGTACAGTGCAGAGACGCCTGAGGAGAAAAAGAGATAAGTGATTTTCTTTGATGTGAGTTTAGAGAAATTAGCCATTGAGGGTATTCGGTTTTCTCTGTGTGTGTGTGTGTGTGTGTGTGCGGGCATGCAGGCGAGAGTGTGTGTGTGCTTGTGTGTGTGTGTGTGTGTGTGTGTGTGTGTGTGTGTGTGTGTGTGTGTGTGTGTGTG
Organism: Pleuronectes platessa; assembly: GCF_947347685.1. Taxonomy (NCBI): domain Eukaryota; kingdom Metazoa; phylum Chordata; class Actinopteri; order Pleuronectiformes; family Pleuronectidae; genus Pleuronectes; species Pleuronectes platessa. The sequence continues at coordinate 20,873,923 of NC_070627.1, forward strand.
TGTGTGTGTGTGTGACTGTGTGTGTGTGTGTGTGCTTGTGTGTGTGTGCTTGTCTCCTTTACTTTTATAAAAGCCATCAAATGTGCAGAGACTCTCCGCCCCAGAAAAAAAAGCAGATTTATTTCTTTTGCATGCAAAGGGGAGTAAACCTTCTCCCTCAAACCCCCTGTCAACAGACAAGTGATATTTTAGCTGAGATGGGGCAGATGTCTGTTAGTGAGGTGAGCTCCCGAGTGCATCTGTTTTGTGTGTACGACCAGATTTGCTGTGATATTTGTGGGTCAGAGCCAAAGAAGAAAGCGGACGATCCAGAGCACCATCTGTATGATGTAGATAACACTCGGTCCATAGCTCCCTCTGTGTGTCTTCATGTTGTGTGCGTGTGTGTGTGTGTGTGTGTGGGTGTGTATGGCAGAGGGCAGCATGTGTGATTTGTATGAGCATGACTGAACACTGTCCTGTGACATCAACATTGACCTCGCGGCCCTGAGTTTGAGTCTAAGAAAGTTGTAGGACGTAATATTAATGTGAGACACACTCCAACTAAGCTGAGAGTATGGGAATATGAATGGAATATTCTATTAGAAGCTCATTGAAAGCATCAGAATAATATCTTATTAAATATATCAAGCAAAGTTTAATACAAACAACAGGGGTGTTCCAGAGTCCCACAGAGACCAATCCTTTGAGCTGAATGATTCCAGGGTTAATGCAGCCGAAGTACTCGCTGAGCGGGGCAGGTAAACGTAGACAGGCAGGTGATGCTGAGTGGAGGAGAAACAGTGGTTATGAGCAAGGAAGGCTAAATAACAAGGGTTTTCCAAGATACAGACTAGACATCAGGAGAACTCTTCAGTATGTAGGTGTGTGTTTGATTGTCAAGTGAGTTTACTTCCGGGATGTAGTCAAAAAAATGTTTTCACAATCAATCGTAACTGTTTGGAGATTATAGGCACTGAGATTCCATTTGTTCAGTTTTGCGTCTGTGTACTTTTCCGGACATTTTCCTTCTGAATTCTCACACTGGCTCATTGAAACATTCTCTGGACATTTTGCTAAGGGGCTGGCATGAAAAATCCAGAGCATCCGCCTCGGTCATTTGGGGTGCTAACATACAACCCCCTCCGGAAGATTTCAGGAAAAAGTCCGGACTTCAGTGTTTCTGTCTGAAAGCAGCGTATATAATGATGTGTTCAATAGTCTCACATGTATCTCAAACAGCCTGAGATACATGCAGCCATGAAAACACTGTATTGTGGGTTTATAAAAATCATGCTTCATTACCTAAAGGCCTGCAGTGAATCTCTTTCCACATTACATCACCAGCAAAGAAAAACACATGTCTGTCCGTGTGGTTTGTTTACACAGCTCCAAGCACTAAAGGCTTTTGTTCCGGCGACGATTGACATTTACCTTGCTAATAACAATGAACCCTCGTCTGTGTGGCTGAGTGGTCATGTGATCGAAACATGGAAGAAAAAGTTTTTTTAACTTTGGTCAGGATGTTGCAGGAGACGAGTGGGTTTTTTAGAGCATCAGTCAGGACTGAGCCTGAAGATGGACAAGGCAATTTCATAATCAACTATGTCTGCAGGAGATTCTCTCCGAGGGTTTCATGTCTCTCTCTCTCTCTCGATCTCTCCCTGTGTGTGTCTGTGTGTGTGTGTGTGTGTGTGTGTATGTGTGTGTGTGTGTGTGTGTGTGTGTGTGTGTGTGTGTGTGTGTGTGTGTGTGTGTGTGTGTGTGCAGTTCGTGCCCCGTTTGGCATACTGTCAGTGGCTGGCATATTCTGCTCCAAACAGCTGTAAGGTCTCCTCCTCTCCACCATGGACCAACTCATGCAGAAGCTATCCTTTGAGATGCGCCCAAACTCTTCACTGCAGTGTGCGAGCGTGCATGTGTTTGTTTTTCTTTGTGTGTGTGTGTGTTTGAGAGAGGGATGGAAGGAGAGAGAGAGAGAGAGAGAGAGAGAGAGAGAGTGGGAGAGAGAGAGAGAGAGAGAGAGAGAGAGAGAGAACAACATTGTTCAGTTGATTGAGCACATGATGCAAATAGTATACATGCATTTGTTCTGCACTGAAGCATTTTCGTGCAAATTAGCAAGCACTGTATCGACTCTGTGGCTTCCTGTACTACACTCAGACTGATGAGTCACAACCAATGAGTCTGACATAAGTCTGACTCTCATCCCAAACTCACGACTGACCCACTGTCTTATGATGTCATCCTCAGTACCTACTGTACACCGCTTTAGTTTGCTCGGGGTGGGCAGAGAGTTTGTTTGTGTGTGTGCCAGATGAACCTGTACCACAATAAAAGGTAATTTGTCACAAGGGTTTTCAACACAGTCTGGACCTGAGTTGGTTTGGAAAGACCATGTTTAAATCATGCAGGTGAGATTCGATTAACAAAACTTGACAGCCAACGCTGACGGTTGCTTTCTCTGGATTAAATGACCATTATAAATTGATTAAATCAGCCTTAGATTATTAAAGTCAGTATCAGCCGCATTGAAACTTTGTTGTTTGATGTTCTCTCTGCCTGCAACTGCTGTACCACTCTTCAATCATTAAGACTGGTTTTAGTTCCACAGAAGAGCAGCTCTTCCTAAGATAAATCATCAGCTGATCACAATTCACAATGTTTTTGTTTTTGTTTGATGTGCTGTGTCAAACAGCATTGTATAAATTAAATATGTGAGACCTATTACTGTATTCATCGTGAAATATATATTTTTCTCATTAGCAAAGACATCTTTTGTTTTACAAAGCAAATGCACATTGGGCATGGAACCCTAATTTTCAAATGTTACACAAAATGAATACCAGATGAAATCGATTTTTGATCCAGTGCTATTTGTTAAATTAGATGTACGTCATCTTATGGCTTCTTAGAAAAAAACAAATTTTGTGTTTTTGTTATGGACCTATCACCTTGGTAATGTGCTACAAGGAGTTTTCACAAAGGGCTGCACAATATTCACAATAATGGTAATTCAGAGGGCTAGGCACACAAACACACACACACAGACACACACACACACACACACACACACACACACACACACACACACACACACACACACACACACACACACACAGCAAAGTAAAATAAATAAAAGGACGGAGATGCAGAGAGACTGGCGACAGCTGCTGACAACAATCGCAAGGCACTTGTCAGGTCAATGATCTGAAATAACTCATCTCTTTTTGACAAGAGGGCTGATTCTTGAGGGAAAAAACTACACCTCTTAAATTATTCAAAAGATGGCATCAAAGCTTCGACTATTCATTAAAACAAACATCTCTGACCACCTGTGTCAGGCAGGGGACTGTGAGCATGGACTTTTATATACACTAAATCAGTAGAGAGCATTAGTGTGGGTTTCCTCTGGGTACTCAGCTTCCTCTCATTGTCAAAAGACTTGCAGATTGGGGTGAGGTTAATTGGACCCTCTAAATTGACCGTAAACGTGAGAATGAATGCTTATTCTCTTATAAGACTATGTGCCACCTATATACAGTCCATTTATCTTGACTACAGAATTCTGAGTTGTTATTACAGTTGTAATGCCCATTAAGGGCTCTAATGGTTCTTCGTTGAGGTTTCTGTAACCTCATCTTTTCCTGTAATGGTATGATGTTAAAATACGCTTGATGGGGTTGGTTGCATATCAGGTATGAGTTGTAGCTGATGAACACTTTCGATGGAACGTTGCCTTACCTGACCCATCAGTTCAGACCTGGACCTCTATCTCCCTCTGAACCCTGAGATGATTGTCGACCATTTGTGACTCAGACAGGGAAAAGGTTAGCCTGTCTATTCCTGTAGGTGGACATGTCTGATCAAATAAGACAACACGCATACACACACACACACAGACGCATATGCACACGCATGGCTGCAAGCACAGTGCATAGGAGAGAACAGGCGTTGAGAGGCTAAGTGTACATGGACAAGAGCATGTAGAACAAAAACCATAAAGGGGAAGCCTTGGACAAAGTCAGCAGTATTGGTTGAACTGTACTGATATTCCCTTTACAAAGCGAGTTAGGATCTGACATAATAGTCTCAAAATGTAGATTCTTGCACAGAATTATAATCAAAGCATAAGTAAATCACCTTATAGAAACACACACGCACACATGTTGGGATAGGATTACATTTCCATTGGGTGTAGTTTGTTAAGTGAGGTGTCTCTCCCTGAGCGGGTTCCAGCTGTATCACCTGATTTTGCAGCCATGCAAACCCCATGGGGGGAAAAGGAGCACTAAGAAGGGAAACTGTCACAACTTGCTAGTGGTCAGTCAGGCTTACAGAGCGAGAGAAGCAGAGAGAGAGGGAAATATGAATGTGGGCTGCACCGGGCAAAAAACCTTGCGCAGGGAGGCATTAGCCACTGCTAAATGAGCTGCTGATTTTAGCTTTCACATGAAGGCTCCAGGATGTCACCTCCTTGCAGGGCCGGGTCTAGGCAGGGGCAAGAGGGGGCCTGGCCCCCTCAAATAAATGTTGTGCCCCCTCAAACTAAATAGGGTTAGGGTTAGGGTTAGGCACAATGCCCCCTCAAGATTTGTGGCTGCCCCCTCATACATGCCTGTCTAGACCCGGCCCTGCCTCCTTGTGTGAAGATGTGGGATTTTCAGCCAAGATCAATATCACTGAAGTACTTTATCACCAGATCAGTGGCTGATCTAGGATTTTCTAAATCGTGTGTGTATGTGTGTTTAATGCTTCTGCTTCTGCCTGGGTGGAGAGAGCGAGATATTTTATACTCCATGTTCACGTACACACACGCACACATACAAACACACAGAGCTCACACTCTCATCACAGTCCTTGAACACTCAAACACACACATGTAGTAGTGTTTAGCAGCACAGTCAGGGTCCACTGTACAGTCCATTATTTTTAGATCCATATTGTTTTTAATGAGTCTCTTCATTGTGGCCCTTTCGCCTAGGGTCATGATCTATTAGAGCTCACAAACCATGTCATAGCGATTCAGAAAATGCATAACCCGTTCAAACACCTAAGTTACCCGAGTTATCTGATTCTGATGCTGAATCAAACTCTGGCCGCCTAGACCAACTGCTGTTAATAACTGGGCTGGAATCTACTTCTGGGGAAACTTGTTAGCTAACAAAGCCAGCTGCCTATTCCTCTGTGGTAAACAAACACATTCATCACTTAAAATTTCATTGTGACTGTATATATTTCACAAATAAGCAGATATATTAGAAGTGTCCTGTAAGACTTTTATTGATTGTTATTGGGCTGGTTGCCAATGTTACCACATGGGGCACATGGTCAATTATCGCAGCTTATATATATTTGTCTCTACAATAGAGGTAGCAAGTGCAAAGTAAGGAAGAAAATTCTTGGAAAGAACTATAGCACACAAAGAAAGGGACAGGGACAAAGACTTGATCACCTTGGCAGAAGTAATTAAAAGGTATTTAAATGGCCTTTATTTATGTAAGACTTGGGGACCACTCATAATACAGTTTTGACATTCACTCTTTCAAACATCGATCTCTCCGAACAGTCGTAAGGCAAGTTGGGGCTCTGTATCTTGCCCTAGGGTAATTCAGCATGGGGAATGGGAGAGACTGGGATTGAACCGTCTACCCTCCGGTTAGTGGACGACTGGCTCTGCCTTCTGAGCCTTGTTAGAAAATATCAGAATATTGATTTAAAAATGTTGACATTGTTGTGACTGCAACGAAAAAACTTGGACATACTTAGTAGTTTGGTTCTTCAGTTCGCAGGATAAGCACTTGGAAAGATATACGCCTCCCTTCTCAATAGGTCTCATGTTTCATCCGTCTCTTATTTTCTGTCTTCACAAAGAGTGTCCTAGATTTTTCCCTCTCTCTCAGTTAGAGAGGGGCTGATCATCTGAGGCCTTTTTCTCCCCCTGAGGCAGCCACTTGACACTGCAAGGACTCCTATTGACTTGAATAGAGCAGGTGGACGGTGTGCGTGTGTGTTGTGCTGTGTGTGTGTGTGTGTGTGTGTGCGTGCGGGCGGGCGTGCATGTGCGTGCATCTGCGAGGAGGTTTTACAGAAATGTCAAGTGCAGCTCATCAGTGAATGCACCTTTTAGCTCATCTGCCAGTTGGCGTGATCCTCGCCTCCTCACTCGCTGCTCTACCTCGTTCGCTTTCCTCTTCTCTTATCACGGCCTCTTGTTCAAACAGCCCCTTGATTTTTTCTCTTTAGTTGGAATATTTAACTGACTTATATTCTTCATTCCGCAGATTCAGGCATCCTCCCGATCTTACCAGTCATGACTTGACTACCAGCTGTGAATGCAAAACGTAGTAACCACGCATTATTAGTAACAGGGCCACCTCATCGTCGGCCCAAGAAAGGAAATCTCCTCTTACTTGGTAGTATTTTCTGTAATCAAGAAACTAACAAAACAAAGTGCACACAGATGTACTGAGTAATTGTGTGTGAATTGCTGAATAGCGAGAGCTTTGATTGGATATCAAGACTTGAAAAAGCTCTACATACAAACAGATCATTTACCATTTACAATCTACTTCCTGTTTACACCCACACGCACATGCCCAATGTACATGAATGGTCACATGATGTACAGTTTCAGATTTATTATCCTGGACGGGGATTTTTACTGATGCAGAGTTAAAAGGCTGATGTGGAGATTGTTTTAGTTTTAAAACGGAGTCAGACATCACATCTGGTTGCTGCTGATCAAGACAGAAGAGCCTCCAGCTTCATCTTAGACAGAATCTTTGCAATGTTATCCACAGCCACTACACGTATAGCACAAGTTGTGCTGTTACATATGTGGCTGAAGTGCAAATACGTCTTGGTTTTGGATGCAAACTTAGATCCTCACATGAGCACCAAGCTCCTCAGTGTTTGTTGGAGAGGAGGGCAAACAGGGAGATGTTTCAGAGCTTTCTTTGCGCTGCAGACGGTTTTCATTCCTGTACTCTGGCATTTCTCCCTGTATCTGTCCCCCTCACTCTTTTTGCCTTCCCTCCCTCTCTCCCTCTGTATCTCTTGTTCCCCGAGGAGCCCAGCTGGGAGAGGCAGATAAACACACAGGGGCGTGGGGCTTAGCACCCACCCTCCTTCCACAATGCCACGCTCGCTCCTGTTCAAACGCCTTAGCTAAAAGTGAGAGGGGCTAAACCCGAAACGAAAATCACAGGGAGAGGAGGCAGCTGCAGGAGAGAGAGAGAGAGAGAGAGAGGGGGGGGGGTATCTGAAACTGTTTGTGATAATTAGAAGGGAGTATTTATTCTGGTCACTTTTCTTCTACCATTTGTTTGTTGAGATACGCACATGCTACCGTCTGCACGCACAGTGAGCTGCATGTGATTCAGCTGCATACTTGAATTTGTTAAGCGTGCGTGTGTGTAGCACCTCTCTGTGTGTTTGTTTGTGACATATCACTTACAAACACTCCAGTGAGGATTTCCCTGCAGATGTTCCAGCTGTTCACAATGACAGCCACAGATACGCTTTAATCAACCTCCACCTGAGGCCCGAGGCTGCAGGAAGCGTGTGGGAATTGGAGTTATTGGTTTATTTACAGCATTTGGCTTTGAGCTGAGCTGAACCTATTCATTAACCCAAACCATCTTTGTTTTTGTTTTTACTGTTATTGTCTCTTTGTACCACTGACAGGAGATAGCACTTGAGTTTCGTTGTTCAGCTGTTCATTGACAATAGACGCTTGAACCCGAATCATCTTGTATTTGACAATAACGCCCTTGTGAGCTGCCACAGGTTCAACATACGCGAATTAGTGTGCAACACTTGTTATTGTTCGATTTAAGGTCGTCTCCCTTCACTGTGCTATAGTAATCTATTGTCTAACTGTGAACATAGTGTCAGCTTGTTTTGAAGGTTGCAAATATCAGAAAATAACTAGCAGCCACTGCACTTGGGTCTGACACACATGGAGATCATAGGATAAATTATCTGATCGTGTCTTTCAGATTGTGGCCCATGATGAGTTCCTGAAAATATGTCGTACAAGAGGAATTTAAAATACAAATGAAAATAATTAACAGGGCAGGATTTGAGGTTCAGGAGAGAAAATGTTTTTTGTTAAAACACAGACCAAATGAAAAGTGCAAACTCCTCCTTACTGTTATGATTCTAAAGGTCCAAAAAAACGTTTTGGACCTTTTACTGTAGCATACACTTTTCATGGATTTGTACCTTATGTTCCTTGTGATTTGTGATATTCGTTTGATTATTTTTTTTAACTTTTTTTATCAGTCATTGGCCCAACTACTGATGTGTTGCCTCAGATTGATGTATCTGTTCAAATAATTATCTTTGACCTTCCTACAAAATACAGCAGCATTTAATCAATTAAATCAGTCCAACTGGTCATATTTTTACGATGAATGAACCAGTAATAATATGATGTTGCACTTTTATAATCATGACTCCAAAGTTTATTACATTCGTGGTAAGAATCAACCCCCACACTATACCAGAAAGTGAGAGATGATTAAATCAAGGATCACACCGAAAACAAGAGTGAGACCACTGCATATGAAAATAATAAAAATGCAGATGATAAATAAATCTTGTATATTTGTAATATGACAGAGCTACACTAGCGTAGTGTATAATACATGGTCACCATGATGGAAATATCAGCATCCAGTTTACATCACACGTAGCAGCTGTATCTCATGTTTACCAGTGTTATATAACACTGACACATTGATCTATGGTGTATCAGTGTTACATTCTCTATGCTGTGAGTTGTGAGTCTTGTGCTGCCTCACATTTGTGATGAATTTTAATCAAACACCTCAGAGACTGTGAAGACACTTGCATGAGACGGGCATGCTCACACTGTTATCTGTTCGCACTTCAAGAACATGCTCACACACATCTCTCAGGATGTGGGTACAGCTGCACAATCTCATTGCGCCCTCCTGAGGCCGAGGGGCGCTTTGAGGCTGAAGACAAATGTCCCCTCCAGCTGCTGGCAAGCTGCACATCCAGCTGCCTGTAGAAGGGGAGAGGGGAGGCTCATGCTAACCAGGCGTCAGGTCAGATTATGGTGATCATGCTTGTGAGAACTCTTGAGGCAAGAGTGGCTTTATATGGAAAACTGGGAAGAGAGAGAGAGAGAGAGAGAGAGAGAGAGAGAGAGAGAGAGAGAGAGAGAGAGAGAGAGAGAGAGAGAGAGAGAGAGAGAGAGAGGAGGAGCATGGTTCTGATTAAAATACAAAGATACCAAACCCTGCTTCTGTATCTTGATTTATTTTTGTTTCCTCCAACGTTTAACATCCAACCTTAACCCAACCTCAGCCCTAACCACATATGGATGGGTTGCATAGCTATAGGGAAAGTCTTAGGGTTAGGGTGGTATAGAATATGCACCTTTATTTATTTCAAGATATTTTAAAAAAAATAGTATGATTACAATGCTTATCAATGGTACATTTACTTTATCTGATATAAATAAATTTTTCCATCTCATGCTATTTCATACTTAAATTCCAACACATTTCACAAAGAAATGATGAATCACTGTATTATGTTATAGTTACTAATTGACAAAGCATGTTGTGATCTTATAAAAATAATAAAAATGATTAATTGTTGAAAACTAAACCACTCAACATTTTATTTATAGTTATATTTATATGTACTTATGGGACCGTTTCCTTCTTTTCAAAATAATCTCAGAATATATAGATGTCACTTGAAGGCCTCTATTATTTCAATTAATATTTGCCATAATAAATGAAGTATATTCTTGTCCCGTTTTCAAGTGTCTTGTACGAGAAGCCAGTGAGCTATTACTTCAATGGTTATATGTGAACAGGATATTTAGTGAAAAGTGGTCCAAGCTGCACATAGTCTGTTTCAGCCTCCACTCTGTTTAGTTTTTGTGTCACTGTCGACATATTTGAGTTATTTGTCAGTTATACTGTAGTTATAATGATTTTTCTTCTCTGCTCCTTATTTCTCTTTCTTTTCTGTCCATCTTTCATCTCTGTATTTCCTTCTCTCTTTCTCTCACACCTCATGATAATCACAAAGGTGGCAGAAACACCAAGCACTGAAGAGACGTGAGATTAGCAGAAGTAAACATTATACTAGTCACACACACACAGACACACACACACACACACACACACACACACACACACACACAGTGTTTCCTCGGGCTGTCTCTCCCTGCTTGTGTTTTCGTAATCAGAATACTTCTGGGATCCCTGTAGCATATACAAGCTGGATTAAACTCTACACTCTAACCCTCTATTATGTGTACAGTTATATTTGCTCCACTTTGTTCACATGTTTTTTGTGTGTCTTATGTAGAGCTATTTCAATTATTCAATATGTTCTGTTTGTTATATTGACCGACATTTCAAATATTTACAATGTATAATAAAAGCTAAACTGTGAGGTCCAACTAGGTAAAGACTGCATTTTGTTTGTGTGTTTGTGTCATTATAATAACTTAGTATATATTGGTTGGTGAAGTCCTATTTGACAGCGAAGGGAGCACAAACTGAAACTTTAGAGACTCCTCCTGTCCTCATTCTGCTCTGCCCACACGCTCCCTGCTGCTTTTGTTGCCCATGTGCTGATGTGGCCAGAACACTATCAGTTGGTGTTAAATTGGCTTCACAGCAGAGAAATGTTGAGATGGCCAAGAGCAAAGTCTTTAAATGGTGTGACTGCTGATCCTCGCTGTTTGCCACTCTAGTTATAATTTGAACGCTGCCTGTGTCTCTATTTTGAGGTGTCAAACACTTCATGCATTGAATATAGATGTTTAAATCTATATTTATGCATTGATTATAGATACACTTTTTAGCTCAGCTATACCACGGTTTAGCCTCTTACTTATCATTAAGTTCAGTTTGGGCCAGAACCTTTACTGTGGGCAGCAAGAAGGTTCCATTTTTCAGTCAGTGTATGTGTTTGGAGTTGTTGTATGTTGCATGTTCTACCCGTGTTTACAGACATGCAGATGCTTGCAAATGTTTTCTCGTGTCTGTGTGTTGGCCCTGAGATATGTTGTCTAACCTGTGCCCGCCTCGCAATATGTCCACTGGTTTTGGCTCTACCCCAACCCCTCAAACCCTCAACGCACAAAGGTTAAGTGGTTGTGGACGGACGAAAATCAGTTCTGGTTCACTCCCTCCGTCATGACTGATGCAGCAGCAGGAGGCAGCGGCTTTTCGGCTGACCTGTCCAAAGCAGCAGCAGGAATACAAAGTCAGCATCTAGCTTGTGAACATGGTGAGACATTTAGCCACTGAGGGAGGTGGTGAAGAGCAAGATAGAGCTAAACATGAAGTGAATATTTATTTTACATTTGTCAGGGAGATAGTCTTCATCTAATAGTGCCTAAACATTACAAGTACTTCTCACTATAATACCTATAAGTATTGTGATAATCCGTGTAATGACAAACTTTTCAGTTGGTCTAAAATAACTCAGTACACCCTAGGTAAAGTTAAAAAAAAACAGCAGTGGCAAGTGTGGTACAACAGTATCAAGAACACGACTATATTTTTTACTAAAAGTGTTGTCTCTGTAAGAGCCAAGAAGGTTTTTCATTAGACTCTGTGTCTCTTTAGGGATGGAGCTGCACCTGAAAACCATCAATAAACCTGATGAGAGAGGCGGGGGTCTGAGGGGCAGTGACAGTTGCCTCACAGTGCAAGACACACCTCGCTGGGAATTTCACTCTCAATCCTCGTGTTAATTTAGTTATTTTGTCTCCCGGCATGAGCTCTTGTGTTGGATTTTGTTGGGAGATTTTTTACCTTCTTTTGTTCTTTTTGGCTGAGATCTCCAACTCATTTGGTTTCTTGATTTACTTGATTAGAAATTATACTTGTTTTAGAAAAACAATTGTTCATGGTTCTTACTGTATTCGTTCCTCTGGTTCAACCGTTGTTCTTGTTTAAGAAGGCCTTTACATTATGGATATACTGTATTTGTCTCTAGTAAAATACTCATAGGATAAATGGACTGAGTGGTAATCACATTAAAACAAATCTCAATCTGAGTAGTTTGTTGGCCTGTTGTCCTCCTACTGAGTCAGATCTATATCTGCTCTGCAAATCTCTAAGCTGAGTGCCAGCACTGTGCTCATGCCCTGATCAATAGTGTCAGTAGAGCTGATGCTCTGGTCTGAAGGAGCTCATTGTGTGTGGCACCTGATCCTGGTTGGTTGTGTTTGAATGAGTGTACACGAAAAGTTGATGTTTTGTGTGGATAATGTGAGAGTATAACTATGCTCTGCATAAAGTCTTCTATCTTCTCAGTTCCAGTTGTACTGTAGCAGTAATCCGATTTTTCCTGTATTATTTTGTGCAGCTTTTTGCCATTTTTGCTTTTGCGACATGTGGGGGCTACTCTGGGCAGCTGCGGGTTAGTGTGGACTGCATGGAGAAGGCCAGCAGCAACCTCAGCATCGGCATCGACTTTGCTTATCCCTTCAGGTGAGTGGGCTTCATTTGCCTGCACAACAAATATGTTGTTGTTTATTGAGCTTTTTTGAACATAAATACTTCTGTGCAATTTGGACAAATTATTGTTTGCGACTTCAACATCAAATAAAGCAAATTTTTTAACTTCTACACTTAAATAAATATTAATGGAGCAAGCATAGCAAATATACCTGAAAGCAATATGGTTACTTCCATAGGTTTTTTTTCTGAATGGGGAAAAGGTGACTCTTTAATTTAACATTTATTCCATTCAGTTCCCTGAAGTTAGATTAGGAAACTGAATTGCAATGGAAGCAATTCCCTTTGTGTGCATTTGTAAAGAAGATACCAACTGGTCAGAGATCTCAGCTGATCTTTCAGGAGAGAAGTGCCTGAAAATTAAGACTTTTGACACACTGTGTTTGTTGAGTCAGATAAAACATTTTTACTTTCCAGTGTAGAAATGTGTTGATATTTCTGATGAGAATAAACTTAAAGAACACTTTTGGTAAAACATATAACGGTCCACCATTTTTATTGTGAGCTGATATTGACCCCTGCAAGTTTCTCTGTGCTGGCCAGATTGTACCAGGTGTCCTTCGAAGCGCCCGTGTGTGAGGGCATAAGGAGGGAACTCGTGTTCCTCATTGGAGACTATTCATCCTCCGCAGAGTTCTTCGTCACCATTGCTGTCTTTGCCTTCCTGTATTCTCTGATGGCGACCATCGTATACATCTTCTTCAAGAATAAATACCACGAGAACAATCAAGCACCGCTCATTGTGAGTATACAATCGCCTCTGACCGGGGATCTTTTGACAAAGTGACTGTTAAAGGATTATTGCGTTTTTCTCCTCTCTCGTCCTCGCCATCAGGACTTTGTGGTGACAGTGGTGTTCTCCTTCATGTGGCTGGTCAGTTCATCTGCTTGGGCAAAGGCTCTGTCTGATGTGAAACTGGCCACTGATCCAGATGAGGTGCAGCTCCTCATCTCTGCCTGCAAAGACCAGACCAACAGGTGTGGCTCAGTGCACGGATCACGCTGGTCTGGGCTCAACACCTCAGTGGTATGTTTACAGAATGTCAGAATGTGCATCCCGAACGCTTGGAATGAATGAGAGTCTGAATCACTGACTAAGATTTCTCATCTGCCAGTGTTTCATATTGCTCTTCCTTGTTCTGATTCTCTTCAGGTATTTGGGTTCCTCAACTTTGTTCTATGGGCTGGAAATATCTGGTTTGTCTTTAAGGAGACTGCTTGGCACAAGGGGGCTTCCAGGTTGGCACAAGGGGCGTCTGAGAAACAGGCCGGCACCTTTAACCAGGAGCCCTACAACCAGGGAAGCTTTGACCAGACGGGGAGCCATAACATCCAGGGAGATCTCGGCCAGCCATCTGAGTACAGCCAGGTGGGAGGTCCCACCTCGTACTCCAATCAAATGTAGCCGAGCCTTTTCGTTTCACAAGTGGCACTTCGGCATTATAAACCAGGGCAATCACGGGGTGAAAGGAAAGGAGGAGAGTAGAGTAAATGTTAGGTATTGTACAAAATTATCAGACAACGTGTTTGGTCCTCTTTCAGAATTGTTGTTTGCTGAATGTTGTATTTCTTGTAGTTTGAAACACATTAGTGAAACTTTCTGTCTGTGCTTGGTGATCGACATTCACTGTTTAGAGACTTTTTTAAACTGGTTTGCCCTCTGCGGGAGAGGGAAAAACTGCTCTGTGTTTGTAATACTTCAAATGCATGATGTTGTATGTGTGCTACTATGCTCTGAGAGTTTACAAATCAAGAAATCCCAGTCTCATTCCTCTGGGTTTATTTTAATCTGATTATGTTATTTTAATATAACTGGAGCTGTATTTTAATGATGGGTATCTCTAATTTAAATATATATTCAGAACTTGTTTAAGGGAGAGTTCTGTTACATTTGTTACAAATACATGTCATCACATCAATTGGGAGTTTCTAAAGCAATATTGGCAAAAATACACTATAAAGGGTTCGTGCAAGAAACGACCACCACAGGATGCAGCCATTGCAATTGTGTTTCTGTTGCTATTGTTTAATTTTAATTGCATCTGCTAGCACATTGTCATTTTATTTGAAAAGAATGGTGTCGTCTACAAGTGTTTACAACTGTTTACAAGTTGTCGCTCTCGCTACACATGTGACTGTGACTGTTTTCTATGCTATCATCAACCTACTGTTAAATCATAGACATAAGTCGTACCTCTCTAAAGTATGTCTAGAGCTGTGTTCATTTACACGTTTAAAGCCCAGCTCAAAGGCACATCAGTACGACTGTGATCATCAAAGAATAGTGAGTAGTGGGCTCATCTGTATGTAGCTAATACGGAGCTCTTCTTTACTTCAAAGTCGCAATTCTTTTGAACAGGTATTTCTTTTGTGCGATTGTTGTAAAATAGAATGGGTGATCCTCGGTTGCTGTTTGTATAAATTTATATGACTTGTGCAATCCTGTTTATTGACCTAAGCATGCGTCTTGCATCGGTGTAATAAAGAAGAGTGAACATTTATGTATGTATCAATAAAGATGCTCTTTCTGTTTTGACGTCTGACCTTTGACCTGTTGGTTACTGCAGAAACTGATGCTGCTTTTTCTGTTGGGCACAATGTGAAGTACAGAGTGCTCCCTCTGGTGGTCATCAGATACAGTAAATTACAGTATTTTAAAGAAACGCTTTATGTACACGAACCTTGTCAGTGTCCAAGAACTCCTTTCTAGTTGCATGTCTCCTGTCCCTTAAGTCAATGAAAAGTGTAGCTGTCTCCGATTTGTTGGATTAGTTTAGCTGGTTCAGGTGAGGTGCTTTAATTTAGTTCGATATGGGATGTAGAATAAAAGAGAGGGAACTGAATGTGGATAGAAACTTAGAAATGATTCAAATGATCATATATCCCATGATGTGCTGTGCAGCTTCATTTTTCAGTAGACACTTGCATTGGGAGCAGAGACACCACATTCACCTACTATTTCCACAACAATCTGTCTGTGTGCCTGTATGTGGAACTCGTGTCGTGGGAATTGTTCATCAGAGGGTTCCCCATAAATACACAGATCAGTCCACAAGTGAATACAGAGTGTTTAAATTGTAAAATATACCAATGTTTATTTGGTCAGAAGTTCATTTTTAAGACAATTCTTTATTATTCCTTTTCTATTAAAATTGACATTTCAATACCAGCAAAATTCTCAAAATCCTTCTAGATTAGAATACACTACGTATTATTAAGTTGAGGTAAGTCAAAACAACAAGTACTATTGCAGAGCGCGCCACATACGTGAACCAGAAACGGCAGCGGAAAGTGGGGAGAGGAGCTACTTCAATCTATTTAACACCGGGGTGAGATGCTTACAAAACGGTGATGGATAATTATTTACCTGATGCACACAAGAAGAAAAAGTGAATTTCCTTGTAACCAGCCGGTTACATTTGCTAATTTCTCCATCACGTCCATTTAAGAAGCACAAGCTAGTGGAGCCCTTGGAGAAGCTCAAGGGGAACATCGGCTTTCTTCACATAATGTGATGCAGATCTTCTGCCACACTGATCAGCAGTGTATCTATTATCTCTGCTTTGTGGATTGGATAAAGCTGCAATAGACAGGACTGAGAGGCAGAGAGAGCTTGGGCTGAGGAGAAAAACAAACGAGCAGAGACTCCAGGACAGAGAGAAAGATGTGAAGCTGCTTCAGCAGGAGGATGAGGCCGTCAATTGCACTGCTGATAAAGCAGTGGAGGACAGTGAGAAGATCTTCACTGAACTGAACCGTCTGGTGGAGAAAAGAAGCTCTGATGTGAAGCTGCAGATCAGATCCCAGCAGGAAACGGGATTGAGTCGAGTCAAAGAGCTTCGTTGGAGACTGGAGCAGGAGATCACTGAGCTGAAGAGGAAAGACGATGAACTGAAGCAGCCCTCACACACACAGGATCACAACCGGTTTCTACCCAATATCCCTCAGTGTCACCACTCAGTGAATCTATGCATTCATCCAGCATCAGGATCCGTGTTCTGAGGTACTCTGTGGACGTCACAGGTCAGAGGTCGACTACAGGACATTATGACTGAGACAGAGGCAAAGATTTTACAGATTGTGTCACAAGTGGATGTTTTACTGCCACAGAAAGAGCCCAAGACCAGACCTGACTTCTTACAATATCCACAGGGAATCACACTGGATCCAAACACAGCAAACAAACACATCTTATTATCTGAGGGAAACAGAAGTGTAGCATTAATGAGAGAAGAACCGACTCATTCTTATAACCCATACAGATTCACTTATTGGGATCAGGCCCTGAGTAGAGAAAGTCTGACTGGACGTTTTCTGATGAGACTGGGTTGGGGTTGTACATTGTGTTGGAAACAGATATTACTTTTGTACAACAGCATCAAGACTCGAGTGTCAGGTCCTCTGTCCTCCAGAGAAGGAGTGTACATGGATCACGGTGCAGGGGTTCTGTCCTTCTAAAGCGTCTCTAACACCATGACTCTCCTCCACAGAGTCCACACCACATACACTCAGCTTCTCTATGCTGGAGATGGGGTTTCTTATGGAAATACAGCTAAGTTGTGCAGTCTAACCCTAACCCTTGGATAAGCTTCTTTCAAAAGTAAGTGTAAGTTTTGGTATGGTACTTTTCTTATAATTTTATGTTTGGGTGGCCGAAAAGAGGAGAATATTTAAGAAAGGGACATTTTACAAAACAATCCTATCATCCTTTGAGAGTAATGGACCAATCAGTTAAAACTGTCTATTTACTAGGTTAAAAGACTATGTAATGTATATAAAAATAGCTTATATTGAAAAAAGATGACTCTAAATATTAAAGTAAATTTGAAAGAGAGAGACAGAGATAGAGAGAGAGAGAGAGAGAGAGAGAGAGAGAGAGAGAGAGAGAGAGAGAGAGAGAGAGAGAGAGAGAGAGAGAGAGGGGGGGCTTGTTTGAGAGAGGAAGGCTCCTTTGATGACATTGATGAGGAATCTAAACTAGAGGAGATCATAGCATAGGAACATCCAGCCATGAATTAAATAACACAGGAAAGGAATATGAGTCATTTTGTCACAGGAGCGTAGTAACTCAGTGTCAGACAGGGCAACCGAAGATGGACCTTGAGGCAGACCTCCGAAGTATGATGTCAGATGGGGCGTGGCAGGAAGTTATGGACACAGCCTTCAGGATGATGAAGGAATTGTTTGAAAACTCTCCCAACCCTCCCACTTCACTTGAGGAGATGGGTGTGGCCCTGGAGATGTTGGGGGAAACGTTTCCAGAGATACCAAACCCTCCAACTGCACCTTTAACTTCTGTCCCTGCCCGGACCCTTCGGCCTCAGAGATGTAGAGTTCCTAGGGAGGTAGCAGCTCCTGTCAGCTTGGGGCAACCATTTAAGGCTCCTGCTGTACCGTCATGTCTGCATCTCAACAATAAAGCTGTTGGATTGGTGTATGTATCGCACACATGAATTCACATTAACACACAACTGTGAGCTTCTGTTTGCATGTTTAACCACACTTGTTTGGTCATCTAATGCAGTGTTCCCCAACCCCTGGGCCGTGGGTAATTTGGTACCGGGCCGCACAGAAAGAATAAACAACTTACATTTTTTCTGTTTTATTTATTATCTGATCCTGAACAGTGTTTTAGTTTGAAAATGACCGGATCCTCTCCATTATGACTCATGCTTTATGCATGTCAAGACGCTTTTCTCGGTCACTTGACTTTTTCGCTAAACACAAACCAACACGGTATTTAAAAAAATTAAAAAATATATCTACCGATGTCACCAGAGGCCTCACCAGAGGGCCTACATAATGAGGCTCCGTACCCACACCTTAAAGGCCGGTCCGTGGATATATTGTCTGACATACATCCGGTCCGTAGTGCAAAAAAAGGTTGGGGACCGCTGATCTAATGTATCTGTCTGATTGTGTTTATGTAGGAATACCGAGGCTGTTAATGGGACTCAAGCCAATACTGCTCCTGATACTGCTGCTGATCCTCCTCCGAACATTTCACAGTAAGTCCGTCTGACAGGGTTCATCCTCTGTGGCAGAGATCTTTCAACTGGAAGACCAAAACAAAGCAAGGCTCATGACCCAGCTCACTTCATTGTACTTTTCTTACCTCACAGCTTTACAGAGTGGCAGTTCATACTCTTGTTCTGTTTTCCCACTTAAGGAGGATGCATGAACATGACTACAGTCAGCCATATATCAAGAAGCCATCCAACGCGTTCATGATCTTCAGGAAGGAGCAGAGTCCCGTTGTTGCGGCCGAGCTACAACACGGTGACTCTGCCTCTGTGAACACCATCCTTGGACAGAGAGTAAGATTTAAATGTTTTCAGCCATCGTTCATCAAGAAGCGTCTGTGACAACATTTAAAAACTTTCCTTCAGCTTCGATTCTTCACATCTTGACAATTTTTGCTCTTCTGAATTTTTAACACAGGTTTACCAGTATTGTGAGTCGCAAATTCCCTGTGGGATCTGTGTGTGGCTGTTAATAAGTTGTTATGTAGTTACATGTGTGTTGTGTGTCAACAGTGGAAGGCCCTGTCACAAGACCAGCAGGCCAAATACTACAACCTAGCTGAGATGGAGAGGACGCTCCATAGTCAGCTGCACCCTGAGTGGTCAAGCAGTGAAAACTACGTATGTATGCTCACATACAACGCGTACATGTTCACTTCATTACTCTAAATGATGCAACAAGTTTTATCAGCTGATCAGTTGAAAAGTCTGTTTGTGTTTCCGTCTAGGGGAAAAACAGGAAGCGGGGGAAGCAGGGGAAGAGGAATGTTCCCAACTAGACTAAATGACTGTATTCGTCCATGGGACACTTCAACAGGGGACTTAGAGCCCTCCTCCCGTCACTGCACGTTGTCACCTGTGCTCCTCTCCAGATTCCTTTCTTTGCTTCATTAGGGCCCGAGCACCTCCGTGGGAGGCCCTATTGTATTTTGAAGGACTTGTATTTGCCTTTTGGGTCTTTTTCAGGGCCCAGACATGATTAAATTCTCCTCAAAGTTTGCAGGAAATTCAAAACCCTACAAAGTATTTGATTTTGAAAATGAGCATGGCACAATGGCTCCACAGCGCCATCTAATGAAAAGCCCCTCAGTTAGCATTCACAGATCTTCACAAAAAGACATGACCAGACACACAAAAAAGTCAAGTAGTGCATTGTGAAAAACACAACAGGAAGCCTGCCATTTTGGATTTAGTGGCCATTTTCCACATTTTCCACATTTTTACTTTGTCAAACTTTTCCCAGGGCTTTTATCAGATCAACTTCATATTGAGATGAATGACATCTCAACAAGATGGTAAGATGGAGATAAAAACTACCTGGAATTTTTTGTCACACGGTGTGACCGTGGTGTAGCGTCAAAGTTTTATTACACGCCATCAAGACACAAGGTTCTGTATCTCGGACATACATAGTCCAATTGAATCCAAACTAGACATGTAAGACAAGAGTCCCGGCCTTATGACATCTACACAGAAATCATGACTTAAGATTTTAGCGCCCCCTGATGGCAACAGCAAATGTCATTAGTCATTCATTTCAAGCTGTGTCAAAATGGTGTCAAGACATTGATAATGAAGGCATAACATTACTGTGAGTATTTGTCAAACACCATATTAGTGGCCTGGTGTTAAAGTTCATCAACTTGTCTTGACACACGAATTTGCTGTAACTTCAGTGTTCATGGTTCAGTTTCCCTCAAACTACATCGGTGTCACAACACAACAGCAGTGCACGAAACGCGTGCAACGCGGAGCCGTGTGCCCAGTCGCCGATCTATATAAAACAGAAGGTAAAACTATTTTAAATCAAAAGTTAAACTAGGGCTATGTTGTATATATATATATATATATATACACAGTTTATGTACATATAAATAAACTGTATATATATTTGTAAATTAAATATTTATCATACCCTTTTTTATTTTCACTCTAGTTGATAGTTAACAGAGGATCTTGTTCTCCACTTACAAAACATTACAATTTCAAAAAGTAGGATCCACCTACATGTTCATGATCCATTTGTGAGGCTGGTTGCAGCACAAATACATTCATTAGTTAACGCTTTATTAATGTTGTCTTGCTGGTAGTATTTTGTGTTTGCCAATAGTCAGTGGACTATTTGTTCAAAATAACAATGACAGTGCAGTGGTCGTTATTTTACATGATATCAAATAGACGGGCATGCTGCAGGCTTGGCCTCAAGCTCTGGGCATCTGTCTCATGAAAAGTGAAAGTAGCTCCAACACAAAGGAAGAGAAATGAAAGTCAAGGAAATGAGACCTAAATAGAGTTTAATTTTCTCTCCTAATACATTATGACATAATCTTTAAAGTAACAGTTTAGTTCCTTTGATAATCAAAACTATTTTTTACTAATAGACAAGTAGTGCACAAGTGTAAACCTTGTGGGAATGAGTTGAATTACGTTGACTAAAATGTTAAACATAATTGGGTGATGATATATACAGTCAAACCCAACCAGATCAGGTTTGGAACGTGTCATTATGTACTGTCATGACAAAAACGCCTAAAGGGATCAAAACAATATTCTGACTAAACTTCGAATTTGCTTAAAATGTTTTTTTTCCTCAAAGTACTGGCATTGTGTAGTTTTTGAGTAATCCTGTGTCTAAGTTCCCTCCACAAAACAAGAATGAACTTCTTCTGCTATATTTACTTAAGGATATAATGCTTTTTTACCATATTTTCTTCATGGAGCTGATATTGTTGGACTACTAGTTAGACTACTGCCACAAATACTATGACGTTTTCCAACTGTATATGTTTTTAATTATCCTATGTCAAAAGGTCAAAGCCTCTCCTAACAAAAGACATCACTTCTCTCTCTCTCTCTGTGTGTGTGTGTGTGTGTGTGTGTGTGTGTGTGTGTGTGTGTGTGTGTGTGTGTCGTCCCTGTTCTTTTTCACACAAACTGATAATCACATGTATTTAGTTATGAATCGATGATGATCATGACTCCGGATCGTTCCGTCACTTTAACCCTGATGTCCTGTCTGTGCGCGTCACGTTACGTCTCGTGTTGTGTGAAGCAGGGGAATGCGTGCACACGGTGTTTAAACAGGTGTCTCATGATCTCAAACAAACACAAAGTAAACGCCAGTCCTGTACGTGTTCCAATCACTTGTGATCAGTGCTGGTGTTTATTGTTGAAGTGTAAAGTGAGCGCAGGTCAGAGGTGAGGAGGAAACAGACGCCGACACATACAGGACGACCGGACCTTTAATGAACGGCTTCCCTGCTCTGCTGCAACCCGCCCACAGTCACTATCTTATAATTATGAGATACTGAGTCATAAATCATGAGATAAAGGATTTGTATTTTCTTCATCATAGTGGCGGGAAAGGGCTTCCATATTATAAAGACCAGATTAACGCAGAGTAAATTTATCATGAGTGATCATTTCATTCCATGTGAACGCACCTACTGCATCCGCTGCAGGCTTATGAAAGTTAAGGAAACGAAACCTAACTTTACAAGTCTGTGATTCCGCCTCTCTGCCAACACATAAAAGACTGTATGTGACGGAAGCAGCAGAGCCTCTCTCTTTCTCAGCATCGCACGACCAGCTGCTGTCTCTGATTCCTTCTTTAGTTCTGTCTTCGCCACAGACGAGGAGTCCCGACCATGAACAGTCTGAACGAACAGTATGAGGAGAAGGTGCGTCCCTGCATCGACCTCATCGACTCGCTCCGCTCTCTGGGTGTAGAGAAGGACCTGGCGCTGCCGGCCATCGCCGTCATAGGAGACCAGAGCTCGGGGAAGAGCTCAGTCCTGGAGGCGCTGTCAGGGGTGTCCCTGCCAAGAGGAAAAGGTGCCGTATAATCCCTGGAGAACAACGCAATTGTTTGCTCATGTGTCACAAAATAATGCATTTGTTTGAAGGGATAACTTAACTCTGCACACACCATATCGAAGATTTTGATTTGGTAACTTAGAGGGATAGTTCACTTAAAAATGATAATTCACTCATTATCTGAGAAACGTGGACCTGCAGAGTTGTTGGATGTTCAGTTTCCTTCTCTGTGCGGCAGGGCGCTTCTGGGAAAATTCAACTTCATAAGCTTGTATTAATTCAGTTTAGTGTACTTTATTGGTTTTAGTGTATATAAGGAAATGTTCGGATTGCAATTAAAACAAGTTTATTCAATGGTTGTTAATGGTTAGGCATGTTTATTGGTGGATTTACAATGGACATAAACCAATTTTACATGAAAGGGCACGTAATTATTGTACCTGTACAATTGTACACCTAGACATAAAAGCCTGGGGCGAGGCGTCGACGAAATTGAGGTCATTGATTACGTAAATACGTCGCCTTCCGCAAAGTGCGTCATGAGGAAAGAGGCGGCGCACAATCAAAGGATGGACTCACGTGCAGAGCAGGCTGGAGTGAAACAAACCACCAACATCATCTAGGTCCACAATAATCGGAGTTGTTAAGTGTCCACGAAACACTTAAAGGGTTTAAGGGGTGAAGAGGGTTGCAACCAATTCCAATACAATTGAAGTAAAGGGTGAAAAAAACTGCAATAAACATACAATGCCTACACACACATTGACACCATGTTTTGAACTTAAATGTGTGCTGATATCATTGCTGCAGTTCTCGAGAATGAGCTGTAGTTACTGTAGCAGTTACTAGCGGGAGGATATCAGAGGCTAAAAATATGGTGTAAATGATGCTGTTTCGAGTAGAATTTGAATGTCATGGAAAAAAATTTGGTAAACTATCCCTTTAACAGAAACTTTTATTTTATTATATTTACTATGGTAGTTTACTAAGAGTTATTCACTCATTAATAACTCAGGCATAGTGACAAGATGTCCTCTTGAGCTGAAGATGAAGAGAAAGAGATCGGGAGACGTGTGGTACGGAAAGATAAGCTACAGGGACTACGAGGAAGAGATAGATGACCCAGCAGATGTGGAGAAAATGATTCGAGAAGGTACAGTAAACCACACTTTTTTATGTTACTAATAACAGCAAAGAATTTAAGGAGCTATTGTATTTTTCTAAGGTTTCATCTTTCATCACATTGTCCAGCCTTTCAGTTATAATCACATATCACATCCCTTCTTTCCAGCTCAGGATAAAATGGCTGGGGTCGGTGTGGGCATCAGTGATGACCTGATCAGCCTGGAGATCGCCTCTCCTGATGTTCCAGACCTGACGCTCATTGACCTGCCTGGAATCACCAGGGTGGCTGTATTGGGACAACCAGAGAACATTGAACACCAGGTATACCCGGTTCAAAAAACCCTCTGTCAACACGTCTCACAGGGACAAACTCTTGATTAGTCCTGAGTGTTGTCTCTGAATTATCCAGCTGAACCAGGCTAAAACCTTTGGCCCCATACTACATCTTAGAAATTACTTCCCATAGAGTTTAAGGCTAGATCCATTCTAAGTAAATGGTATTTTTAAACTAAAACAATCTCTGTACCAGGGCTGCAGTATATATCGAAAATCTATTGTCACTGCAATATCAACCCGTGCAATAGACGTATCTCAAAAGACGGCAAAATGCGATAAATGGTGTTTCATGCGCCATGCATTCACGCTCTGCATGTCAATATATTTGGCCAATCAAATGGAGCCTTGCTGCCCTAGATGATATATAAAAGACATTCAGATTATTGATGTTTTTTTCCATCAGTGAATCATTGTCGCAAGAAGAGAATAGTCAGACAGAGATTTATCTCGCTCCGCCTCCTCCGTCTTAATTCTACTGTTGAAACCTCTAGTAATCACATTTGACCCGGGTCAGATTCCTTGCTATGAGCGGTTGATTATATATTATATAAAAGAGGTGCAAAGCTTATTTATGATACCAGAACCTGAGGGAAAAGTATGTGTGTGTGTGTCTCACTCTCTCTCTCTCTCTCTCTCTCTCTCTCTCTCTCTCTCTCTCTCTCAGCTGATGTCTCTGACTTGCTACAGTTTTAAAGTTAATTTGTTTTATCGCCACAATATCAACACTGATCATCACATAATGATCAATATTTTAATAATGAGTTAAATGAATAACCCCCTTAATCTCCTCCTCGCTCTCACACACGGTCAATCTCCATTGACTCAATCAAAACTCAATCTGGATAAAAACAACAGACTTTGTAACTTAGTAAATGTTTGTGGTGCTGAAGTTACTCCGAGAACCGAGTGAATGCCAGGCTTGCTCCTAGCAGGGTAGAGTCGTTTTCAAACAAAAACATATAAGTGTGGATGTAGTTCTGTAATATTCATTCATTATGTGATAAAAACATTCTCAAGCACAACAACGTTGTTTGTTGAAAAACAACATGAATCAATACTTTCAGATAAAGAGCCTGATCCGCAAGTTCATCACAAAACAAGAAACCATCAGCCTGGTGGTTGTTCCATGTATCGTGGACATTGCAACCACAGAGGCCTTGAAGATGGCCCAGGAGGTGGATCCTGATGGAGAGAGAACTTTGGGTAAATACAATTTTTTTTTTTTTTTTTAAACGTTGGTCCAACTCCAGGGCAAGTTACTCAGCTCTCATTTATTTCACTCTGTCTCTTTCAGGTATTTTGACCAAGCCTGATCAGGTTGACAAAGGATCAGAGGAGTCTGTGATTGACATTGTTCATAATGAGGTCATCCACCTGAAGAAGGGCTACATGATCGTCAGGTGCAGGGGTCAGCAGGAGATCACAGACAAAGTGTCTCTGACGGAAGCATTAGAAAGAGAGAAAACCTTCTTTACAGAACATGCACATTTCCAGTAAGTTTGTTTTTTGGTGTAATACTACAAAATATGTATATGGTAAAGTTTTTACAGGTTCTGTACTATGTACTCAGTCTCTGTTAATTCCTGCTGCAGCACCCTGTACGATGAAGGCAAGGCCACAGTTCCTAAACTGGCTGAGGAACTCACAATTCAGCTGGTGAAACACATTGAGGTGAATCTTTATTATTGTTTTGTTACAATTATAGTATAAATTATGATTTGTCAAATTTGGTAACAATCCCTCGACCCCTGCTTTGTTATTTTCAGAGATCTCTCCCTCGACTGGAAGAACAGATCGAGGAGAAACTGGCACAAACGCAGGTAGAGCTGGAGAGATACGGCAGTGGACCCCCATCCGACCCAGCTGAGAGAATCGCATTCCTGATTGATGTGCGAGCTTCCTCATGCTTCATAATATTTACCAGGCAACACAAATACTTACAGCCACTATTTCTGAACAACTTGTTAACAGCTGATTCTGCTGT
The DNA here is from genome assembly GCF_947347685.1 of Pleuronectes platessa. Lineage (NCBI taxonomy): Eukaryota > Metazoa > Chordata > Actinopteri > Pleuronectiformes > Pleuronectidae > Pleuronectes > Pleuronectes platessa. The sequence goes on from NC_070627.1 coordinate 20,899,716, forward strand.
CTTACGTGGATTTTAGAAAGTAACAGCGTTCACTCAGGATGCCATCAGTCTGGCTGCAGGAGAGGAACTCAGATGTGGAGACCATCTCAATGTCTTTTCTATGCTCAGAAGAGAGTTCGGGAAGTGGAGCATCCACCTGGACAACACGGGATACAACTGTGAGTGTTTTATTTCTGTCTGGTGAATAGCCCATCAGCAGGGGTCAGAAATAAATATCTGTTCATGTGTCATAGTTAACATTAAGATCGAGAAAAAGGTTGAGGCCTATGAAGAGAGGTACCGTGGAAGAGAACTGCCTGGCTTCATCAACTACAAGACGTTTGAGGTCATGGTCAGTGAGCAGATGAAACAGCTGGAAGAACCAGCTGTTAAGAAACTCAAGAATATTGGAGGTAAATGATTGAATACACTGTAAGACAAATTTATTGTGTTTTTCTGCATTCTGTTTGCCTCAGTGGAAATCAGGCTGCTGCATTTCCATTTCCTCCAGATGCTGTTAGGAGGATGTTCTTGCAGCTGGCCAGCATTAGCTTCACTGGATTTCCTAACCTCATAAAATCAGCCAAGGTGTTTTATAACTTCCATATTGACATTCTTATAATTTGATCTTTATCGTCAGTAACATGCTGCATGTTAAAAATCTAATTTTCCAGGCAAGGATTGAAACCATAAAGCAAGAAAAAGAGTCCATTGCAGAGTCCATGCTGAGAACCCAGTTCAAGATGGAAATGTTGGTTTACTCCCAGGACAGAACCTACAGCAGCAGTTTGAGTGACAGAAAGAGAGAGGAGAACGAGGAAGAAGAAAAACGTTCTAAAAAGATTGCTCCTAGGTTGCACATGGATAATCATGCAACACTTCAGGAGTTGCTTTTACACCTTAGATCATATTACAGAGTAAGTTTTCATTGAGGGTTAATGTTCATGAACAAATACGATGAGTCAGGTTTAGATAGAGTTCTGTTTTTTCCCAACAGTTTTTGTCCGTCAAACTTTTCTCATATATGTCTATTATATTTCAGATTGCCAGCCAGCGTCTCGCTGACCAGATACCACTGGTTATTCGCTACCAGATGTTGCAGCAGTCTGCCGTCCAGCTGCAGAGTGAGATGCTGCAGATGCTTCAGGATAAGGAGAATTGGGAGCTCTTGCTGAAGGAGGACCACGACATTGGCTCCAAGAGAGATGCTTTGCAGAGTCGCCAGAAACGCCTCATGAAAGCCCGAGCGTACCTGGTGAATTTTTAAAGCATGCAGGTTAAAGCCTGTATTACTCTACTTTGCAACATTCATTTGAGAAATACTGCAAATTAGTTGCCGGAGAAGTGTAGAATTGACAGGTTGTGTTTAATGTCCTGTAATGTGCACTATATTCATACACAAGGAAAGGTCATTAAATTACCAGAAAAAGATGCATTTTCTTTATGAAACAGGATTTGAATGATGCTTAATTTACATATATTCTTGGAACATATCCAAAAGCAACATATTCATATTTGTTACTGTGTTTGTTTAAAGAAAATATTTCACAACTTGCTTTTAAAGGTAATAGTACTCAAACAATCTGTTAGATATTGGTATTTTTCCTATAGTTATGTATTGTCAAAAAATATATTTTGTTATTGTGTATGCAGCTTATTTAGACACCCAAAAGTAGAAATACTAAATTTTTTCAGAATTATGTTTCAGTTCTCAATGTAAGTTGAGTATTCATTTTTTTTAAAGAGAAACATTGGTCTCTTTAGCTGTGACTTATTACTAATTACCCAAACCTGAGGGGAGGTGCGGATCCAAGTGATAACTCTGTTTATCACTACGAGCGACACATTCCAGTCTTTTAATACATTTTTACTAGCATCAAAATGCTTCTTAGAGCTGCCTCTGCTTCTTAAACACTGATCAATTCATGCTTAACTGAATTGTTGTCACAGAAGAAATGAATCTGTTTTAACTTAACTACAATCCGGTGAAACACTTTTAGTTTGTGTTACTGTAAAATAAATGCCTGTTACTGTCTTCTTGATGGATGTGGTTAACTTTGGACTTGAAACTTACTTTACTCAATTAAAAAACATGTACTTTGACTATATCTGGTGGTTTCACATAGAACATAGAAATCCCATCTAAAGGAGATGATATTAGTAGAAAGTTGATTCAATAATGACATCCTACTTGGTAACTATTAACCAATACTGGATTTTACCAATTACCTTTTAATAGCTTTTTATCATTGCTTGTATTTGTTATTGACATCAGTCCAATTTGCTGGATGTCTTGCGTACATGAAATTCTTGTTGGTCTGGAAACCTTGGTAAATCATTCTAAACAAAGGGAGACAAACAATTTCAGTTCTATGTGCCGACATCTAAATATGCAGCATATATTAATAAATAACTAAACTTAAATAAAACGTAGACAAGCCAACTTTATTGAACAATACATACAAAAAGATTCAGGGAACAATACAAAATCATTTAAAAGTGATCCGCTGCATTCATTCTACTCAGGAGCTCGAAACGTTCATTCACCATTCTCTACTGGGCTCTCCTGGCTGTTGTCGTCATTGTCTGATTTTTCATCATCTAGGAAAGATAAAGAAGATTAGCAGGGCCTAGTGACCTTAACAGATTAAACATGTCTGGGTTTGTTGTACAGCACAACAGCTACTGAGAATAGAGAACATAAAGACAACACAAACATGGTACCAACGCATGCCCTTGTGTACTCACTCTCAAGAGTCTGCTGTAGTTCCTGTATGGTACTCAGAAGCACATGGAACTGCTTCTTCCTTAACTCCAACTGAGTGAGACAAAAAAGGTTTAAAACAATTGAAGTAAAATAATACTGTTGATTGAAGGCAGTGGGAGGTGGAAAAGAAGAGAGCATAATTGTATTTGTTTTTACCTTATCATCCACATTCTCCTTGATTTGAGACAGTTGCTGGAGTTCTTTGTCAAGTGCCTCCAACTGTCTGTAGGTGTTCAAAGCAAAGGGAGGTATGCATTATTATTATCACCACATACTACAAGTGGATGTATGACACAAATGAAACAATATTTGAATGAATCAAGACATAGGCCGACTTACTTTAATGTCTCGTGTCGGTCTGGGTGCTGCTGGATAACTTTGGCTAAAGCATCATACTCTGAAGAAGAAGAAGAAATAAAGGACATGAAACATTTTTGCTAAAATTTAACGATCCTCGTTGCCACCACTTCTGTGCTAAAAAAATAAATAATCAAAGTTGCGTTGCAATTTTAACCTTTGTTAAATGGCCTCAATACAATCTCTCCATTTCCACTTTGAAATACCACAAACTTATTTTTCATCATCACTGCGAATAACTTTGAACCTGGTTGCTAGTCCATCACTGACAGATATTTATGTCTACATCCGAGTGTAAAGCTATGTTTTTTAACTTACAAAAAAAAGATGTTGACAAATTTTTACTACCTTTTTTTTTTTATATCAAAGTTTAATAGTAGTGATTTCACCTCCATGTGGTTGGGTCTTACAATGGCTATACATAACTGTATATAAGGAGCAAAAGCAGTTTAGGCAATAGCAAATGCACAAATTTTTGTTAAAGTCTAGAGTCCTGAAAATGTTCTTACCTTGGCGATTTTTTCGTATCCTCTTTGCCCTCTGTATTTCCTTTTTGCATTCTGCTATCTTCTCATGTGCCGATGTGATGTTTTGTTCTGCAGGGAGAACAAAGAGCTTGTTATGAGGTCATTGTGGGATGCATTTGAAACACAAACATTTACGTTATTTTGCGGCTACATTTTTCTAATTACTAAACAGATAGTATTAAAATCAAGAGGATTTGTATTGTACAATGACAATAATAACTCAAGGTACCCAAAGCCACTGCAGAGTTAGTTAAACATAAAACAAATCAAGGACAGAAAATAACAGTAGAAACACTAGCTTGGGGATAGTGAAACTCGCGCATTAAGGCTTATGTGAACAGGTGGACTTTGAAGAGTTTTTAAAAGTGTCCAGAGATGGGGTATTGTGGATCAGTGGCAGACTCAAATTGGGGTCCCGGGGCATGCAAGGTAAGGATTATTGAATGTCATGCCGGATTACATTTATATTTAGGTGATACTTATTTTTAAACTTCAATAATGGTTCAAGGTTATAAATATTCCTGATAAGTGTCATAACAGTTCATACCTATGTTAGTGTAGATTTTCTCATAGTTCTCCATTTCCCGAAGATTCATATCATACACCATCAACGTCTTCCCCATGGAGAACTCGCACTGGGCCAGTGTGCTCTGCATCCTCTGCGTGAAGCTACACAGAATAATAAGATGCTGTGAGCCTCGGAGCAAAGCAGCTGTTCAGCACAGTTTTAAACATGAATATCAAAATACTAGGCGACAAAGTCTACGCCTGGGGTCCAGTCGTCTTCCTCGGAGCTCATTTACCCTTCCTCCGGGGTCCCAGGCGAGTTGCACCATTTGGTGAAACTCTTTAGCAGCACATTGATTCGACGATCATCACCAGCTCCGTCCCCGTCGATGAGAAGACGTTTCCGAATAACTTCATCTGGGATAGGGCCGAGAGAGAGGGGGTCAGGCAACCTTCCATAAACAGCAGCTATACTAGAAAGCCACCGGCTAACTGTTAGCTAGCTAACGTGGCTACTGTTCTATTAGCTGTTTTTAAAGCATGCTAACACGTATGGGTATAGGGTGAGTTTGGTTATGCATGATCTTACTTTGAAAATGTACACGTTTCTACTGGTGGCTTTTAGCAAAGCTGAAATCCACAAATAAAACAGTAACTTACCATCTGTAACTGCGCCCATGTCTACAGCAGCTTGATAAACTTGATTGAATAGCCGGAAGTGAACAAAGCACACTGCGGCGGTGATTGGTCGGTTTTTTCTTTGGTGTTTATTGGCAGTTGGCATCCAAGTTGGGTCATTACCGCCACCTGCTGATATGGAGTATGGATCAAAATGTCTCAATTTACAATAAAAAAATAGTCCTTTCAATCAGATAACTTATTCGCAACTTTTCGAAGGAAATTATTTACAGTTTATCTAGGGTAGTAATCGGTTCTACCTATTAATACCTAGTTTATTCTAACAAAACTGAATGAATGACGGTATAAAGAAAAGAATGGGAACCATAAATATACACAAGGATAATTTTGTATATTTTACAATGAAGCAATATATACATTTTTTAAATGGTTGAAATCATTATTAGCTATTATAATTTGTAGTCACTGTGGTGACTTTGCAAAGCATTTTAAGATTATTTTAAGCTGAAGCCATCATATGGTGCCTTATTATATTATATTGTTTAAGGTTTTCTTTGATGGATTTCAGCCAAAACCAAGTCAGTAGCTTTCATTTCACTTAAGTGAATAATGAAACTACAGCAACAACATTTTTCGCGGAAACTTCAACAGTAAAAAGAAAGAAAAAGTATGCCATGACAACATAATAAACTATTTAATTTGCATATGTAATAAATCATAATAACAAATAATAATTTATTCAACTTAAATGTTACAAGTTGTTATTGCTTACATTTAATAATTTACATACACTTTATAGGCGGATATCTATTAGTCTGCGTTGTTCTCAAAATAAAATAAAACAAAACACAGAGAAGGACCTCAGGTCTGTTGAAAGCTCCCCTGAAGAAAAAATAACCAGAATTATTCTTTTTTTGAAAAATCACATCTATAGTTCATATCTATATAATAGCAATATCTATTAACTTACCTATATTATAGTTCATCTCCTTATATTACTTATATTATATATTATATCTTTATATTATCTGTATGATATATATTATGTCTTTATTTTACATATACATATTATCTCTCAACTTCATCATTATCAGTGTGAAGCTTTGTTTATAGCCCTGGCGTTATATATATATACTTGTATAGCTGATGATTTACATTTTTGGTAATGTTCAGGAAAATTAAGGGAAATATATATATTTGATTATAGAGACGCATGTGCGTGAGTGCGCGTGCATCGTGACGCAGTGACGTCTACGTCCCAGAATGCATTCTGGTAAACAGACATGGAAGCACCAGGTGAAGACCTCCACAGAGGCTGAGCTCTGCCCTCGCTCTTTCCCACCGTCTTCTGTCTCCTTCGCTCAGCGCATCCAGCTGATACACGTCCGCCCGGTGCCACAGTCGCGTCCACAGCATCCACAGCCCGGGTAAGAGCGAAGTTACTGTCTGTGTGTGGCGGCGGTGAATGACTTCTGCTGGGCTGTCAGGCTGCTGCCAGCTTCCTCGCTAACGCTAGTCATGGCTGGCTGGCTGCAGCTAGCAGGCTAATGTAGCCGCCACTGCTCCTCAGTAATGTCTGTACCTGCCACAGTCTCACACTGTAACCATGACACAGCTCCCGATGGACTTACTGGCTTTTTCACACATCATATTTAGCTGATGAACACATTTTCTATTTGAATCAAAGTTAATGTACGTTAATGAGAGCAGTGTGCAGCAGAGGTGGGGGCAACGCTAGCCAATCAAACTGCTGGCTTCTGGTGGTCAATGCTAGATACTGTTAGCTAACTGCTGTAAAGTTGTGAATGTCAACTGGAAGCTTTCATAGAGCCCAAATCACAACTGACTTCAGGTTAAACTACGACTTACTGACATGTTTATACTACAATATGTCAGACTTTACAGTATAACATATATGTGTTATTATACTCCAGGCTTTTAGGTGAGCCATGTCTGAACAGTTATCCAGAGCAGATGTTATGTGTTTGGGACACACTCTCTTCACCAATCTCTAATGGAGACTTTGACCAGGCAGCACAACTACACAATATAGACACATTTACTGTCTATGGACTCTGTAGGCAATGTGCAAAACATTACCTCTCTAGATTTTGAGCTACAGATAACGATGCAGTTTGTAGGGCATCCAGCCTAAAGGCTAATAGTGCTATATAACTGCAGTTATAATTTGACTCTGCTGTTATTAACATTAATTACTGCTGCATTTAGCTTATGCATGCGACATGGAGCAGAGGAATATTACAAGTAACACAGGAACTTTTCCCTTCTTAAGTATGAGAAGTCAAAATGTCTGCCTTGCCAGTGCTGTGCGCTGCACATATGAAGCATTTGGTTCTCGACATGATAGAATGTACCTCATTTCGTTTTAGCCTTTTGCTGACCCTGCTCTATAGTTTTTAGCATTTACATGCTGACTGGTTATAGCATACATTAGCCTTTGGAGGTTTACACTGAAAACATTTCCATTTAAACACCCCTTGACATAATTGAGTATTCGACTTGGAGATGTTTGAAGTTCTTATTGTTAACATTATATCTGAGCTATTGCATAGTTTAAATATATTTTTGAGCCAAGGGTGGAACTACTGCTCTACTTTCTTCTGATATCCTCAGTAGTTTTAGCAGGGGGGAGATAAATGTGTATTTTAAAATGGTTGTTATGCAAGCCATGTTCATTTCTATAGATAGCATAAGACATCAAGACAAAAACAACAAGACACAAAATACAAAAAGCAATTATACAAAGCTACAAATTAGCTGGGTTGTTATATGTTATATATATATATATGTAAAGGGAAAGAATCCATTGGAATGCTAAATTCACTCTTATTAAGCAAGTCATACATTTTAGCAGAATTGCAGCTGATGAGCATTAATTTGCTCCTAGGCTTTAATGGCTTCAGAAAAAGCTTTTAACTTTTGAGGTATTATGCAGATTTAATCAAAACTAAAGTAAGGTGTCGTAAAATATACACAACACTTAATATTGTATGGCTTTGTGTTCTGTTAAATCAAGCCACTGGTTACCTCTGTGAATTATTTGCAGTATGTTATTCCAGCAGTTAAGACAAAAAATAATAATGATGAAAGGGTATGGTCTCAGTCTTTAAAAGGGATTACTGTGGGGCTGGATAGGTGGTTAGGGATGCTGCTTAATGGATGGGATTACTGCGTACTGTGGTGAAGAAGTGTGTGATAAGGTCCATGGAGGACAATGTTACCTTCCAGGAAGTCTTATAATCCCTGTTTCATTGAAAAACTATATTCCAAAACATCAAAACAAAAAACCTGATACTGATTCATCTTTCTTCCATGCTTGTGTGTGGGGGTGTGTATATATGTATATGTGCGTGTGTGTGCGTGTGTGTGCGTGTGTGTGTGTGTGTGTGTGTGTGTGTGTGTGTGTGTGTGTGTGTGTGTGATTGTGTGTGTTTCCAGTCTTCCTCTCCAGTGTGTGTGGCAGCCAGCGATCACCCATACCGATGAGGATCAACTGATAGGGTTAAAAAGAAGTTCCTTTTTTTCTTATTTTGTCAAGGTAAGGACTCACAACTACTCATTATTACACTCTATTGGCATTAACTGTTTTCTAATACAATACATTACAACAATCACAAGTGCTTAAGAAGTGGTAAAAGTTTTTTATAATTGACTTATTTAGAAACACATTAGAGTTCAATAGAGTAATTGTTTTCCATGAATACTCAACCGTGTAATTTCCCCAAACTAACTCTTATTTTGGTTCCTGGTTTCATTTTGGTTTCAGCCAGCTTACTTTGGAAGTGATTTTCAAAACGTATACAACAAACGTGTATCTACACTGGTGTGTGGTTATGAAAAAAGGCATAAAGGAGAAGTACTGATTTGCAGTTGTAAACTTCCACCAACCACTCAAGTGGCATTTTGCATTAATGTCTGTGAAGACTCAAAAATACATAAAGAGAAGAAAAGAAATTAAAAAAATGAATTACAATCTGGAATTACAGCCAAATAATATGATTTGAAAATGTATATTTTCTTTATCTTTAGTCCAATTGGCTGTTTTTAGCAGATGCAATAAAATGAAGTTAGTTTCAGTGACCTTGACGGATGGGTGCACAGATGGACGGGTGGAGGAACAGCCCATAAACGTAATACTGAGTAGTGCAATATTTTACTGTTAATGCACTCCCACTGTGAATGAAGTCTTACTTAAAAAACTGTAAATGTAGTACATATTACAATCAAACAGTCTTTGAAGGAATATTGCATGCAGTTTTTCGGACACATCAGCAGAAACATTCAGATATTGTGAGGAAGGGGATGCATATATTGAAGCCTAGGTGATGGTTATATGTTTATTAGACTTTGTTGAACGATAACAACTGTGACAGAAATGTATTCCAATACAACACTGGCACCTCAAGAAACGAGTTTTGCTACAAGTTTCTGAAAAGCAGTAATTACAAGACTTAAGCTTTGGACTACCTTATATTGTACAGAGGTCTTATTTATTGTTAAAGAATGCACAACCAGCCTGTGATGTTCAGTCTGTAGTGACTAGTTTGAGTGGCAAAAGTTACAAATTTGTGTTTGCCTTTTTTTCCAGTTATGTTAATATTGTTTCTATTAAAGTATATGTCATCTAATAAGAGTGAGGCTCAGATCGACAAGATTGTGCTCAAGAACAGCAAAATAATGTTTAGATGACAATTTTAGGCTTGCTTAAATCGGCTTACAAGTCTTAATTTGATGGAAATTACATAAAGATATTTTATTGCTTTTCCCCCCAAATAAAACTACTTCAGATCCTAGACTAAAAGCCCCTACCCCTCATTATAGACTTACTTCTACAGTTGTAAGGCAATAATATGTTATGACATAAAGGTTTAGCTAGAGAAGGTGATGAAATGAAAATTAATATTTCTGGTATTTTCAAAAGAAAACAATGTGGTACTAAAAAAACATCAAGTTTGTTACATCTGGATCTCCAGGAATTTAAATATATTTATGTTTTTCTTAACATTGGTAGGTGCTAGCATGATGATATCCAACCCTCAAACTACCTCTAGAGAATATATGATATGAATGTTTGCAAAGGCATGATCTTTACATTCTTGGTTTTTACAATTTTAACAGTTCCTACGGAAGCCAGTCTTAGAATAGAAAAGAACGCCCTTATTGTCAATGCACAGCTGTATAGAGAAGTTTAGCTTGTCCCCCTGAGTGTTGCCTAACTTTGCTGAATTCTGAAACTCAACATCCTAATTGTCGTAACCGTATGCAGCAAGATTTTCAAATTCACCAAAGGTTGTTCACATGTTATTGCTCAATTTGATCATTTGTGACAAAGGTTCATGTATATGCAGTAAATAAAGACAAGTTTAGATCAAATATAACTTATATTTTAACCACATGTCACTGGTGGAATCTTCTGGATAAGCTTCTTAATTTGTATTTCTAAATTTAGAGTTTGTCTAAAGATAAAGCCAGTTTGTAAACTGGAAACTACCAGCAGAGGGCCAAGTTCATTTTTGCTCAAGGTTCTTCAGTGTACGTGCCAAATGGGAATACATTCAACTTCTCTGACATTTATTAGGAGGAGATGTTTTAAACATCCTCTTTTGGTATCAGAAGAACAGCACACATGCTCCAACTGTTATTCTGTCAAGTAGACAGTTGATCATATCTCAAGAAGTTCAGATGAGTTGCCATCAGAAACAGATCAGTCAGCACAACGGCATTCACATAATCAAGGACACTACTTGGTCCTGTTAGTAAGTCGAGTTACAATTTTACTTTATTGCAAGAAGCATTCTCTGCAATATAAGTGATCTGCTTCTGTTTCTAGTTTTTTCTTGCATGCAAGTTTTTATCAGTTTAGAATGTGCAGCATTCTTGCAGATGACACCTTTTGATTTTGAAAGGGAAAATAAAGAAAACCAGGCTGTGACACCAGCTTGTGTCTTTACACATATGAAAAATACAGAGACAAACAAGGAATTTGTTCACAACAGTCAAATCATATTGAGTGTTACATTATTCTGATTAACAGAAACAAGCTACACATCATAATTTTAGTCTGTCTTCATTTCACTTGCAAAATAGCAGTTACTGACTCAACCTCCTTGAAGAGCAAGTCATTTTTATCATTAAATATGTTTCCCCTATGTTGTGTTCTGTGTGAGGACATGCATCTATGTTAACACCATAAACATGCACAGAGAAAGCCACATACTGTATATCAGTTTCACTCTGACACTGACCGTAAGTTATTCTTATCGATGATCAAATCAGTAAAACATTTTGTTCTGCAAATTCCTCCTGCAATAAGTTGGTTGCATATGAAACATCTTCCAGGACTCAAGATATGAAACAATTTGTGGTTTGTCTTTTGTTGTGTCTTCTGATGGATATGTTTTCATTTTTAAATGCTTACTTTTCTTGCTTGAAAAATTCTTGACTGTTTTGCGTCACAATTTCATTTACAGTATTTGGATGAGCACATCCAAATACTGGATGTTATCTTACTTCCATAGTAATCACGCCTACATACGTGTTTAGTAAGCTGACACTGCATGCACTGTGGAAAATCTCAAAATTAATTACCAGCTATTTTATTTATTGACATTGCACAAAATAAGAATTGTTGCGTGTGAGAAAAATATTCAACAGTGGTGGTAGCTTTTGGTTATTTAACATCCATCCATCTTGATGCAATTTGTAAGAACAACTGAGATAAACGTACTTACTTTGTACAGTAGTTAATGTGCAACTGTATGATGTTGAATTATCTGGTTCGCGTTCTTTGTTAGTCAGCAGGATTATGCAAAAACTATTGATTGCCATCAAACTGGGCGGAAAGATGCATTATGGGTTAGAGAATAACCCATTAAATTCTGGTTTGAAACCATATTAGGGGCAGGATCCTGGAGTTTTATTTTTTCTCTCGAATTCAATTTGCGATTGAGTACTTTTTTGTTTTGATTTCTCAGAGAAAAATGATGCATTTTGATGAAAAATACCATGTTAACGGCACTGATATTTACTGGTTAAACTGTTGTTTACGGGGGCTGTGGCTCAAGAGGTTGTTAGAAGGTTGTCCACTAACCAGAAAGTTGGAGGTTCGATCCCAGTCTCTCCATTCTACATGCAGAAGTATCCTTTGGCACTGAACTCCCAAATTACCGGCTGCTGGTGGGATTGATGTACTGTATGATGCGTGTAAATAGGTGAATGGCAAAAGCTGTATAGTAAAGCGCTTTGAGGGGCCATCAAGACTAGAAAAGCCCTAGATAAATACAGATAATTTACCATAGTTATGAGTGTGTGCAATATGGTGCAGATCCAAATAAAAAATCTGCACCAAGTGAATTCAAATGCGGGACTGTTTGGACTCGGTGGAGCAATGCAAAATGGTTACAGTATTTATGAGATAATATTTGTATGTGATGTGCATATCTTTTAATATAAACTATGTACTATTGCAAATTGAATGAACCAGAGTTCATTATGCATGCGTGCGTATTTAAATGAGCCACCGAGCTAAGTAGCAGAGCACCGCATGCACTGGAGGAGATGCCAACTAACCAGGAACTTAGAGCGCTTTAGTCCGTGTAGATGGGGTATTTGTACTTGTTGCCTGTGTGATGGCCCCACACGGCTCCGAGGTGTCGCTCGGTGAGAAAGTCCTCCTATCCCGAGCGCGACCACCGCTGACTCTTGTGTTGTTACATTGTAGCGGAAAGAATGTCGGAAAGGGCCGAGGATGACGTCAGGGGGGAGCAGCGCCGAGCGGCCAGGCAGCAGCTGAAGCAGCAGCAGCTCCAGCGGGGAGAAGGCTCCACAGCAATGGCGACTGTTGCGGAGCGGAGATCCCTGCCTAGTCCAGAAATAATGCTGGGGCAGCCTTGGAGCAGCTGGGTCGACGCCACCAAACTCCACGGCAACGACGGTGAGTCCCTCCGGCGTCCGAAATGTGCGCGGGGAGGCGAGGCGGAGCGCGACAGTTGCCAGTCCCGACCTGTTTTTTGGCCGATTGCATGCAGTTTTTCTGGTGGAATATGAAGAAACGATACTGGTAGCAACAGCACGGGCAGGCGAGCAAGTGCAACTATTTATTTGTCTGTGTGTCGGATCGCCTCGTTTTCAGGTGCTGAATCGGAGGAAAGTTTCAAAGACTTCGGGAAAAATCGAGAAGCCATGCGTCTGTGCAAAGAAGGTGAGTGTTGTTTTTTCTACTCCAGGGCCAAAGGTGTATTTTGGTTCTGGGGTTTTCACACATTCATATGCACCCAAACAGTTTACACGGGTCGTCAGGTCAAAATGCACACTTACTGTAAACCATGCGCGCTGTGAATTGACTGGACAACCGGATATAATCAGCGTCTAGTGTGGCAGCAGACATTAACATCTGCCCCTAAAATAACAACCTGTAACAACTTGGACTCTCTGTAGGTGACTGCAGGCCCAGACATGGCACTAACAAAATCATAATCTGTGTGGAGACTGCATCGAATGGACTTGACTGTTCAGCACACACATTTCTGCCATTTAACATGTGAAACCTTCCACCATATGCCATGTGCGTCCCCACACTGAAAGACAACAACAATGTTACCCGAAGAATTGTAAGATACCATCAAGATTTCAAAAGTTAATAAGTAATACCTTGTACGTTTTGTGAAAAACTGGATCCCCAAATAGAAATTGACTGTTAAAACAGTTAGGAATTCTCTGTAAAAGCTCCGTCTTATGCTTGGTGAAGTTACGCTCCTATATCACATTCTGCCTTATTAAAAATAAAGGAGCTGTAATATTTGTATCGCATATTTAGATCAATAATTGTTAAAATTACTTTTTAAAGTACTCACCAACAAAACTGGTATATCAACATAAAATGTATTCAGGTCATACAAATATAAAATCTTCAACAAAACATCAAGGATAAAACCCCAAAAAAGAAAACAATCCGACTACTCTGACAACAAACTGATAGGATGATTATGTTCCTCCTATTTTCTACCATTTCCAGTTTCTCTCTCAAGCTGAGACATATTGTAGAGTTGTAATGTTCATTCATGGTATAATAAAGAGAAAGGACCACATCTCACAAAGGTGATAAAACCCACAATCAGAAGTGCATATCACCTGGCTCCTCAGCCACACAATGATGTTTGAAAGCACGTTGTGCTGCAATATTATTTTTGGAGACACCACCATTAGCATTAGCTGATTTGTCCTGCTGATATGCCTGGATTTGCAGCAAGCTTCACCACATAGGTACATCTGTTACAACAATAAAATTGCACCTTGTTAAATTAGGTATCAACAATCGTGCAGGCATTTTCCAGGCTCGCCAAGCACTGAGACTGATAATATGAGTCAGTTGACAGGATGAGTCAATGACTGATGTCTTCATTTAAGTCAGATTCAAATGAATGAATGATGAATCCGTTTTCTTACTATAATGATAGAGCAATTTGTACAAAGAAACTCAGTTTGTTCAAAGAAACGTTTCGTGCTTCGCCAATGTTCACAAGTAGTTAACAGGACTACTGTCTTTACCAACAAACGTGTTTATTTCAGCTTTTTATATGTTTCAGCAACACACCCACAGCTATTTACAATCTGTTTGCAGTGAGAATTTGGACACTAAGATTAAGATGCCTCTTTTTCTTTTTACTCTCTTTTACAACTTACCATGCTGTGGCCACCTCAAAAAAGAAAAGAAGATGTACATGCATGTACATATAAAATAATTATACAATAGTAGATTTTATTGACATAGGTCACTTTGAGTGTTGCTGTGACAAGGAATTTAGGCAAAACATTATTTTATTTTACAATGGATGGTTCATCATGAAAGGTGACACTTTTCGTTTTTGGTCACATGATTTCGGCTCACACTTACAATATCATCAGTGTGTGCCCAGCTTTATCATTTCCTTCTTTCTCTCAGGCCCTGTTCAACTGTTCTCACTTTATAATGCATCTCGGGTTACCCGATCACAAGTGCACAGCTCTAAGTACGTCAGTTCACACCTAACACTAGAATGCGTCTCCACATCACGTGTGTCTCCAGTGACCACTTGTGATCGGATCTCTCTTTGCTGCTCTATATGTAAATAAGCAAGTAACAACATCATTTCTCTTTGCAAAGACAACGTGCTGTGTTGTTTTTAGCTCGTCCAACAATGACAAACACGTCTGTTGTCAATGTGATGGTGAGAAAAAGGGCTAGCCAAGGAGTGGCCGAGGGAGTCAGTGCGCTGGGAGAAGATCTTCAAGGAAACAAAATTGTACATATTTAATTTTTTTTTATCATTGTTGATATTTTGGCGGGACACCACAAACGTTCACACACATAAAAGTATGTGGCCATGTGGGGCCCAGACCATCTCCAGGTGTAGTCTGATTCATCCTTAATGCATCTTGAGTGGACACACACACCTGTACGTAGAACTGTCCACTTGTGATCAGATCAACTGAGAGACATTATAATGTCAAGTGTGAACTGGCCTTGTGGGACTCAGTGTGTTGGTCTAAGGCCGGAGATATACTTGGTGTTTGACCACGTGTTCGCGTAGACAACCATCTGCGTCATGAAAGTAGTTGTTCACACACTTGCCGATGTACTACGCGTGTTACCTGGAGGATAACACTAGAGGGCACACCAGACAGATCTGACTGAGTAGAACTTCCTGATTTGCATGATGTAAACAATAAACATAGTGACACTCAAGGAGGTTACAATTATGGCATAAAAAGAGACAGCGGCGCCATCATAGATGGTCTGTCAGGCCCATAAATCAAGCACGTGAGACAATGGCCAGTATGTTTCTCTCGTTCTGCAAATGCGAGAAACTGATGATGAAAAACAGTATCTTCAAATGTCCACCAGAACCTTTAATGATCTGCTCTGCCGGATTAGCACGCTGATGATACACCACACATTCCCTATTCTCCTGCTACACTGCCCCTACCGGTCAAGTGCATACTGCATCTGGCAAACGCGTTGCGTTGATTTCAGAGCATGTGCACAACCGATGCTGCAAATGGACGCAGGATGCCACCTTAAAGGAAAAGGCTTGTGAGCAGGCTCCTTGTCAGGGTACTTAATGTACCTAATTTAGCATTTGCATTGGTCAGTGTTTCCTTGCATGCACACTCTGAAGATCGATGCACAATTTCAGCAACAAATGTCCTATTACGTCTTGTAAGCATGGCTCAGAACACTATTTAAAATAGGGTAATGGTTATTGGACTACACTTATTTTTCGTTGTTGATTGACCTAAGAGATTCCGTCAGAATCAATACTATTTGAATGAAAGTAGGGTGTCAGAGGCAGGCAGAGAGATGGAGTGGACATATTCATTTCAAGGTTGTTATGCCACTTGCCTCGCAACTGGCTCGAAACATGCCTCTATCATGTGCAGCATCTATCAGTGACTGTTGTTTGTCTCACAGGGCTGATAAACACTTGCTGTGTGTTTTCAAAGCATGTTGTTCTGCATGTGTGTGTCTTTCTAGTGGGGGTATTACAAGGGTATGACTACACCTCTCAATGACTCACCACCAGATTCCTCCTGTGATGCAACTGCCATCCTAATACACACATTGAAAAAAGGCTTTGAAATTAAAGACTGATGATTCTACTCATCATGTCGTGTTGTATTTTTATTTTTAATTTCACAGTTTAATCTGTACATTCAGGAAGCTCGGAAGTGTAGTCCCAGTGTCACAGTTCAGCTTGTGTGTCTGTGTGTGTGTGTGTGCGCTGCTCAGACGCAGTCAGAGATGCTGCTGTTCTATCTAGATCATTCATCACTGCCATGGATGAGGATGCTGAAATTAACTGGACTCTAGCTCTCTTCCTCTGTCTCTTGCTCACAGGCTCTCTTTCTCCTCCTCAAGCGCAGGTCCACTGCTTGCTTCCTCTTTGTCTTGCTGAGGCCTCAGCCTGCTTCTCTGTGTTTTTTCTCTGTCACGCTTGTTTCTTTGCTTTCCTCCATCCCTTGTTTCTCCTCCACGGTAACTTCATTTCTCTCTCGCTCCTTTTCATCTGCTTCTTGCACAAGATTAAATGGAGAGGGAGAATCGGTCAGGCACACTGGCGTTTGACCACTTTTTAAGACAGGCCGTTTTATTCGTCCAGTTCAGTTGGGGCCAGTGTGTTGAATGCAGAGTGGCAAGGTGATCTAGCCGGGTTTCTTTTATAGTCGAGCAACCTGTTTGTAGAATGCTCTACTTGAACAACGGCAGCAGTTTGGGAATAAGAGTTTTTTGACCTTGCAAGTGATCTAATGAGGAAATGCTGTTGGCCTGTTGGACTCTGCAGTTATAGACCTGTCTCTGGAGAAGGTAGACTTATAATATGTGAAGTTGGCTAATATGTTTGCTCTAAGTTTTCCAGCTGTACAAAAGAAAAGCTAACTGAGAGAATAAGATGTAAAAAAGAACATGCTGAGTAGAAAATAAGTTGTCAAGAATTTTCAGGGCGGCTTCCAACCGTTGCTTTAGTGGCATATGCTTCTGCAACTGGCAACCAGTGGATACTACCTTCCTTACCACATCTCTGCACTTGTTTTCTGTACATATCAATCAGACCCATTATTGTGCACATCAGCAGGGGTTTACTACTCAAGTTCTATATCATTTACATACTTTTGTCAGTGAAGACATTCGCCTATTCTCTGTGGCCGACCCCAGCCGATGTGAAGTCTTTTCATTCCACTGCTGTTGAAGAAGACACTTAGCTGAGTGGCTTCAGCCAATTGAAGCACATTAAATCGCACCAGGTCTGTAAAATCTTCCACACAAGACTGCCACTGATCTCCCTGAGAGGGAACCCACCAGGTAGACCCTTTTATATGGTCTTTGCTTAATGGCACTCAATCCTTCCAGATTCTGCTAGCGATGTTTGAAGAACCCTTGAAGGCCCTTGTAGAGTACGTCCTTGAGAAGGGCTCCACTTCTTTCCTCTTGTATCCTCTCCTCTGCTCATCTCATAACACCCCAGGCATTCTCTTAATTAGCCTCCTTAATTAGCCGCTTTCTGGTTCTGTACGCCAGAGTAAATTTTGATCACATCCTGGTGAGGAGCGGCACTTCCCTCTGATTTACCATAGAGTGGCTTGAGAAGTGCTTGGCTTGGCTCATACTACTGGGGATCTAGCGATGCTGGAGCTGAACACATTCAATTTTTGTACCTTTTATTTTCACAAATTAACTATTACCTCTTTTGTTGAGCATAAGCTGGTTTAAGGGCAGGGCTTTTTAGGTCACCATGCTCAGCATTATTGTATTAGGAATATTTCAGCCTTATTTAAAACGGTGCTATAATTCTCACTCTGATGTACAACTTTCATAACTTGACAAACTATGATAAGCACTTACAGGTCTTGTTTTGATTATAGAGCTGAAGCTAATTATTTCCATTGTGAATAAATATTAGGAAAAAGTGAGGTGATGATATCTTCAAATTGCTTTTATGTCTGTCCAACAATCCCAAACCCAAAGATATGCAATGTACTATTACTTACAGTGCATTCAGAAAATATTCAGACCCCCTCAATTTTGCACATGTTATCGTCTCTAACGATTAACACCATTACCAATTAATTGTTAATGTGGTAATTAAACTTTTGCAACTTCACAACAAAGGAAAAAACTGAATTACCTTATTTACAAACTTGATCTATTCTATTATTTATGGCAGAATGAACGAAAATGGCTTGAGGAAAGGTTGAACGGAGCAAAGTACGGTACACTCAGGGCATCAGACTGAACTGAAGGTTCACCTTTCAGGAGTATGTTAGGGAAACTATTTGAATATTCTTGAGTGGCCCAGCCAGAAACCTGACTTGAACCTAGTTAGACTTCTCTGTAGAGACCTGGAAATGCCTGTCCAACAACAGTCCTCATCCAGCCTGACAGAGCTGGGGAGGATCTGTAGAGAAGAGTGACAGAAAATCCCCTAATCCAGGTGTGCAAAACTTGTTGCATCATCCCCAAAAAAGAAGAGACTGTAATCCCTGTCAAAGGTGCGCCAACTAAGACATTTGTAGAAAGGTCTGAATACCTATCTCAATGTGATAGTTAATTGTTTTCCCCTTTGAAAAAAAATGGAAGATTTCTGAAATTATGTTTTTGCTTAGGGTTAACCCTAACCCTTCCGAATATGTTTATATTCACAAATACTCCGCACTCCATGCTATGTATATTTTGTAAGGGTTGCGGTTATTTGTGTGTGGTAGAGACACTGGCTTTTTGACAGTGAGTAACCTTTGGATTGCTGGCTTGGCCCTTTCCTGGTTCTTATCACTAGGACATGTTTTCTGCGGTGAATGGAGACTGGGGAGTGATACACACTTGCATGTTCAGACTTCACTTGCCTTGTATGAGCTGTTTGGTTTTTAACTGTTCTTTACATGGATATTAACACATTTATTTGCATATATTGTATCACAATGAGACATTGCTATTTTTCTTCTTTTTTTTTTATTCTGAAAAAAATTTGCCATCACGCTGTCATTACACTCACTTGTGCTGTTACAGTGTTAGGTCAGCTAATGACAAATGCTTAGGTGTAGATGCAAATTCCAACTGTGGCACTAGGTGAACACAGGTCTATTTTATTTGCCCTTTCATGACTTGTGCCCTATCTGCTTTATTCTTCCCCTGTGTACAGACATGCCCATATTCGGCCAGTGTCCCGCACAGGACGACTTCTACCTGGTGATGTGCAGCCACTGTGGTCAAGTAGTCAAGCCCCAAGCCTTCCAAGCACACTACGGTAAGCATCAATCCCATGCACACAAATACATGCATGTATATATTCAGTCATACTTCATGCTGACACCATACAGACTTTGCTTTAATAGTTTGAGAATATTATAGATCATTAGAGAGTAAGTCGTTATCAGACATGGACTCGATGGGGATTCTTCGGGCAGACGCGCTCATAACAGATTAATCTCAGAAGGGGTTGAGGCAAATGGTGGCATCCGGGTAAAACATGCAGGAGGCAGGATTTGACGTATAAATGCCTCTGTGGAGATCACATGTTTCTGCTTAAAGCAAATCAACACTGGCGTCAGCCCTTATCACCGGAAGGTCACGAAAATGCATTGTCTTTCCAAGTTGACGTAACTGTCTGTGTCTTCTACCGGTGATGCCTGAGATACTTGTATTATTTGTGGTCATCAATGCTCCACTGTGGGAAATCCTCCGGTTAACCCCCTGTTGATTCTTGAGTTTTAATTAGGGGAGCCTAACAAAAGCCCTAGATGTAACATGAAGTATGTTCCATGTGTAGAAACCCTATACTCATCCTGTACACCACTACAAGGCTTGTGGTGTTATTTCCCACAATACCACACCCTGTGGTATAACGTTTCCTTCTACCTGTGTATTCCCTCACCACTTTTCTTTCTCCACACTGCAACCTGAGAGGGGACTCTATAGACTTGGATTTATTTATTTATTTGACTCACTGTAACACTTGTGTTTGTTTACAATTTCCCTGTCAATATTTGATGTGGCTCTCTCAGTCTTACCAGTAGTTTGTTTTTTTTGCAGCTACAGCTAAGATCAGATTTTCAAATCAGAGATGTGCATGTGTGCCTCTCAGTCTGTGCATTTCCACTGCGGAGATAGTTTAGCTGGATCTTTGACCCGAGTGGTTAAGTAAAACGATGAATTCTTGATCTTTGAATGTAGTGATTGCATGACTGCAAATCTCGTTGAATTTGACTGTGTTACTGTTCACAAACCTCCCCAGTCACATCAAGAAATGAGCTGTCCTTGTCAATGTCAGGCTGAATGTTGGAGTGACACCTCTTATGTTTAATGTAAAGATTTGTTTTAGTCGTTGAAAGTCAAGCGGACAGGAATTGTTATTCGTTTCACATGACACAATTATGACCAACATCTGGTGATTTCAGCTCTTATTAACATCATTTGTTGATCCTACACGTTCAGCGTCTGAATCTGAAATCTCTGATGCCATTCTCTTTCTCATAACATGGATCCTGTTTGCCCTAAATGAGGATTGAATTTTAGACACTGAACTCATCTCAGTGGTGCATTTTTTCCTAACGGTTAGACAGCAATTATAGTTGTCAAGGTCAGCCACAAGAGGGAGGTATAACAGCACATGGCTCGAAGAGGAACTGTTCTTACACATGTGTCAACACTCAAAAGAATAGGACTCCTCCCACAATGCTGAACAATATAGACAAATACAGTCTGGACTAGAATATTAATTGTGTACTACAACTTCCAGTTGAGTTTTCTTACCTGCCTGCGGATTTTAAATGAGACGTAGACAAATACTGGAAGGCATTACAGTTCCTCGAAAGTAAAACAATACTGAAAATGTCACAGCAGGTGGCCGAGTTCTGATCCATGCAGTACAAGCACCCAGAATGAATAGTGATCTGACAGTCTGTTTATAGACAATTGTTTCCTCTATTTTTGGAATTTGCTCATGCACAACAACCATGCGTTTCCTCTTTTTCTGTCATGTAAGTGTAAGTCAAGTGGCACTCAGCAGTGGGCTCACCTCTGCCAAGGCCAAAAGGTTGTACACGTAACTGTCCAGCTCTTATTAAAGATAAATACAAAAGGATGGATGTACAAACTCAAAGAAAAAGCTTCTTCTAAACTAACTGGTTCTAAACTAATTTCACCTGTTATTCTTCTGTAATGTAAATTTCAAATAAAATTCTTCAAGATTGATTTTCAAGATAAAATGGCATATAACAAGTGATAGATGTGTTGTATCAGAAAGTTAATCTTTGTTACATTACCGTTACAACTGACAGTTGCCTGATTTAAAATATTAAACTATTCTATGCATAAGTAGTAGTTCTTGTGACACATTTGAATCTAATGATTGATGAGGGTCCCTTGACTTCCCATTCAAGCTGAAGTTGTAAACACGAGTAATTTATTGATAGAAACATCTGAAAAGCGGATGATGCTTACATTTGAGAGGTTGATAAGATAAGACAAGATAATGTTGTTCTCTGCATCGAAATGACATTTTTTGTTTGTTAATGTTTTTGAAACTATAAATTATCAAAGTAGTTGGATAGATACATTTTTCTTTGGATGAACTAAAGATTCAGCTCCAAACTGGAACAGTGTAACTCCAAGTGCAATTTAGTGGTGATGCTGCTCTATGTGGCCGAGCAGAGCAGCAGTGCTCTTGCTGTGATTTCCCTCCCGTCTTCCTCTTTCCGATGTCATTATGGGAAGACCACATGTGGCGTTAACTCAGGGCAATGGCACTGATCTCAGCACTGTGGAGAAGGTCTCGATATGACTTGAGCAGGCTTCTTTGAGCACAGATGTCTCCCGTTAGGTGTTTGCGCTCTTCGGCTGCGGCTGATCCCAGCAGGGGTGACACTCACCGCAGAACGGGAAGCCAGAAGCTCGGCTGCCGTTTTATGCATTCATTAATGAACATGTTGAACAAAGACTCGTCTCCTCACTGCTCTGCTAAGACACGATGCCTTGGCTAAACAAACACTAAAGCTTGAATCATGTACCTTGAGCTTAAATAAAGAGGAACTAACCACAGTTTATTTATTATTTTTGCGATGAGAACATTGTTATTATTTCATATAAATAGCTCAGCTCGACTGTTCTGTGGCTTGAACATTGTGTCTTCAGAGACTGCGGTAAGGCCAATTACACGTTGATGTTGACTATTAGAGGCAGGGATTCCCCTTAGCACCATAATAACAGTTTGAGAGTGTGAAACAGGACATTAAGGCTCCCCCTATTCCTTGTGTCTGTCTTATCCCACCAGAACATTTTACTTGAGATCTTTTTTTTTCCGTCTTCTGGTGCCGTTGGTGTTTGCTCGCCTCTCTGAACCTCACTGAGTGTCGTGCTGGGGTTTCCTGGTGTGAGTTTGTGTGTAGGCTGATGGGGACATCTAATAATGAGAGGAAATTTCAAAGTTCTCAGTTAAGTGAGTGTTTTTTTGGAGAGTGTTAGGGTTGCCATCATTAAGGGATTGAATAACCAGGCCCCGATATCCTTACACGCAGCTGTCATCGGTGTTTACCTGAACCGGATGTGAGGGACACTTCCGGTTACAGTCATTTAAAGAATAAAGCATAGACTTCAGAATAAGGGCATAATAATCGTTTGAATAATCGCGATTTCGATATTGTCCAAAAATAATCATGATTATGATTTTTTTTCAATAATCGAGCAGCCCTACTTTAGGGGGTATTTTGCTACTAAGAAGTGAGAGGGAAAACTGGTGTTGTGTGATGACTGTCATGAATCGGTGTGTCGAGAGAGGCCCTCAGGTTACAAGAGGGCACTCTTTAACTCTTCTTTTTCCCCCCTGAAAAGGGAAATTGGAGGAAAGCTAAAAAGGATGAAGGTGTGTGTGTTTTTGTGTTTTCGGCTGAGGGAGATGGGGGACTGATGCCCCTCTGTGTGCATGTGTATTCGTATCCCCTTTACTGTGTCTGCAGCAACAAGCTTGTCAGCAGATCACCTGCTGAGACTGAACTTTGGCTGCCCACCCACTTTCCAGCTACACCACAGAGTTAGCTCAGTAAAAGGTTTGCTAACTAGGCCCACACTTCGCCATGGTAACTATCAAAACCAGTTAGTGCTCCTGAGGTTGTGTCCTCTGGCGTTCTTGTATCATATGCGTGTGTGCGTATGCCTGTGTGCGGGCGTCTGCTACCCCCCTTCAAAATCCGGGACTATCATTCACTAGCTATTCAATGCTTTTATAGCAATCAACTTCTTATATTGATGATTTTGCCCGGGACAAACGTGATCACTACAAGCTGTTTCCATTGTACTAGAATTTTGTCTGGAGGCGGCATGAGATTTTACGGCGGTTCCGTCTCGCAATTCTCTATGTAGGTAAAACCCTGACTCTGAAATAAGCCTTTATTGTGGAACAGTAGTGGAAGGGTCAATTCAATTATTTTCATGAGACCTTTGTTTTGATATATGAGATAATTCATTTTGAAGGCAAGCACTTGGTGATATGCATTTATTAATAAATTTTTGTCTTACTATCCACAAGTCAGTTTCACCCTAACCTTGTCTGCGGTCATCCTGCTTTTCATCAGTGTGCACAGCAACTGTTGCAAGAAGCTCAGGCAGGAAATGAAGCTCTTGACCTGTTAGCTGTTTCTATTCCCGGCCGAGTTGGCATGAATCACAAATGCTACTTATTTGTTGTCTAGTTAAACTACTCACTACTTTCAGAGAAAGATTTCTATGTACTCATGGGTTTTCCTGTGTCTCCTGACTAGTGGCCCACTTACTTCTACATCTACCCACACAGACTCGTCTGTTACGGCGTTTGATCAAAGCTTTGTGACAACTGATGCTGATCATCTAGATTTGTATAATTCGATTATCTATCTATAACTACTATGTTTTAATACCGGCCTGGTTTATACTACTCTGCAGAGAGAAGACATAGTTCCGCCAGCAAGCCAGCCTCCACCTCGCCCTTCCCCGTGACAGCCAGGAACCGGAGCAGCAGTGGGCTTGGGCCTGGGCTGGGCTCAGGGTCTGTAGCTGGGGTGACGACTGGAGGCATCCTTGGCCGACCCTCAACTGCTGGATCCAGCTTGTCCTCCTCTTCGACTTCCTCCTCGACCTCTAATCCCAAACTCCTCAAACCAGCCAAAGATAAGCTGCCAGGCACTCAGCGAAGAACCCCCTTTCCACCCTTCAGAATGCTCCCGCCAGACAAGACTCAGTAAGTTTCACTGTTATAAAATGTTGTGTTTCGCCAGGGTTTTACGAAATTGTGACGTAAATATCCTTTATATAGTATATAGTGTAGTATTATGAATTTTTCCCAATGATGGGATACGCTCATTTACTGACCACCATCTCTTATAATGTGCTATTTAGTAAATACTCTGTTAATGTTTTTTATATTCATTTCAGCTTGATAAAACTTCAGTTTTCTTTCCCGAATATCACTTCTTCACTGCTCCAAAACAGCAGCTGCACTGTACTGTAACTGGCAAGTGCATGTTTTAGGGCAGCAAAGAAGAATTGATTTCCAGTAGTGTAACATTAGCCAGGGCTAGCTAAAATGTCAGCAATTTGATAATATTATATGCTTGAATGGTCCACAAGTAAAATGGCTACGTGTTTCGAATGCAAGACTTCAGTTTCGAGGGGTGGTACTAGTGTTGCCAGTTTCAACATTAGCAATAGGCCATACTACAATAATAGCAATCACCACTTTCATACTGGGTTATTAGCATACAGCTATATATTTTTTTATTTGCCGTGGTATCGGACCAGTACTCTGTATCGACTGATACACAAAGTCCAGGTATCGGGAAGGTAAAATGGTTTTGGAACGTCTCTATTGAATGGGTGTGCATGATACATATAAAGACACCATTAAAACATTTTTCATACCAATAGGATCTTGTTTACATGTGCATGCATACACAATGAAACACGAGGGTTCACACATCGCCACACTCCTGTTGTGGCCTCTATGTTATTTTTTTGATAAACAGTAGAACGATCATTTTAAAACTCTGAACTCCCCCGACTCCTAAAGGTTGTGTCGCCCTACAGCTTTATCGACATTCAGATGCAGATTAAATACAAATATAGCTACTGCTGTGGTAAAGACCTGTATGATGTCATTTATTACAAAAATCTGTATTTCTGACAAAGTAATATAAATGTGAACACATTTATAACACATTTATAATATATAAATGTGATAATATATGTAATATAAATGTGAACACATTTTTGGGATTAATAATTGATTTTGTTAGTTTCATGTTTTGTCCTCCCAGCTCCATTCATTCGTGTGCTTCCGTCTCTTACCATGCGTTTCTCACCGGCTCAGTGTTTCTAACTCTCAGCTTCCTCCTCGCTGCCCTCTTCATCTCTGTAACCTTCTCTTCCAGCCTCACCCCGGCTGTCAAGGTGGAGAAGATGCACCTGAGGGTGGACTCGTCAGCTAAGCTGGTGCAGGCCCCACCTGCCCCCACCACCACCTCATCCTCCTCCACATCCTCCTCTAGCACCACTGTGAGCTCCAACACTACCACCATCCCCTCCTCCTCCTCCTCATCAGCCCTTAAACCAGGCCTTAACTGTCCCTCCATACCAAAGCCTCCGTCACTGACCCTGGGTCAGATCCCCAACGGCAAGGGCCACCTCTCGGTCCTCTCAGACAAGAAGCAGGACAGCAGCAGTGCTAGTAGCAGACGCCACCCCGGCAAGAAAGTAAACGGTGAGCGAGATGTTTCATAAACACTATTGTTGTTTTGTACTGTTATAAATTTTATTTAGATTATGGTTTATATCTTGTATAAGCACAGATGATAACACAACATAACCTACCCAACCCCTAATTTGACACAATGTAAGTAACAGTTCTTCTTCATTCTTCTGCTCTGCCTTCAGAACGTGAGTTCAATGCAGATATCCACTGTGGCGTTGTGGATATTACAGCTCGGAAAACATGCACAAGATCTCTAACATGCAAGGTAACTAGTCTATTTTCTGTGTATTGAACTCTTGAAGTAACTGTTCATTATTTAAAACCCTAAAGCTGGCGGTCATTTACATTTCTTGTTATCAACAAATCTATTAAAGTTACAAATCCCTGAAGTGGGATCTAAATTTGAATGTCTTCACTATTTGTGTAAGGAGACGGTAGAGAAATGGTGATACTGGAGTTTATGCTAATATTTTCCCATTTTTCAAATAGCATGTAAGCATCAAGCCTCTTTATAGGTGTTCTCTTTGTTAGAGAAAATTAAAGATCAGTGTTTCTAAAGCTGCTTTCACAACCCATATGGAAATCAAGGAGAGTGGAAATAAATGGGGAAATTTTTTTTTTTACAAATATCTCAGGATGAAAAAGTGGTGTCGAGCATATAGAAGATTCAAACGAAAATGTCAACTACGGAAGACAGCCAGATGTTTAGTGTTTTGAGCCGATACTGGTATAAATGTGTCACATTTAAGTACAGGATTAATTAATACATCGTGTTCTGCCTCCTGCATACTCCATCTACCCAGGTGATACTCCTGGTTTCACTGCTCCGTACATTTTCCTGTTGTCGTAAACGTGACAATCTCCTGTTGCATTTTTCATATGTGAAAGGCAAATTCCAGAAAATGCTATTTTCTGGTGTTCATGTCTGAAATCAGCTTTAGACGCATACTGCTGTGGTACTGACTAGCCACCCCCTATACAGCGGACGTAATGATGGTATATGTCATCCACTGCAATTGTGTTGCTTGTTGATATGGGTTTAATAGGTTTTTGGATGACAATGTTATGTCAGGATTATTAATACACATGGTCTTATCCTTAAGGTTATGATCGTTTTCAGCAAAGTTATAAACATCACATGTATCAAAACAGAGGCACTAATTTTCCCAACCAAAACGTCCCTCTACTCTGACAACAATAATGACCTTTGACCTTTCCAATGTCACAACAGACACATTCCTTAAGCCAGCGAAGGGCGGTGCCAGGGCGGAGGAAGCGCTTTGACACATTGTTGGCGGAGCACAAGAACAGAGCAAGGGACAGAGAAATCCACCCACCTCATTCCCAGCAAAACCCCCCTCTCAGGGACCCACACCCCCCCTCCCACCTCGCCACTGCCCATGACTTGCACCAGGTGGCTCATGGCAACGGCCCTGCCCCAGATGCCACTAAGCCTTTGCCACTCTGCAAGCCCAAATTTAACAGCCCTGGTCTTCCACGGTAAGTTTTACACCACACATGCTCCTGTATTTTAGTATATGTTTGTATCGTGTGTAGTGGCATCAGACAAACATGGTAACAATTTTGGCATTTTAGCAGTTAGATCTCTCAGTTTTTCACAGTTGAAAATGATCTTCCCACTTCTACTATCAGACTAAACAGCAGTCACGGAGTTGGCACCCCCGGAGACCCTGCGGTAGTCCACGAATCACTACACCATCCCCAAACTACCCCCGATGGGTTTTCCCGACCCTCGAGTGATGAGGGCGAGAACGAGGAGCGGGAGGAAAACACTGACAAACTGGACTGTCATTATTCAGGTTATCACCCTCGACCGGCAGCTGTAAGTGATCCCTACCATCGCTGATATGTGTCATAGACCTCTTTTCTTTTTTGTAACAGTAACTGCTATGAAGGATTCATGAATCGATCTGTGCCACCTCTCTTTTCCCAGTACTGTACCTTTGGAAGTCGACTGTGTGGAAGAGGCTTCTATTCGTTTGACCGGCGATGGGACAAAGCTCGATGTGCAATTACCACAATGATGGACAAGCATGTCAACTCTCAGATGTGGAAGTAAGTCTGCTCAGCTCAGATTCTTCAGAGTAATACCTTATGTAATAAATTGTGTTTACTCGGATGGAGAAAATAATTAACAATCTTATTTCTTGTGGTCAGAATTTTGACTTGTTTACAGGAATATCTAATGTAAGACATTTTTTCCTTATCGCAGGAAAATCCCATTGGCCTTGGAGAACTCCTCCTCCGTTGCACCTACCCATAGGACAAGCACAAATTCCCATGGTAGCACTCCCTCCTCAGGCTTCCTGGGCCCCCCTGCCACCTTGCCCCAGACTCCTTATAGCCAATCATATGAGGGCAAATCTATGCTCTCCTATGGGACCACCTTAAATGCCCGTAGCTCCCCACAGGGTGGGGCTGAGCACCCGGCCTACGGCACTACGCAGGCCCGACAAGTGTCTTCGTTGCCGCAGATGCCTTCAGCCCACTCGTCATCTTCTTCTTCAGTTTCTTCCCTAGCCTCAGGCCGGGCGCTCAAGTCCCGCTCCTCCAGCAGCAGCACTACCAAGTCATCATCGTCCTTCAGGCCCAAGGAGATCTTCCCCGTCTCCTCCGCTTCTGTCGTCCCCAACGCCACTGGTGGGGGCAGCAGTGGAGCTAACAGTAACATTAGCAGCACTACCGTCAGCGCTGGGAAGAAAAGGAAGAACAGCTCTCTCCTCTCTTCGTCCCATTGCCCCTCCGAATCCTCCTCCTCTAATGCCAACTGCTCTTCCTCCTCCTCTTTCAAGAAGAACTGTGCAAATGTCAGCAGCTCAGGGAGCACCTACCATCACAGCTCATTAGGCTCTTCATCCTCATCGTCATTATCCTCCTCCCACAGCGGAGTCCACAGCATGGGGCTTAACTGTGGCCCCACTGTGCGGACCAACTCACTAAGCCTCAAGGCCGAGCCTCCTGGAGGTTCAGTAGGCGGCTCTTCGGGGCCCCCTGCACGAGGTCCTCCCTCGGGCAGCCCGGCAGAGTCCATCAAGCGTATGAGTGTGGTAATGAACAGCAGTGACTCCACCCTTTCCCTGGGGCCCTTTGTCCACCACCAGTCCTCATCTGACCACCACACCAGCTTCAGCCATCACTCCTCAGACGGGCGCCCGGAAGGCAAGAAGCGCAAAAGCTCTCCTGTCTCCAGCAGCATTAATAGTGGAGGTGGGGGAGGAGGGCTGGGAGTAGGAGGAGGGGGACCTGGACCTGGTAGACCCAAAGTGGCCAAGTCACCTGCCATTAACAACATCCATGGGAAACATGGTCGGAGCATTCCAGGGACGCCAGGGCTGCCAAACAACTCACATCTACATCAGGTGCGTTCAGTTTTCTGCACCATCCAGGATGTGTTTTAATTCACTACAGAGCAGTACTCGCTATTCCATGGAGGATTAATCTGTTCAAATGAAATAAACGATTTGTCACATTTCATAGTATGTGATGGTGTTGATGAAACAACAGTTCCTTGTTTGACCGAAAACAAATTGTCTGGGAAATCCCAATAATCGTTAAATCATTATTCAATCAACAGTGCCAGACTTTCATTATCTCCAGGTTTTCTGCTTCATTTGGCTGTTCAGCTGTTCAACTGTCATGCCACACAAGCAATTTGATGTCGCCTTGGGCTATGGGAACTTTGTGTTTTGATATTTTATACAGAAAAATCGATGTGATTAATGATCTCCTATTGTTTTTATGTACTATGCACTGTACTACTGGTGCTGTGCTAGAGCTTGCTCTGTAGATATGTTCACTCACCACTTTGGTTCAGCCTGTATATTCAGACATTTACAGTCTCCAGAGGATGACGGAGGTTAACTTGACAAAAATATGAGACTAAAACGTTTCAAAGCACATACTCAAGTCAGTAATATGCAACTACATAGACAGTCAATTCATCTACTAAGATTCAAATGCATCTGGCTATTAAAGGGAATGAGAGATTGCACTGTGGTTTGTTTATTGTAGTAGAAACCTGGAGCTGGACCTTGTATTCCTCCTTTAACCTAGCAAAAGTGAATTTGGTCCTGCCCTTGAGCTGAGATTGTTAAAATCATGCCCTCAGTCTCAGTTAAAGTAGCAGGAGACATGTCATGGCCAAAGAGAGTAAATCGTTTGGGTCCAAATTTCAAGTGCAGCCCAGAAATAGTTCTTAAAAGTACTATGAAATGATCCGTGGAGCTAGCCTGTTGATGCAAATGAATCAAGATGGGAACCACATCAAACATATAGTGTCAGCATCAAAAAAAGTACAGTACTATTTTAGTGGTGGTGTATAGCCATAAAGATAATTGATTAATCAATAATTAATGCACAATGAATTGGTAAATAGAGCTGTGCGTGTGATGATTTCAGTGACGTCAAGTGGATTCAGGTAGTCTGCAAACTTATAAAAAATACTGACAAACGACTTGTCTCACATGTTTGTCTCACATGTTTGTCTACAAAAATCAAGCGTGGTGGCAAATAAACACATTTGTGTACGCTCAAGAAAAAAATACTCGTGAAAAATGTTCGTGATAAGGTTTTACCAGTAGAATAACTCCACTGACATATAAAGTGGTGAATGGCACCACCACAGCCAATTTCTATTTGTCTAGATTATGTTTTGCTGGTTTAAAAGCATTTTAATCAAGTACTTTTTTCTCCTTCCTCCTCAGCCAAAGGCTCGTCCCTGACAGCGGTGCCTGGCTCCAGAGTATGGACCCGGCACACAGACAGGGAAGAGTCCGGAGCGGTCGGCACGCTGCTCTGGACTGAACGAGGCCTTTTAAAGTCAAACCCACATTACTCTCAGCTTCCCGCAATCCTCAGGGTGGAGATGATCTGGACTGCCCAGTGAAGTCATGTGGTCCTTACTAATTCTCCCAAAGCCATGCGTGTTTGTATGTGTGCGTGTGTGTGTTGGGCATGGTTGCACTGTATAAGGTTAGGATAGCAGCATGGTGCACAAGGGGTCTAATGAGCGAGCCAAGCGACCCCCACCCCCTTCTCCATGTGAGTGTTGTCCCAGTATTCTGAGAGGTCTTCCTGTCTGGTAGGACATAAGAGAAATGACAGCAGCAGCCATGGGTCTCTTGAACAGGGCTGTAAAGCTCATTGGTTCAGGTTAAGGGCTGCAGCAACAAGCTGTCAACAATGCCGAGCAACTGGGGCGGGGGGGGGACAAACCTGCCTCTTCCGTTAGGATGTGTGTGAATGTGTGTGAGTGTGTAGGAGTATTTTTCTCATGTCAGATTCTGCTGGACTACTGGAATATCCAACTTAATGACACCCCCAGCGCCTGATCTCAGAAGCCTTTGGAACAAGAGCAGGAGGAGCAGCAAACTGTTACTTGCAACACCTTGAACAACACACAATCACCTTGTTGTTTCACTATCATCAGTCGGACCCTCTCTGACGGCGACACGTCGAGTAACCTCGGGGTAACACGCAGTAGCCTGAGACGAAATCTGTAAGGACGATCTGGTCAATTCTTTTTATTAACCCAGAGTAATTATGCAAGTGTTACTTTTTTTATGATTTCTTATGAGCTTTTTACACTGAACTACAAAGAGTCTTTGTAGACGTGATGAAGACAGCTGTGCTTTCAAATGTGAAAAGGATGCCTGATGTGCCCGGTCGATCGAATCTTTTGTCAGAGACAGAGCGAGGATGGTATTGAGGACACCTGTTAATTGTCTGAATCTTTTCATTGTGCAGAATGATAGCCACAGCAGACCTACCCCCAACTGTGAACAGCACTAAATAACTGCTTTCTCCACAGGCACTGCTTAGTTGTCCACAAGGCTCGCCAAAAGCTGCTACCAGCTTTGCCAACTACTTTATTACAAAAAGGTCGGCCAGGCTTGCTCATGAAGTGCGGTGATGGTGCATTGCCAGCTTACCTACTCTTTTTCTTTTTTTTTACCCAAACAGCTGTGTAACATCCACAGCTGCTGTCGGCAAGATGTGAATTGTAACGTTTTCTTATTTTCCCCATATAGGGAATCAGGTATGGTACATCTTAACTGGAACAAATTTAATGCACATCACTTGTCTTCTGTGGGTATGATTGTCCCTCCTGTGTAACCACTACCCTAAACTCTGGATGTTAAAAGGTTTCGAAGCCTCGCCGTGAAAACTACGTCAGCGTGATCTGAGAAGAGATTAGTCCCAGTGGAACAGACAGCCAGGCGTTATACTCTATTCCTTTTGTCAAAACGGAGTCTTGAGGCAATACCTTAATTTTCTTATTTTCGCGTGGTCTCCAGTTGGTTTTAAGGTGCGAGATTCATGGAGATGGCTTCACAGGATATATTATTTCAACTTTTGGCATCACTCGTTTTTATGGAAGCTCCACTGATGTCAAGATAGTGTGGAAAAGTAGAGACCATTTTTTTTATATCTTAATTTAGATTATTTTTTTCTCGTAGCCTCTGTATCAAACAAGTATTGAAGTATCCCTATTTGAGAATACATATTTTGTTAACAAATTGTACATAGTGAAATATGTATTTTTGCACAGGCATTTTTCGTACACGCTAAATTTTTGGTACAATTTAAAACAATACATTAAAAGAGAAAGTTGTTATTTATTTAGGAAGAAAAAAACAGATGAGAAGACGGAGGACTATTTGAAGTGGTTCACTGCCAAGTCTATATAATGCAATACGCCTATATGTAGAAGCTGAAGCATCTCATGAATCCTGTACTGAGATCCTTTAAGGAACAGCGGTGAAGTGTCGCCACTGTAGCATGTGTCTGTATGACAGGAAACCTTTATTCACTTTTCAAGGTCTCAATCACATGTGCTTTTACAAGACATTTTACGTTGCCTATGAATCAACAAGGGAAAAAACAAACAATTTGCTCTGTGACCCAGTTCGCCTGTGATTTTCAAATGTCCTGCAGGCTTGAATCTGTGCCCGTCAGCTGACTAGTTTCCATGTACTCTAGACACTTTGTAGACCATGATTGAAACACTTGTGTTGTTTTTATAAAGGCTGAAGAGACTTTCAGCCGTCACTGCAAGGAGGAGGACAGTCCAGCTGCTCGCATCATTGTTGCCAAACAAGTAATTTGAATCACAGCTTTTAAACGAAACATCAAATTTAAGAAAGTGCCTGAATTTGTTTCACCAAGTCTGTTTGAGGACAGTATTCTTTGGGTTGTTTTACCTTACTTGAATGTTGGAAGTGTTTAGGAGTTTGCTTTTAAATCTGCCTAAGAACCCTAAATGTGGTAAAACCTGAGCTTATCAGCTGCCCAGTACAAAACACAGAGTGTTTTTAATCAAAGTTTTCCAGACGCGAAGTTGAGGTTTTCAGTTTGCCTCAGTGTGTGGCTCCAATCCCGTTTACTGGGATTTGTACACGAGAACCTTCAATCAAGTGTTTTGTTTACCCTCAAACTCCACTGACATCTTGACGTTGTTTCCTGTACATGGAAACGTTTGCAAGGATGTTTTATTTTTATCAGCACCATAGACTTGGAATGTGACAGTGAGAGCCTACAGCTCGTGTCTGGGAGGAAAAATATAAAGCCACCATTCATACGATGTAAAAGTGTGTATAGATTTTTTTTTTTGTATACATTATCAGAATCATTTTCAGCTGGACTTGTATTGGCTGCTATGTAATTCATGAACAAAACATAGGTTAGAATTAATATTTAAAGAAAAAAGATTGTATAGTATATTTGTTTTGTAACAAGTTTCTGTAAATAAAATAATTTATACTGCTATTTATATGAAATCATGTCTCTGCGTCTTTCCTTTGAGAAAACAAAAAAACTAACTGCAGTGTTAACAGTTAAACAAATTTTATTTATATACACAATGTAATAAGTCACTTTGTCAGACAAACAACAGGTTTGAGTATACTAAGAAAAACTCCTCCTTGCTGTGATGAGAGAAGATGGCCTCTGTTTACATGTTGATGACTCTCGACAGCTTCTGGACTCTGTTGAGGAGCAGGTCGCCCTTCTTGATGGTTTCCTGGTACTGCCAGTTTTTACTATCAGGTCTGAAAAGAAGAACGGGAAAATGTTCAGTGTTCTGTACCGGTTACTGAGCGACGACGTGGATTTATTGAGGTAGAAGAAGAATGGTCAAATACCTATTTGTTTCCACAATCTCATTCACTTTATCAATTTTACAGTGAAGACGGCCGGCCGCAATGAACCGAGACAGTTCCCTGAGAAGAGGAAACAAAAGTTAATGATAGTGTAAAACAATGACCGGAGATTTGCAACAAGGATGTCACCGTGAAGTTGACCTTTGAATGTATAATATCACCACCTCTTGATAATTAATTTTATCCAATTACTTATGTGTCGGCATTAGTACATTCATTCTCAATGCAGTTCGACCTTGAGGCCAAGTAAATATTTGCACTAAATTAGTAATTAGTTGATAATAACTTCCTGAGATATCATGGTCACATGAATTAGACAAACTGAAAACAGTAGGACCAGTTCAACATTTTGGGAAACAATCTTTTTCATTTGACGAGTGTGAGATAAGAGACTTAGACACTACTGTACTCTAATATCTTAAATGTTATACTGCAGGCAGCCGCTGCTTGTCATAAAAGAAAAACATGTCAGTGTGTCACCTGACTGTCAAAAGATAACAAGCAACTAAATGCTCACCAATTACACATGATAGCTTGTTGGTGTAGTCATAAGTCTAAAAATCCATAATTATCCTTCCCAAAATGTCAAACAAATCCTGTAATGGTGACTGAATAAAAGACAACATAAGTGAAAGTTTAACCAATTGAAACCAGACCATTGACCATATTTGGTCAGGATCTTTGCATCTGAAAATTCTGCATCAGATAGACACATGCAGATTTACGTATCTTTCAAGTCAACCGCTATTGAAGTAAATTACGCTAATGGCTGACAGGAATGTTGTGACCCTGGAGCTAACCTTTTGTAAAAATTGCAGAATATGGCAATTAAATTTGGTGCACAGTTACTCACTGGTCAATGAACTCGGTGCTGACACCGAAGGCCTCAGCCATGTAGCCCAGGGTGAGGGAGCGGTAGGACTCCAGGAGCTGGCTGTAGGCCTGGATCCTCATCTCCCTCACATAGTAGCGGTAATGTGGTGCAAAGAGCCAGTCCTTCTTCATCTCCTGCTCCACCGTGGCTGTGGTAAAAAATAAAACAGTTTCACATTCATTAGTCAAGTGACACCGGCGTCTGGTACATTTGAAAATAAGACTGAAGAACTTTGCTACCTAAAAGGTCAAACATTCACACACTGGTATATGCGTATAAGAGAGCGAGTGAAACATCAGTCACAAGATGTGGATTTTATTTCCACTGGTAAAAGAAAAATGGTCCTCACCCAGAGACTGGAAGAAGACAGAGTAACGGCACTCGTAGAGCGAGAAAAGATACTGGCGGATAGTGGGCAGACTGTGTAGCACCTCCAAGATCTCTGCTCCCTTTATGACCTACACAGAATGTTTTGAACACATTAGTTAACAGCAGCTGAGCAGCTATTTCACATGTTTCTCAAAATGTGTGATACAGATTTCCTCAATAGCATCTTCTGAGTACATACACTGCTCCTTTTACCTTTTCACGAAGATCAGGCCTTTTGAGGGCGATCATGCAGACGTAAACGGTGTAGGTGACAAATGTCTTGTAGTCCATGAGCTCGTAGGAGGTGAAGGTGGACACTGTGTCGAGGAAGAGCTCAGCAGCTTGCTTGAAGTCCCTGATGGCCACACAGTAAAGACCCTGGTAGACCTTCAGGCGATTCCTTCGGTCCCAGTCGCCCCCCTCCTCAATGAGGCTGCAGAGATAGAACAAAGGTCCATAAGTACTGAGGAGGCCATTTGCGGAGATGTTGCAAACCACACACATGAGATTCTTCACCTCTTTGCTTTCTCAGAGTTGCGTGTGATGAGGTCACTATCCATGTAGAAGAGTCCGATCCTCAGCAGGTAGAAGACGATGTCTAGTCGGTGACCCAGAGCAACTGTCTTGTCATAGGTCTTCCTGAAGGCTGTTAGGGCGCCCTCCTGTGGAAACACACAAAAAGGCAGACACTGTCAATGATTTGTCGCCTACTTAAACTTGCGTACATTTCATGTAAGTGGTCAACTGTGTCTTACCAAAGACACGATGGGGTGAAAACTATTGTTTTTGACTAATACAACTGTACTATATCAGAAAGGAAGCGTCAACCACTTCACTATAAGGTCTGGTCCCACACAGGGGGATCTACACGCAACATCAGTTGATTTAAGGAACTTCACTTCAATAACAGCTGGAGAAGACTCGTACCTTGTCTCCAATTCGGATCAGATATTCAGCTTTGGCCATCATGGCGTCTCGTATCTCGCTCTCTCCCAGGTTCGTCTCTGCGTCCTCCAGCACATCGTCCAGACGCTTCAGCTCTTCCTCGTTTGCCTTCTTCATTTTGCTCAGCAGATCTGCGTCCAGCGGCCACTTCAGGTCCTTACACAGAGGCTCATAATACGGAGCCATGTCTGCACAGAGAGAGAACCACCATCAACAACTTAAGAGTTATTCAACGAACAGCTAAAGACTGTTTCATAGTAAATTATAGATAGGGACGAACAACTTAATGCTGTTGCACGAAGTTTGACAAACCGCTCTATCGGCTAGTTGACGTTTGCTAGCTGCGTTAACTAGCGATGCTAACGAGCATAATGCTGGAGGTTCAATTATAGCGTCCGCACTAAAAATAAATCATACAACCAGGAGACAACTTTGTGTGCGATCATTTAGGTCAACGCTCGTGTTGAGAGCAGACTTTTTGAAGCTGCCGTCACTGTCGAGTGGAAATGCTAACTCACTGTTAGCTTTGATAGCGTCCATGAGCTCAGTCTTCACTTTGACATCCTGTCGGTGACCGTCCATCGTCAGCAGGAACTTGAGCTGCGCTATCCGCAGGTCGGGGTTCTTGGGCAGACCCTCCTCCTCCAGGTTTTCCATCGGCATTTTGAATCGAAGAGGTATAAGCGATCACGAGCGGAAGCTTTTCTTTGTGCAGGAGGGCTCCACTGCTCGATGGTAACTGCTAATGAACGATGACTCCGGGAAACACTGGACCGTGTTGCTTCCGCCGGAGTGTCAGTCAACGAGAGGAAACAAGAGTGGATCGTTGAACCACCAAGCTTACATATACTGCCACCTACTGGACATGAGGGCGAGCACCACCTTCTGTTGAAGCGGTTCAGCTCATGTACTACAAATATGTCCATAACGTGTTTGTGTGTGTAGCCCAGGCCGTACTACATACTATGGGGAATTGTCTGCCTTGTGGGGACACAAAGTAAGTCCTCATGATGTAAATAATTACATTTTAAGGCGAAGACATGTTTAAAGTGTCAGTGTGTAGGATCTAGTGGTGAAGTTGGATGTTGCAGCTAAATACCCCTCACCTCATCCTCCCCTTCCAAACATGAAAGTCACCACCAGCGACCCTCTTAACATCTTCTTCCTGTCTGTTAGAATTTATTTTGAAATATTTTGAACTTTTATACTAACACGGTGCAATAACTGCCATACACGCTCCATACAGTTAAAGTCCATGCAACTTTGAATGTGTATAGTCTTAGTTGTATATTGTTCTGTTTTTGACTCTCACTAATAGCTCTTTTTAACTTGCTTTTATTTTATTTTTCCTTAATTCTTGTACAACACCTTTTACTTTTGACCCTGTGTTAAATGTATGTGACAAATAAAATTTGAAACTTTGTACTCCATTATATCACTGCGCCATTACACCATATATACAGTATACATTATGCTGGTTTCTAATTGAATCAAGCTCGACCATCAGATTGATGGTCCAGCATAATAATATCCGAGCAAAAGACAGATATTTGATAGACGGATGAGGAGTCACTGTAAGGGTGCAGGTTCCATTATTTCTGTGTAGGACTGAAAAGTTAATGATAACCAGCCTGACTTACTTAACTGACTCCGCTATGCAGTCCGGGCATGTGTCTCTACCAGAGAAGACACAATGGAATCCTTTCTACAGCAACTGGTGAGCTTTTACTCAACTCTTCTCCATTTCCTGAATAGTTCTATAATTGTCACATATATGTATATTTACATACTTTCAATGGACATTTTGAAAAGTGAGAAAAATTTATTTTTGTCAAAGTGTTTTATAAACCAAACTATAGTGTCCTGTATAGACCACACATTATGCTGTAGGTCTGACTGATCTTCAGAGGAAACGGAATTGTTTTGAACAGGCAAAATCCATTTGTGAGTTTGTCTGAGCTGGCCTCTGTTTTTAGCTGAATCATTGCACTATGTCAGCTTCTCAGTTATTTTGTAAGCTGCTCAGTCGCAGTGCCGCAGACAACCTGTTCAGAAAACCCCTCATCTGTGAACACATGTTCCAAAGCAGCTGTGATTTCCTCATGTTACGTCAGTTTATCAATTATCGTTATATGTGATCAGTCATATACATACTGAGTCGTCCTAATATCAGGCCAAAACACAGTTACTCTCTGATATATTATTAATGATGATGAGTATTATTTTAACTATTCAATTTGAAAGCTACGTATCAATATCAAGTATAGGCTACAGCACTATGGTTACTATGTTCTACATTTGTTTGTATTAAACTAATATTTCACTAATATTTCCATAGTGGGACAAATTCTTGTTTTATCTAATTTTCTCTTTTCTTTTCTTCTCTTCTCTTCTTTTCTCTTCTCTTCTCTTCTCTTCTCTTCTCTTCTCTTCTCTTCTCTCATCTTACCATTTCTTATCTTATCTTACATTCTCTTCTCTTGTCTTCTCTTATCATTTCTTATCTTATCTTAACAACCATAACTTTAACACCTAGTATAGCAGTTAATAATAACAGACATTATTTCCATGTTTAATCCCCACTGTGACCTGCTGTATTTGTGATCCCCTGTAGACTCGTGGCAATGGTTTTTTGCTCATCTTTATTCTGGGAGCTGGAGGAAGTTTTCAGTCTGGTTACCACTTGTCTGATTTAAGTTCTCCCTCACCGGTGAGCTGCATCCATCACACACATCTTTTCTTTTGACTCTATGGTTTCTAACATCCCACCTCTCGCTTCAACAATCCTCCACAAATGTACCCCCCAGTATCATCAGTTGTCATCTCTTCCTGAGCTCGGGCTACAAAGTGTTGCTTCCTTGTTTCTTCATCTCTGCAGTTTATACAGCGCTTCATCAACAGCAGCTGGTATGACAGACATGATGAGCCTCCGCCTGCTCAGACCGTCACCATGATCTGGTCTCTGATCGTCTCCTTGTATGCGGTCGGGGGACTCTGTGGTTCTGTCTCAGTCAAATTCATCTCAGGCAGGATGGGGAGGTGAGTAAAAGAGAGTTAATGCAGCATGTAGTCGTCTTTTTGACTGTCCTTATGAGACATGAAGGGGTGTGTGCTCCCTCATCAGAAAAAAGGCAGTGATCTTCAACAGCTTCCTTTCCATGGTTGCAGCAGGGATCATGCTGACAAGCAAAATGGCCAACTCCTTTGAAATGATCATTGTGGCAAGGATCCTGTACGGCTTCTCATCGGGTAAGAAAACAGGATCTACTCTGTCACAAGCATGACAAACTTTATTAATGTGCACCAGTGCAGTGTCTGTTTAGACCTGCCTGTTTGGAATGGACTGTTGTCCTGTGTTAATGTTCTGCAGCCCCTTCAGAATTATTTCTAGTCATTAGGGAGTTCTCCTCAAACAGTTTTAAAACATACTGTCACTTTGTGTTGTTTGTGTGCTGGACATTGTGTGCAGAGTTTTTTTTTATGTGCAGACTATGGTGCAGAATGAAGTTAGAAAATGTTGTGTTCCTCCTACCTCAGTGGTTCTCATGTTTTCATACATTATATGTCGGCTATTTCAGTCTGTTAAGCAACCGACACGATCTTCTGACCCAAGCTCACAACTTTTCAAAATAGAAGCCTTATAATTCAGCTCTACAGAAATTAAACAAATGTAGTGCTTTTATTATGAAGACAAAATAAGAAGTTTTTCTATGAATGTTGCTGCCATGAAGAGATCAGCAAGTTTGACTCCCTTGAATGTCTGTGGCAGTCCGATATTAAGAAATTAAAATAATCAGAATATCAAAATTACCTTTTGGGAATTAGTAGGTAGATTATGTTTTTGCCTGTTTATCAAAATGTTTTGAATTTCTTGCAGGTTTGGGAGTGAGCTTACATGTGATGTACCTCGGAGAGATCGCTCCCAGAAAGATTAGAGGCATAGTAACACTCACCTCAGCAACCTTCTCGTCTCTTGGCAAACTCTCAGGACATTTTTTTGGATTAAGGTACATGCTTATTGTGAATTTGTGTGAGATGTAAAAATGTGTGGCTGAAAAATTCAACTTGCACTTAAGCTACAATCAGAACATACAGTGGCTTCTGGAGGATATCATCTCCAGACCAGATAGGAAGTATCCATCTTCAGGTCTGTCCACAGACAGATAAAGGTCCTTGGATTTCATGGTGCAAGCCTTTTAACACTGTCAGTTAAGTTGAGTATATGCAGGTGTACTCAGACCATCATATAAACTTCCTGAAGCCACATTTAGTGGTTCGTGTGAAAGGGGCTGCTTCAAACCAGTGTTAGAAAATGTCAATGTAAAAGATTACATTTTCTAGAGTAATTTAATTTATGTTTTTTCAGTGAGATCCTTGGACGTGAGGAGCTGTGGAACATCGTCCTCAGTGTCCCTGCAGTTTTCTCTCTGGTTAATATCATGGTGCTGCCTTTTCTTCCTGACGCTCCCAGATATTTACTTATAGAGAAAGGTGACGATAAGGCATGCAAAAAAGGTTGGTATGTTTCCCTATAGTTTTAGAGTACCTGACCAAACAGGCTATCTATCAATGTGGGAGTGTGTGCCTCGGGAGGTAGAGCGGGTTACCCACTAACCAGAGGGTCCGTAGTTCGATTAATGTCTAATACAGCAGATGTTATGTTAAACTCTATTTCACCAACTTTTGTATTTTGAGCAAGGAAGTACATTTTTTGTACTCTTTTTTTAATCCAGCCCTCGTGAGCCTGTGGGGTCCAGCTGACTACAAAGAGGAGATGGATGAGATGTTGACGGAGC
Organism: Pleuronectes platessa; assembly: GCF_947347685.1. NCBI lineage: Eukaryota > Metazoa > Chordata > Actinopteri > Pleuronectiformes > Pleuronectidae > Pleuronectes > Pleuronectes platessa. Next base: position 20,940,925 of record NC_070627.1, read on the forward strand.
AGGCTGCCATTGAAGCCGCTCCACCAAAGAGCTCCCTGCAGCTGCTGAGTGACAGGACGGTCCGCTGGCAGCTCATCTCCATGTCCCTCATCTACACCTGCAACCAGCTGTCCGGCATGTCTGCTGTGAGCAGGGAACTTAGATTGGCCATTTTACGATCGATAAAGTTTATAGCCTCGAAGAAATCGAAGAGAGCTTCTTCTTGTAACAATCTATATTTTTAACATAACTTCATCCATTTATATACAGATGATACATTATTGTATTGTACTGCTGAGCTACTGTTGAGAACCTGCATACCCTGTGCTGTGGGATATTCATGCCTACACTCTGCACTCCCATGGGAATTTAAATCCATGGTTTCGCGCCATTTAGTTTCATCTTCTTTAACTAGATTCCAATTGCTTTATATTCTGTATTTTTATGCATCATATCCATATACTATGTTAATTTATTCACTATATCTGTATTTTATTGTATCCTGTCACTCGTAAATGAGGGCCTCCCTAAATGATAAAAAGCTTGATTGAAAAAATAAATAATCCATGCTTCTCTCCCTCACAGATCAGCACCTTCTCCTTTGACATCTTCATGGAGGCGGGGATACCGGCAGACAAGATCCGCTACGTCAGTGTTGGTCTCGGAGTTTGTGAGATCCTCACCTCAATGTCCTGTGTGAGTCACTCTCTCAGTATGCGTGTGATCACGCTGACTGTGACCCCTGTCTGTGCATTCACAAATATCTATTCACATTTCCCCCCTATTCCCTATCAGGGTCTGATCATTGAGCGCACAGGCAGGAGGCCGTTGCTTTGGGGGGGCTATGGAGTCATGTCGGCCTGCTTGGTGTTTGTTACTGTCACAATGAACCTGAAGGTAAACCTCTCGCCTCAGATAGTGATCCAGATGTGGGAATAGAAGATGCTCATTGTGTTTTAAAGGGGACACATCGCACAAATTGAAAAATATATTAAACCTGAAACTGACCTATTCACATGCAAAATGTATATTAGTTTTGATATCAGCGATGTAATAATTTCTCTAAAATATATTAATCTAGAATTTTTTATAATTATTCACATACACAAGTTTGTATTTCATCCAGGACTCCAGTTACTGGGTTCCTTACGTTACTATTGGTTTGATCTTCATCTTCATCATCTTCTTTTGTGGAGGACCTGGTACGTGCTTTACAGTGTTGAAAATAAAAAACTAAATTCAGGGCATCAGACACTGAACCCTGTCCTCTCTGTGGATCTGGTTCCTCCAGGGGGAGCGACAGCGACTCTCAACAGTGAGTTGTTTATCCAGTCCAATCGAGTGGAAGCGCTGGTCCTCATGGGAATCCAGCGCTGGTCTATCTTCGCTGTGATGGGTTTCATCTTTCCATTCCTCATTGTGAGTACAACCTGACATCAAGCCACACAAATATACAAGTCACTGTGTGAAGAAAAAAGGAATTTCATACCGAGAAAATAAAAATAACTTGTACATACAGATACACTTGAGGCCAATTCATTATTGGTATAGGATGCATTTGTCATATACAAGCAAGTAGTATTCTAACCAACATATAGGTGCGGCCCAAGCGACCACAGACATACATCTGCACATGTGTACGTAGAAATATAGATCTGTGTCTACACAAGTTATATGACGACAATAACAATTTATATTTCTACTATGAGAGCTCCTGACTTAGACCCCTTGAGACAGTGCAACATACAAGGCATAACAATGTTGCTTTTAGGAATAATTTGAGTTGTTTCCTTGTGAACATGAACCTCATTGTGATGCTTTTCTCATCCTGCGTCCCAGGAGACCCTCCACTCTTACTGCTTTGTGCTGTTCGCTTGCATGTGCCTGCTGGGTTGTCTCTTCGTCTTCTTCGTCCTGCCAGAGACCAAAGGAAAGACCCTGCTGGAGATCTCTGAGGAGTTTGAAGCTATCACTGTCTGTGGGAAATCCTTCGTAGGGAAGAAGAGTGTGGAGACCAGGTTATAATACAGAGCAGATACAAGTAGCTACAGACTGTTGAGATGCAAGAGTTTGACTTTTTGCTGCCCACAAATGGGTTAAACTATATGATAAACATTACGAATGCATCTTTATTGCACAGCTTAACGGTTTCTTTCCAGAGGGAGGATTTTTACTGATTCGTCCCACTCTTGCAGACCCAACTTTAACATTTAGTACAGCAAAAAAACACTGAAAGAAACAGGTATAACGTAGTAGAAACATGCTTAGAGGATTTTGTATTCCAAAAAGATGAAACTGAAGTAACAGCCTTAGTTTATTTGACCTTACAAATTTGTATTCATGAAACGTCATCAATGAGGAAATGACTCTGCCTACAGAGGGTGAAGGAAGACGTGTGATTTTTATTGTTTACTTTATTAAAACAATCAGGAAAGCTCAATTTCTGTCAAGTCTTCATTGTTATTTTTAACATTTTAACCCAACTCACAAAAGAACAAAACAAAAACAATAACAAGTTGACATAATCTGCATTAACCAGGGATTTGCACTGTGCGACAGAGTTAAGTGCTGGACAGTGACGGCCACACTCCCCCGGCATTCAACTGTCACTCAACTTGAATGCGTCGGCCGACTCGCCTGTGTTCTCGTCACCAACTAGTTCGGCCTTAGACTGAGCCATTGAAATTGGTTTTGCCGTTTGAATAATTTCAAATACTTTTGGAAAAACATTGTAATTGCCTGCTGCACATCTACCCCGGGATCTGCCTTTCCTCCCTGATGTGTTTAAATGTGAATGCTGCAAACCTCGGCCTGCGAGTCCTCCTCTCCTTCCGGTCGGCTCTTTTAGTAGCTCCCTGCCTATAATGATGTACATTTAAACCTTTGAAGGTCTCCTCTTCCTTATCACTGGCTGTCAGCTGCAGGAAGCTACAGGGTCTTCATTAGCGGCTAAATCCACCAGGCCCACAGTTCAGCGTTGTGGGGATGTGAGCTGTGATTGGCCGTAACTTGGCTGTATTCTGTGTTTATTATGGTAATATGAGTATATTTTCATTCACCTTAACACCTGCTCATGACAATGATGTGTAACAGTAATCAGAGGTGTAAAGTAACGAATTACATTTACTCACGTTACTGTAATTGAGTAGTTTTTTTGTGTACTTTGTAATTTTTTGAGTAGTTTTTGAAATGGGTAATTTTACTTTTACTTAAGTAGATTTTGACTGAAGTATTGTACTTCGCTACATTGGAAATTACATCCGTTACTGAGTAAAAAAAAAAAAAAAGTTCAAGGCGCAAGGCAATTCGCAATTCTTTCTATGAAAACTGATCGTAAAGTTCCCTGTTCGCGAAAAATATGCGCGACATGCACAACACTGCACAGGGAGCCACTGGAGAGCGGCTGAAGAGCCGCGGGTTCCGACCCCTGGCTCCGGCGAAAGAGCGATTTGTTTACTGCTCCGCCGTTAAGACATGCGGACGTCAAAACATTACTTCAGCTATAATATTAGTTCCGACTCACATTTTCCCCTCCCGGTCGCGCCTGTTATGGGCGCACCACACAGTTTGAGAATCACTGCGCTACACAGGGCCGGCCCTAACACATTTGGCGCTCTATGCAAGCTTCACTCCTGGCGCCCCCCCCCTTTTTTTTCAAACAATTTCCCACGAAAACGGAATTGCAACTTTCAGATGGTATTTTGCCCTGCATTTCTTTTCAAATAAACACAACAATGACCTCAAGACAGCGTCTCTCAGGAGAAGGAAAACATTCTGTAACATTTTAGCTAGACCTCAGATAATATGAACTTCTTCACCGTTCAAATTCATTATTTAAGATACGAGATAAGATAAAGTTTCGTTCAGTTCAACGTTCTCATGAAAATGAACGTTTTCAAAGAACGCGTTCTTTTGAACTCGTTCATGAACAACACTGCCTGAAACTCAACATTGGCCTACCTGCCTCGGCCGCTTGCGAGCAACTCTTCAGCTGTGCTGCTGTTCACTGCACAGCGAGCCTGGATGAGCTTTAATCACCTTGAAAATCAGCTGCTGTTTGTAGACTAGTGCTCTAAAGGTGGACCAAAGTTGAACCAAAACTTTAAATATACAGTGGGACAGCGGCATTTTAACTTTTTATTTTGGCTGTCATGTGGTTCATGTCTTGACAGGTCCTCCTAAAAGTTATTAAATGTTGTGTTGACATGCTACATTTTTTATGTTTTTGCACTTATATTTGTAAAGATTCTCCTTTAATTAATTGGGTTTATGACCCCTTGTCCTTTTTTGCACTGTATAGGAGCTGCCCCCATCAAGTTGTTGGAAGTAACTAAGTAACTTTTACTTGAAGTACATTTTAAATGAGCTACTTTTTACTTGAGTAGATTTTTAGATGGGTACTTTTACTTGTACTTAAGTAAAATTTCATCAAAGTAAAGGTACTTTTATTTGAGTACAATATTTCAGTACTTTTTACACCTCTGTGTGTAACTGACATTCTGTTGTGTAGTGTTAACATGCAGGGGTCTCTGTGGGTTTGGCTAACAGCTGTAATGGCAAAGTGACACCAGCAGATGACGATGTTAATCCTCTGAAAACACAGATCAGAAAGAAGCAGACACTAATGTTAACAGTGACCATGGCCTGTCTGCAGCCAGAGAGAAATCATTCAAATTCACAATATCAAAGTTCATGGAAGATTTTATCTCATTTTACTGTTATCACCGTTGTTAAGTGCATTTAAAATTTGATTACAAAATACACAGTGTTTTTCTGACTTTCCATAAGTATTATGAGAGTTTAAATATGTTATTTAAACCTTTTAACATCAGTATTTATCTTAGTTTGAACATCTACTTTAGACTGTCTTTTTAATACACTACACATTCACAAATAAAGACAACCTGACTCGCAACATTTGTCATTATTTTTTACGTCTCTTGTGGGTTATACTCATACAGATTTCTGTCTATTTAACATCCTTGTTAAAATCTCCCTGTAAGACACATTTTTAGAAATGTGATGCCACAGGATTTGGGGTCGGAATTCCCCCTTCACTATATAGTTTTTTAACCTGCTTCCAATCTTACAGACTATATGAATCTTTTTTACGATGTTTGATTACGTTTATTTTGTACTTTGTCTTTAATTTTTGAATTCACATTTTTTTGCCTTAATGTGTGATCTTCAAACTGCTTTTAATGGTTTTCATTGTTTGCCTTCAATACCTGTTTAAAGCACCTTGTAACTGTAAAAAACTCATGTTAATAAAGTTGATTAATATTAATATTAATATTAATAATTGTACTATTATTATTATTATACTATTAGAGCAGCGTTTTTAAATGCTTGATGGTATTTTATATAAACCCAGCAGAAAGTGAAAGCCTCCTGCAGGGTTGAACGCATGCATAGCAAAGAAAAGGTGAAACGAAGGCCTCAAACATTTTGTCTGTCCACCTGGAGACACTGAGCTCAGAAGAATCTCTGCAAATCAGAGAAGAGTGAACACAGTTGGATGTGTTACAGATTTGATGAGTCACTGTTTCACAAGTCTCAAGTTGTTCCTCGTCAACTCTGACTATTTCTGGACATGTAAGTGCTGTGCTGATTTCTCCAGTGAATAGTTCTACATGTGCTGTTCTGTGTCGGCCATGTGAAGATGATGATTAACTGAAACAGTGTCAGAGTACAAGCTGTACAAAAAGGCCACGTGCTTAAAATGTCCATTGTTCCTGACGAGGCTCTTCTTTGTCTAAGAGGAGTATGAGTCGCAGTCGTTTGAGAGAATCGCAGGTTAAAATAGCCTGACAGCTGACCCTGTGTGAGTGGGATGTGAGGAGCAGACCAGCTCTGGGTATTGATCTGAACATGCCCGATTTTTTCATCATGATCTATTCTTAATTTCTGAGAAGTCGAGGAAAGTGAAAAAAAAAATGCCCTGTCTCTCCATGTTAAAGGAAATGAAAATTAAATGTGTTCTTTCCTTTTCTCATCCTTTCACCAAGTTCCACGGACATCCATCCAGTAGTTTTGCGTAATCCTGCTGACTAACAACAAATTCCAATGAAAGCATATGACCTCCAGAGTTAATAGACTCTCTCCACAGTTTATAAATGCAGTCAGGCCTCTGTTCGCACCACTTGACAGCTTGAGCTGGCTTGAACGACCACTTGAACATTGTTTGAAAAGTTGAAAACCATGTGGAGGGGCATCTACCTGGAGGCTGGAGTCAGGTCATCAGACTCGGTTAGACGGACTGTGTTGAGATGAGGCCAGAAATCGGTCAGACCCCATGTGTGAAGAGGCTTTCTCTCCTCTCTGTTTGGACATGTTTGGTTACATTTAGCTGTGGTTCAAAGCAGCACCATATTGTTCAGCTTGACTTTATTGTGGAACTTTTTATTGATCTTTTAGTCAGTAAAAATCCTTTACATAGTTTTTCCTGTATGTGGCCTCCCCCACTTGTTGTTAAGATCAAGATTAAGATGCATTTATTAGTCCCAAACACATGCACAGACATGCACAGGCAAACTCATGCAGGTAGGGAAATTTAACCTCTGCTTTTGACCCATCTGGTGCAGGACACACAGAGCAGTGAGCGACCATGTACGGCGCCCGGGGAGCAGATGTTTGGGGAGTAAGGTGCCTTATCTTTTTGTTGTTTCTCCCTGGAGTTGAACCAGAGACGAACCAGAGACCTTTTCTGCCCATAGTCCAAGTTTCTTCCCATAGTCCACCGCCTCTTCAGTGTTACGAAATCATCGTAACACTGAAGATGTGTTCTTGACCACAGTGTTCGCTTGTTTTTTTTGGATGCCTCAATGTGTTGCTGTAAAATCAACATCACGGTCTCACTATGCCTCGTTTCCATCTGCAGGACTAATTGATCCATCCATCACTTCTGCTAAGCAGACAGTCAGAGAGCGTTGGGAGGAGAGAGGTAGAAAGATGAAAAGACTAGGAATAAGTGAATAAACACAACAGACACTTAAGTCATGTGCTCAAGGGACACAAATGTCCAGGGTTAAATGCTGCTAGCTGCGGGGGTTGTGCACAGGTGACACAGAACGGCCCCCTCCTGGGACCTGAGCCTGTGAACGACGTACTGGCGGTGGGGGGGCGAGAGCTGTATCATGAACCAGACGGAGCCCTCTGGCAGTGCAGCGTCGAGGTATATCGAGGTACACCTGGCAGATTAACCCAGACCTGGCAGGATTTCACCACATGTCAGAAACATTGCAAATGCTGTCATTTCCTCTCACTGTGGCTGAAGGACAACAGGCCAAACAAAGGCATCTACAGATGTATAATCCATTCTAACTAATAGTGCTGATTGTGTATCCTACTTATCTACTTTAATTACTCTAGTAAAACGTTGCAATAACTTGAGGATAAGCCTATTGAAACAGGGATTAGACTGAGAAGTGAAGCTGAATCGGATACAAATTGAGGAAGGAGGAAGGGCCGAGGCCACGATTAAGTGGGTGAGAATGCATTTCGAGATTAGTGGGTATAAGGTCTGTCATTCTAATACTGTTCACACCTACTTATCTGTCTTTCACTGTCTTTCCTCTATGCAGACGAGGGTAGAGGAGAGGAGAGGAGAGGTTTTGGTTTTTCAAAATCCGTTTATTGTACATTTCCAGGAAACGATTCACTTCTTACATCAAACACCAGATGTAAAACCCAAACAAACAATGTTAGTAAATAATACATATATACACACACATATATATATATACACACGCATGTACACATTCATGCACACATCCATACAAACTGTAGTTTCTCGAATTAAAGGTTTACATTCAGTTCCCCATCTTTCCCAATAGAGCATATAATCCTCCCAACAGCCCATATACGACTATATGTCAGCACATTGTCCATCATCACGTAGTAGGCGTGTTCTACTTTGAGTCTGGCTTCCATAAGTCCCACCAGCATTGGCGTCGGATGCACGCTGCCAGTGTTCAGGGCCTGGTTCCTCCGTGTCAGCCAAATGGCTAACTTGGCAGAACCAGAGACAAAGTTTAACAGGTTGTGTGTAAGTTTCTTTTTTACAGAATATTTCAGACTGTAAATGAACAAACCAAATGAAAAAACCTCTCCTAGGCCCTGAAACCATCCTTTTAACAAATCAAAAAAGTGCTTTCAGCCGAGGGCACTGCAAAAAATAAATGTTCAAGTGTTTCAGCTGGGGAAAAGAAAGTTTGTAGCTATCGCCCGGTGCCCTATCCTCCACTGGAGGTCTACTGTCCGTCCTTCAATGGGCAGCTTGTACAATGACTGCCAGCTGCCTTACGGGGAAGTGTGGGGTTCCAATAGCCCAGTCCACCTCGACCCTCTCATTCCTTTCAGCGAGTGCAAATTGCGAACCTTTACACAGGTCTGATGAACCGACTTCTTCTCCACAGTCTGAAAGCTGTCCAAGTGATGGAGTTGGGAAGGACCATAGCTGTCCACCCCTCTTCTGCCACTCCCCTACAGCTGGGGTGATGAATAGGGAGGGGAAAACTGTATTCCTCACTGCACTGGTCACACAGATCATTGCTCCTTGCAAAGACTCTCCTGGTTTGCGGCAGGTCGGCACAGACCTCCTCCAACACTTTGTTAATCTGTCTGGTAAACTTGATGTTGATGCCCTCTTTCAGGATGTTCAATGATGGTGCTGTCATCTTTATCTGATGGCCCAGTTTGGTGCAGTCAGCTCGTTTGATGTTGGCTCTGAGGCTGGCAGACTCATAACGTCGTAAAAAACAAAAAACGGCGGTTCCTCCAACCACCACAATCCAGGTGTCGTAGAAAAATCAGAGCAGAAAAATAAGGAAAAATACAGAGGTCAGTGAGGAAGGAGAAAACACCATGTGATGCCTGATCATTTTAACATGCTTCTCGTCTTTCTCATTGTTTTCCCTTTCGCATCTTTCCTCAGGGTTGTCAAGTGTTTTTTTTAGACGGAAACGTTTCTTTTCGTCCAGTTGATCAAACCCAACCTGTCTTTTTAAAACGGACACAAATCTAATTAATTTATCAACGTCATCAAAATATTCCTCTGCTTTAACAGCCCTCCCGAATGTTTCATCCAGGAAGCTGTTAATTTCTTCCAGCGTGTAAAGAGAGGTACTTCTAGCTTGGGTCCCAATAGATGATACACTCTCTAAGTCTGACTCCTCATCCATTTCTTCACCTATGGCCTGACTAACTGACTGACTCTGTCCCTCACTGATGTTCACAATGTGCTCTGTGGCATCTGAGGAACCTGCCTCCTCAACTCGTTCTCCTGCCTGTGACATTTCTGCAGCTGCAGACTGAGGGGATTTTTTTACATCCTCAGTCACACGTGATTTCTTTGACTGACTCTGTCCCTCTGAAGTCTCACCCTCAGGCTGTGAAACGTCCCCGCCACTCAATACTCTGCCGTGAGTGGACTTTGCCACTTCAGCGCGAGGAGCGTCCACCGATGCGGTGGGAGGGGACTCCTCCGCCTCGGCGCTATGCGCAGCCGCCGGTTCGGCGCTGGGCGCTGCCGCGGCCCCTGTGCCTCTAAGTGCAGTTGCCGGTTTGGCGCTATGCGCACCTGCCGCCTCGGCGCTATGCGCAGCCGCTGGTTCGGCGCTGGGCGCTGCCGCGGCCCCTGAGCCTCTAAGTGCAGTTGCCGGTTTGGCGCTATGCGCACCTGCCGCCTCTTCGCGAGCGGCAGCGGCAGCCGCTTGCGGGCCGCTGCCGTCACCTGCCGCTTTGTCTGGTCGCTGTTTATGCGGACACGATGAACGTTTGTGACCGACATCCCCGCATTCGAAACACTTCAGGTTCCCGGAGCTCGCGTAAACCATGTAGTGCCCGTCCCCGTCCAACACTCTGAAGGAGACCTCCAGAGTGTTGGTGGGGGACTCCAGGAACATAAACACCTGCCGCCTCAGGGACTGCACATGTCTCAATTTCACATCTTTACAGCCTAACGGACTAGAAAACCTTCCGAACCTGCTCAGCTCGGCTCTTAAGAGCTCGTTTGAAATAAAAGGCGGAACTCCAGATACCGTGATCCGTGTTGCGGGAACAGACAGCGGGTTCACCTGCACGTAGCCGTCCCTAATTAACAGCCCACTCTCAATCAACTGGTGCACCTGACGTTCCTCTTTTAAAAACACCACCACCGCTCTGCTCATTCTTGAGGCGAAAATTAAATTATCGTGGCCTACCTGCTCGCCAACAGCCAGCAGGACCTCCTCCACCCTAATGTCCTCTCCCGGCGGGACTATCCGCATTCCCTGCCGGATTGACGGAGGAGGCGTCGGGGGACGCCATTCCTCCAGAGACGCCGACAAAACCAGCGGTCTCTTAGTTTTAATCAAAAACAAATTTAACGAGTAAAAAAATCTATTTCTTCATGCAAAGATGCAATGAGAAAATTACAATGAAATACACATAAACAGGCAAAAAACTGTTCAAAACTCCGCGCCACTCACTCACGCGTCCACCACTCACTCGCACCGGAACCGGAAAGAGAGGAGAGGAGAGGAGTAGACCAGATGGACAGTGGAGTTAGTGTCACACAATATTAACCTGCCAGAGGTTAACACTCTGGCAGAGTGAGCCTGCCAGACAGGACAATGGTACTAAATTGCTAAACGGAAGGGATTCTGTGAGCGGACGATCAGGGAGGAATATCCAGAAAATCCCCCACTGCCCTTATGACCTAGACAGATTAGAGTCCATATAGGACTATGGGCATATCGGGATACCTTGTTAAAAACTGGGGATTCACACCTCAGGGGCGAGAAAGAAATATCCGAAAACGCAGGTAATGAAATGTTGAAAAACCCCTGAATTTCAGCTTTGGGTGTTTAGCCGTTCTTTCTGGTCCAGTGTGGCTCTTACGTGTCAAATCAGAGTGTGGTAAACTGTGATCCTGTATTTGTGCATCGGTTTTGTTCTGGTACATTCTTCCCATGATAATTGAACACACATGATGAGGCTGTAGGAAGGAAGACTGCTCGTAAGGCCCCAGTCAGTCTTGTCATGGGTCTTCTATTTACCAAGCTAGCCCAGTCAGCGTGTGTGTGTGTTTGTGTGTGATTACACACCATTGGCATTCCTCATTTGTGAATAATTGAATCAGGCTATCTTAGTTTGCTCAGAGCGCAGCTGTAATTTGCAGCCGTTCTGCTCTTAAAGACGGGTAATTATGGCTTTTAGAGTTTCCCAAAACATCTCAAATGGCTTCAACTCATTTCAGCTGTACATCTGGACTTCATACACACACACACACAGAGTATGCGCCAATGTGTAGTTGTTAATTAAACTGGTGCATTTTGCGATTGAAGTGGATTACAATCACAGGTATTACACACGGGTAGAGCACATAGGGCCAGTCAGAGATTTATTTGTTTATATATTAGTAATATTTTACACCTCTGTTGTCATAAAATGCTCATTTAATCGCTAACTGCCCTCTAGGAAAGTTGATGATCCCTTTGTCCTCTATGATAAGTGCCTAGAAGTGTCCTAAGTATTGCACTTCCATAACCACTAGTGTGGGACATTTCTAGATATTTTTGCTTTAATGTAAAGTGCCCACAAGTGTTCCACGAATTGTACTTCCCTAACACCAAGAGTGGGACAATTTAAGGCATTTTGCCTCAGTGATAAGTGCCTAGAAGTGTCTGGCTCATTCTGATTGGTCGGGACATTTGTAGGCATTCTGCTACTATGATAAGTGCCTGGAAATGTCCCAAGTATTGCACTTCCATAACAACTAGTGTGGGACATTTCAAGGCATTTTGCTTTAATGTAAAGTGCCTAGAAGTGTCCGGCTCATTCTGATTGATTGGGACATTTCTAGGCATTTTGCTACTATTATAAGTGCCTAGAAGTGTTCTTACATTTGCAGTCAGGAGATTGTAACAGCAGAAAACAGGTTATGAGCGGAGCTTACAGAACCCTCTGTCTATTTTCATGCTGTCACCTGATTTGGTTGTTGTGTATTCAGCACAGACACATACCTCAGAGTTAAGGAAAGGATGGTTGTCATTTCTCCAGACACCAGCTACTCTGTCAGACCTCAGGGAAGCAGGGTGCAGGAAATTCAATTCGATAGAATAAAAATAGACGTTTGCACAAATACTAGTTTATGTAACAACCTGCAGAAGAAACTAATTAAAGTCATGGTGGTGGAATTTTCCTGAATTCTTTATTGACCCTGAGTTGACACCTCTAGTCTAAATAGACCACTGCTTCAACTGACTATAGAATAAATCATGAATAGATCATTCTGTGACTGTACAAAGCTTCAGCTCTGCTAGAAATCTCCGTTGTTATTTTAGTTTTGATAATAAAATGCGTACGTCTTGATTGCAGGCAGCATAAGATTCCGTAAAGAAATTACTATTACTATTAAATTTGAATATAAATGAAACACTGACCCTTTTGTCCTAAGATTTGTCGTCCCAGATGCTTTGCCATTTTATAATCAGGATTATTGTGCATGACACGTCGTGTACGGCAAAATGTCTCGGTAAATGCGATGTTCCATATTAACATCATTGTTTCTGAAGAGACTTCGAGCTGCAGCAGCAGGCCCTAACCTCTCATGGCTCTAATTTGCGGGCAGTAAGAGTTTGGCTGAAAATGCCACCGTCTCATATAGAAGCATCCGCGGAACTCCATGATTATCTCGCCGCTGTCAGTGATCTTTGGCACCCCTCCATTTACTTTTAATTGCCTGGCAAGAGACTAACATGGAAACAAACCGATATGGGTTAACGGTAATGAGGATGTTAGGGAAGCTCATGTGTCAGGAACAATAGCAGCTACTACACTGAAGACAGAGGCTGGTGTGTGTTTCACGGTGAGACTCACTACTCCTGGAGACAATGATTACGGTGATACACGCTCTAAACTTCTGCTGATGTGAAGCACAGTCTGCAGCCGCGGTTTGAGGACTTACTAAAAGCAGGGGGAAGTCTACACTTAGGGAGCTGGCCATCAGCAGCCTGACATAATGCATCTCACATGTTTATGCAGCTGCCGTTGTCGTATCATAGCCGACTAAATTAGGATTCCTTTCCTACAGCGTCTGGAAGCTATCTATGGAGCGTCCCAGAGTAAACACGAAAAACTGGGGCGCACGCCTCGAAGGTTGAGGTTAGGTGAAGTAATCACACTAATGTGCCAATCATGTCAACAGCATTAGTGCCTCGACGCCTCTAATCAAGAGATTGGCGTTCACACACCTTGCTCCAAACATATGTGTGGATTATGGGGGCTAGTGTGGATAATCCCTTGACCACATGGACGTCGGAGGCAATCCAATTTACAATATGACACTGTTTAACACTTGCAGATACAACCTGTTATACAGTGAATGCAAATATTCGTTACGATTAACAGGGCTCAGCCATGCTAAGAGCTAGCGTGTAGGCAGGCAGATAAATGCTAACGTCAGCCTTAAAGTTACTGTTATTTTATTAAGTTATGAAGCAAACTATTGCACATATTTAAATTAAGACTTAATGGTGGTGAAAAACAAGAAGTCAGGGGATCGTTTTTCTGAGGGTGACAAAAATGTCTCTGCTGAATGTCGTAGCAATCCATCCACAAGTTAATGTGTTATTACAGTCTGGAAGTAGCGAACCCAGACCAAAGCTGTTTTTTGGATAGAAAATAACCAGACAATTTGATCGGGACATTTTCCAGAGTTTGTCTGTCAAATATGAAGCAGACACATTCAAAACAACAGGAAAAAGTCTGGAACATTTAGGCGAGGGAAACGTCTGGTTAGAGTGCAGGTGCAGGACGCAACGTTTGAATTAGGCTGTGAAAAGCAAAGTGTTTTTGTTTACAGCAAAACGACACTGTCATTAGCCCTTAATGGCAAGAGCTCTCAGTTCTCTCGCAGTATACATCTTCGTCTTCTAAATGTATGGCACATCCTTTTTATCCTGAGATATTTGTATTCTTTTTGTTTTCGCTTTAGAAACATCATGGATACTCTCACTGGCCTCTCTGGATGTTTCACCAGAAACTGGCAGGAAACTGTTTTGGAGAATGTGCGGAGAAATTGACGGAGACATTTGCGTTCTCTCATACAGCCCCTCCGGATAATTTCAGGAGAATGTTTAGAGTTCAGTTATTGTCGGAAAGCAGCATAACAGAGCCATCCTCAGAGCCACGTCTGTAAATTTGTGTGTGTGTTGGGGGGGGATCACGCTTAAGGCTCTAACATTGCCAGGGCCGGCCCTGTGTGTGTGTATGTGTGCGTGGCTGATAATGAACAAAGCATCACCAGATTTCATTAATCCCTAGACCATTGTCAGCACTTTCCAACATGAATAGGCTGATGCAATAAACAAGAGCTGAAGTTGCATCTGTTTCCAGGACAATGGAGCTCAGTGTGTCTGAATGTGACTGCACCCATAATACAGCCTAATTACATGTACAGTATTAACATGTCAGTGGAGGGTGACTCATCAACCTCTACTCTACAGTGTGATGTATTTATGCCTTAAGCAGATGGAGAAGACAACGTGTTGGAGAGAAACACCAATCGTCAATCAATTCAAAAGAAATCACAGAAATACTCCTTTATTCCAAATGAAGGACCAGGTCAGCCAAATAAAACATGCATACGTTTGTTGTTGACATTTTCTATCTCTACATTATAGATATTTAATACATACATGATTCTATCCATACAAAATATAAAAATATGTGAGGCCTCATTTACAACCATATTTACATGGACTTCCTTAACTTAAAGTGAAATTATTAATTATTTTTCTCTATGTACACACTATGAACTGAATACAATAGTACAGTTTATCCTAAATCCAAATCACATTGCATGAAAAAAGCTCAACTGTACCGAACCGACTAGCTTGCACACTCGCTTGCTGTTGACATCAAAGATTGCACATCAGCTTTTAACTTTGTGATTTGATGGAACTGCACATGTGACTCTAACAGCCGTAATACTCAGGAGAGACATTAAATGAACAAACATGCAAACACTGTTGCTTTTCCACTGTAATTCATCACTGACTCTCAATTACATAATATTCAACACTCAACAACACTTAATAAATGGACTGCGAGTTTAGATTTCTCCTTGTTCCAGATGGAAGATGTTAGTGTTCACCAGCTGGAGGAAGAGTCATTGTTAGGAGGATGTTAGGAGATGATGCAGTTTTTGCTTTTCCTGCGTTTGTGGGTGTATAATTGCCCAGTGCGGTTGGGTCCTCCCGTCCCTGGGTTGTACTTGTGCACAAGCTCCTGGTTGCTGAGGTAGCGCAGCTGGATGGGTCTGGGGATCGGCTCGCCCAGAAAATAACCTTCATCCTCTGATTCGGAGGATGAGGAGCAGGTGGAGCACCAATCGTCGTCATAATCATCCCAGGAGTATTGGTTCAAGCCAGTGCGTCGGTTGGCTCCAGGGTTCTGCAGGGTCAGGTCTGACGTGGTCCTTGGGCACTGCCTAAAGAATGGAGCTTGATATCTGTCCCCTCCGCTTCCTCCTCCTCCTCTGCCTCTTCCGATTCCAAACTGGTCCCTGGCGCTCCTCGGTGGAGGGAAACGATCATAATCCTCTCGGACACACAACTGTGGTCTCTCTTGGGGTCTTGTTCTTCTTTCTGCCACCAAGTTGAGAGCGTTCTCTGAGCGAGAGCGACGGGATCTGCGGGAGCGGTGGTGGTGATGCCTTCGCCTCTGGGGAGTTTCTTCTGGGGCATTTATCCGGACACTTGCTCCCCTACCACCACCTCCTCCCCCACCTCCAACACCAACGCCACCCACCATACGTTCACTGATGGGTGGCAGACGGGCAGCATTGGCACTGCTCACCAAACTTACCCTATCTTCCTCCTGGAAGGTGAAGCCAGGCGGTAATTGAGTCATGCTCATACCCCTACCCATGCCAGGAGGGTCACTGTACTGCATTTTGTATTGGGAGGACCTATGGGGATCCATTTCCATGTAGGGCTGACTGGCGGTGAGGCTGTGGATGGAGTCAGAGCTACGAAACTGCCCTGAGGAGTTGAGGGTGCCCATGTTGCTTTTCTCTGACACGTTCATTCCAGAGTCTTTGCTCAGGTCTGGCATGGAGAAACGAGAGAGGTGCTCCTGACGCCTTCCTGCTCCGTCTGCTGAGTTTCCTGAAGAACAACAGCAACGAACAAAAAGTTAACTTTGATTGTTATCCCACCATTGTTAGAGAAAATATCTTAATATTCAACAACAACAGGTTTGATACTACACAGAAGCCTAATGACTATGACACCCACCTGCTCCGTTGGAGAAAGCCAGCGACTCCATGGATCCTCTTGGGGTCTGCTCGAGAGGGGTCAGTTGCTCTGGGAAGTTAAGTGCATTGATGGGGTTCCTGCTTCTTGCCACCTGGGCTGCTGCTGGAGGCCCTAGGTCTCTGTCCCTGTCCCTCTGAAAGCCATGCAAACTGATGGAGCGCTTGTCGGGGGAGAAGCCGTTGTGCTGCTGAGAGCAATGGGACACCTCAGTGAAACTCTTTTGCATCCTCGGTTTGGGGGGATAGTACTCCTCTGGAGCTGGCTGCTGGAACCACGCCTCATTCAGAGAGTGGCCCTTCAAGGCCGAGATGGGGGGTCTCTTTAAAGCTGCATTGTCCTTGATCCTGTGATCCTGCTGTTGATTATTCTGTCCGGAGCAGGCGGGGGTATAGGAAGTCCTGACATTGCACTGGCTGAGAAGCTGGAGAGGGGTGGGGCTGGCCGTCGGGTTTGATTGGTATTCATAATTATATCCGTCACCTGCTCGCTCCTGGTTCTGCCAGGCCGGCGGCTCGCGAGTCAAGCTAGGCGTTTGGCTGGAGAGACTCAGAAGATCCATTTGTAAAGAAAGTGGGTCCACCTCACCGGAAAACCTCTCCGTCTGCACACCACCTCCTCCACTCTTCCCCATTTTGGAGCTACGTCTGGACTCTCTGGTGGAGCGAGCGCTCTGGAAGGCAGAGTCTGAGGAGTCCGAGCCGTTAGGTTCCTCCCCGAGACTGCAGGAGCGCGAGCAGAAGATTTGGCCCTGCTTGGGCAGGAAGGGCCGACCAAGCAGGGAGCGTTTACAGCGGGCACAGCAGAAGCAGCCTTCGATGGCGTGCCAGTGCTGCCCATCGTACGTCATCTGGCCTTGATCAATTCCTGCAACAAAGACAAACACAGGAATCCACAGGGTTTAGATAAAACAGCCGATTTTGGTAGACAATTAGGAAACAAAACGACAAAAAACCAAATAACTTTTCTTTCGTTCATTTAAAATGTCTCTACATGTGATAATAGTAGCATATTAAAAGGTGCTTGTTAAGTGAGAATATGGAGCCAAAGGCTGTAATACATGACTGTGCATGAACACAAGACTTGGGGGCAAACTCATTACAGAGCTTGCCCAGCAGTATATAAACACATCGCATTTCGACTACGTTTCAAGTTGTCTCAGAGGGAAAGAAAACCAGCTATTTGCTAATGGCTGCCATCTGGTTTGAGCAAGTTTTCTGATGGTTTCAATTTATAATCAGTTGTGCTTTTTGGCCAAATACGTTTTTTCCCGTATCCTGTCTGACAAATAATTACAGAGCAAATTTGTTGAGAGGTATGTGCCAAAATCACACCTGGGCATCCTTTCAGGGGAAGCACGCATATGCACCGATATATACACACACATAGTTCTTAACAGGAGGTGGCATTGGGCCAAGAGCTGCTAATATAAAGGTTTCCTGCTGAAAAATCCCCCAGTTTCTTGCCCCTGTGGCTTTGCCTCTAACACTGCAGTTCTTAAGATTTTGGTTTGTTTATTTTTTGTTGTATAAATCTGTGATCATTGGGATAAAAAGTTATCACTATGGTCGGCCTTTACCCTAGTCAGGTTTCCACACTGTATGGTATATTGTATAAATATGTGTGCTCTGTAAGCTGAGGTCTCTGGCAATGGATGACATCATTCTGTGATAAACAGTGCTTAAGGTCGTAACTTTCTCTTCTGTGTTAGTTGCTAAAATAAATGAGGTCACTCTCTTGTCCACTTTATTTTTCCATGTCTCCATCGTAGCATATTACAATGTTTTTTGTAAGGGCTCCTTTCAATGACCCACAGGTGATTAATGAAGTTTATGTGAACAGTGATAGATGCCGGGCGCTTCTGTAGCATACCAATATGTTCCCCGCAGGAGTCGCAGTACTCTGCGTAGAGGGACTCAAAGCAGGAGCAGCAGTAGGGCCGTCCCTCCTTCATGATGTAGCGCTGCCCCCCCAGCACCGTCTCACACTCAAAGCAGCAGAAGTGCTTCATGTGCCAGTGACGCCCCTCTGCCTCCGTGCACTCATCCGCAAAGATGATCTAAGAAAGGAGAGATAAGACACAGAGTATCGTTTATCACGGGTCCTCGGAGGTATAAACCTCAATTGGGTTATCCCCGTGTGTTGAATGACAGCACAAAGCCTGGGTTCGCCCTCTCGCCCTCCTCCACCCACACTACTTTCATCTCCTCAGATAATCCTATTTTTCACTGACTTGTGTAGGAGGCTAATGTGTGCGGGGACAAGGTGGTGCATTTAGTTGTAATTACGCTGCTGATGTATTACCGGGGTGCATTTTGAAGTACTAAAAGTGTCCTTGTCCCCATTTACGGAGGGAGTAAGGCTGTGTTAATGGTTTGGAGATCAAGATATTGAGAGCTGACCCCATTAGAGTTTAAAAAAAACTTGCATGTGTTAAACTGTGACAACCTTGGTTGGGAAACATGTGAGCATTATCTCACAGCAGTTTGGTTTATATAAGGCATATACATTTGCATATATGTGCACAATGTTTACAAATGAATATATAAGGGTGACAAGTGTATCTGCTAACAGATGAACCTCCATATACAGACATGTGTGTGTGTTTGTGTGTGTATGAGAGACGGGCATCTACCTCATCGCAGGCGGTGCAGCGCGGCTTCAGCCTCTCGGCATGGTGCCGGCCGCAGTAGATCTTCCCGTCCTGGTGAAAGTAGATGAGGTCCACCAGGAGCTCATTGCACATGCTGCACACAAAGCAGGCGGGGTGCCAACACACGCTGTGACCCGCCCGAGACGCAAACACAGCAATGTCGCCTCCGTTTATCTGGCCCCCGCACTAAAAAACAGACAGAGGAAGAAGAATGTTTAGAGAAACAGGTTGCAAGTACGTACTATCTATCGGTATTTATCACTATTTGTATCCCACTGTTTCTTTGCCAAGTTTGGGAAGTGACAATACCAAGTAGCAATATAATAACCACCCATTTATTTTGTTTTCTAACACACTGTTGAGCAATGAAAGCGATAATGTTACATGACACTGTTAACCACTTTAAAAAATGGGAGGCTTGTGCAGTTGTGATTATGTACTTTTTCATATAAACATCAGCCAGTGGGATGATACTTTGGTATTTGTTTGTTAGTTTGTTTGTTTGTTTGTAAGCAAACAAATCCTGGATACTTTTTCTGAGCGTGCACCTGTTGAGCATCCCTGAAGAATGAGGAGACGAGGCACCATGTTGACACGTAATGTAAAGTAATTATTTTCAGGTTGTTGGGATATAACACAGTGAACGAAACATCAGTAAGGAAGACAAAAGTCACTATAGCGTGGTCTTAAACATGTGATATTCTATTGGTTTGAAGTTTTATCTACACCCACAGTCAAGGTAATAACTCATTCTTAGTTTAGTTATGTTTTAAAATGAGTGATCGTTTGATCTTTTAAATGTCACAGCACAGGGAAAAATACCTGTGACAATTTCCTGAAGGCTGATATCGTCTGCAGATATCTTGTTTTATCTTATCAACAGCTCAACGCTTCAGTTTACTGTCACATGAGACTCAAAAGCAACACATCCCGTCTTCACTGATAGGCTGAATCAGGAGCATTTTCTCGTGACAAATTGATCAACTAATCGTTTAAACTCTAAAGGAGATTTTTCTCTGAAGATGCACCTTTTCCAAAGAAAATTCCTTTCGCAGGATCCTTATCAGGGTCAACGTCAATGCTGATACTGATGCAGCTTGGCAGACTAGTGCGTCAATGTCTTTACAAACATTTTGCATGAAACCTGGACTAAAACAGAGCACGAGTGTTTTGAGTTTGTATGCATGCGCTGTTTCTGCTAGGGCACGGGCAGGGAGAGGAAATTAAGTGGCTCTCGGAGAATGTTGAAGGATGGGGCAAAGGGGAGGAATGAAAATGGAGAGATGCTGCCTACGGGAGGATAATAGGGAGAGCCGGGTCGGCATGGAGTTGAAGAGGTAGAGAGGCTGGCGCTATAAACAATGGGGAGTGCTAACGAGACAGGGGTGAGGGATCAGGTAGGCAAAGCAGATTTAGAGGGGGGGACAGGAAGAGGGAGACTGGGGGGGGGGAGTTACAATCAGGTTATCTAACTGGCACAAAGCCTGCTGCTGCAAGGAGGCCAAAGGGGGGTGGGGGAATTCAATCAATACACACTCTCCCAACAATCTGTTCCCTCACATAAAGTGTGTGTGTGTGTGTGCGTGCGTGTGTGTGTGTTTGTCTGCCGAGTGAATGAGAAAGCACAAGCTGTAAAGCACCTATCCACCCGGGGCAGCAGCACCACAGAGTGAAGCTCTACTTTGCTAAAGCCTGTTATGCACTCTGTAACAAATGTCGAGCGGATGAAGAAGTGTGCTAGTTTGTTGTTAAAAGAACACTTCATTGCACTCTGACGTTCCCATAAGGCCACTACAAGAGCACAGGAAGTAAACACATTTAATATCTGATGGCACGCTTGGTACCACTGTGATAAATCTTCAGCTGGAACTGTAACTTCATCTCAGAGGCAAATACTGTGAATGTCTGAGTGTGACAGCTGTTTTGTGGAATGAGACGCGTCATAGTACACAACATACACACACATGCGACACCTCAGCATTCTTGTGCAACACTTTTGAGGATATATTTGACAAGGTCGCTGCATTGTTATAAAAAGGAGACAACTGTTGTGTCCCTGTCCTTCATATGTCATCCTCAAGCACCTCGCGTACATCATAACAAAGACTTGATATGTCAGCCGACCGTCCAGTAAATCTCTGGCACCATCTATCGCTTACATTCGATCCTCATGAGCCACCTTTGCTCCGGTCACATTTCACTCACTCGTGTGTCAGGAGGCAGCGCAAAAAATGACATTTAGATGTGAAAATGATTGTTTGCTTTCACAGCATCTCTGATCTTGTCATAGATTTCACTGCTACACGGACATGATGTAAAAGTTATGTATCAGACATTTTTGTGTGGTTACCTGTTCGCAGATCGCCCCGGTCATCGTCACGGGGAACGGACGCACATTGCCACGGCCCAGGTTCTCCCGTTTACGCTGGTTACTGAAGAGCTTCAGCTCTCGCTTCTCCTCGTCGTCCAGGCTGTTGCAGTAGCGTAGCTGCACACAAACACGTCACATAAACATACATGTGTCAAGTTTGATCTGTTATGTATTGTCAAACGTTGGTTTTGTGGCAAATATGTTGCATATCCACAGCAGACATAGAGGTCTGTCATGGCTGAACAAGCAGAGATGTTAAAAATGACTTTTACAATGGTTCTGTTTGATTCAAGCATCCCTGTGAGTCATAATAGTGGTACACTGAGTCAGCTGGCACGACACCAGGACTCTGACAATGAAGCAGTAAATGGATTTCCACATTACCACCTCAGACAAGGAGTTTATGTCTTAATCTATGTTGCTTGTTATTCAGCAGGATTACATCAAAATCACTCAAATTTCAATTTCGAATGAAGGGAATGGGTGGATAACGATAGCGGCAATGCACTCACACGTGCACACATGCTGATCTGATGCACAACAGTTTAAGGTACACAGACAACAGGGTGAAAGACAGGTTCTCATATAAGAAAGGATTGCGTTGAATGCCACTTGCACAAACATGCAGCTCAAAAAATGACTGTCTGCATTGACGGTAACAACTTTTTGGACGATAGAGTCAATGAGCATGCAGGAAATAGAACTGCAAACCGCTTTACAATGCACCAATGTTAGAGTTCTCATACAGTATTCTACTTTGAGAAGTATAAAACAAATTGGTTTATAATGAAACAGTCTAGATAATTAATGAGAAACATTACTTTGATGTGGTGAGCGCCTCGGCAGCGTTGAACACTCAGAACACCCTTCTCCTAGATCTTTGTTATTTACACCTGTGCTTTTCCTACTGTGACATGTCAAAATGTGTTATATGAAAAAGACCTATGAGAGGCAGCCATTGGCATTTCTTAAGTTTTAAGTCTTAAAGAGTCTCCCCCTCTTTGTGTTTCCATCACAAGTGGAAATATGCTGTCTCAGCTCAATGTTTTCCCCACTGGGTTTAGGACGGAGGAGGAACATGCTGGAAGTGATTATTCAATTTCATTAGTTCTATCCTTTTTCATTCCAAGAAAGAGAGATCTTCAGCCATGTTTGTGCACCAGAAATTAGAAGTCGTGGAGGGATCTATCCTCAAGATTTACTGGAAAATAATATTTATTAATTTCAAAGCACAATGCAGTGCAGAGGCGGCCTTGTTCCATGCTAACACAAATCACAGCCGCCATCTCAAATTTGTTTACGGACACAAATAGGCTTGGTGCAGTGCCCGTTGACAGTTATCCACCAATCAGAGTTTAAGGATTAAGAGTCTTCCTACATTGTTGGCTAGCGTGCAAGCTACACTCGTGCAAAAACAGACACAAAATGGCATCAAGCATGGGAGAGATTGCAGCAATTGTTTAGTTTTTAATTCACCACACGACTCAATAACCCCATCTCCCAAACAGAAACTGGGTAACATGAACCTGATTTTAGACAGAATAATGAAATAGAATTTAATGGTTATTCCATCTTATTGTTAGCCACTGGTTTCATACTTATATGCCCAGATTAACTGTGATGACTTATTGATGAAAAATAATTAAAGAGGTAGCTAAACACACACGCACACACACGACCCACACTATCTCATTCCCACTCATTAAGAGGACAGACTCCATTTTTCCTGGGTCTGTCTCATCCCGTTGCCCCCTCTTATCTCTGCTTTGCCCCGAAGGAGGAGAGGAAAGGGAGGGGATTGATTGGTGGATAAAGATGGATGGATGAAGGTGGTGGTGGGGGAGGGCTGGTTGTTTTGGACTCACCTCATTGTCGTGGGGCGGGAGCTGATGGAGCAGCTGTTTGATGCGGTATTTCTCTCCTGGGCTGTTCACATAGGGCACCTTGTCCTCGGGCAGGGAGCTGTAGTACTGATGGACCTGAGGAGGAGACAGAGGCACAGAGAGGGTAGGAGATGAAGAACAATAACCTAAATACAACACATAGACTGGATGACTAAACAAAAATACACTTGAGAACAGCCAGTGATTCATTTCATTATTGATTTAACTCTTGATTTATTGTTTTTCATTTATCGATTTTGTCTATTCAATGACACAATATAAGGAGCTGTTAGGTCATCAATAGGAGAAGCTGGGACCTGCAAATGTTTGATATTATTTGCCCCCCCCCCCCCCCCCACACACACACACACAGACACACACGAATCACTGATTTATGGCCCACCAATCGAAACTTAATGGAACCACACCGCCCCATCTCTGCACACTGACATGGGAATATGTTACTGATCTCAAATATGCAGCCCCCCCCCCATGTATACGTGCACACACAAATATGTGAGTAGCACCTATGCATGTATGCAGTGCACGTGCATACAGCAAGATTAATGCTAATCTGGTCATTCCAAATCACTGGGACATTCTTTGCATTACAGCGGCAGACAATGAATCTCAGGGTTATTTATTGCAGTCTTTTTTATTACACTGTAACAGGGGGCCGGGGTGTATCAGAGGTCAGGCAGTCATATATGAATGTGAGTGTGTGTGTGTGGGGGGGGGGGGGGTGCAAACCACGAAAGCCACAGGGTTTCAAGGGAGAATTGATAACAGAGGTCAAATACAGAGAGAAGAAGAGGTGGAGGAGAGGAGGTGTGGAGAGGTAATACGAGACAGAACGAAAGTGTTAGATGGGTGAACAAAGTGTGTACTTAAGAAACATGACAATTTGATTATTTGAGGGACACACAATACAGCAGAGTGAAGACTCACAAAGAGACAACATGATCTATACCTGCTGACTAGGTCAAGACCTGTTTTAATCACCTGTCTGTCTCCTGATTGGATCTACTAAGCAGAAGCCACCAGCTTTGTCCTTGGCAATAACATAGGATTTGTCACACACAAACAAATTAACTTGGATAAACCAAGGATCAGCGCCAATTACCAAAACTAAGAGCCGACTGGTTTCTAAAACTCTCCTCTGTATCAAAGGCAGAGTGGATAAAGAAGCCTTATTCGATATTTTATTGTTGGGATGAACTAAGAGGAGTTGTTCTTAGTATAGCCTCCTGCTCTGCTTTGGTCGGTTTTCACCAGTGTTGACGAGGGACGAGGACCTCGTGTCCTGCAGCACACCTCAGGACGCCAGGAGGTCTGGAGTGTCTCAGGATAGTTCATGAAAAGGAGACTGACTTTGGTCAAGGATTGATAAATCCCAGAACACCTTTATGCACTTATGGAGAAACACATGCACATGCTACCAGATATGCACACACAGACACGTGCAAACACACACAGCTAATGATAAATTACGAAACATGCTTTCAACAACAACAGGGTTACAATCTGGAGGTGAAAGGCTCATCGCCCCGGGGGAAAAGATCTAAAGACAGATAACACACACACACACACACACAGACACACGCACACACACAATGGACACACAGTTGCAGCAAGAGCCAGGAGGAGCAGCTTGTGATAATAACTGTAATCGAAAGCAGACAGCTAAAGACAGGGCAGAATTTGGAACTGTACTGAAAGCAGTGTTTTAAAGGCGAAGGCGAATGGTAGGATTTTGCAACTGAGTGACAAGAGCAATGGTTTCCCACAGATGGTTTCGATTGCTGTTAATGGCCAGATAGCCAGAGGTAAAGATACCACCAGGCACTGGGACGGACATTCCCTCAACAAGCCGCTTTCCAGTGGTTAGTGGACATAGACACTATACTGTTGAGAAAACACTGGCAGAAACAGTCAAACATGGTGGGAACGATGGTCTTTTCACAGCTAACAGAGTAGTCTTTTCAGTCTTTGTCCTGTTCTCTTCTGCTTTAGTGAGATGCTGGAGTTTGGCCCAGCACAGCAGCTCAGATTTGGGATCAAATCTTTTACGTTTTGAAAGTGAAAAAGATCGTAGCTCGGTTGACACAATTACAACGAGGATTGCTCATTGCAGCTTGTTTAGCTGGTGAAATGTTAACCAGCATCCACAACTTAGCTTGTTAGCCTGGTGACAGTTGTTAACCATTGGTGGCAAGAGAAAAATAGTGAGTAAATAAGCAGGCCTGATCTTCCGGGAAAAATAAATATCAAAATTTACAAAGGGATGACTTATTTATTTTCTTTCAAGAGATCTCCTCATTTAGCATTAACATTTCAGATGATCTGATCACCAGTGAAAGGCGAAGCACTGAGATCTGATCGTTTATCATATTCTGAGTTGGTTTGGACCAACGATGGCCACATTCTAATTTCGGTATGTTCGTCAGAATGAAATCTGCCAAACTGAAGTACTCCATGTTAAAACGTACAACCTTCAAGCACGAGGAAGAACTTACTAATTCAAATGGTTTTCAAATCACATAAACTGGCTTCGTCAACGATGAGCAGATAGAGATAGATTACGTAAGTATGTCAAACATCCTCAGAGATTTTGTTTGCCTTGAATATGACCCAGAATAGATCCAGTCTGCTGTGTCCCAGTTCAGGAGCAGCATCCGTTTAAGAACCAAATCTTCCATTTCACTATCATTTAAAAGAGTTAAGCATTGAACGCTTTAGTCTCTTTGTCGGTCCCTTTGTAACAGTTTGTCAAAGAAGAGCAATAAATCCTGGGATAGGTTGGCCTGGGAAGGATCCACTTGTTGGAGCCTTTGTTTCTGAGGAGTCAGTACGCATTAATCGGCTCCATTTGGAAGAACCTATGAAATGAAACAGCCTAGTCGCACTGCAGTGAGTAATCTGTCTTTAAACGCAGCCTTTGAAGAAGAAGGCCCCTGAATTGAGACACAGCTTTAATTGGTGTAATTTTCTGCCTCTTCTCTTAATTTTTTATTATTTTATTTTATTTGCCTTTATTTAACCAGGTCGGTCCCGTTGAGATACAATGACCTCTTTTGCAAGGGAAGCCTGGCCAAGACAGCAGCATACAAAATGTCAAACAGTCACAAGACACACACAAATCACATAACACAGATCAAACAAGATAAGTTCCCTGTTCCCTTAAGATAAGGCAACAGGACTAAAGCTCCGGATTCCCACCAAAACAAGAACAAGTGTGGTATGAAGCCGCTCCAATTTCTCTCACACGAGTCTTCAAAGTGTCAAGGTTTATGAGCTCCTTTAACTTTAGGGTTTTTTGCAGTACATTCCAAGCAGCAGGTGCAGCGAACTTAAAACAGTGCTTACCAAATTCAGTGTGTACTTTGGGCATAATTAATAAATAAAGCTCATTTGAACGTAAGCAGTAATTGCTCTGGGATTTAAAGATGTACTTACATAAGTAGTGGGGGAGCAGACCCAAGATAGCTTTATAAATAAAAATATGCCAATGTATAAGGCGGCGTGCTGCCAGAGATGGCCACTCAACTCGAGCATATAAGATGCAGCGGTGAGTGAGGGCTTTACAACCAGTGACAAACCTTAAGGCACCATGATATACAGTGTCTAGAGAACGCAGACAGTTTGCTGGGGCATTCATATATAAGAGATCACTGTAATCAAGTACAGGGAGGAAAGTGGTAGCAATCAACTTTTTTCTGGTAAAAAAAGAAAAACAAGATTTGTGACGGAAGAAGAATCCCAGTTTCACTCTTAATATTTTTACCAGATTTTCTACATGTGGTTTAAAAGAAAGTCGATCATCAATTAAAATGCCGAGATACTTGTAACAGTTCACAAGTTCAATTTCATACCCTTGCAATGACAAAATGCTGGGTGGAGACACAGGCACTTTTCTGCCATTGGAAAATATCATCAGTTTGGTTTTGGCGGCATTCAAGACAAGTCTAAGTTCAATGAGCTGATTTTCCACAAGGTTAAAAGCAATTTGTAAGTTGCCAAGGGCTTCGGCAAGAGTGGTGCCACAACAGTATATAACTGTGTCATCAGCATAAAAATGAAATTTGGCATTTGGGACGTTACTGCCCAATGTATTTACATAAATAACAAACAGAATCGGGCCAAGAACTGAGCCCTGTGGCACACCAGTAGAGACATTTAGCAGTGTGGATGAGCTGCCTTCAAAACAAACACATTGTTTTCTATTAGACAGATAATTATTAAACCAGCCAACAGCCTGCTCAGATAAACCTATATCAAGCAGGCGTTGCTTCAGAATGGAATGATCCACTGTGTCAAAGGCCTTAGAAAGGTCAACAAAGAGAGCTGTGCACACTTTCTTTTGATCCAGCCAGTCTATTATATCATTAGTGAGTTTGAGTGAGGCTGTAGTTGTGCTGTGTTGTTTCCTAAAGCCGGATTGGTATGGGGAGAGAATGTTGTTAGTATGGAGAAAATCTTTCAACTGATTGTTTACTAGACCTTCAAGGACCTTTGACAGGATGGACAACTTGGAGATGGGTCGATAATTATTCAAGCAAGTAGGGTCCCCTCCTTTCAAAAGGGGAAGGACGTAAGCGACTTTCCAAATTTCAGGAATACAATTTGTGGTGATAGTGAGGTTAAAAAGATATTGGAGCGGTTTGGCAATAAAATCAGCTGCTAACTTTAAGAAATATGGTTCCAAGTGATCTGGACCTGCAGATTTACTGATATCAAGAGAGCAAAGAGCTCTATGGACCTCTTCCACTGAAAACAACCTAAAAACAAAGGAAGGTTGACCAGCAGGGATAAGGCCTTGAGACATGTTTCCAACATCTGGGGCAGAAGACGCAATATTAAGGGCAGGCATAGCAATCGTGGAAGAAGACCGAGAGAATAAGGAGCCAGAGGCAGAAAAATGAGTATTAAAACAATCAAGTATAGTTGCCCATGTCAATTTCCAGCAGACTAGACCCGAGGGAGGTGCACTGGTCCCTCCTGCTGGTTAAAACAACTTCAGAAGGCCAGCCATGAACAGAACTTACTGTCGTCCTAGTATTGGATCATCCCAGAAAATAGCAGGTATGAATTGGGCCTAAAACAATCAATGCACTGAACAAATCTCATAGGATAGCCTCATCATTTATCTCTCATTCAAAGCGGCAGGTTGTAATATGGCCAGGTCAGAAGCTGCCAGTTTTCATTATCATTGAATAAAGGGGGTCTAATTGTCCTGATGTCCATTCTTGAACACCACAATCTAGCCTCATGTCCTTTTTTGACATCCTTTGTCTTCTGAAAGTTAATTTATTCACATCCGGACTCAGGTTCTATCACAGAGTCTGGAAATAGCTCTAGTTTGCACAACACACCGGATTACTATTTAAATATCCCACATGTGAGCAGTCTGAAAACGCATACTTCATGTTCAACTGCAAATTAAAATCAGATCCACGAGTCTGCACATTTGACTGAACCTAATCTATTGCTATGTGAATTACAAAAAACAGTAACGTGCCACTGCTGAGTAACATTCTTGGACTTAACAAGCTGTAACTTGGCAACATGCAAGATTTTATATTGAGATGGATGGAGGGACGAGGGTGAGAGGAGACAGTGAGAGAGAGAATACTGGCAGGCTCCTCCATACTGCAGCTCAATAACATTGCCATCACACTCTGTAATGGCTTTGTTTGGTGATAAAGATTCATGTATTCAGCCACTGTTGACAGAAATACAACTCACGCTGGAGAGTTGACCGGTCCCAACTAAGTGCAGAGTTATCCCCCATAATCCTCAGATATCTCTGACTGAATACCTCAATTCTGCTCAGAAATCTCCCGTTACTGAGCGGTGACTTTACACCACAGATGGCTGAATAGGGCTTGTCCAAGGCACCGGCTCCCTAAGGGGAAATTTAAACCCACTGTTAAGAATCCTGGAGATTCGCTCTGTGTTTTCCATCTCTCTCAATTCTCGCTCTTTTATTACTGCATGCACAGGAAATCAGGGCTTTGAAAAGCTGCACATCAGGTGCACTCCTCTGTTATGAGTCACACAGCAGGTTTTCACAGCTTGAATGACTTGCATATCAGGTTGAGAAACTAGAAATTGTTATAGCTGTGGACAGATTTCCTGTAATGCTCTTAAATGGCACAATTTTTCCACCAGGTCTTATTGTTATTATCAAAATACAATTATATTCATATTTGTGCAGCATTGTGCCGCTACAGTACAGCAAAGCTCAGTTTCCATTATGACCTAACTGTTCCAAAGGTCATATCACCCCTGGATGAGAACCTAATTTACTCCGGGGTCAGACGTGTAACCCTGGGGGGGGATGAAAAATAGCTGCGCTTAGTCCTCCGAGGTGAAAACAGGGGGCTGTGCCAACACCGCGTATTGACCAATTCATTGCTTTTAACACACCACCAAAATGAAACCAGCCCCCATAAATGTGTCTATTAACCCATAAAGCTGGAAACCCTCCCACATGAGCATTGTAGAGGGGATTTTCTTCAACAAGCGTGGGGGCATTTAATGCGTGCTTAGCTGAGCCTTTGTGAGAGCAATGAAACCTACTGTAAACATGTTTGCAGGCAGAATGAAATGGAGATTAATTTGACTGCGGGAGCTTTATAATCCTTGTTAACCATTATTCTGCAGAAAGCCCAGACTGCATAAATCGTGAAATATCATATAGTGAGGTTGAGCTCTAAATGAAGGGTTAAAAAATATAGAACACTACACGCAGTTTGGTGCCTGGAAGTTTTAGTAGGTTTATACTGTCCTGGAATTTAATTAAATGAATTTAATTTTATAACTGAAACCTGTCTGCTTATCCCTGGAATCCTTCCATCCTCTCTCCGTCTGGCCCTTCAACCACCATAATGTTTTGTAGTGCTGATCTTTGTATGTTAATTTAAAATATGTAGCTGTTATAGATTCCTGGACTTTCATTGTCATTTGATCTCTTTTAAGAGACCTGACATGCAGCGCATGCCTGTTCTCAACACCTGCTTCAGAAAAACACAACAATATTATAAATAGGATCAGAGCCTTTCTCAGAACAGCACTAAGATATAGGATGAAATGCCTACATGCCTTCATTTCTATTAAGTTGTGTTTGGACTGTCAAGTGTTATGGTGTGGATGACAACTTTTGACACTTTGACACTTCCTGCATGTTCAGAAACGATTTTGGGATCTGGCCACTGTGTAGTCTCCACAATCATTTGTGATTCAGTGCTGACAGAACTGCGTAGAAAACCTTCAGTTTAACAGAAAGGCGTCATTGGTCCAGGTCCTGTCTGGTGTAAACAACATGGCCTAAAATTGCAGTAAGTACACCATGCTGGTACCTGTTCAGGTTTGAGTCCGGGCGGTACCCAGGCATACTCCTCCAGGGCACAGCCAGAGTCGTCGTCTGAGGTAGAGTTCCTCTGGAAGTCGTACATCAGCTTGGTGACCGTCTTCTCCATCTCTACAGGCATGGCTGGTACTGCATGCTCCTCACGACGACACTTACAGTGCACACAGATCTTCCTACAGAGGAAAAAGACAAAACATCTGTTAGGCCAAAGTTGTGTGTGGACTGCACTTCTTTTTAACAAGCACAGATTTCATGGAACAAGAGTCTCCAATTACGTACCGAAGCAGTAGTTATTCGACCGTCTCAATAAAAGTGTGATTTGTGGTTTGTAAGTAACTTTTGTGCCTTGAACTCACAATAATTCAGAATACACAATCATTAGATTGAAAACAAGTTTAATAAATCACTTTGTAAATAGAACTGCATCTCGGGCAATAGGGTTTTACCATAAAAAAAAGATGTCATAATGTAGAAACTGTTTGGGCGACTCAAACTTGCCATTAATCAAATAAATAAATACATAACCCAAATAGCCGAGAACAAAATGAACATCTGTCATGCAACTCCTTTAAAGTTCTGCGAACCACCGTTGACTTTTTTACAAAAGCACATAAGGCGTGTGCATGTTCGCAGACCCTCTACCCATAAAGCATGTTGAAAGGTCAAGGCTTCCTGCTGCAGCTCTCACACTAAAATGTCAGTGCCACAACTGCAAGGCTCAACAATCCTCTTGGGCATCAAGTATGAAGGTATAATCACAAACAGGTGATGGAAATTAGCAGAATATTGAACCAATGACAGTGATGGAAAGCAGTACTGTACAAACACACCAATACACACACTTTCCTATGAACAAGGCTGGCGAGGAACACTAACAGATGCTTAGCCAGGACAGTGCTCCACACTCATTAGTCAAACGGACCCACCCAGCTTCAAGATGGAAAGTGTTCATGTGTGAGTTTCCACAGTGAAGGAAGCCTGGGTGATTGACAACGATACTCCTCCTACCTGCTCTTTCATTTCCAGTTGTGTCCAGAGAGTAATGAGAAGAGTTATCATATATGAAAGACTCGAACAACTGCTCTCGAGTGTTGGCGTGCAACATTTTTGGGATTAACAGTCAATGATTACGAGAATAAAACCGAACCTGTGAAACATCTCAGAAAAAGTAGAACAGGATTTGGTTAAACACCTGAGTGCATGGATTCAAACTAAAATATAGGCCACCGTCACTTGGTCTCTGCTCTGATCCAAAGGGAGCAGACGTTGCATTCATATAAATTCCTGTGTCCTTGACAAGTCTAAGCCACTGCATTATGAAGAAACTCTGGGTGGTCAGAATGTCACATCCCACTAACCCTTGCTGCCCCTCAGGCGGCCAAACAAGGGAGACAATCCCATTAGCTTCCCAGACGGACGCCTGCCTGTCTGACAGACAGCCCTGTGCGGAGGAGCTTAAGGACACTAAGGACACTGTTTGACAGCCTGACAACCCGACTGGCATCAGATCTGTTTGTTTAAAGTGCTTGAAGCACAGACAGCACTGTGCGGAGAGCCGGACGGGTCTCTCTTTGTATGTTGCTTAGAGTAGCACTTCTTGACCAAGGGTTGAGTCTTGGTTAACAAAGCACCTTATTCTATTTGGCTCAGCACTGATGGATTATGATGACAGAACAGACATTGGAAAGACTTGAAAACCACTTTCGAGTTGTCTATTCAAACCTCACTGACGTGCCGCAACTGGTTACATGAGCAATCTTGACAAGGAAAACTCACAAATCTATAAGTCTAAAGTCTGACAAATTTTCTGTCACCACTTGAGAATCCTTTCCCCGCACCAGGAGACTTTACAACCTTTTACTGTCTGCTCCAGCTTTCCACACCGCCCTGAGCAGAAAAGCCAGACCTCTGTAAATTCTGCTGTCATGGTGGACGACTTCAGGAAATGACTCCATAAACATTAGCAAAACGCACAGAGGGTTGAGATATCTCTGCCACGACGAGTGAAGCTTATGATAAATAGAGGAGTGATGCAGCTCAGGCAGATGAACTCATCAAGTAGCTGTCAAGCAAGCAGACTGGCAAAAGGTTGTTTGGAAAATCCCTTTTATCCAGCTTGATACTCTAGCCAGGGGCAACACAGCTTCCCTACCTTCACAGATTTAAGGCAGATTAGTCAATTGACTAGCACTAAAAATGCATGCATCTACAAGGACACACAAACTCAAGGATAATGGTAGAAAGAGCAAGACAAAGGCACTGAACATGTAGACAGAAAACCCATGAGGACTATTCTTCTGACATCCTGCCAGCTGATTATAAGTTATCTCTGCCTTAGGATGGGGAGAGACACTTGGAGATACGAGCATACAAATAGCCAGAAGGAGCAGAACAGATCTGAAGGAAAGCATTTCACACTGCATTCCTTCTGACAGGACACATCACAACATCCCAGCTCCACAATCTTCTTGCTACAGTCTACCCAGAGTTAAACTTGGAGGTAAAGTCAGCTTGCGACCTTTGAAGCAATGCACCTTTCCGACCCACACTGTCGGACCAGATGTGTGATGATGACCTTCCTCGAGTGATTCACCTCGCAAACATCCTGATCTCTCTACATCGGTGCTGGCAAAGATACGGTAAGCCCACAGGGGCCCGCTGCTCCTTCCCTCCTCGTCTATCCTGATGATTTACAACAAGGTTCATGCACATGCCTTGGATTTCCCCTTCTCTGTAACTAAATCCCCTGACTTCCCCTTGTAACCTACACCATTTCAATTAGGGAAGATTTGGGAACTTTGGTCATACAAGTCAAGTACATCACCGACGCCTCATAAACGACTCAGGGGTAAATAGCGGGAGGTTAAAATGCTGGTTCTTTATTCAGATGAGACAGGCACTTCTTCCCCTGGGAGATATAAATGCTGACGAATCATTTGTGAAGTTTGTTTAAGCCCTGGGGGGTATGCTGTTGGTTAGTGATCCCGGAGACCATGATGTCAGTGGACAATGATTCACCATTTCAGGTTAATTATCGTCACAGTCTTCTAGATTAGCTTTGTAACACTGGCAACGGGGGTTGTTTCCTTGCATAACTAGGACCTGATAGG
Source organism: Pleuronectes platessa (assembly GCF_947347685.1). Lineage (NCBI taxonomy): Eukaryota > Metazoa > Chordata > Actinopteri > Pleuronectiformes > Pleuronectidae > Pleuronectes > Pleuronectes platessa. Next base: position 20,974,594 of record NC_070627.1, read on the forward strand.
GTACTCTGTTAGATGTACAACCCTGCTTCAATCCTTTGCTTTTAGAATGGATTTACCAGCCTACAAGCAAATGGGCTTCACAGCAATATGGTTCTATCCTCAGGGCTAGGGTTAGAATTAAGAGACTGTTCAACACAAACTTTAAAGAGTCATCTGACTTAACTGTTTCCAGAAGCAATTTCAGAAAGTACGGCCTTGCCGAGTTTGAAGCAGAAGTCTCATTCCACTCTCATTCCTGAGAAGCTCTCAAAACCACTGCAGCCTTTCCATGGCATCACTAGTCTAGATGGTCAGATTAAAATCCCATCTTGCAATGGCAGCTCTGCAGAAAGGCTGAGGTTGGTTGTCAAGCGAGGAGAGAGCAGAGGAGAGATCAGCTGGGTGCACACTGCAGCCACATCTTGGATTATTTCCCCCTCTTTTCCTCCCTTTGTGCTCTATGGAAGACGTGTAGGGGACTGGGACAGACGCTTCTATTTAACAGCCTTTTGTTTGGTTCATATGACATTTCCACTTAGTGGTTTGAAGCTATTGTCCCCACTTTCATGAATTATTTATACAGCAATATACAAAGTCGGGTTGACGTCAGAGCCATTTGGACTTAATCATAGCTAATGACTGGAGGGGTTCAGAATCAGGATTGACAAATTAGTAAAAAAGCAGATGCAAAATCCTGCAAACAAAGATTCAACCTGCATCCAGCTGACATAACAAATTACAGTGAACCAAAGTCATGCTCTCTTTCCAACTAGCCTCCTGTCCACTAGCCTCAACCGGACAGTGGAGCTTTTACTGTAAAGGGCAGTGACGTATATGCACAATTGTAACTGACAACAAATTTCAAGAATGTTGTAATGTTGTTCTAACAGTTTGGATATGCCTGACAGATTAATCAAGCCTATGCCAACTGTTACATCCACACAACGCCTTTCGTTCTTGCACTTGAGGCGCAATTACTCGATACAGTTTTCTCCAAAATGATAGGTTACGCTGCTAGGAATTAAAAAAAGTCGAAAGGTGCACGGCCGGTGAAAATGACAACAGCAGCGAGCAAAAATATCAAGCTTAACCCGCGCAAGATTTTAAGTACACAAGGAGTCCTACTCTGCTTGTGAAACTGTTATGATGTCTTTCCTGGCTCAGGATGTGTTTTTTCTTTCTTTCTTCAAATAAACCTTACGACGTCATTAAGGGATGTAATGATAGGTGTGCTATTGAGTGAAAACATAAGAAATAGTGTTTCTGGAGTTTGAGCAACATTAAGGAGCAAAAGTCAGAATAGCTTGGTCTTTGCTGGTTCTACATTTGTGTTCATCCGTCTCATGTGAGAGTCTCAAGTGAATTGCTGGAATTTAATTGTGCACAGAAGACCAGACATAGGTTAAATGCTGATCACTATCTGAACTTGGTTGAAATAAAAATGTTCAGCGAAAGGGGAAAAAGACAATGTCAAATATGATCAATTCCTTCTGCCAGAATAAGCCAAATGCTAATAGAACAGGGACTAACCCCTAACTAAGGTGGGAATTTCAGTAGTTTCAGTAGTTTCACCAACTGCAGAGGACACAAACTGTTTTACTCAAAAGTCTAAATAAATAGTCACACACCTTTTTAATGTATAACGTGGGCAACATCACTTCCGTTCTCTCTTGTCTTTTTAAGGAGTAAACAGTGGCTGACAGGATTTTGTGTAGAGTGGTAAGGAGAGAGCAAAGGGGAGAAAGAGATATTTTTGTAACATCAGACTGGAACGCTTTCAGCTCCAGCCCAACTATACTTGAGACTGGATCACATTACTTATTCATTCACTGCTGACTTGTTCCATAAAGTGACACTGCTTTGGACACAGAGAGGGGGAGTCATGGGAGAGCCATGCTTCCAGGACCACCTCAGTACAGACTTTAAAACCATTCTCACACACCCAGTGCAGATGTATCAAACATTTGGTGATTGACTTATGATACGTTGTGGGAGAAAATATCTCAACCAATCTGCCAGGAACTTTGCAGAATATTACGTTGACTTTCCTTTTAATGTGTCAGTGGGAAAATGCCGCAACCAGTGAGGCTCTGACATGTTTCCAGAGGCAGTTGTGGACGTCAGAAATAATGTCGGTCTGGCTCCTGTCAGCTCAGTTACTGTTTGGGCTGCTCTCAGACCAGTGATCCTGCAGCTACATTATTCATTTCAACCCCCTCCCCGCTCTCTCTCTCTCTCTGTGTACATTCATGTGCTAATCCGGTGACCCCGTACACTGCCAAAAAAAAGTAGCCATCTTAACGGGTCAATCGCTCTGAATGGAGTCTTTTAATGGTCTCCGTAAGACAACTGCCATGGCGATGCGATTATCCCACATGTTTCCAAAACAGTAAATTACAGGAAACAATTAGAGCTTTTTCATGAACTGTGATGATGTAAATAATCACAATTTACGCAGAAACAACCTGACACAAGTTGATTTAGAGGGCACGGGATATAATAAACATTTTAAATATTTTTCACGGAGGCCATTCTCCTATATCTGTTCATTCACAAGGATGTCTACAGTCCATATGGCACAGAGGCCGCACCACAAAGACGTTGTGGCTGGCAGGCGCACAGTGGTAGCCGGAGCATTCACGCTACAGGGGGTGGGGTGGGGTGGGGGGTAGAAAACAGTGAGAACACGTCCGTAGAGGAAAAGCTACAGTGCAAGTACGGCAACTCTCGAATTCCCATCGGTGTACCGCCGAGTAGTCCGTGAGGAACCTGGTCATTTCAGCCAATAACGAAGTTAGCAGAACAGACCTTTTAAGGTCAAGGACTTTAAAGAGTGCAGATGACACTAGTTTTCGCCTCCGTAACAAAGAGAAAGCGGTTAAAGTCAGAACCAAACACGACTTCATTGTGACACATTGCCATTACGCGCATTACGCATTTAAAGCGCCCGGCGGTGACCGTGCGTCTCGCAAAGAAAACAGCTCCGAACCCACATCCTCAACGAGCATATACCGTGCTGCTTACCTTCCTACAGACTGCGGGGGGCTGGAGCCACAGCCCGGACCTCGGTGCTGGTTGCGGTGGAGCAAGTTTTATGATACGTCTTCCTCATCTCAGAATGTTGTCACCCAAGTCCTCACGTAACACCACAGCATTCAGCACGGAATCCCCCCCACGCTCCGCTCCCAGCCTCTCACCCTCGGTGTGTGTCGGCACCCCTCTGCTACATGTATCCCCTCCGGTTCAAAAGCCTTCTGTCGACCCCCTGTCCTCCGCAAACACACTCAGCACTTCTGCAAACGAGGAGCAGAACTTAGAGGGAGAGCCGATTTAAGAAAGTGCGTAAAAACAGGTCCCCGCAGGTCCAAACAAGAGTCCACGGAAATGTTTTCAATCCCAGGGAATAAACGAGAAACCTTCCGTACGTGGCTGCGCTAAACTCTGAGTCTGAGGATCCGTGTGGACTTTCTGTGCGTAAAGGCGCTGCGCACTGGAGCTGCTCCTCTCGCGGCTCAGCTCGCTGCTGACCGACCCACCGACGATCTGCGCTTTCATTTTCAAGTCAGAAAAATAACACGGCCTCTTCCGGTTGGGACTTTCAAAATAAAGCAAGTCCGTACATATATATATATATATATATATATATATATACATATACCAAATGACAAATAAACTGTCATATCCTTCAACTGAAAATATGTTTGTTGTTAAGGGAAAAAGCTCAACCAGCTAAGAAATATAATGATATTTTTTTACATTATATCTATTATATACTATTGTTACTGTAAAATAACTATAAATAATTTTGACTAGCGATTTTGTATAGTAGGCATATACACAACCAACCCAAAACATCTAGATTGTTATTTATCTTCTGACCTTACATGCCTCTGTTCACTTCGATACAGTGGATATGTATTTAAACCTTTTGTTTGAAGGCAAGGTTCTTGACTTCCTGTCTTATTCTGAGTTCTTCCTGGATGGCTTGACACAAACACACGCGCACGCACACACGCACACACATCCTGGTCTGATGTCACGAAGTCAGCATCTCAACACTGGTGTAATTAGCTGTGTGAATGACTGGAGCTCTGGCAGAATTTGCATGTGAATCAAACCACTTCCCTGAATCAACTGGCCATTGGCAAGAAAGTGAGTAAGAGAGAGAAGGGGGGGGGGGGGGGAGAAAGGGTTGCTGACCTGCATGGGGAAATGGGGAGGTGGACCCCTGTAAACACAACAGTGCTGTTTAACATAAGAAACGCACTTACTGAAAGGACAAAGGCATTACAGACCAATGAAAAGCCACCAAATCAAAAACAAATGTAATCTCCAGGGCAGCAATGTCCATGATTTAATAACTCAAGTAGACTACAGTCATTTACGCTTATATTTATTTGTTATAACATTAACACTAATTAAGTTCAAAGTAGTAGAATAGACGATGCTACATCTGTCTCTCCTCTAGTTTTATATCTTCCACTGACCAAATGCTGCTGATTAAAACCCAGTAGACAACAAGGAAATTAGAGGAAGGGATTGATTTACTGACATGATCAACACGTGGAGTCCGTTAGCTCAACGATTACCAACAGCAGCCCTTACAGATTGTCACCTTCTGGTTCTTCTACATCTCTGAAACCCTCGCTTGGCTACAAATTCCACACTGAGATCGCTCCTCTCTTATTCCCTCTGTGAGTGGTAAGATTGCTTTTTGTCCAACAGATTTTAAAAGGCAATTTGTAGGATGGATAGCATGGAAGTGGGTTAGTGCAATTAAAGAGAGATTGCTCTATATTATGCCCATTTGCACCATTGCTGCCTGTTGGGCAAAAAGTAGATAAAATAAAAGATATGCAGAAAGTAAAAAGATGCATTAATATAATTGTTTTAAAGCTACACAAATTAGTTTTTCTGCCACTGAAAATGGACTTAACGACCCAAACGTTTTTTTGAGGACAGCACTGCAGTCTCCTTTCTCCTTTCAGGTGCTGTAGCTCCAACGCTTCTGCTTTTATTTTTAAAGAAAGCCATCCTTCTGCCCTGAATTCTCCTCTCAAACGCAACCAATCTGGCTAAATCTTAATCTGATATATAAAAACATATAATCACATTCTCCTTTACAAACTCAAGTATATCCATTACAGCTCAGGCTGTACTTATGGCCTGTCCCCTACATTTTAAAAGGGAGCCTTAAGTGACAGTGTCCTTGGCTCATTGCAGCGAAAGAATAGGGTCAGCTGGTTTGGGTCCAGTCTCTCCCTTTTCCCCAATAAACTGTTCTCCGACCTGCAGTGAACTTTTAAAATGCCATTAGTGGACTGAATAAAAGCATTGAGGCCAGCTTGGGGGGGACATACCACAGATAGCATTGCCTCCGTGGACTCCTGGCATGCACAGAGAGCCCCGACTTGGTAATTTTAGACAGTGAGGCAAACAGGTTTACTCCCTTCCCAAATATGCATAAGCGTATTGAGGCTTTTGTCTCTATCAAAGCACAGGAAGAGCAATATTGTAAATACATGTTCCCCTGAAGGCTGGGAGCCTATCTGAGGTATGCAAGAGAGTTGTCCTGCCTCAAAGGATCTTATCCTACGAGAAGGTTTTCACGTCTTACCAGGAAAGGACTTTATTTATATACTGTCTGATATGGTCAGAAAAAACACACTTAATAAATCAGTGCCTTTATCTGGATTTGAAATGCAGCCAACATCCTAACATGGCCTCCGCATCTTTATTTCTCATCTGCTTTTTTAGGAACACCAGTCTACTCTCCTTTCATGTAGCAAATGCTGATGGCTATCACCCCAGAGTCAACACACGAGGCAGCTGGGACTCACCCCAACAGCTGATAGCCGAGACATGTTTGGGTGGGAGGGAGAGAACTTACTTCCTCTCTCATACAGTGTCTCTCCCCGCTGCTGCTGCAGGTTTACCCTAACTTACCCCAAGTATTTGCTCTGCCAAAATTCTATCATCAGGCTGAGGAAATGCTCCTCATACCAACTAGAAGGTGCCAGTAGAAACCCGCTTGTCAGAACATCTGAAGCTGGATTTATATTTGAGCAGACGTCCTGCTATGGATATGAAGGGTGTAGGTTTTGATTTAAAGTTCAGTGTCAGTTTTCAGATGTTCATAGCACCATCCCAAACACTGGCCAGATGTATCGCACATGATCAGGACATACTCTGCTTTATTTTATACCACAAAGTTTAAATTCCTTATACATTTTGTTATAGCGGACTATTAATGCACTTGTAGAAATTGAGTTAATTCATGTATCTCATCGTCAAAATAGGAGACTATTCTGAGGTGTTTACATTCATTCACTGTGAGACAGCAGCTACCATGGGAAGCAGAGGTTTGTAGTGGAAACATTACATTATCATCTCTTTACGAGAAGTGTGATATCAAAAAGAAGACGACTAGAAAGGGTTTCTTTAACGTCAGATCAACAATCTTCACTGTAGCAATGCTGTAGCTACTTAAAGAACTATCATTAGGACTTAACAGTATCTGAAGCCTGGAGACCTGAGATCTTTCTGAAATGTGGCTGTATCGAACAAATTCTGTAAAAAATTGCTTTGACAAAGTGAGAAGAAAAAAATCTTTGCAAAACAATGTCTGCCACATGTAAAGCATGTGAATGAATACAACATTATGAGCGTCTATAGGCGGAGATTGTCCGCGTAATCATCAACATTTGATAAACTGCATTTCGGGCTGTGCCCACACTGATCCTTTTTAAAATAAAAACAATCTCCATCCGTATGAATTCCAAGCACTGTGTCAGAAATAGCCCCTGACAATACTAACATGCATGAAAACGCCTATCACATGACCATTCACATACGCCGTGCATGCAGAAGACCACAGCAATTTGTCGCAAATCATTCAAAGCCTTGTTCGCCTCCTGTGCATGTAGACAGTAGCGTTATCATATTCTGAATTGAACTACACAACAGTTGCCAGCAGAGACAAGGTGGATAATGTAAGTGCTTTGTTTCCAATTTCCAGTCAGGATTGGTTGTCTTGTCATTGCAACTTGCTGTTAGCTTCTAGAAAAGGATGAGAGGAGCATGAAGTCTTCACTGATGAGACCCGATCAGGAAGCAAACATTCATCTCTAGGTCATTGTTTTCAAAAGTCTCATTGTCTGAATGTCTGACTCAGGGTCTTCAAACTAAGATGCATGGGGCCAGCAGTGTTTCCAAGGTCTCCATTTTAACAGCTCGGAACCTCCAGAGTTCCACGGATGTCTGGTATAAATGGTATGTTTGAAAACACATCAGTGTAAATTTAACTTCATCACTGTCTTCACCCAGCCTTGAATTGTAGCCACTCAGAAAAGTTATGAACACTTCTGCCTTTATGGTCTGATGACACTTTGTTTGAAACAGTTGGTTTTAAGAACAACCCAGCTTTTAAATAAACTGGAGCAGAACAGAGTTAATTTTTCATCGATGGTTTAAGTACCAGGACACAGACCATTAAATCAATCCCTCAAGCGTTGAGCTCTCAGCTCAGCACACTGGAAGTTGTAAACTGCTGTGGACAAACCTAAGTCTGAAACGCCTTCTACCGCTACTGTTATTGTTTACCTGTGGTTTAATAACTTCTCTTACGCTACATTAGAGGTGTAATGATTCATGTGAACAGAAGAGGAAAGAGCTGCCGGCGAGTATAAAGGTTCACTGGATTTCCTAACCCAGCACCGGTCACAGTGTCGGTGGAGACGCCTGACGCTCAGCGAGAGCAGTCTGAAAACCCGCTGACCTCCCCTCAGCCGTGACCTCTCACTGCTTCGGCCCAGCTACTCTCTGCCCAGAAAGCAGATTTAGAGAGACATAAGTCTGGGGGCTCGCTATGCTTCTTCCACCCAAGCACCCCTCTGCACCCATGTTCCCGGCAGATAAGTGGCCATTATTCATCCCGTGCTAAACATTAACTGGATTAATTCTGCATGGGCTCAGGGGTAAAATTGTATCTGTCCACGAGGAGAGTAGCCAGCTTGGCTGAAATTCTAATTAGCTCGGGGGTTCGTTAGCACACAAACTCTACTCTTGCTGAAACAGAGGCCTGGGTAAGCCATTAAGCCAGAGATGGGGGGGGGGGGGGGGGGGGGGGGGTTGGGGGTTGAGGGAGACAGATTGAAAGAATGAGAGAAGAGTGAAAGAAAGAAAGAAAGAGGGAGGACACAGACTTTTCATGAGTAAAGACCCAGGACAGGAAGGTGACCTTGTGTAGTGACTCCTCAAGGGAACAAGGGCTATTTTTTGCCCCGACTGGCCCACGTATACAAGGGCTCCTCAGTACGGAGGGTAAACACACACCAAGTCCTCCGTCTCCGTCTGTCCATCCTTCTCCACTCTAGGCAGCGCAACTCAATTTCCAGTGGGCCGTTCGGCGGTTTGTCAGCGAGCTTCTCTCAGCCCTGGACTCCGATACCACGCATAACTAGGTCATGCTCTGAGTTTAAAGAAAATACAGGGGGAAGAAATGTTGTGGTGGCTGGTAGGACATGAAAATGGCAAGTAAGAGTCACTGAAAATTCGATTTGACATTATTACTATTATTATTATTCATGCGGCCATTTATTAGAAACATCAATCTTTGGGAGAGGATATTCAGTTTCAGACCACTTAGTTACGATTCTCTGTAAAACAGTAATGTCTTTCTAAAAGTCTTGTGAATCGATGCACAAAATATCTCTCCCAGCAACTGATAAAGCTGCAGCTCTGACGCAGCATGATCATGTGGCTCCATGAATGAACCACCCACCTCCTTACCTCCCACATTCAGCACCCCGCGGCCATTAGTCTGACTCAACTCTCTCATTCAGCCTCCACTAACGCTCCTCTTCCTCACCTTGTCATCATGACCCGGATGAGAGGAGTAGGTGTCAGTACTGATTCGCTGACTCTCTCTCACTCACACAGTCTAGGTTTTTTGTTTCATTCACTCCATCGCTCCATCATTTAAACCCCTGAATCTTCTTTCTGGTGCTCATCTCTGTAACCAATCACCTTGCAGCCATCGCCTGTGGCCACACTCACATGCCGACTGACCAGATGTTCCATCATTAATAATGAATATTAGCATATACCCATTATGTTGATCACAAATGGCAGCGCTCGCAGGTTTGATATATGATCTCCCCCTTATTTTCGGGAGGCTGTTTATAGGAAAGTCAACACAAAAGCCTTTATTTGGAGTTGAGGGGTTTGTCCACTAGCGTACAAAAAGCAATATATCCAGTTGTGGTGAGAAAGTGCAACAAAACAAACTCATGTTGGATGTGTGTGGAAAGGACAGGAATCTGGAGCAGACACTTGGCTCAATGTGTTGTACTTCCATGGAGTTTAAAGACATAATATACAAAATTTCCATCATTAAAATACTCTGTTTATCTGTGTACTTATATTATCCAATATATTATCCAATTTTTAAAACATTACCTAATTTGTGAACATGATTTGCGCCTGAGTCGTGTCAGGCAGTCTTTTATCGGACAACAACTCCCATGATCCCAAGCTGCAACACGATGTCACCAAACTTTTATTGTTTTGATTGAGAAATCCTCCACAGCTGAAGTTACATATTGTACGTTTAAATCCAGAGATACCAAGTGATACAAATAAAGTGAAAGGAAACTGCAGTTCCGTCATATGAGCAAAGAGACTTTGGAAAGACGGTGGAGAATATAGGAGACTGTAAAAAGTCTTTGCCCAAGCAACCCAAATATCTCCTGTAATAGTTTAAGCTCAAACTTAAATAAACCCCAACGACTCAGCTATGCCAGGTTTAAATATTTAGCTTTCAAGGATAAGCAGCTAAAGACAGGATCAGTTCATCAAGTAAATCCACCCTGGAACAAAATGAAAGAATGTAGATGTACAAGGTAAAGCTAACATGCTTATGTAAAACTATGTCATAAGGATAAGATTGTACTGCAATTAGTTATCATTAGCTGGATAAAAAAATATAATTAAAAGATTCAACACGCTAACTACATGTCTGGGTTTTCCCATCAGCTTGTGTGGTTTGGGGTTATAATAATTAACAATAACAAAAACACTTGAACATGAGTCATGATAGTTAAGTTGGATCATACCTTCTGGTTTAATTTGTCCCATTTAATAAGTATTTATAGAAGAGCTACAGGTAGAAACCTGTCTGTGTTGGGAGGAGTAGCTCCTACATTGTTCAAAGCATCTTAGTCTTGATCAAGAGCATTTAATGAGCAACTGAAACTTGAAGGACGGTTTAGCTTCAGTGTACTAAGTGATTTATGAGACTATACAGACACAAAGAGTCAGCTGAATGAATGATGAGAGGGGATTGGCAGTGTGTGGATGGGAAAAATGTTAGGAGGAAAAAAAACATGTTTATCTTTATTTTAAAAATCAAATGAATTTCTCTATATTATTAAATAATATATTATAAATGAGTAACTGTGGAGGTGTGGTTTTATCAAATCTGACTGATACTGGTCTGGAAACATCAAGACAGCAACTGTCCAGAGGTTGTTTTAAAAATGTTGCTGAATCTTGATTTGTGCATGAAGGTATGTGACATCAATGTTACAAACTGAGACCCGTCCGCCTCAATATCTCTCATGTGAAAAAACACTTTGGGCTGCAAATTCCCTCTGCCGCTGTGTCAATTTAGAATTTCCACTAATGAGGATCAATAAAGGTCAGTTATCTATCTGCCCTAATCTTATGTTATGTTATTTCAGATTAAATAAAAACAAATCTGAGTCACTTTAACCAATACTAGATCCAGATCGGAGGCCCATGAAATGATTCCTCACACTCCGGTGTTTACCCTACACAGGGTGACGGATGACACACACACCAACAGCCCCCCCCCTACCCCCCCACACACACACACACACAAAGTCCATTTCCGTGAGGCCACTGCAGTCCTCTCCTCAAGAAGAGACGGCCATTTCCCAGACGTGACAGGCTCGCGGTATGTTTCATCACTGGCCGATAAAAACGCGAACCAAGGGCTTTATTGATTGATCACTGCCGAGTGCATCGATAGTGGGGAGCAGACATACAAGGACAGATGAGGCTGCAGAGCCATCCCACAGTGAGCCAATTTACGTGCTCGGACAAATCGAATTAAAGAACAACCACCATACCGTGGTCGAACTTTCCTCAGCTGTTTTCAGAGGTGCCCAGAGGTGATGTCCAGAGAATTGGATGCAGTCTTTCACCTTTCACAGATTCACAACGGAGCAACATTCTCTGCAAAGACGCGTTCACAACAGCAAACAACCGCAGGCAGAGGAAGGGAGCGACGTATTAACTCCGCTGCAGAGATCAGATCGTTCTCTTTACAACAAACAAGCACTGCAGTCGGCTCTTATCACCACAAACTCTCTTGACATCTTTGTCGGTGTCTTATATGTGTGTGACACGACATTTTCACCAGGAGATATTTGTTTGTCTCTCACGAGTTAGAAGCATCATCGATCCCCTGCTGAATTCCTTCAGATTTGATACTGGGGGGTGGCAGGTGGAGAAAGTCTGCAGGTAATCCGGAGCCTCTCACTCGGACTATGCGTTCACGCATGCTGCTCCGGAGAAAATAAGGAGGGCCTGCGGAGCTCAGGGCATGTTTGAAAGCATCTCTAGTGAACACATCTATCTGTCTGTAGCTTTGCTACACTTGATTCCCCAACTTACAGCTAAGTCCCCCCCACAATCCCTATTTAAAGCACGGCCCATTACTAAGCAGTGAAAGAGAGCTGTGCCCTGAGAGAAACTAAATCACCCCAGCCCATGCTGTTTACACCAGACCCGGCCCGCCGCTTGAGTCGCTGTTTATTTGAACTGTGAACCTCCATGTGAGGTGTGTGTGAAAGGACAAGTCTATGTGTATGTGGCAGAGAGAGCGAAAAAGACAGAGAGCATGTGAGGTGAGGGGGAGGGAACAAGCTCCACACAAAAACCAGTGTCTCGCCCTCCAATTTATTTCACACCTCTCTAACACACTTTTCACAGTGTATTTATTCGCCCCGCGGGCTCCTGGCGCTCCTCGGGTTCTCCAGGCCACAGACGGGCCTCTGTGCAGCCTGGTCGGGGTGTAAGGGAGGCCCGACAACAGACCTCTCACACCCTCCCTCCCCATTCCACCCTTGGCGCTCCAGACACAATAATGTCCTTCTGCCGACCCACGTACGGCAGCACAGCCTGTTCTTACACCTTTGCATATGTTCAGACGTGCACAATCACACAGAAAACATACAGGCTCTCCTGCTGCGCAGCATTCACACACATACTGTATAATTGAGAAAGAATGCATGCAATTGTACGCACCATTATATAGAGATTTCCATTGAAAGCAGGGAGGCTCACAGCTGACTTCATACCCTCCCATGACACACGCTCACATTTGTTTGGAACAGTACGGTTACTGTGGGATTAGATGAAAGTGTCCAAGCAGAGGATAAGAAGACCTGAGCATCAATGAAGCCACTGTTTATTAAAGAGCACACTGACTGGAAGAGCGATGAGGATTATGAAAGCCAGCCAAGTATTCAGCCATGAGAACAAGTACACTCACTGAGGAAACACATGTCAAATAAGAGCACATGATATACATAAACGTAAACACACACCCACCAAGCGCTGGGCTTATCTAAATGTCAAATGTACTGAAGCACTCTGCACTTACCTATGGTGGTATTTTTTTGGGGGGGGGGGGGGGGGGGATAAAATGTTGCCTGGCCATACTAATGCAGATTTTTTGCCAACCAAATTTTGATGTTTGAGCCAGTTGTCTCTGAAACTGAGACGTTTACATTTGCCCTCGAAAGGGATTCTGTGTATCCATACATGGAAGTGTTCGGGAAACAACCCCATGTATAGCATACTCCGTGCATCTTCACTGTTATTCTGTGTAATGATATTTGTGTACATTTGGTTAGCACTGCTAGGTCTGATTACAAGTTTGCAGCAATATTTCACATTTAGCAAGATTCACAGTTGTCTGCCTCAGAGTAATATTACAGCCATCAGAGTTCGTTGATGTAGACCTGGTCATCACCTACTGACCCAGCATAGTTTTTTTGATCGTCTGTAGTCATTTTTGTTTTCTCATGTGGATGGAGATACTTTGTTGAAAGAGAATCATGAGGAAGGAGACTTTTGTAAAAACAGAGGGGAAAAGATTCGTTCAAAAAAAGATCTGCAGCAGTGTAGTCAAGGCCTCGAGTGTGGCTGCCTCCGAATAAACAGCAAGGGCGTCAGTGGCCATAAACACGTCATTCACTCTTATGATCAAACTATCAAACTCACAATAAAGACGATATAACATTTTATATTACATTCCAATGTGAGTGCGGCACGAGCATGCAGAAGACCACAAGAGAAAGCAGGAGCCAAAACCTGGTCTGAGTTAACAGGATGTCAAATAAGTTATCATCAGCATCAGTTCCCCTCACACATGCTTAACAATGACCAATCCAAAGGCTCTTTAAATCATTTGACTTGAAGCAGTTTCATGAAAAAAAGAAAATAAGAAAATATTATTATTATATGTCATTTGGCTGACGCTTTTGTCCAAAGCGACTTACAATTATTACACCCCACATTTATGGGTTCAGTATCTTGCCAAGGACACTTCGGCATGGAGATGGGGAAGAGTGGGATTTGAACCGGCAACCTTCTTGTTGCAGAACCACCACTCTACCACCTAGGCAACACCGCCCCTTCAGCGCTGCTCCCTGAAGCATGGAACAACTAATCACGGTGTATCATTCTGCTATAGCCTCTGATGCCGGGCTCCACATGTGTCGCTGGCAAGCTCTGCACATCAACCACACAGTATTCCCAGACAGAAACATAGAGACATAAAGACATTCCCCTGCATACATGCTTACACAAGCATACAACCACGCAAACAATCATATCCCTGTGAAATTCATGCCAACCCATCAGCTATCGTTAGCACAACAGAGAGGGACACACTAATCTGTGGAAAGGCACTGTTGATATCCACCGTGTCTAATCACATTGCAGCTCAAGTATGTTTGGTGCCTGCTTTGGCTCCACTCTGGTATCTGGGGCAGCGTACCAGCCAGTAGAATCAACTCCAGACAGGAAAGGCTGTTCCCACGTGTGTGTGTGTGCATGTGTTTGTGTGTGTGTCTGCATGCCAAGACTGTGCCAGCCACAAGACTGATGCCGGCGTCAGAATGAATCACAGTCAGTGTGCCGTTCCTTCCCTGCAGCACACCGAGAGGTTAGAGAGAGAGGGACAAAGACAGAGGGATCATAAAAACAGATCATAAAAGAAACATCAATGGGGGATAGAGTGAGCGAGAGAGGGAAACATAAAAGAGGGTGTGAAAAGCAGGAGGGTTCGTGAAACAACGCCTGAGAGGGCAGTACAATGAAAACCAAAAAACACGACAGGGAGGGACGCCATCACCAATCCCATCCATATGCAGCCAAGCTACATGCCAATACATGAATGTACTCTCTGCATCTGACCTATGGATTAGTCTGATAGCTGGTTCACGTCTACCTAACAATGACAAGCATCTAGTCTTTACCATGGCATACTCTGACAAAGCTGCTGCGACAGTATCAGCCAATAAATAGACCAAATTTCAAGATACTTAGCCCCAATTCGTTTCCTGTGGCAATCAGTTAAGGTCTCATCCGATCGGAATTAAAAGCATAACATTTTTACGGCTTAATTTAATCATTTTAATGGGATAAGTAGATTTGATCATGGGAGAAAACTAAGTTTTAGTTTATCAATCGCATTGCATTCTGCTTTGCTGTAAAACAACTGTATTGGCAGTGATTACGCTTTGAAGGGAACATGGAGCTGGACAGTCGGGGTTATTGCAGCTCATTGGAATCCTCTATTTTTACCTCCTCTGTTTGGAGTGTGAACAAAAGAAACATGATTTGTAGTCATGTAAAAGACTGAAGTCGCTGATTGGCTTATTGAAATCACTCCCTGGTTCATTGATTAATTTCTTTACAAAAGAGTTTACTCTATAATGAGCAGGAAATAGAGAATTCAGGCACATAAACTATCATCAGCATTTGTGTTATATTTGACAAAATGAGAGTTTGTAAGCAGAAAGAACTGTATATGCTTGAATTTTGATGACCCAATACAGGTGGATATACTTACATCTTTTTAACAGTCATATAATAAGGTAACCTAATAAGATTTCAGACACAGCTAATTCAATTGACTAAACAGCCGATGATAGCATGTTACTGGTTGTGTTATTGGTTAGCCACCAGCTACAGCACTCGTAGGCCGCATGTCACCAACCTTAAAGCAACACCCATATCACAAGCAACTTCTTCTACTTTCCGATGAAACCAGTCTTCTGTTACCCTGAGTCCTCAGTCAATACGGCCAATGGCATCATCAAGCCTCAAAGCTCGACTGTTTAACACAAAGACCTCCAAAACATGAGCCATTGATCTCTATTGATTATGAGCTAGTTTGAATTTAGCTGCAGTGGCTGACCCTGCTCGTCCATTTGATCCTTCCTTAGCGCGCCGCTTCACCATTGTGAACTCTATTGATTCCACATACAAATTAAGAATCTGAGTATTTTAACGGATCCTATTGGGAAAGACATTCAGTTTCTCAAACAATATCTGATCAATTCATGGGATGAGTCAGAGGGGTTTACCGAGAATAATCACAGGCCGCCCCCGATCTTATTGGAAAATGAATAGATGGACGGGTACACATAAACAATAGGAGCATAAAAATGTCTCCTATGTTGAGAGGCAGATATGAGACAGCACAATTTTTGATGACACAGCTCGGAGCTTCAGGGTGCACACTGCACTCCATCTGGGCGCATTTAGTAGCCATGTGCAATTTATTACGTATTCCTGGAAATGAAGCCACGATCCAGTTTGTAATCTGCTGATGGGAGTTAATTCCCATTGTTCATGGTTTGTTCTGTTGTTACCTCAGTGCGGTAAGCAAAGTTTGAGGGGAGCTGACTGAGGGATTAGAGAATAAAAAAAAAAAAAAAAAAAACGTCACAATAAGGTCCAACAAAGTGGCTGCAGCTCTGCCACAGCACCAGGCTTTTTACACTCTAAGACGCCTCAGCTGTAAATGACTGTTTTAGAGCAGAGGGGTGAAATTCATCACCTTCGTGGTTGGCAGGCTTGGTAAACTTTAGAGATCCTGTGTCATTCTGCAAACTCTGATCATCAACTTGAGAGGTCCTGGCTAACTTGGCAGTGAGGTCGCTGTGGCCTGTGGCTTAACATTTAGGAAAAGCACTCAATAGTGAGGTGTGGATAATGGTAAGTAAAGACATATACCTAACACGCAATTGGTATGTGGCATCTTGTTTTCTGCACATAAACTGGACCATTTCGTAGCCAAGGGCAGGGACTTCCTGGAGTTACTGTTCCCTCTTAAACAGACCCAGGCTAGCTGTTTCCAGCTGCTTCCAATATTTATGCTAAGCTAAGCTACAATCCTGGCTTCAGCTCCATATTTAATTGACAGTCATGGGGAGTGGTACTGTATCAATTGTCAAACACATATTTCCCGAAATACCAGTTTTAACTTTAACTCCTCTAAGCTAAAATAAACTAATACACTGCACATTAGTTCATATGCATTTAAAAAAACAGCATGCCTGTGCTTATTCCACTGCTCTCAGAACTTTAATACTCGAGTCACACGATATTGCTTTTCCATTACACACAAAACAAAAATTGGAGACTAATCGCTCTTACTTCTAAACCTTGGGATAACTTTCTTCTTTTTTGTGCTGCAGCATGAATAATCAAAGACCATACTAAATTGATATTCAATTTTTTGGGGGAGGAATAAGCGCCAAGTACTTGAAAACTTCAATAAGGAGATTTTTTTTTTTGCTCAAAAAAAAGGAAGAGGAAAAAATGAATGCTCTGGACAAAAAAGCGTGGTGGGATAGTGGGATTTGAAATGTTGAATTTAGCCAGACATTATGCACCAAACCCACATCAGTTATTCATTACGCTACTCATAGGGGGAAAAAAACCTTGTAAACTTCTTGCAAAACATTACAGAGCACATTACCATTCAATACTGTTTTAATAACGAGCAAAAACAGCATGAATCCAAGTCTGCCTGGTTCCACCACTGACCCAAACCACATTAAATCTTAATAGGCAGCACACAAACCAACAAAGACATAAAGGGATATGGCTTTAATAAACATAGTTAACATGACGCTTTAAGATGTCCTGCACAGCCCCTCTTCTAAACCTCAGTGCAAACCTCACCAAGCCTCTATTTAGAGTCAGCACCCCTACTGGGGGCTCGCTACCGTGTCCAGTGGCTTCCCAGGCAGAACGCTAAACAGCTGAGTGGCGGTGAGGCGACTGGCCAAGCAGCCGCGTGTTAGTGCTGTGGGGTGAGACAGCCACATCTGGTCGGCCTGCTCCCACTTAGAGCAGCACCGTGGTCCACTGTGCAGCCAAACCTCAGAGGTCAGGGACACAACCAGGGACCGTGTGTGTGTGCGTGTGTGTGTGTGTGTGTGTGTGTGTGTGTGTGTGTGTGTGTATACCCCTGCCATACAGTGTACCCTACAGAAATAGGAACTGGATCAAATTTAAAGCAGTTGTGCTCAACCCTCAATAAATAGAAGCATTTTCCTTCAAATGCCAGATTTAAGAGATTACCACTTATTCTTATTTTGGGGATGAACTTGATTTATTTTTGGACTGGGCTGAGGTAGAGGAGAATAAATGGAGCAAGCAGGGATTGATACTAGAGGCTAAATGATTTAACCACCGTCACATTCGTCAAGGTGAGGTATTTCTGATCCCGTCCTTGAGCTCTTCCACCAAACCACCTACTTACAATGCCAACTCCAGCCTCTGATACCATAAATTTTCCTTAAATGTAAGACGCCAGCAGCACATCGCTTCATATGCCACATTTGAATGTGAAAATGATGACAAAGAGGCATCACATCTCCTCACTCAACCTGCGGCTTAAATCAGGAGCTGCCTCTGAGTAGTGCTGATGGTAATTACCCTATACGGTTATGTCTGTGTGAAGTGATTCATGCATTATCTGGGCACTGTATGACACGGGCATAGCTGCAGTAAGAGGCTGATGATTGCATCATGACAGTGATTATGACAGCATGTGTCACCATGTTGTTGTCACCCTCAAACGGTAAGTGTCCAAACACTATCGGCAAAGATACAGGGTCTAAACATACTGCATACAGATGTGTGATTGTTTATGTTTATTACAGACATGACTGCAGACCTAATGGTGACCAAAGAGAACAACTGCAGCAACTGAAAAAGACCCAGTTTGATCACCAAGCTTCAGCTGAGATCATTTATATTTTTTTCTAAGCATCATCCACTAATTCCAAAAATCTGTCAGTCTATGTAGAACTCAAAACTCAAGAATCGTTCATCATCATTATCAAGTATCCAAGCAAACTAATTCCATACATTTCCTATTTCCATTCGAATTTGTCTGTTGCCAGCAAACAGCAATCACACACATAGGATCATTTCATTTCTTTTTTTTGTGTATTCCAAGACCTTTCTCTTTTACATGTACATATTTTCACGGTGACTTTTTCAAGCTTAAGTTTTGGCATGCTTTTTGGTGTAAACACACTGTATAATAAAGCTGAACTAATAAATAGGCTGGGCTAATAGTAGCCAATCGAAAACATATTGTAATATTGTTATTGTTGTGTATGTCAGCTGATGGGTAAAATAAAAAATTACAGTCCAGATGTGGTAAAGACAGTTGGCCCTTCATTTAGACACAGTGTCTTTACAAAGTGCTGGATATACTCTATTCAGCTTCTGAATCCATGGGCTGGACTTTCATGGGCATATACAAGCTTAGAATTAGAATTTGTATATGTAATATTAATATTTTACTAAACTTCATCTTTATAGGTTAGTATATCATGGAACTGGGACACAGATTTTGTTGCCTGGATCAATTAGACATGGTTGTTGGAACAAATTAACATAATAAAAAAAGAATCCT
Source organism: Pleuronectes platessa (assembly GCF_947347685.1). Taxonomy (NCBI): domain Eukaryota; kingdom Metazoa; phylum Chordata; class Actinopteri; order Pleuronectiformes; family Pleuronectidae; genus Pleuronectes; species Pleuronectes platessa. Next base: position 20,993,615 of record NC_070627.1, read on the forward strand.
GAAAATGCAGATGTGAGTAATTGAGCGATCAACACTTTACTGTTGACTGGTCCTTTTGCTGCAGCGCATGTGAACACCAGTCAGCACATACACTATCTGAACTGCACCGTACTGGCATGTGGCCAGGTTCACCGTACCTGAGGTGGGCATGGAAACAACAACATGGAGACAAACTGCAGAGAGCAGCGGGCTAAAGGCCAGGATTACTGTGTGGAAACAGGAATATTTTTAGAATGGTAGAGATGCAGCAGCCAGAGCTGGACTCGGTCGCTGAACAGACTGTGAACAATTAAATGTTGGAAGCAGGTTGCTGCTAATGTCACATTATCTGACAGACATGAAATCTGGCATCAGGAGACATGGCATGAGTATGACATGAGCTATTGTGCGGCCCCTGTTGAATTCAACAAAACAGTCACACTGAAGGATGGAAAACGGTGGGAAGTGAAGGACATCGTTTCAAAAAGCAGCAGTGAAGGATGTGTTTGTCACAGCGGGGTGTCACAAGGGAGTAATGTCAGCTCCGGTTTTCTTTGTTTTCCCTTTGAAGTGCAAGGCTGTCTCATCTTATAAAGCCCCAGGAGGTTTGCATCTTTGTTTAACGTGGAATGTGACAGATTTGGGTTGAATAGGATGCCTGGAGTGAAAAGTACTGTACATGTGCGTGTTCGTGTGTGGCAAGTGCACGTGAGAGAGGAGGGTCTCAGTGTGATCGAGAGTCGATATGTGAGAACTGTGAATGGGGGGAGCTCAGTCGAGGTAAATAAGGGAAAACGAGCAAATCGCATCCCCGTGGCTCCATTGCAGCATCTTCCATTACCCAAGACCACCCGCCTGCCACACAGCAGCTCGCACACACAAGAGAGGGAGGGAGAACACAATTGCTCAAACATGGAGGTTGATTTTCTTTCCAAAAACCCCTCCAGTGGCTCTGATAAGAGGCAACAAGTGTACTGACAATATATCGACGTGTTGCCAAAACATGAAAGCAGTGTTCTGTGTCATTCTTTCAGGGGGTTCAACCAATGTTTGTCCGTTACAACATCGATTTCCTACGGAGCTGCTCATCCCCCTACGATTTTCCTCCTGACTTAGGGACACACAACTGATAGACTCAATGAGGAAGTCTGAGTACACATGAGTGTGTGTTATGTGTGTATGTGTGCATGTGTGTGGATGAGGATAGGGAACTTGCCGGGCAACATACCAAAGCATCTAACTGCATTATAAAGATTAATTAATAGCCTGGATCTGTTTCCTATTATCTCTGTATGCTTGAAGATGGGGGTCCACGGCCACATGCCGAGCTGCGTTGGGGTTGTGGTCTGCTCGGATTACATCAGAGCTGGAGCCACGAGGGATCATTTTAATGACCCAAAAAATAAAGACTTTCCAACAAATTTCTCCATGATGCCCCGACAGCCTGCAGCAACATCCTCTTGTAGATCAGCAAGAAGGTAAATGACTATGGCCAGATCCATGCTACTAAGTTTTTATCTGGATCAACTCTGCCATGGATACACTTGGCATCCACACTACTCCTGAGTTTTAGAGTAGCTCAAACAGAGAAGTGGAAACGCTGCTGACCCAAATTTAGTTTGAAAACTCCTTTTAGTCTGGACAGGCAGAACCAGAGATGTTCGAAAACGTTGATGTAGCCACTCACAACTGCCTCCTGATAGGGTCTTTTGGACCATGGTTTAGTCTTTGATGATTCAACAGGCTCCTATTACATGACCCCCTTCCAGAAGAAATCAACTGGCATCGGCCTCAGCTACCGGTGTAAAACACAACATGGGGAATCAATCACAATTATTGATGACCCTGTTGTCTTGTTAAGTTAAATCCTGCATTTTACAATGATTCAACTGCTTACATATTAGGAGCTATTATTTGAGCAGTCTTTGTTGTTAAAACAATTCAAACTGATATGGAGCCAAAACACTTGTATGAACAGAGATTGTTCTAGTTTGGATAAGCTGTTTTTCAAGACAGGCAGACAGACAGGCACTTGTCTCCCTATAGCCCCTTAACCATAATCCTAACCATCACAACTAAATGCCTAGCCCTATCCATAACCTAATTATTACCCTCTTATCCCTCAAAAAGCCCTTTGCATTTGTGGGGACCAGCTAAAATCTCTTCTCGATGATGGTTTTGAACCAAAATTGGCCCTCATTACTATAGAAAGACAAGCACACACACACACACACAGGCAGAAAATCAACAGTGTCTGTCTGCCTCTGTGTTGTAAAACAGTCATAAGGGGTTTTGGGGGGATGGTTGGTTCCTTTTGAAGTTGGACAATGACCTCCAACTTGTCGCTTTCTGACACCCCCCACGCTTTCCTTGCATTCACACACACACAAACGAACACACTCCGCATCCAGGAAGTGGCTCCTTCAGGATTGTGTGTCTGTGTGTGGGTCAGGAGCAGACATGTGGACTTGGATGGAGATATTGGTGCATGGGTGGATGGAGTCAAGGATGGGGGGATGGGCAGTGGAGGAGGGGAAACAAACTTTCTCCACCAACTAACATTGACCTGGAGCAAACAGTGGGGCCTTTATAAGGGTTAAAGGCAGCAGCCGCTGTAACACCTCGGTGTCACCAGCTCACATGTGTGTGTGTGTTTGTGTGTGAGGTGTGACTATAAAATAAGTCTGCCACCGTGAGAAAATGCAGAAAAAAAGAGCGGGAAAGAGGAAATGGATCAAAACGGACAGAGAGGAAACAGTCTAAGTTTGACTCTAATAAAGGAATCACACAGCTCTGTGACAAAGTGGGCGTCTGAAGATAAGAACCTTCCAGTGCAACGGCTGGGGCTATCTTATCTGCAGTTGGAGCTTGGTTAGAGACTGAGGAACATTCAGGGGGGGTGTAAAAATCTGGGGTTTTCCAAAGAGAGATTCAGATGTTTAATAATAACGGGACACACAATACAACGCTGAGGGCTACAGGTCAATGATAGGCTGACATATTATTTATTATCATGCAAAATGCCCCAACCTCAAATTTATAGTTTTGTACTAATTCAATCCAAAACATCAATTTGTGCAGATCAAATACCACCATGTGGACAAAACACACACACACACCTACACAAACTGTTTAAAAGTCATGCAAAAATTCCCCTCTGCACACTGGTTATTATTTCTTTATTATATCTCTTTACTGTATGCATACCTATGTCCTTAGTCTCTCTGTGTGTGTGTTTATGTGTGTGTGTATGTTTGGCCCTGCAAGGTCTGCGCTAAGCATTTATGAGCTAATTAAGGTCTGGCCAGGACTGGAAGGCTGGTGATAAGGCCTGTCTCTTGCCCTCTCATTAATGGTACGCGTTCCACTGGGGTTTCACACACACACACACACACACACACACACACACACACACACACACACACACACACACACACACACACACACACACACACACACACACACACACACACACACACACACACACACACACACACACACACACACACACACACACACACACACACACACACAAAGGGTAAAAATTCAACAGTGGCAGCACTATTCACTCATTATTAAACAGCCTCTCACATTGATTTCTCAGATTTAACATTTGGGAGCTTGACTGAGTATTTCTAATAAACAAAAAAGTAACCTAATATGGAAACTGAAAGGAAGCGATAGTGTTGCATTCGTGTGTCCCGGTCAAATTATTAACACACAACCGGCAGCCAAGTCCAGTAACGTGAGAGCAATAGGGAGCAAGTCTCTCCCTGTTGCTCTTCAATCCTGTATGTAGCTGTGGAAATAATAATTGTATTAACCCAATCTGCACATGGGAGGTTACAGAGGAACTAAACAAGTCTTTCCTCAGCTGCAAGCATCCTCCCTCTATTTCTCTTTATGTCAGTCTCTCCTCATCTTTCTCCGCTTGATCATTCCCTCTCCAGTCAAGACTTCTGCTCAACATTCCTTTGTATGTGATCACTGCAGTTGTTTCTCTCTCCCTCCCTCCTTCTGCTTCACAAATCAAACACAACCCAACATGCAAACAAACCTTCCTTGTAAAAGAGACACGACAAAACCTCAACAATTCACTGTGACAACAGCACATGGAAAATGTGTGTGCGCGCGTGTATGTGTGCGGCATTCCTTTCTGTATAGATTTGGCAAAACACAGCAGAAGGAGACATGGGTCACAGACTGCTGGGAATTAATCTCTAAACCATTAGTGGCTCCATTTCAGAAAGAAAGAAAAAGAAAGCCTGAAGGTGAGGATGTGTGGGGCAGGGAAGAGAGACGCTTGCAGCAGTGGAGGAGAAAGAAGTTACAGAGAGCAGTATGTACGTAGGCTGGTTTGCTGAGTAGATGACTTGTTTGGAAGAGGACCAATCTACAGGCTGTCTGTCGTATGAAGCTGAGCCAAACACACACAAACACACACATACACACACACACAAACACGCACTGGCAGCAACCCGGTGAGCTCCTCCAACCTGAACAAGATAAGCCAGGCCACGCTCTATTTCTATGTGTGTCTTTGTCTATTTATCTGTGTGTGACTGACAAACTGAGAGTGTCAGAAGAAACACATAAGCCAAAAGTTTATGTTTATATTCATGTGTTAAGATTTACTCGTGTCTGTGTTTGAATGATGAGTGTTGAACTTCCATCAGCCCGCCATATATTCTCTGCTTTGTAATAGATTTATTTAGTTATGGTTTATTTGACAGGGACAAATATAGTGTCAATAGACAAATAGCTATCACATGTAACTATCCCCTAGAAAAGTGTTTCAAGATTCAATCAAAATAAAACATAAGTTAAATCAAAAGAGGCAACACATCAACTGTATTCTTACCTATATGATAAAAGATTGAGTGCAGTACTACAGCACAGTATAACCCTCCTCTGATCTTATGCCATATTGTCTTGTGCCTGCATACACTACTGTATATGGGTCCAGACAACTTGACAAGCAGCTTCGACTCTTACAAGCTGGCATGGCGGTGGTCGGCAAGTGGATAGAAGAGGTGTCAAGGGGTGGTGTGCTCGGAAACCTGCTCCAACGGGTGATTTATGAGTGGGCACCAGCCAAACTGTGGGTACACTTGAAGTGAAGTGAAGTGAAAGTTCAGCCAGGAAGACTGTTTCCTTGCGGATGCCCTCTAAGTCAGTGGTTCCCAAACTTTTTACAGTCTCGTACCCCTTCAGACATTCAACTCCAGCTACGTACCCCCCCCCCCCCCCCCCCCCCGACGCACGTATACAGCCTATAACACTTGAAACTTTGAAATTGTCAGGGATTTCAGGACTTATAATAATCGTAGATGACAAAATAATGTCATCTACGAAATTCTTAAGGATCAATTAATCGATTGTCGATTAATTATGCCCATCCCTAGTTTTGACTAACGGTCACTAACCTACCTGTAACTTTTTTTGGCAGTGTAATTATCCTGTGTGCCACAGTTCTGGGTCACATCTAGGACGCTACACATCAGAGGGAGAGAGTTGTCATCCAGCTGCAGAGCTACCTGACAATTTCTACCTGGTCTTCACTCCGTGGAGGCCTTTAGTGCTGCAGACAGCATTAGGGTTCAAGTAACATGGAATACTTTATCATGTGGTGCACACAGAGCACATTTCGGCCACACACACATGGACAAGCACATGAGAACAGACAGAGTAGAGAGTCAGGGGAGAGTTAATGCACAAAGAGGCAGGAGGAAGAGGGAGATCCATCGTCTCTGTCCTACTTTGCACCACTGTCCCCCTTCCCTCACCCTGCTCCATTCTTTAGGGAGGGATCAGTGAAAAACAGCTAGTCAGCACATTTCAGGCAACACTGTAAATCCTCTGCTGTTTCCTCCTGATCATAGAATGGCTTCTTTCTTTTCCATTCGTGAGGCTTTTTACGTAAGGTCTGCTGAGAAACAAATAAACCAACCAACATCTTGTCTACACATACAGGGGACCATTTCAAACAATCCCTTTCAGAGGAAGATATACAGGAGAAGCTGATCTTCTTCAGAAAAGGTATGTGTCATGGGTGAATGCAAAGTTAAATTTTTCCTATATCAAGATATGAGCGTTGCACAATGGAGGAGGCAGGCGGCTACATGCAGAGACACTGGTGGAAAGAGACTCTTTCAGATTCCTCTGATGTGCATCTTGTTGACATTAACCTACATGCAGGTAACTTCAAGTTAAAGTGCTGAGTATTTTAACTGAATTAAAAAAATCAGCATTTCTGTTCTGCGTGCAGGTGAAATGACGATTGACATTTAATCACTGTTTCAGCACATTTTAATGGTTTTTACTGATCCTGATTCTGACATTACTTGCTCTCATCCATTGGACTCTCAATGATACTCTAGATTATTCATTTGGACCATATTGCTGAGGTTTGGCCTGTGTGTTGCCAACTGATATTTTGTCACATATCTGCAACTCAGAAAATGCATCAGGCTTTGTTCTGGGTGAATTCATAGTCCATCTTGCTCATGTTTAATGCGTATGGGAGGAATTGTTCTCATGGTAAGACAGATTTGTTCAACATGCAACACAATGGCCATGCAGACACGTCTGGTCAAAAGCAAGTGAGAATGGGAGCCACATCTTCTCTGCACACTGAAGATGTATTGTTTGTGCCGCGGTGACAACATGGCTGGGTGACATTGTCATTCAGGTGTAGTGATGACAGCAGCGGGACCCGCGGGACAGCACCGCTTGTTTACCACAGAGGAGGACTCTACAATTTGTCTCGACTTCCATGAATTACCAGCTTGAACAAATAACTTTGTGTGTACATGTGGATAATCCCAACTTCACTGTGCGTGTATGTGTGTGTGCGTGTGTGTTCTCCTTGGCAAAACTGAGCCGGTCTTGCTGCCGTGCCAAGGCTGTGGTTATTCTCCAGAACCAGAGGAAGATGAGCACAGATACTTCATTATGACCTGCATTCATCACCCCTGGGACAGCTTGGCACTGCTTCTCCTCCCGTCCTCCTCCCACCTCCTTCTAACCGTGTCCCTCGCTCCTCTTTTTCAGCAGGACAGGTCCATCTTCACCCATCTCTCCACCTCGTCTCCCTCCCTTGCTGCACTTTCTCTCTTACTCCTCTTTCATCTAGTCCGATTCCTCCTTCTCGCTCTGCTGCTTGCTTGCATTGCTTCAGTACGACCCCCCCCCCCCCCCCATCTTACTTTACCTACCCTGGTCTAACCTTCACTCTATACCTTCTCTCTCTTTTTTAATTAACTTTCTGTAATCCTCACTTTCCATCTGTCTTAACCCATCTTCCCAGCCTTTCATCAGCTCACCCACTCCTTTCTCTCTCTCTCCCGCAAACACAGCTCATCTTCCTTCCTGTTACTCCTCCTGTTCATTTGATCCGACCAGGAACAAGATGACATTTGAGAATTAAAAAGTATTGGATAACTGAAAAAAAGCAGAGGTACAAGACTATACACCAGCAGCGAACAAACCATCAATCAACAAGCAATATCAGCTCTAAAGTATATGAATCCAATCTGTGCCAATAAACTATGGTCTCAATATTAGTTTTTGTGTTTTATTGCAGTCCATTCCCTCTTATTTGAACTAAACTTGGCTAAAATGAAAATGTATGGTATCCCAAGGACTTACTGTATGTTATTTTACCATCTCTTGGCAGGCAACAGCTCAGCAGAGCAACTTCACAGAGTCATGATATCAATGAAAAGATGCTTTGCAAAAATTCTGGTCAGATGGGTCATGTCTGGTTCATTAAGAGGTTACACCACCTACCTTATCTGTGTACTGATTAAACAAACGCTGTATGTGTACATTACTTTTTTGTCCCCGCTGCCATTGGACATCTAAATAATTAAAAAAAAATACGCTGTACTTATTTTCATTGGCCTTTTAACTTATGTGTGTTTTAATGCCTATTGTGTGAAAATATATAGTTTGCTAAAATGTGTAAGACCTAAACATGTAGTTTTGCACAGATGGCAACACCAACTGTTGGATCGGCTTCAATCTCTTCCATAAAGCATAATAAGTCAAAAAGAGGAGCCTACAGCACAGAACCTGTGTGTGTTCAGCCCTTTACAGTACTTTTCCAAATCTTCTAAACGTGTGTGTGTACTTTAATGATTGTGTGCGTGTTTAGACCACACGTGCGGGGAGCCTACCTGCTGTCCCACATGGTTGGCATTCGGCCTAATTAAAGATTTTGTTGCCCCACAAACTGGGTGTATTGCCATAAGTGCTCCCTGAAGTCCTGTATTTATGGCAACTTGGCATTATAAACGAGGATAAAAGGAGAGCAGAGACGAGTCTGATGTCTCCGCACGTCGCCATAGAGACAGAGGAAAAGTTCCCAGCCATGCCAGGATATGACTGTATGTCGAATAAACGGCTCTGATTAATCTTTACAATACCTTTTTAGATGATTTCTGGTCATAAAGATGTATTTTTATGAGATTAAGAAAAAGAGGACATATATACACAGTGATTTTAATGTATTTATATCACAAACAAACCAATAAAACATTTAAACAATGTTCTCTGGGAAGATTAATGGATGTGCCGCGACCTATCTCTATCTCAAAATCTACAACACTGATCAAACTGACAGTTATATACTCTATGAGTGCTCATAGCCAGCCTTTTTTCTACTCTCCAGGCTTATTCCACATAGCAGTCATACCTCTGGGAGTAGCTCAGGACGACCTGAGCCAGAGACATTTGACACTGAAACACTGACACATGACCCTGAGCTTGACGGCGGAGGTCAGTGCAGGGAAGCTCACTTCAGTCTTAATGTTGGCGAATGCTTTACCGGTTCCATCGTGTGAGACCCACGCAAACAGTTAATTAAGCTTAAAGCCTCAGAGAATTTGTGAATACAGAGGAACCGCTATTGACTCGGCTAAGACCAAGAAAAACCACGGCTCTCGCTGTAATTCAGTTCATAATTATCCTCCATCAGGACTTTAATGAAGTGTGCGAGAGCTGGCACTTCCTCTGCTTGCTGTGAAACCAGAAATAGCTCTGTTTTGGGTGGCACATGCAGCAGATGGATCAAAAACAAAGTTATTTCCGCCACCAAATTTTCCAACCGTGAAACTTTTTCCACAGACAGAGTCGGGTTACGGGTCTCTGTGTTCTTGACCGAACGCGATGGAAAAAATCCGGGAGGTGTGAAACAAAAAATCAAATTAGCTCACTTCTGACGGTCCTGGCTCAGCTGTGCGTCTAATTTCCTTATTAACTCACGCAGGAGAGGAGAACTGAGGTCGCTCCTCATCCTGTGACACTCCAATCCATCTCCTCATGAGTAATGAATGCTTAACTGGGCTTGAGGCAGCCCCCCAGCTAAATGAATGCTACTCAGGCCACTTTCACAACAATGTCAAGAGATGGTGAAAGCAGATAGATGAAGAACAACATCTGGGGCCTCTTTGATTGCTGATGACTCTCCGTGGGAGAGGGGGAAAAAAAAGGAAAAGATGGAACAAGTCTCAATATATTCTCTGTGTAACTGCATGTGTGTTATCAAGGACAGAAGTGACTCAAGAGGGATGCAAACCATCCGCTGCTGAAAATGCGGCATAGACAAAAAACTAATTTCCTCCCTTCGTCAGCAGAAGAGATCAGACATAAAAAGTTCAGCTAGAGGATAGCGAAGGTTTCCACTCTTCAGCCAGTCACCTTGCGATGACACATCTGTCCAGTAACCCACTCCAAAACAGCTGGCCTATTTTACATTTTTTAATCCCGGTTGTGTTTCTAAAAAAAACGTCCACCATTGTTAACCTTGAATTAAGCTCTATTGTTCAGTCTCCGTGAGAAAATGACTTGATTTCCATGAGATTTTTGGGTGATTGTCTTCATGTGTGTAACATAATCAAGATGTTAGGAGGTAAATAGGAAAAAAACAAGAGAAGAGCAAGTGAAATTGTTGAAAATGGAGGACGCTGCTCTGGTGAGATTAACATTTCAACATGCAGCTGTATGATGGTTGGTTTGGCTTCTACAAGACAACAGACCCCCACTCACTCCCGCTACAGTTTCATCATTTCTTTTTCAATTCCTCTTCATTCTGCCTTTCTTTCCTGGTCCTGTTTTTTTCCCTTCTGTGACCCCCCTTGTCTCTCTTCATTCATCTGCCTCAACCCTGTTATTCCCAAGCCACTCTATATCTGTCTCCTGGTCTCTCCATCGTCCTCTCCCACACTCCTCCTCTCTAATCACTTCCATCACTCTCGTGTGAAGAGTGGGGGGAAGCAGGCTCTTGTGTTTGACGGACAGGTCCTGAGTGCAGACATCTCCCCACGGTCGACCTTATCACCAGTCCGGCTTGGCAGAGTTGAGTGGCAGTCTGCTTTTCCTGGCTGCACTTTTCGCCTCTGGCCTCTCCTGGGCTCTGGGTGTATATTGTTGGGTATTTGCATATTCCGACACATGTCAGACTAGGCCAGTCTGATAAGATGGCTAAGTACACAAAGGACTATAATTGCAATCTACTGTAATCTGTTGTTTAATTCAAATTAACTTCATGCTGATATTTTTTTTTTATTGAAATAACCTTCAGAAGTCCTTCAGTGATTTCAGTGGGGATCACAGAGCTTTTGTTTGACTTTAATCACTTGAATGGATTCTATCATAGCTGTGACTCAACCCAATTATCCATTTCTCTTCCAGTTCACTGAAGTTCCCTCCTTTCTCACCCCTGAAACAGGCTGAGAGCCGATTGCCCGGCTAAATCTCTCAAGACTGATGTTATCTGGCACTTGAAAGATATGAATAACAGATTCTGTACAGTCCAACAATGCATAATAGAAAAACCAAAGAAAGGATGTAACAAAAAGAATGAAAAGATAGAGGGAAAGTTTCTCTTCCCCCTCAAGTCATCCTCCAGTTTTTTTTCCTGATAATACATAAACTAGTGACACCCAAATGTTTGAGGAACAAAGGCTACTGGCCATATGTCTCTCTGGATAGCAAGGTTTGGACAACCAATTTACACCAGATTGAAATATCTGAGTCGAATAATCACATTTACTGTGGCTGGAGTGAACAGAGTGCACCCTGGGATGCTTTGCTGCCTTAAGTCCACACAAGTCGGCCCCCAATACATCCCAGAACTAGAATGGTTCATTTCTCTGCTATGGCCAAACAGTTTCCTTATGAAACCAGATTTAAATACACTAGATGCAAATTTTCATTCATATCATCAAGTTATGTCTCTAAGGAATGAACTAAAGTATGGAAAAATACCCCATCTTGCAATGTTCAAGTGAAAAATAAATAAAATCCTGGATCCTCCCCTTGAAACTGATCAGTAACAAACTTCCAGGTAGGTTTCATGTTAATCCTTACAGTAGTTTTATGTAATCTTGCTCTCAAAACAACAGACCAACCAACCAACAGACAGACGGGGGGTGAAAACCTCACCTCAAATGGCAGAGGTCGAAATCGAGAACAGCGAGAACACTTCCTGATGTCTGATGTGTGTCCAGCTACAAGTGAACTTTGAATTGGAAACAGAGAGTGAACTTTGAATAGTGCCGTTTCACAAGTCAAGTACAGGGAAGAACGCAGATTTAGAAAAGGTCTCTTGTCTGTCTTTCTTTTTAAGATGTTCCTCACATCCGTGTTGCCAAAAGATGAAGTCTCATTTTCAACACGTGAAGAATATTGTGGGAGGCAAATCTTAACATGGTGTGAAGTGTTGGTCTAATTTTAATACTGATCACAGAAAGGAGCGGTATGATAGAATACAAAAATGGTGCTAACACGACGGTGCTTTTGTATAAAAAGAAAACGAACAGAAGACATTTTAGGGGGGGCTACAGCAAACAGGAGTTGAATGAACATTACAATTACAATCCTTTTAGAGACTCAGATGATGAAATGTAATAAGGATTCAAATCAATGGGACTTAAAAAAAATCAATGCACCTCCTAGTTGAGATAACACTGTGAGCCGGCTCCTTCACATCGATTGGTCCTCTTTCACAGCACGCAAAATACAGGCAGGAGGTTTGGCATCAGGGGGAAACCGCTTAAAAAAAAATCAATCAATGCCTCGCTCTCTACCTGAAGATTGACTGAAGATCCACTCACAGAATCCTATTCATTGACTTCCCCCTGCCCGCCCTCACCCTCTGACTCTAAATGTTCATGTTCCTCCTTCTTTAGTGAGCTCGGCTGATTTGCTTGTCCCTCTATAATCCAGAGCAACTTTGAAGTGAGGGAGGTTTGTTTTGAGCTCTGGAAAGAAGTGGTAATAGGATGAGACGACAATTCTTTCCACAGCTGTCAACAAATCCATTATATCTTCTAATGCCACTGTTGATTTGATTACTCGATACACACACCAAACTACACAGTGCGCCCCCATGGCAACACATTTAAATCCATCAACACGGAGGCAGACTTCTGTCGGTGCTGTCGCTGTGGGTGGGTGCTGGCGGCCCAGGTGCAGAGACGGTGCGAGCTGCGCGGGATGCAGGAGGAGCAGGAAGCTGCATGAGGAGCTGTGCTTTACCTCCAGCCGCCCCTTATTAGTCTTTTACCAGGCTCTCACACAAGGGTGCCATCAACAGAGCTGGCAGCATGTCTGTGTGGAATGCACTCTGGCAATTTACGGACACACTCACATGGTCAATAAAGACGGTTGAGCCAGCGCTGGATCCCTCACATGTAAACTGTTCTTAGGCTTGTCACATCGGACATGATTTGAGGCTGGACACACACCGGAGGCTTTAAGGCAAGGAGCCCTTGATATTGTCATATATAGGCATGCTATGATACAGACACACAAATACACACACACAGACACACACACACTGTCCTGGCACCTGAAGACTGAAACACATGGAACCACACGTACAGAGCTGGGGAGACAATAGTCTGGTCACTGCCTGGGCCTCGCAGCCTGATATAGGTGTCCGGGTTAAAAATAAAAAAGGGAAGGCATGTCGCACAGCTGTGAGATGCTGTGAGATTTGTGTGCTGTCAGCCCACATAAATCACAACAGCTGAGATGACAAGACGCTGCTTCTCAAGTGCCTTTTCCTCTTCTCCCTTCTGTCGTTCACTTGCTTCTTTATTCCCCTGTCCCTTCGATTTCAATTCATTACTTCATCTTCAGCCTTTTTCCCTTGTCTTCGTCCTTCTCCCATGACACACATTTGTCTGACATCCGTCTCGGCTCTCCTTGTCTGAAGATAAGAAAAACACCCACTCCTGACAACTGCACTGGCAGCCCAACGAAGCAGCACCCGAGGGAACAGAGAGGCAAGATTCAAGAGACACTTTAAATCTGTGGTCACTGGTCTGTCCTAATGCACACTAACACAGAAACACAATCACTTCAAATTATGATGACACTCCTGAAAGATTGCAGGTACATGAAACACACACAACATGGATTGCATGTACTCTGAGACAAAATGTGAACATTCCATTTAGTCTAAATCATCCAGATAATTCAACAGTGTCCTTAAGTAAACCAACCATCACTGAGGGGATTAGTTTTGATGACTGAAGGCGTCAAAACTCCACATTTACACCACCCAGGGGGAAATCTTGACGCCCTTCCAAAGACAACTCTCCTCCGCCAATCAGCGCCTCGGAAGCAAAAACAAAATCGGGAGCAGAATGAAAAGAATTAAAATGTTTAAAAGTTACTCACCGCTTCCCGCTTCCCCCCTGGCAGTGCTGGGAATGAGGTGAAGGGGAGGGACGCACTAAAAGAGCAGGAGGATCTCAGGGGGGGCAGAGAGAGACGCAGCAGTTCAGCAGCCTGCAGCAAGCACTTTCAACGGCTCTCCATAATTGAAAAAGTCTGTTTTCATCTCTCTGAGATCAGTGAGTGCGAGAGAGGAGAGGGGAATGGAAATGATGGCCTTGAGCGGATGTGATCGGGAGGAGAGAAGCGATCCTGCTCGCAGGATGGTCAGCAGGGCGAGGGCGTGTGTGAGAGTGTGAGTGAAACACCAAGCGGATGTGAGATTTTTTCAACAGACAGATGCAGTCAGAGGGTGCATGACCACCAAGCCGGTTGCTAAGAGGGCAAACAGTCAACAACATTAACCCCTCCCACTGCCTGACAACAGCAGTCAGCATTACTCCTCACATGCACTTAACCCGAGAATGTTGTGGCAGTTTGGTTTCTGCACCGACACCATGTTTGAAGAGCAGGCAGAGTCTCACAGAAATGTGCAGGACTAGAACCGAGAGAGGTTGTCCACACCATTCAGGCCATCACACCTGCATCAAAGCTTGATAGCGAATGGGAAGTTCCTCCATATGATGAAAGCATGTTGTTACGAGAGAGGTTGGTGGAAAGCTATTTTTTTTTATAGTGATGGCTGTCCTTAATCCTGAATCAAAGTCCCTAAACTCTAAACCACACAACATGATCTTCATTGCTTGTCAGATAGATGAGATTTCATCCATAACACTTTCAGGACTTTTAAGGGAAAGTTCATCCTGAAATTGCAGTTTGACACCCCCCCCCCCCCAAAAATACTTTTTTGCACAAAACCTATTTACTAACTTACTTGCCGTAGCTGGTTTGCAGCACGGATGTAAGAGCTCTCGTAAATAGCATAAATATAACACGTTCAGAAAATATTTGCTGATTTTCTATTTCCAATGTCAAGAATCCCCTTTATTGGACGTCCCTTTGACATATTGTTTTGTATAAGGTCATTGTGGGCAGTGTTTGTACAACATTTAATGAGTAAAAATAAGCTGGACTATGTGGGAAACAGCTAACATGGCTCTGTCCGTATTCATGTAGCAGCTCCTATGAAGCTCATTTACCACATTACATCTCGCCAGCACAACAATTTGACAAAACATTTCGAATTGGATTCTGGATTTCTTGAATTTTTTCATCACGGCGATGGAACACTTGTATTGTCAGGTATTAACTAAAAACAAATTTTCAGAATTGGATTGTAAATACTTAATTTGCATACTTAATGCATTCTGTGTATTCAGTTGTTTAATGACTGATCTAGGACTATGGTTTATATAGTGTATTATACTCAATCGTCGGCAGTCAATCAGCCTACTCTCCCTCCTGCAAACCCACATGGGCAGCAGTGAAAGGAAACATCTGCTAAAGCACTTTTCAGAATCTTTCCTCTTTAAAAGTGGGACTAATGTACATTCAGTGAGCAATGGATAACTCAAATCGGACCAATTTGGCCGTGTCCTTGTAATTGGTCTCTGGAAGCCAAAACCTGAACTAACCAAAGATGGCCACCTCCGCATAAAGGTTCCCACCGCACCCGCCGTCCCTTCCTGCCAGTCAGATGTCAAATAAATACAGGAAGAGAAACGCTGAGGGAGAGAGCGAACACAGGAAAGCGCGATCTAACTCCGTGCAGTCCGAGCTTGAGGTTTCTGGCTCCGTCAGCGACTCTGATTTGGGCTGAACGTCATCGCGTCTTCTATGGTGCTCTCACTGTGCACCTACTGTGCTCAGGAGTGTGGGATAGCTTAACGCACAGCTGCAAATCTTGAGGGATATCTGGAGAACAAGCAGAGCTGCAGCTGAGAGAGGGGGTGCCTGTCCACACCTGACAACAAAGACTTTGTTGTCTCCTCTGAGTGTGTGCGCCACGTATTCACCCATTTAAGCACAATGAAAGACTAAGAGGCACAGGTGAGGACATGCTTATACAATGTATGTAGATTAAAATCACTTACAAGCAACTCGCGTTTCATTTTCCTGCTACTATGGAAACTGACCTGCATGAACCTGCATCACCTAAATCTGATTTAAAAGCTCACCATCATGTTCAAACTATGCTGAGATTCACCCTGCTGCTATGCAAGGAACAATTGGCCCCTTCTGTCCAGAAGAAAATAGCAGAAATGACCATGATGAAAAGTGTACGACTGCACGCAAGAGCTCTCTTCTGACAAAAAGCCCTCACACCTCACTTTCCTAATCACCGACCTAATGCTTTTTAAGAAATGAGATCATCCGTCACTGTTAAAAGCTAGACATGCGAAAGAGGGCCTAATGTGCAGTCAGGACGACAAAAAAGGAAACACCCACCCCCTCGTCCGTCCTTGCCCACACAGAGAGGATAAGTCATGTCCTGATCCCCCTCTTCCCTTCAGGAGCAATAGAAGTTATCAATCAATCCCATAGTCCCCCGGAGAGAAAGGGAGAGACGGCCAGAGGCATACAGTGAGCAAAGCTGAGGCGGCCAAAAAAAAAGGAGGAATACAAGCTGATTGTTTGAGGCTTCTACAGCACAGTAACACACATTATGTACATGTGTAAATCGCACACTGACATATTGCTGTGACACGATTTAAAACAAGGGAGATCTCTTATACATGTATATTCCCTATAGGGCCCGTTCTATACTTGCCTGTTCTCTTGTCCAGTGTAAATGCTCAGTAGTTGCTTTAGAATTATTCCCTGTCATTAGTGAGTCCTCCTTTAACAGTTTTACAATATACTGGTACTTTCTATTGTTTCTTTGCTGGACGTTGTGTGAAGAGTTTTTTTTATAAACTGTCTATGGTGCAGAGTGCAGTTAGAAAACTTTGTGTTCAGCCAACCTGGTTTATCTTCAATGAGGATTTTATGGTCAATGTTTTGCATAAAATGAAACTGAATTTGTTCTATTACTGTGCATGTGTGTGTTAGTTTTAATGATTTACTGAAATGCTGTTATGTTATCATTCATTGCATTTCAGAGGTCTGTTCAGCAACCGACAATATTCAGACCAAAGTTCACAACTTTTTTTAAAAAGGCTCTGTAATTCTGTTTAGTATGAAGCACTACAGCAACAAATGTCTGTTTTGCTTTTACTTTGAAGACAAATCACGGAACAGGAAGTGATTCTGTGAATATTGTTGCCAAAATCAAGATCAGAAGTCCTCACTGGTCAGTCAGTCCATCTCTGTCTCTTCGATATCGTGAATTAAAATTGACAAAATGATAATCAAAAATGTTTGACCCAGTGGGGTAGGGCCTCAACCCCACACACCGTATGTGGAGAAACTGTTTGGTTGGTTTAATACATTTTTATAGATGTTTTCTAATCTCCGCTACCCTGGAAAGCCATTATTACGTCTGTTAATCCAAGCTGACGATTTATATTTTTAGTGGATTATTCGATAAAGCAGCAATAGCTCATTTTTTTGATTTTACGACTCAAAATGTAACTGTTTTAGCTGAGTCCTCCAGCTCTCATCAGCTGCACCAAGCAACAGAGCTGCATTTGGCAGCGTCAATAGCCAGATACGTCCTTCCGGAAACAGGAGAGTGAATTTTCCTCTGTCGGAAACAAGCAAGACCTCCAAATGAATACTGATGTTGCTCTTTGTCTAGCACGTGTCTATACGCCAGCCCCCAACATCTTTACTTTATATGGTAATAACATGTCAGTGTTGTAGTTACAGATATTTGTGTTGTTCCAAAGTGGCAAAAAAAGTAAGCTTTATAAAAATGTGTTTTCCCTCATTATAATGATGTGCTAAATACCCTGAAGAGACGCAAACAACAGTTCTGCTGTCAGAGCTGTAAACTGAACCAGGAGTATGATAGAGAACAGAGGTGCCTTTTCACAAGAAGCCAGATGCTGTTCAAAACTTAAAGGAGGTTAAAAAAAAGATCAGTTGCTATGCCTACCTGTGTGCATAACTCTCTCTTCTGAAGCCAGAGAACATTTAGTCTACAGAAGGTAGTTCTCACACAAAGAAGGCGGCAGCAATTACAGTCAATTGTGAAATCATTCTGCCATGTTGAAAAGGGGCTTTTTGATACTTACAGAACAGAGAGTGAACAGGAACAAAATGATGGTGTCCATCGCAGATGAGATGCCTCATTCTCTCAAACTCCTCAAGCAAAAGTAGATTGTTTCATATGAACAGATCAAAACAATCTTGCCAAAATTATACCAAGGCCTCCAAGCATAACATATCTGCTCTCAGACGAACTCAGTTAAGACTGCATGTGCATCGTCTGGACTCGAAACTCTGCTCAAAACGCTTCAAGGCCCCGCTCATCACATTTCGCCACAAGAAGGCCTGCAATTTATCATGTGACCCAGTGTGTCCGTCCAGCTGATGAACTCATCCTCTCATGGTTTCTGTCAGTTTCCTCAGCTTATTAGCTTGGCTACGTTTTCTGCCTCATACAGCGTGATGGGTGGTGAGGGCAGCGGTAAGGCCGGGGACCACAAGCTGAGCTTTGGCCATGAACCATTTAGAGAGAGAAAGAAAGACAGAGGGGGAAAGAAAAGACGTCTAGAAAAGGATAGATTGAAATATCTGTGCTTTTGTTTGAAGAAGAATAGAAACACAGAGTGATGAGGACAGAGAGCAGAAAATAAATGGACCGTGTGGCTGCAGGAGAGAAACCAAGTGACCGAAATAGAGAAGGATGAGAAGTGTGCACCTTTTCTTCTCTTCTTTTTGACCTGGCAGTCAGCCTTTTGGCAGAGCTTGTGGTGTCCATTGCACATGGGTAACCCTGCAGAGAGAGCAACACACGCACACAAACAAAGAGAGCCAAGATAAAGCAATGCCGCAAACCTTGAGGGGATTTTCGAGGCAGGGTGGTTTTCTTCAGGCAAAAACAAACAAACTCTGAGGCATCACACTGTAGCTTACCAAGAAGCCAAGATAGGATCTTATTAGACAAAATAATTTTCACAGCTGTTTCTGATCTGTTTGTGTCTCACGTGGACGGAGGAGGAGAGAGGAGAGGAGGGAATGGAAAAGTGAGGAAATATAAAGAATGATAGGAAGGATAGAAGCACCAAGAAAAAGATCGGAGAGGGAAAAGAGTTGCTGACTGACACTTTCACAATACACACACACACACACTCACTCACGAAAGTCCTCCAGGAGTAAACGTTGTCCTTGGAGAGCTCTTGAGGGCAAATCCCTCTACTTAGAGGAAGGCTTAGATTTCACAGTAGCCACCTGTTTCACTTGCACATGTAAAGCCCATGAAAATTCCTGCTAACTGTTAAAAGGCATTGCTATGGACAAGCGTACCCCCCCCCCCCTCCCCCACACACACAGGGGAATGAGCAAGGCAGAGGAAGTTCAAGCAAGTTAGTTCAGGAGTCTTCCATCCTGTGCATCTTTTAATCCCTTCTTTTCGCCTCTTGTCTCATCTTTCAATCTGTTCTCCTTCCACTCCCTAAGAGGGTCTTAAATGTCTGGGGAATATTGGACACACACACACACACACACACACACACACACACACACACACACACACACACACACACACACACACACACACACACACACACACACACACACACACACACACACACACACACACACACACACACACACACACACACACACACACACACACACACACACATTTTTGCAGTCTACACAGTTAGTCTCTGTATCATTATTAACTGTCCAGTCCACCTCCAGCAGAGTGGACACAAGCTAATAACCTGAGCTGTGAGTCAAACCCATCAGGAAGACACCCCCTTAGAATAAAACAAACACTAGCTGTCTACTTGATGATTCGGACTTGCGGTGATAAGTTCAGTACAATTACTCATTTGATTCAGGGGATACAACATGAAAGAGACTCTTATATGATATAAGGGGAAAAGAAGAAAGAGAATGTGGAGAAAATAGAAGAAAAAAACATTTAAACAAATTATCATTGGTATATGAATAAGTCAATTGAGCTTCTTTATTCATCTGCTTTTCTGGGACATTTCTACTACTGGGCTCATTTTGTAGTCCGTCCGTCTGTCCAACCAATCTATCAGCTATACTTGACTCACCCAACGCCACAGAAATTATCACCAAAGATAATTGGGGTCGAGCTGATTTTCACCTCTCAAACCAAATGTTATGTGTCTGACAAAGGATCAATTGGTGGGAAATGATTCTTTCCTTCTTCCATCTCTACTGAGCCCTTTCCTCATCTCCCCATTGAAAACTCAAATGCAAGTGAGAATTGATCTGGCCACCTTGTCACTTTTTCAAAGTGGTGCGCTAAATAGATCCATCCCTGGGCCTATATAGTTCCTTATTTATAGAAATGACTCATAGATAGGAGCAAGTTTCTCCCCATATTTGCACATACAACACTTAAAATAGTTAGGAGATTTAATTACCTGGAGAAACATTGTGTTCTCGCTTAATTATTCTTCTCTATTCAACCTGCATGCAAGTAAGGTGCTTTTTCCATGATCCTTCATTACATTTTCCGTCTCTATAAACGTATTAAAATATAACCCATTGACATCTTTAATCTCCATTCGATCCTTTATTTCAGGAAGTTGACATCTTACAATTTATGATAAATATATCAATATTTTGAAATATTTACTTTAAGATACAAGGTCAACTCAAAGAAGATCAACTCATGGATGAACAAACAGCCAAGTATGTTCTGTTAAACCTTCTTAACTCCAAAAGCAGACTTTTTTTGTTTTTCAGCAAACTGTCTTGTAAGTGTCTAAAACAATTCCCTGGTGAATCAGATATTAGTCACAATCATCACATCAACAACATCATCAACCATGTTCAAGTACTCCGCAGCAGGAGTCCTGAAGTCACACATACGGACTCCCACACACATACAAACACACACACTGAAATACGTGCACACACTTAACTGAGTAATCAGCCACTGGCTGTGAATCCAGACAGTCCATCTGCAGTAGGTTTTCCTGTTAAGCATTCATGGGTAACATGAAATCACACCGACACACTAATCGAGCCAAGTCTGATTAGGCCTTGACCTGGGTGAACCCTGACCTTTGTTTGAGGTCATATTTGTGTGTGTGTCATGTTGATGCAAACACACAATCATGCAACGTTTAAATAATACCTCAGTGACATGGGCATCTATCTTATGCTCCAGCTGTAATCCATGATCTAACCACAAATTTCAAATGTCTCCATAAAAAGGCTTGTGTCATCTGTGTACAGTCTGTTCATGTGCGTCAGCTTTGTGTGTTTCTGTACAGCTGGGTTTGCATGGGTGAACCGTTGCCTTTGTTTATCACTGTAGCCACATTGATGAGCTGTGGCTGAAAGCCTCATCCTAACAACGCGTCTTTTCCCTCTTTAGACCTCAGAGGGGGGAAAGAGGTGGAAATCACTCTCAGTAACTGGTTCCAAGTGTAACACTCCAAAGCTAAACCTCTCACCATACACACACAACACATGCTTTGCCATTCAGTGTCATTAAAAAGCCATCGCCTCCCTCTCTCATGTGCCCAAATAAATACAATCATGAACTGAGAACTGGGTGGAGGAGCAAAAAAAATAACAAAAATCCCACAAACTGGAGGAGCTCCATTAGTGGTGACTGTGGCTTCACAATATGGGACTGCTGGAGTGTTTCCAAAACTGGCACGTGGCCCCCTGTTCTGACAACAGCTGAGGCCACCACCCCACCCCAACACACTCACACACACAAGGTCTCCAGGGATCAGCTCTGTGTGACATAATCAATCAGTAGGATATTGCTTCTATTGACAGTCCCCAGAAGAGTCTCCTTCTGTTTGATGATCTGTCACCCATGTTTTTGTCCCCCTCTCATTCTTCTTACTTCACTCTTTGCTCTTTCGTTTATTCGTCCTTCTTTCAGTCTTACACCGACCTTTGAGTCCATAGCAATTTTCTATTCTCTCTTTCAAACTGTACATCTCCCTGTCACCACCATCCACTCGGCAAACCTATCTTTCTTCTTTCATTTCCGCTGCCATTTGAAGAAAGTTCCACACAACCGCAGGCAAGAGGGTATGCACGCGCGCGCACACACTCACACTCACACTCTCTCATACACACACATACACACACACACACACACTAATTCATTGATCCTCGTCCTTAACCCAATCAGACAACTTACAATGATTCCTTCCTTTGGGGGGAAGGAAATAGGGAATGGGGAGGGGAGTCATAACACAAGGGCTCATGCATATTTCATATCCACTATGATACACTTTCTGGCCCATGCATTATGCAGACACTGTTTAAGGATGAGCGTTGGGGGGTGGGAGGGAAGTTAAGTTGGTGAAATGAAATGGAAAATGAGATAGCACCAGCTAACAGCCCATCACTCCATAATTTGAACACAGTGTGTCTGCAGACAACACCAAACATCCTGACCCAAAGTCGGCCTCCAAGCCATTCATCAGGACGAAGGGTAGACGTTGTCTTTGAACTGATCAGAGTGTTCTTCATCCAGCTGAGACTTCACATGTGGTGAAAAACATGTTAACTGGACCATCATGTGCTTCTCTATTCAGTGGGAAATGGGCAAAGGTCAATTGGAAAATGTATGTTGTGGAACAATGATTCCTTCTTCACAACAACATTTCCCACTTCTATTTAGATGTTTGGTAGATACGCAAATCCATTAAAGTGTGTTTCGCCATTGTAGATGGAATATCATCAACTGTTTTAACACCCGTCTCATCTATATTTTATGCTCAATATTAATTAGCACATATCAGCATGCAAACATTATTAAAAAAATGATCATGGTGATGTTAGGGTTTAGCAATGAAGAACATTAATATAGCTTCGAAGTGGCTGCAGCCTCAAACATCAAGGCTAAACAACCATATGCTCTACGTTGCAAGGAGATAATATAGAATATGTGAAGAAAATTGTGGAAGGTAACTAAGATAAAATGTCACTTACTGATGCTTACAATTAGCTTAACATACTGCTATGCCTGAGTACAGCGTCAAAAAGCAGCTTGTTAATTCCTATTGTCATGAAGAAGGCTACTAACAGAAGTAATTGTTGAAATATGAAATTTGTTACGCCACCGCGCAGGCTAACACGGGCTAGGCTATCACCGGTCTTAGCTAATAATGTGGATGCTAAGAACAAACAGTCAAATAATTATCCAAGCATTAAGTTACATCTTCACTGGGAGCATGCCCACAATTACCCATACTGTGGGTAATTACCCATACTGTGGGTAATTGTGGGTTTATCGTGGGGCGGTGAAGGCAGGGCAAACCCACAATAATCCCATATGGGCCAACAGAAGTCTTGCCCTTTGGGGCTGCATTTGGGGCTTTTTGAAAACCCACATGTGGGATAACCCGCAGGAGGCTCAAAGTAGTTTTGACCAGGTGGGGGCCCAGCGGGACAGCCCACACTCAGCCCATGTATGGGCATACTATGGGCAAGTTGCAGGCCCACTCTGGACCCGCTTAGTATGGGTAACCCGTACTCATCCCACACTTTGCTGTCTCCCACTTTGGCCACATAGTATGGAGCTCACAAGTTTCTTGCATTTCTTACTGGTAGCATGGTCCACAGTGGGTATGCTGTGGGATTGCCACAAGAAAGCATGCATAGGGGCCCCAAAGCAGCTCCCAGCAGGGTCCCAGTAGGCAGAAAATTTAGTGTGGCGGCCCCATTTTTTTTTTACAGGGTTTGATTAACATACTGATAAAGATAATCTAGCTAAACCATTTATAAAAAAATAGTAGCAACATCCCTGTACTCCCATAAGTCGGCAATTACTTTAGTAAGTCTACATCATAACCAATAGAAATGTTGACCAAACTATAAAAATAAGTCCTAGTTGTTATAAAATGAAATTACCCTTTAGCAGAGGGAGGTGAAGCCCAAATTGTAAAATTCCCCCAGCAGAAGCTAATACTTGTCTTCCTTGAATTCTCTTTATGAACGTTCCAGTTCACCAGATGTCATATCAGCCACGCTGTGATGAAGCCAAGCCACTTGTCCCATAAGTGAGGCTTTCAAGGCACATGATATGAACATCCTCTGTGTTAAAAGTGTGAGTAAAAAGGGTCAATAACACGGCTGTGACAAAGGAAATCCCTTCTGTTTAGTGGCTTTAACAGAAGACTGTGAAAGGGTCCATCTACTTCATCAGGGGAGAACATTTAGACAGGAAACAGAGTCAAAGTGGAAGAAGAAACGAATTTAAGATGGTCTATCACTCAGATGGAAACAAGGCAATAAGACTTCTGGCAGCAGCTTGTCAGTTTAATGAGGCTCGATGTTGGCCTTCCTCTTTCTTTACAGCCGCACTTTCCCTACTTTTCTCAATGACTAATTCTCCCACACTCACATTTCTTATCCTTTCCTGGCTTCCTCCTTCCCTCTGTTCCCTCTCCTCTCTCGCTCCCAGTTCTGGGATTTGCTGATGTTTTGTGAGATGCTTCAGAGGTGAATGAGCTAAGTGATTTTAAGTTATTTTATTTCAATCCAAACCTCCTTCCTCCGACCAGATGCACAATGCATGAAGGAGATACCAGAGATGCGTCTCCATGTGCCACTAGGGATGTCCACAATCCAATTCCAGTCAAACAGATGTCATACATCAACCTCTTTCTGAGGAAGCCACGCTAGGAGACAGAAAGGAATGAGTGAGGGAGGGAGGGAGGGAGCGGGCGGTGGGAGAAAAATAAGAAGGAACAAAAGAATGATCAGGGTAGCATTTGAAAGGAAGCAAGCTGCTCAAAGTCAGACCCCACATGCTACAATTCAAGCACACACACATGAACACACTAGGATGGAAACAACAGAGAGAGTCTTCTTACCGTCCCATTATATAAAATCTCTACAACACTATCTTCTCCCCATTGTTTATTCTTTTCCTTGTAATTTGTGTTAATTTCACTCTCACCCAATCCACACCTCTACCTCTCATCTTCTTCAAACCTCCCACTGTCTCTGCTAAACAGTGAAGAAAGTGATCTGAGGGGAATTTACTCCATTTCATTGAGGGACTACCCATTGTGCTTTTGCTTTCGGCCTAAAAGGCACCATAAAGGTTGTCAGATGGGCTCATTATGATTTGTTGGTGCTGAGCAGAAGTCATTAGTCACAATGGGGGAAGGGGGGAGGCGGGTTGGCTGACTGTACAGCTAGACAGTGGTTAGAAACCTGTGGATGATTAGCTCCATGGACAGACAAATGATCCCGATACATCTGGTGTTAACATGCACACTGGGTTATTAGATTCTAATTAGACTGAAAAAATGCATTCATTCCAGTAACTGCACCCTGAAGATCAGATTATGTGAGCATGTTGGAGAGGTAGTTTGAGATACGCTGAACAATAACAGGAAGTGCTTATTTTATTTGCATATTTGAAATGTATGACAAATGTACAAAATGTATATGTAGGAGCTAAACAGATGCAGAATGTATAGATACAAAATAATGTAGCATTTTTTGTAAGACATAGCAATTATCTGAGCTAAATGCTAATGTCAGCATGATAAAATGTTAATTATGTAGGATTAACCATGTTTAGTGTGTTAGCATGCTAGCATTCACTAATTAGCAGTAAACAAAGCACAGCTTAGACTAATGGGGATAGCATTGAGGGTATTGGTCCTGAACCAAAGCATCGGACATGTTCATGGTAATACATCCAACTAGGATAATTAATAAATGTCAATCGTAAACTCAAAAGTCTCTAAAAAATTGCTAAACTATATTTGGATATTTCACAGGAAAAGTGATAGGAAGAAAAAATCTGGGAATCTCCATAATAAGACATTTGGATTTATTGGATAACTGTACTATATTTCATGTCAATCCATACCAAAGTTATCAAGAAACTTCACTAAACACCCGAAAGGTGAGCGTCATGTGGCAAAGTGTCTGGGGATCACCAACATATTTGATGTCTCACCAACGCAAATAACAGTAAATAATATAGAAAACTGAAAGAATAACAAGTAAGACAACCAATTGTCCCATTTCGGCAATATAAGCATAGTAAAATGTAATTGTGCACACTTGATGTTTTTGGGTGGCCCACTACTCAAGAGAACAGGCAGGTTCAATGAAGAGGAAATATAAATTTCCCTGAATATATTGTCTGTTATTGTCTTCGCCTGATGTATTCCGGTTTAGGGTCTTGTCTTCCATGAACTTGAACAGACACAAAGGGTGGTTGAATGGAAATAAATATGATCCATGTATCAGCTCTGGAACCTAAATAGGATGAATAATGGATGTTGGATAGATGGATCTGTGTGACATGTGTTATTAATCTAAGATCTTGCTGCACATTAATTCTGAACATCACCTTGACATCCCACAGGGGTGAGATACACTGTACATGACGTACAAAGATAATTACAAAGTGCTGAAACAAAATGCATCAATTATGTATAGTCATGAGCAGTTACTGGGCGCTCAGTCACAAACATCTCTATATTGGAAAATCTGGAAAAATAGATTAGTAACAAATAATCAACTGTTAATATGGCAAAATGTAGCTGTTCATTCATGTCTGAAATTATTGTCAGGACGTAGACTGGCAGCTAGTTAGGCTGAGAGGAGTCGAGTTAGGCATCTGTCAGTGTATGACAATTACTATAATTTCTGGCTTCCCCTGTCCCCTTCATCCATGGTGCTGTCCTGTGTGTGTCCAGGCTTTGGTGTTCATGGTTCAGGGCTTCTATAGGTTTACCACAATTCCCTTGAGACACCATGAGACAGAGTGGGGAGAAAAAAAATCTCATTAAAAACAGGGATCATCTGCTGTCGCCTACCGTCCCGGCCCCTACCGAGCTTGGATCCAGAGAAAATACAAATGGCCAGAAAGACGCCCCAGTGCATTGGAGCGCTGCCATACTTCACATTGCTGTCATCTGCTCATTGGACAGGACGGTTTAATAAAAGTCAAAAGACTGGGAGACCGGAAAACAAGCGAACACACACTATGAAAATCTGCTGATGGAAATATCTAACTTTAATGCTTTTTTGGTTCTGGTGCTTTATGAAATAATGATGAATAATGAAATGAAAACTGCATCCGACCACAGAACGTCTGCATGACCATTGGTATTCCATCTGAAATAGCTATTAAAGGAAGAAAAAAAAAATTACTTTGCTGAAGTGAGGAATAAAGTTTCGAAATGAGGAGAATTGTTTCTTTTCAGTCTGTGGAAAGCAGTGAAGCTGAAATGAACTGCTTGATTTGAGGCACAGGCTGAAATTGGATACTTGATTAGATCTCATGAGGAGCTGCTTATTAGCACGAGAGAGGAGATGAGAAGCGGGCAGGGAATTAATTGTTTTTAGGCATGAAAATGATCTAATTTGCAGTCAGTAAATCCGCTAATTGTGTTTCCTATTTATTGATCTGTTTGAAAAACAAAGCTATTAAATTTGCAGTGGCATATAATTAAAGAGGATAGGCAAATGTTCCTCTATGAAAAGTTGTTTTTAAGCTTTGTCATAATACAACAATGGCTCCTTTGAACTCAAGCATCCCAGTGATACACGGCCATGAACCAAAACATTTCTACCAGGAAAAGTAAAAGTGTAATTAACACTTACAAGGGCACAATCTTCTTTATGAAAAGGCTACCTCACTGAGCAGTACAACTCAATGCACGTCTGTATTTGTGACATTTATATATGTGGAAAATAACCATGGAATAACCCTTTAGATGTCAGGATAGAAGCCAAAAATTATATAACTAAAAACAGAAAAAAAACTTTAATGATTAATTTAAATACAATTTTATATAACGTTATATAATTCTAATTTTACTTATTTTTATTTCATTCAATGCGTTTTGCATGAAAATAAACCCTGTTACTTAAACAGCTTTAAATAAAAAAATCAATACATTTTATTTGAATTAAATAAAATTCAGATTCCTTCATCAACTTGAAGAATGGACACAGTCTGTACATTAATTCATAAATAGGATATCAGTCAGAGTGATGGGTCACCTCTAAATCACTAATCGTAAAGTCTCAGCAGTCATGATTCCTGCTCTGCATTTTCCTCCCATGAAAATAAAAAAGTGAGACGCTCATATGAAAACACTTTGATCATTACCTCACTGTAAAGTCAAACTGCATAACTTTCTAATTGGCATATTTTTTTGTCGAGTTTTAATTTCCCCCTCTTTGTGTGTGCTGTTATTGGAGAGAGAAAAAGCTCCTTCACACCAAAAATAATCGTATAAATGTGCTTTGCTGCCCTATTTTTTTTAAACGATACCATCCACATTACTTGCATTGCAAATTTTCACCTGAAAAAGTCGCCTCATCCCAAAAAATACCCCTCTCTCAAATTCCGCACTCATTAGCTGAAATTAGAGAGGTTTCCTTTTGCACTACAAAGGTTGGGACCATGAAGATGTAAATCAATGCAAAAGTAAAAATGGGAGATCAAGAGAAAAAGGGAATGGGACACAGCGAAAGACTTCAAAGTGTGTGGAAAAATAATTATATCTTTTGGTGGTAATGCAACAGGTCACCATCTCAGCGTATAAGGAGGATGTCAGCAGCCAAATTACAGCACCCGAGGCCCTCAGCGTATACCCTCGCATCATCCAATCCCCCCCCCATCCCTCCCTCCCTCCCTCTTGAGGAAAGTAATTCGCAAAAGTTTAGCACGGTGCAACGCCCTGCCTCTGCATCTTCTCAAACGTGTCCAGCGGTTGATGTGACCTCTGCTCCCTGGTGTCTCCCAGTCAAACCTTATTTCCTGTACATCAAAGCCCCACCCCTGTGAGGAGCTCTACTTGGAAAAAAGCAGCGCTCCTCTGAGGTGGCTTAATCTGAGGTGACGCTCTATAACAAAAGCCAACACACTGTATGGCTTTGTCAGAGAGTGGGTGTCCCCCTGTCTGGTTTCCCAACCTACGTACATCTCCATCCCGTTTCCTACTTCAACCAGGGGACTGTTCAGTGTCCAGAGCTCAGGCCTTAATGGCAGATGAATCCTACACGCCTCATTAAATCCACTCTAGCAGAGGATTAATGCTAGTTGATCAGGACAGCCACCTATATTTAAAAACTCTAACAAGCAGCTGTAAAGCACATGTGGACCCAGTTTACATTAGCAGCCTCGAAGACGAGAGACGGCATAAAGGTCGAGAGGGTTTTTCTGTGTGTATATATGCGTGTTAGAGTCGGTGTGTAGAGAGAATTAGCCAATATATACTAAGTGCCTGTGCCTGTGTGTGTGTGCATGGACCATATGGAGAACAAATTAGACACCGCACAAATCACAGGGAAGTCTGGCGTGTTGACCAGGAGTGGCCTTGGATGCTGCTCCAGCCATGGGATTTGAGGAACGCTGAGAGGAACTGTCCATACCTGCCAGCACTGTGGGGTTATTGTGTCAAGGCAGGATGTTCTGTATAATGTTTCAAAAGTGGAAAGGAATATGTTGTTACTTTAACCCCTAACTTTAAAATGTATTAAGCCGTCATCTTCTACATATATATATCATGACAAGGTATAATAATTAGTAAAAGTTCTTAGGAGGACATAGAGACGAGAGCTAGTGAAAGAGGAGCCGTCAACTGCTAACAGTACGCATCCCACACAGCGGCTCAGGAAGTACACCTCCTATTATACCCGCCTCCGCACCACCACAACTCCGCTTCAACGTTTTTCCATTAAGGAGCTGAAAGCACTGTCTCCAAAGAGGAATAATTTGATGCTGTCGCAATTCAAGCCTATTTCCAGGACAAAATAACAGCGAAACGGGATGACTCACGCCACAAAGGCCGTCAGAAATATCGCTCAGAATAGTTGAAGAACAAGCAGCACTGACGCAAGAGTGTAAAGAAAGACAGCGGCGGAGTGGGTGTAAAAAAACTAAACAGATACAGCGGCTTGAAATGAAAACGAAATCATCGGTATCATGAAGGAGATAGAACAAACATATCTCATGAAGATTATTGACCTCAATTTTTACAAAAACGTTCAGGCCCCCGAGGAGTCAGATCGAACTTGGTAAAGTATTTTCTATATACTGCAATGAGTGGCTGATTGCTCTTAATAAGCAGACTGATCATGAGACAATATATACATGTATCCAGCTCTGGCCACTAATAATCAGGTAAGCTTGCCCACTCACAGAGCGCTGACTGCTCCATACAGGATCTGGGCAAAGAGAAACAGAGAAAAAAGATGTTCCAATGGTTTTAAGTTGTGGAGTCACTGGCCAGATGTGTTTGAGTGATTTAAGGCCTGTTAGTGGCCGAAGCCCACACCCCAACAGATCCGTCTATCCAGTGTATAAACTCTTATATATTTCTATACCTCTGTGGATTTATGTTGTCCTCTGACTCCGTTGTTGATATCCGTGCCTTGCAAGAGTCATACCATCTGTTGCAGGACTCCTCGCTCTGCTTGTCTGTGAAGAAAGTTCTTTGCCTCTGGAGTTTTTGTGGTGTCAATTTCAGGCAGATTTTCCAGCACCTCTCTGATTGTCCTGCATGATGGATAAGAATCTAAACATCTAAAGTGCCCTGGCACATTACTGAATGTATATAAGATGACTAATTTAGGGAAAAGATTTGTGGCCACTGCAAGTCAAAACAGCTTTAATGCCACTTACTCTTTTCTTGCATTCAGAG
This sequence comes from Pleuronectes platessa, assembly GCF_947347685.1. Taxonomy (NCBI): domain Eukaryota; kingdom Metazoa; phylum Chordata; class Actinopteri; order Pleuronectiformes; family Pleuronectidae; genus Pleuronectes; species Pleuronectes platessa. Next base: position 21,023,977 of record NC_070627.1, read on the forward strand.
TTGAAATGATGACACTAAAGAGCTCTGTCCAATGTGTAGCTCCACATGAGGTCCACTGAAAGTCATGGATGAAGCATTTGACAGACAACACTATCACATTACAAACATTTCCTGACCACTTCCGAGCCATGACAATGAGTCCACAAAACACTTTTGGAGTTTCAGAGGTAAACAGCATTGCAGCCATATCTAATACAATTGAAGCGGTATTTTTTATGTGGTTTCAAAAACTTCACCCACAGCTCCATCGGCATAGTGGTGAGTTGATAAAGAGTGATTTTCATTGTTGGGTGATCAATCCCTTTAGCACCTAAAACTCCATTCAGACATTAAATTAAAAAAATTAGAAACTGCAGAAAGTCCGGGGGGTCTCGCTGGGAAATTAGCTTTCTCACAAACCGGCCCTCCGGAGAATCACAGGTGGTTTTCCTGGATTACAGTGCATGTCTGAAAGCAGCTTATGTTTCTTCACTCTTCCAATCAATTCATCCCTGTAAAGGTGTCACTTGAGAAGTTTATAGATGTACAGACAACTATACATATGATAAACATACAATAATTCTCAGTCAATTTAGCTGTGCTGGGATATCTAGGCAGATTTAAGGGTTTTTTTTATATATGTGAGGTTATTGCATCATAGAGAGCCTGAATTAATAAGAAAAACATTGAGTCACGTCTGTCTAGATATGACTGCGTAATCACTACAAGAGGGAAAGTGTATTTTGGCTGAAACCAATGCATTTAGACTTTTAAAGTAATGCTTCTCACCTCTTTTCCTCATGTGACACCTCTTCCTTTAAACGCCCCACTTTGTGCTTTCCTGGGCAGCACCTCATAGTTTGAAAACTTCTGGCTCTAGGTACAAAGACTGGAAACAGGAGGAAATAGTTCCCCTGGCTTTCTCCAAATGTAACAACTTCCACCTGAGCTTTGATTTCCTGGAGTCTCCGCTAGATGCCTGACAACCTCATGCTGACGACAAGACTCCAGAAGTAACCGCGCCCGGCCATTAAATAGTCACATATCCCACATAAAATCACAATCATTTTTACACTCTTTAGTGCAGAATTAACAGAGTCTAATGTGTTAATTTGTGAGTTTTAGAGCCTGCCCACTTAGCCATTTTCCAGTTTGACTCTTTATGTCAAACTGACTGGCTGTTTGTTGGTGGTATAGCTTTATATTCACTGTAAAGACGTGGACTCAATCTTCTCATCAAACTCTGAGAAAGCCAAAAAGGTTATTTCTTATGTCCAAACCATATCGTCTTTACTGTGGCTAGTGCGTTATTAAAAGACATCCAGTACAATTACAGAGAGGCCAATGATGTGAGACTGCCAGAATTATAGACTCCTTTTGTTGGTCAAGATTGTTTATATTACACAAATGCACGTTCAAACGTTCGGTTCAGTTTTGACTCCAGTGAAGAGCAAAGAGACTTCGCTCGAGGTTTCCTCCTGAAAAAAAGGGAGTTGTTTTCCTCTCCACTGTCGCCAAGGGCCGGCTCACTGTGGGATCTGTTGGGTTTCACTCTATAATATTGCAAGGCCCTGACCTTAAATGCCTCGAAATAATGCATGTTGTGATTTGGTGCTATAAATATAAAACTGTATCAAATCATTTGAGAGGAAAAAAATTACAGAGACAGATGTGGATTTTCTCCCACATTCCTCTTGTTCTCTAAAAATGGAGTCCGCATGTGAATATGCAGAGTCTGTAAGGGAGAGACACATTTTGATTTCTGTTTTTAGTTTGACCAATCACATTTGAGCAGGCTTTGGTCGGCAGCAGCTTAATAAGTCGTTTCGACCTAAACAAAAAGCATCACCGTTTGTGATTTGTGTGGCGAAATGTTCTACTCGTGTGATTAAAGAAACTGGTCAGACTGTAAACACTGTGTAGTGGGAAGTCTTGGCCTGGATATCTGCTGTCTGCACACGGTGCCCCAAAATATTCGCTCTTGCACCAAGTATCTAATTCTTTGACGTTCACCGATGGACTTCAACATTGGAATGGAGATAAATGCATCACAAAAGTGTGACAAGTCTCAGTCGACATATGGCCAGACAGAAAAAAAAAGCTAGGAATGACTTATTTTGCATTGCTCCAAATAGGTACAACTTCCAAACCATTTCATTTCCAATTGTTCATCATTTAATCCATTCTGGGTTTGAATTTAAATCAGCTTCCTGAATCGTAATGGCTTAGACATTGGTTCTGACTATGTGAATGAAATCATTCTGAAATATGATCTTGACGGATGCCCACTTAGCAAGTGAACCCCAAGACTACCAGCCCCCATCCACCATGCTAGCCTCTGGACGCAAATAAGTGCCACATGTGCACCTTTGGCAGGAGCACGACCCTGTTAACCCTGAACAAGGCCTATGCTGGGCCTTGCTAATGACGACCCGCTACCACCCTCCCTCGTCTGGTCTGACTGACAGTCATGGTCTGCCCACACAAACAAACACACCACATTGTCGAGCATGGAAACACACACACACACACACACACAAACACACAGACACACACACACACACACACAAACACACACACACATATTCTGCACGCACAAACACACATACCCACAGAAACAGTTGCATTTGGTTATGTCTATAAGAAGGGGGTCAAACAACGTATGCCAGCCAGAGGATCGTCAAAGGTCAACTTCTAGTTAAAAAGCAGAGAAACGCACATAAGGTTGTACATTGAGTTATTTAAACTGTGATATAAAAGTTGCTTTTATTGCACTTTCTCAGAGGGTTGGACTTCTTAAGGGTCAAAATATATATATGAGGGATCACAAGATGAAAAATTAGATAATGACAAATATTCTCTCTTTGCTTTGTTTTGCAAATTTTAAACTGTGAAATACTATACTATAATATAATATAAATCAATATATACTGTTTTGTTTAACTGTCCAAATGCAATAATCTAAGAACAGATCCCTCCTCTTTGGTTAAAGCATAAACTTTTAGAATTTAACTTGTAGATCAGGTTGTCACATACCCATGGTTCGCTCCTGAATGCTGGCATATAGAAACGTTTTGTGACTGGCTGTACTTGACTTGTTATCTAAAATGCCTCGAGTGGTCGCTGAAACTAGAAAAGCACCATATGGTCCAATTAAAATGTCCAAGAACACTTTCACAATCAAGTGAATGGGAAATTCCAAGTGATTGAGAAAGTGCAACAATGGGCTTTGGTTGCTTTGATTGAAGGGGTCACACTGTAGGAGAAACTCACCAGCACCCTACATGATTGCTGGACATTAAACCATTTGATAGACCCTATGCAAACAGGTGATTGGGAATCAGCCACAATCAGCTTTTGCTAAACATTATCAAAAAATAAAGAAATTTGGATACACAAGACACCCAATGGAAAAGGAAATTGATAGTTGATTAAGACATCAGAAAACATTTGTGATTATAAATTCCTTTTGAGAAAAAAAATCCCAATTATTGTGGTTAATTCCTTAAGTGAGTTTAATTGGATGAAAGATAATACAAAATAAAATTGTATGATACTAGGCAGAAATGAAATACCATGATGTATTCAAAGTTACAACAGGAGGCTAAGTAATGGTCATGGGCTGCGTGCCTGACTGTGTTTACAATGGTTATTGTCAGCCCACACACAGATAAACTCAATGAAGAAGGACAATCAGATTTATCTGAGCCGCAAAGTCTTCTGTGAAATGAATCGGATAGCACAGATGTCCTAATAAACCATCCATCTCAGGTATTGTGCAACTATAAAGTGTTTTGATGCGCCATGTGTTGGAATACCATGCCATAAACAATAAAATCACCAGGTTATGAAACTGACTCTTCCGAGCAACAGCAGGGTCTGGACCTCCTTACAACACAAGTGGTGCGTGACACCAGCGTGTGTAGGCATAGACAATTCTTCTTTGTTGTGCAACACTGACTATAAACTTTTTAGGCCAAGCTCGCTCACGCTCCGGCCGGCCTGGCAGATCCTTCCAAGAAGCACTCCGGTGATGCTTCGCAGCTGTCAGGCTGTTATCATCTACATCGCTTCCACAGAGACTCGCTAAGCTCAATGTCCACCAACATTATGATCCTGTCCTCTGCAGACACTTTCCACTTCGGTGTAGACACATCTCAGCATTATATGTCTACATGTGCAGCCATATGTATGAGTAAGGTTCTCTCCTGTTCTCTAGGTCTCTGTCTTTTTCACACACAATCGCTTGCACAGGCAAACACATACACACACACACTTTTATCATTTTCTCCCCATTATAACCTGCTGGAGCCCACAGGTGTTGACAAACCAAATCGGATTGCATGAAACAGGCACTGGGGCAGGGGCAAATGACTTGAACGTGTGTGTGAGCGTGTGTGTGTGTGTGTGTGTGTGTGTGTGTGTGTGTCACAGCAACAGTCCAGTGTCGGCCCATTGTGTTTGGGAAGCCGACCCATTCACACTCCCTTCTGTTGTGTCACATAATGAATCAGACCAGACAGCTAATAATATGCACCACTAGCTCTGGAGTTAACCCAATGAGGACAATGACTTTCCCCTTTTCGGTGAAAAGATTTAGAATAAAATTATATTTGCTAAGACAAACACACAATTACCAAACATGTAGACACACAACTGCAGATTTAGTACTGCATATGCATTTTAGTGTGCTGTTTCGTCTTGATTTACCGTAATACTGATACATTTTTTGTAAAAGCAAATCAATGAAAGGAATTTTAATGATAAGTGGTTGTTTTGGTAGTAGTTTCATTATAAACAATTATTATAAAAAATAGACATATAAGATTGTGGCTGAATTTTTGTTCATATCGTAATTTTAAAAAGTAATTTCTGAAAAATACTATACGGACTATACTTCATGACGATTTACAGAAGTGAGACATTGTTTTTAGAAGAACCAGAATTTTTTTTAATGTGCATTTCAGTTTTACTGTTAAGATTTAGGTGAGAAAATCAATAGCCCACCACTTGGTGAATGTAAATACGAGAAATACCATATTAAACAGCAGCCCCTTAACTTTAAATAAGAAAAGAGAGAAGAACAGCGAACCTGGTCACTCTGTGAGCCAGGGCCGGGTCTAGACAGGCATGTATGAGGGGGCAGCCACAAATCTTGAGGGGGCATTGTGCCTAACCCTAACCCTAACCCTATTTAGTTTGAGGGGGCACAACATTTATTTGAGGGGGCCAGGCCCCCTCTTGCCCCTGCCTAGACCCGGCCCTGTTGTGAGCTGGGGGCCTGACTTTTTTCTCTCTCGGGAGGAATAACATGGAATAGCAATTAGCAACCTTTGACAGATCTAGGCTAGCTGTTTCCACTTTCAGTCCTTATGCTCGGCTAAAATAAGCGGCTGCTTATTGATATCAGTTTTCCCATCAACCATTCAGGGTGAAAGATTTTTTACCCAAAACATATCAGTTTGACAAAAATACTTCGGTAGAGTCTTTTTATGTGCTTTATTAACAGTACAGAAAAATGTACATCATCCTCTATAGAACCATGTTTTTACATGTTACCATTATGGAAATGCAATCTCAATATGGATCATTTCATTGTGTCTCTACTGATCCACTCTGATCTTTGATATAAAACAACTGTCACACACTCAAGAGTTTGGAAAGAAACATCAGCAGTGAGTCGGCTTCTTCTGCCACAACAACATCTGGAGCAACAGTGTACACAGCAGCATACAAATCAAAGCTACTATACACAAACACACACACACAAAGAGGCAAACATCCACAAACAAGTGATACAGACACACTCATCAACCATTCTCCTCATGCTCCAGATCCATTATTCAGAGGTTTGGAGCACAGCTTGTCTGAGTTAGAGCATCTGCAACTGCAAGGGAAAAAAAAGCCAAAGGTGGAGTCAGTGAGAGCCCCGCTTCTTTAAACTACCTTCAACTGCAACTTAACACACAGACCCACACAGACACACACAGACACACACAGACACAAACAGACACTCCAGACGTGACCATTCACTTCAGGTAAGGTAAAACATAGTGAAGCGCTTCAATAAAAAGCTCTCAGTGGAATCTGTGTGCATGTGTTTCCTTTAAATCAATACGCCAAACAGTGTATGTGCCCACACACAACAACAACAACAACAACAACAACACAAAAAGAAGTGTCAGGGACTGTCATGTCAAGTTTAGGCCATTTAAAGAGCACTCACACTCACACACATACACACACACAGGCTTCCCCACTGCCATAATACCATCTTCCATTGTAGAGTGGAACATGAGATTTGGGCTGATCAGCGTCCAACAACGAAACACAATCTGGGGCACGCTTTCAGTCTCAAGTGTCAAGCTTTTAAATATTACAGACTATTCTTCATAGGCTGCTGAGCACGGGCGCGCACGGGTGGCATCATCATCACATGCGGCACACGGACACACACTGCATGCTAGATCATGTGTACAGGGCTACACCTGCCTCAGGACATCCTGTAGTAGAGTGTCCAGCATATAACACCTGTCTGTCTGTCCCTCTATCTCTCTATCAGACACACACCTGTCACTTCACACACACACACACACACACACACTCCGCATCCCACCTGTGTGGTGACGCTAACAGCAATCTAGTAAGAAGAACCATAGAGAGAGTGCGCACACACCCAAATAGACAGACACACAGTTTTACTCTAATGTGTCAATCAGAGACAAGAGGCTGAACCAGATCAGGAAACAACTGGGCCATCGTTACGCACGGCCGTGGCAGATGCGGATCAAACATGACGGCTTATGAAAGAGCTGAGAAGATGAAAACAGCCTCAAAACACATTAGAAGATAAACAAACAAAACCGAGGGTCTCATAAGCCGACCAGATGGGATTTAAAATGTGTCATAAAAATATATATACAGGGGCCTGTGAGCTGTGTGTTCCTACATGACAGGAGCCAGGACTTTCCATACTCAGCGGGTTATCCTCCGGTTTCATCACCAGAGCTGCAGGCGAACCATTTGCATTTCGCTCCCAATGTGCTCGCACGGCGTTCATTATATATCAATTACAGCGCCTGCTCGCCCAGGACATTAAAGCAGCCGTAATGAGGAAAAAGAGGTTTGGGTTTAAACAGATACATAAATAAACACACAGATAAATAGAAGAGCAGATGAGGAATGGTCGTGTCGAAATCAACCAAGAGACAAATTACACCCTGAGACCACTTATAAATATTGGAGTGTTTGATCTCCGCACAGATTAAGTTATTCAGTCTGTGGGGGAGAGGATGAGTGTGTGTGTGTGTGTCTGTGTTACATGTGTGTGTGTGTGTACGTCCCAGGGCTTGTTACTTTACAGAGGGGGTTACTTTACTGTGGCGAAGCTAAGCTCAATGTTAAGGAATGCAGAGATGCAGCGCAGATCACAAGCCTCCCTGACTAAGCAAGTCCAGTCAGCTTTACTGGCCTAAAGTGCTGACTCCCTGTTTGAGCAAATGTGGATTGTGGATACCACCAGGGGAGAGAACCAGTATAAAAAGCTCAAAATGCACTAATTTGTTGCTTGGCCTGCATTAACACACACAGACACACACCACAAGACGTTGCCTACTTATACTCATCAATAATAATCAGGTGAAACTGACTTTCACATGTATTGTTGGTGGCTCTATAGGTGCCAAGTGGGATCCGAAGTTCTGCGGTATTCCTGCAGGTCATAAGAACTTTGTCGGCAATAGGTCGACTTGTGTGTCTTGACTGTGGCATGTGTCTTGATATCAGGGGAACATCCCGTCTGTCTGTCTGCGCTCCGGTTGGTCCGTGCTGAGCCCTGGGGTGTGGGAAAACCCCATGGCAGGGGGATTACATGGGAGCAAAGGGGGGATTTGCTGGTTAAAACGCTGACCTCTGACACGCATACAGCGGCCTTTTGATTCCACAGATCGACTCATTCTTCTTGCCGACTCCATCGGGACGCTGTCACCAAACGGAAGTCACAAACTGTCATGGCCGGACAGGGTAACAGGCGGCTTAGGTGCGGCTTTGTTTTATGGGACAGAAGAGCAAGGGGACATTTGTCAGCCTGGGACGCTGCTGAGAACGCAGATATTGTGATCACACATTACTGCCGTTGCAGCGGCCAAGTGTGATCCAGTCATTCTGTTCATGTGAATCATTTCCCAGCACATTGTTGAGAGTGAGACTGCTGACCTTCATTTTGATTACACCAGTGCAGTGTCCATTCTAAACCTGCCTGTTTGGAATGGGCTGTTCTCTTGGCTTGTGTTAATGTGAGTCCTCCTCAGAAAGTTCAACAATGTGCTGTCACTGTTTACTGTTTGTGTGCCGGAGCTTTTTATCAACAGTCTATGGTGCAAAGTAAAGTTACAAAACTTTGTGTTCATCCTACCGGCTTTACATGCAAGGGTTTCATCAAATGAAAATGAATTTGGTTGCCATGACAGACGTCAGCATCCACAACACCGGTGAATTTCTGCGTACGTCCGAAAAATAATCAAATCATCAAAATGATCTGATGGAAATTTGTCTTTTCCCTGCTGATTGTCCAATTCTATTCATATTGAACGTGACCAAATTGCACCTCCTCAGCCCATTAAGGACAATTGTACCAAGTGTGAAGCCGATAAGCTTTCCAGATGGACAGAAAGAGAGAGAGAAGTTGAAGTTAGCAGGTAGACTTCCACACACACATTTAACTTTTATGTATCAGTGTCTAGGGTTAGGGTGTGTGTCATAATCATAGTCAAAGCTTTATCGAGCTCTTTCAACATCAAATTCAAGAACTGTTGCCATGCGTCTGCTTGTTCCAACTACAAGAGTATCAGGTTGTGAAATAAATGACAGAGGGGGTCCACAATGGAAGACCACCTTACTCCTTCCTCTGGTTTCACAAGATTGTCAAACTTTACAAATGGAGGGAATACTTCCACGGCTCGAGCACTCTGAGGGCCAGGAATGATTCAGAGATATTTTTTTCTAACGTATGTATTAGTACTACGCTACACAAAAGTCTGGATTTGATTCTTGTCATGCACACATCTGTTTTATTTTCCACGAGGGGAAGCTGAACAAATGTCAAAGGCAAAAATGCTAGATCTATCTGCCACTAGATATGCTGGAAACAAACGAGTGCTCCGTTTGGAGCCGATAACCTTGAATAACTTATATATCTGGATCAAATAAAGGTGATGGACTGGGTTCAATGCTGTGATTTACTGGCAGTGAAACATCGGAATCCTGAATCCGATTTTTATACTGGACATGATTCAGTTTGACACTGTCCGTCAGAAACAAAGTGTGTTTCCCACCGAGTTGTGTTCTTCGTGAGGGTCAAAAAGCCTTTGAAACAGCTTTCACATCACGGAATGCAAACTCACTCCAGTGAACCACGGCCAATGAAAAACACAAAACCAATTTAACAGTTATATTTCCCTTCGGGTAACTGCCCCGAAACACTGAACCACAACCAGAGAGAAGCACACGCTGCACACTGTGACGTCCAGTGAGCCTCTTTATGGATGTCCTCGCCCCATCTTACTCACTCAACTACTATTGTCATGCTGATAATGCACTGCTGGTCTGGCCTGTTGTCAAGGCAGCAACAAACTTACAGCACTCTCATCGCCTTGGCAACCGGTGAACCTGCGCAAACAAACTTGGCCGGATGAGTGATGAAGAAAAACAGAGAAGACGGAGAGAGAGAACATGAATATGCCAATATGCCAAATGTTCAGAACTCTCAAGCTGCAGTAGCAGAGACACTGTTTTTGCAGAATTAGAGTGATGACGGCTTAAAACTGAGCGGTGAGGTGACTCCATCATTACTAGCTCCATCCATCTTAATCCAAATGACTCAAAGTCTGTGCCTGTGAGTGCAGTGCCCACACAGTGCCCACACGTTGCTCACAGGCACACACACCTAAAGTACTTGTCAAGGTACTTCACATCCTCGTGTCTGGACTGGCTACAGCGTGCAGCAATAAGGATCTGAAATTTGTCGTGTTTAAATTTGACATGTGAAGTTTCTAACATGCCATCAATCTGTCTAGACGTCATTTATCTTTTTCCCAGTTTATTTCTCTGCACTAACTGCACAGTTTTAAAATGTAGTATGTAAAACCACGGTCAAGTTTAATATTTAGAATACATTACTGTTGTCAGCATGGCTCCATGAAAGACAATATCACAGGGGTGAGATTTCACCTATAGGTTGGATTACCATGAAATTATGGCACAGGCCCACATGTGCCCCTCAGAGTGGATTATACTAACACTGATGATCTCCTGATATTTGTGTCATCACCAGGTCAAGGGTTTAACTTGTCAAAGACCAGATTTATGACCAAATAACTGTAAAGTGTTATTCTCACCAGCGTCAGCTTTAATTTGCGTTTATCAGCCAATGTTAGCGTCCTTACATTAAGTAAGCAATATTGCATTGTCATGGTGTGTTAGCAGGCTGTTGTCAGAATTCAGCTCTGCAGAATCAAAGAAGTTCCACTGTACCTGCTGACTACCCCGTTGCTTTCAACTCTCTTATGTCTCACTTGGTCGTTATTCTTTAAAAATAATTTAGGAAGATCCTCGTCAAAACTGACGCTGTTATATGCTCTTAAAATAAACAATTCATATATTTGAATTGGTATTGGCATATTGACATCCGACTGAAAGAATCCAGAATCAATCAGGCTGTCGTTTGTTTGTTTGTGAGTGCATTGACCCAAGATCTCAGTAAAGCAGTGTGTTACTTCTGCTTCAGAGCTTTTTCTTTTCATCATCCAGTCCTTCCTGCACCCACATCAGTTGATGTGTACCTGTACAGCTCGGCACGCCGGCCTACTCTCTCATCCATGAAAGAGAGCCCTCACTTAAGAGCCTCTCTGCTGTTGATATGCAAACACACACATGTAGATTCAGGCCTGACTCATGCAGACGTGTGAGCAGAACCAAGATGACAACTCACCCACGCCTCAGATGACGTCAAACCGCACACATGGGAGAGAGACGTAGAGAGATATGAGGAAAACACAACAGTCAATGCAGTGACACTGATATGGTGCAATGGAGTGAAGGGTTTCGTTTTGGAAAAAAGATGAGTACACAAACAATGCAATGAATGCACATTATTTACAATTTGCTGTCTCCCTGTTTAGTATTTTTCAAAATGAGGCATCACAATGTGACAACAACAACATTAATAAGCCTTGTGCTTTCTCCTCACTGCTGTTTGACGGAGTGGCTGCCGGGGCTCTTCCCTCAATATTAAACAGCAGCAGTCAATCCTCCCGGGTCAGTGCGCTACTTAAGCCCACCAATAATCAGTAGGCCGGCCAGATCAATAAACCATTGAAATACTTTAACACTGTGGAGTCATCATGCTCCTCCTTTGCACTTTGGGCAAATGAGGCTTTGGGCTCCACAGGGATTTGGGGTCTGTAAGGAAAAAAGACACATCATTAAAGTAATGGGAAGTCAAAGAGTGAGTGTCAGCGTCTTTCCCCTAACTTCAGAGGTTAACCTAATAAACAAGATGAGTGGGGATCATCTTGTTTATTGCTAATAACTAATCATTTTGTTCATATCTTTAAAGTGATAATCAGATATACCAAATCATGCATGAGCCCATGATAGAAGGATGGCACCTCCTATGCGGTTGTGCGATGCTGACCTCTACTGGCTGCTATTGACATAAAAGCAGGCACCTTCTCTCCCAAATCATCACCGGTGAGAAATTCTTCCAAACCCATGTAATCCACCTAGAACTGTGTGTTGTAAGACCCATGTTGGTACAGCTCGGATCAACCAAACCAACTCCCCTAGCCCACCCTCTCGCCTCGGGATGGGAACAGGTGGCTGGAAGGAGAGAACGGTGGAGGAGAAAATAAGGGGAGGAAAGAATCAAAGAGGTCTTTGAAGTGGTGCACTGCTCAGGCCTCACTGTTCTGAGGCTGGCAGGGTTTAAAACTGGTGAGATGAGGAGATGCACGGATGGATGGAGGCTGAGGGGAAGAGAATGAGGGTGGGGGGGGGGGGGGGGGGGCGTCGCAGAGACGAAGGTTTAGTGAGCAGAGGTGGACGCAGGGATACAAAGGAACACAGATATATGCGAGAGCAAAGCCTAAAATTGAACCATCAATTATTATCAGTTTTACATGAGTCCAATCCTCCGTGCTCCCCCTCATATATTTCTATTTTGTGGCATTCTTGATATTTTGCCGTTAATGACGGGGAAAGTGCAAGAAGGAAATTGGAAGAGAGAAGGCAGGAAGACTCGTAGCAAAAGGTCGGGGCAAAAATGCAAGACCTTGGTGTCTGTGATATTGACCTCGGTGTCTTTAAATAGTTGTTGGACGCTATCCCACATCTATCTCCTCCAACTCCCCACCAACATTGCTTTCTCCAGAGCTATAGACCAAATCCACTTGTTTATACAGCCCCAGAGGAAATCAGAGTTTGATGTGAGAGGGGCTTTCATGATTCCAAGACAAACCTAATCCACTAAGTGTTTTCTGGCAACCTGGGATTTGGCACACAGCTGTTGAGCTGCTGAGAGCTTGTGCACCTTGTGGGAGACCGTGAAGCTTCCACAGCAGGATGTCAATGAAAGGTCTCTGAATTGAGGGTGAGCAGGTGTGTGAGATAGAAATAGAGGTGGTGGGTGGATATTGTGCGTTACCACAGAGTGCAAGGTGAAAAATTCATTAGTAACTTCACATGGTAATGTTATCAGTTACTGCAGATCAGGGCAGAAGCTGCACATCCAGTGCCTGGAGAAACCAAACCGTAGAGAAACCGTCACGATGACATGAATTAACTCTCTAGGTTTGGTGGGCGGGGGGGGGACTTGCGAGCCTCGAGAATGATAAATGCAAACTCGACGCATACGACAGCGGTGAGCCTGCCTCTCTTTATTTCCAGTGACAGTTCAAAGGCATCTCAGCCCACTAAGCCTTCATTAAAGCACGGATCAGCACCAGGGAAAAAAATCGGGCGGAATTAGCATCGCTAGCGCACAAGTCAGGGAGAATTACAGAGGTTAGCTAATGTGAGACAGGTGAAATCTGTGCTACAAGTGGATCCAAAGCCACGAGCATGCTGGTTATAATTTACAGCAACAGCCAAACGCACCACAGGTCTGCAAAACAGTACGCATTTAAATTCTGATGGAGAGCATTGTCACAGTTAATTTTAGTTATGTTGTTTGGTGCTTTGATGCAATTTTGTCAACTATATTAATTTCCATCTCTGACAGGGCTTTGTAAACTATTTAATATTATACCACAATTTCACACACAATGTACTTTGAACACTGGGATATACTTCTGAATTTCTACTTCACTAGGTAAAATGCACTTTCCAGCATCATTCAATTATGGCATCAACCTGCAATAGAAGCGCTATAAGTTTGAATGATTTTACATAAGTGAGATATAATGGACTTAAACATTGAGATCAAATCGGAGTGTTGAGTTTTTCTCCATAGATAGAGAGATAAGCTTTATTTAGACAGGGTACAAACTGATTGAGAGCAGAGCGTTTACAGTGGTGCCCTGCATTTACATAAACAAGTGAAAATTACAATGTAGAGGAGTAACATCTCTTAAAAAAGGGGATAACCTGATATGAGACAACATATTAAAACAAACATACCATTTTCTATGAGAGACTAAACTGACTTTTCTGATGCCTATCGCTCTTAATCCAAATACATGAGCACCTGTTAGAGATGACCTTGATAAGAAGAGACTTAGGTGGATCAGACTGACACTATATACCGGCTCCATTATACACTAGCTGCCTGAAAACACTACACACACTTCTACAGCTGTCCAATACAAATAATCTATATGAAGCATACGTTAGGTTTTCCAATATAATAGCTTCAGTACATATTCTCTGTGCATCACTTCTTGGATGAGTGATTTATGGACACTGACTTTATCAATTAGCTGGATCATAGTTTAAGAATAGCCATAGGATGCTCAGTGTGGTTTAATCATCTCTACGCTGGAAAAATGTGTTTGTTAAAAAATGTGTGACTAGCCTTGTTGTCATCATAGAACTGAAAGGGATGGGACTAAAGTAGACCAATTTAGAATTTCAATGTACTCACTTAACCTACTTAAATTCTTCTTTTCTTTTATCGTACACTGTGCCCTATTGGGACTGTTTAGCTTATAGCATCACCCTGAAGTTAATATTAAAGTCCCAGGCTCCTGCAGCTGTTCCTGGACCTGGGGATAAAGTTGGACATGTTGCCTCCTGCTGGTTTCAACTCCTCTGAAACAGCCTTACTTAATTTGACAAACCTGTAAATAATTTTATTTTTATAATTGTTTCTTATTTTTCCATCAGGATGCTGGTAGAGGGATTATTTAGCATCTATAGGATCTGAGATAGCAAAGCTGTTTTCCAGGGTACACTGTAAAAGAAAAAACACTTATGGTCAAACTACAGTAAAAAACAAAAAGTTATTCTACAGATATTGAAAAACAAATGCAAATGCATACATTCAGCAATAGGATATAATTTCTGTATTTTTTTTTACATATAGAGTTCAATGTTGATACTGATCTCGATCTTGTGAAATAAAGCTATAATTTCCCAATATATTAATTTACAGATTATAAATTTTCTTCAACAAAGTCTGTTTAATTGTATCTTTTAAGGTATTTATACTTAATTTAGAAAATAAACAGTATATAATACAGTATATATATATATATGTGTGAAATAACCTCTTTTACAGTGAGGGCTTCAATAGGAGAAATTTAGGAGAAAGTTCAAAACTGATGTGGAGCCACAACTATTTTCTGTGGAAAGTAAAAGACAGACAAATTGTCCTAAATGGGAATCAATATATTCAGAACATCATTGCATCATATTTGTATTCTGTCATTTTATCAGTTACCCAAAGTATTTTAATTCAGATAAATCCCCATTAAAGCCTTTCTCATTAATTAGTTTCCCCCCCGCTTCTTCTGTCATATTGTCATGCACTGCGGTTCCTCAGTGAACACACAGGAGACTTTCTTACACAAATTAAAAGAAGATGGATTTTTTTCCCAGTGAGTGAGCATCAGCATTATATTGCATTATACTTTCTTCTGTTTAGTTTCACCTGAGGGTTACCTGAATAATAAACTTGGTCAATAAACCTGCATCACGCTGCTGTGTGGAGTGCATACGCTTTGAAAGTCATCATGCAGTACTAATGATACAGCAGCTACAGGGAGTAACAGAGGCAATTACATGCACCGAGCACTTAGGCAACCCAACACCTCGGAGCATCTCCTGTTGCACCCAGAACCCACCTGGTGGATGAGATGACACGACCTGCTGCTGTCTCTCTTAGCTCATCCATCTTTCTTTTGGACATGACAATGACACTCAGTCTTTTGAGAGATGCACAACATACACTCGTCTAAGTACATGCAAATATACCAGGATACACAAACAAGCTCTTTTTGTTTCTGGCTGTAGAGCATCTGGACCTGAGGTATCACACAATCATAATTACAAGCTGTATCTACACCAGAGGAGAGGGATCATTTCCGCTCTCCTGACAGGGTTTACAAATACACAGGCAGCCAACCAAACACCCGGCAGCTCCGTCGCACCAAATCAATCAGAAGAGGCATCAAAGATTCCGCCTGAAGAAGCAATAAGTTGGGTTGTTATCAAAGCTTGAGCGACCATTCAGAAGATCTAATAAGAATTTGGGAATCACAGTGGATTCTTCTGCACTGAAAGACTGCGCGGATTCAAAGTTACAAATCGGAGGCAGTGTGTTTCTCTACCTGTGCTCTATATTAAAACTCCCACTTGAAGACCGAGGAAATGAGGAATACCACAGGAATTCATTCGTGATCGGCTTCTCTTTCTGTGACCTCTACGAGCGTTTCTGTGTCACATCATCCGCCCTGTTGAATTCTGATGCTGGGATTTCATTGGAATTCCGCAGCTGACCAACAGGCCCCTCAGGATCTCGGCCCAGGCTTAATGGTAAGACCATCTTTGTTGCCGTGACCGCCATGCATAATCCTCACCGTATCTGAATCATTACAGTCAAATCACACGCTGGGTTTCGTGTGTTTCTCTGTGGGCGGCGTGGCAGGATTTGAGTGGAAGGGGAAGAGGAAGAAGAAGCGAGGGAATGAAACAGCAGCAGGGAATGAAATGAGAGCGATGGGAAGGGACAAGTTCAGCCGAACACTGTCAGAGATCCTCAAAGGTCAAACTTTGATTTATGTCAGGGCTTCACAGTTCCACAGGTTTCCATTATCTGTGAACATCACTCATATATAACATGACCCTGCAGCCCTGTCAAAATATATAACCACTTCAGAGTAAATCGCGCCCCTATATGACAAAGACAAAAAACGCCATTTGCACAATAGGAAACCCAGCCTAACAAGTCATTTGCCTCCTGAACCCATGTTGAGCGCTACCGCAGCTGCTTTCTGCACCAAAACCAGCCCAGGGCGGGAGAGAGGACAGCAGGACGGAGAATGTTTTCATCCCCGGATACTGTGAAGTGAGGAGGCTTTCTATCTCCATGCCAATACCCGGACACAGCTTCTCTGATAAATCTGCTAAACTCTCTTTTGTGGGCACTGACCACCAATGGCTTCTTCTTTCTTTCTCCTCCTCTTCACCTCAAGTCTTCTTCTTCTCTGCCAAAATAGCCAGGACCCATTCATATGCCTGGTCGTCCTGACAGTTTTATTTGCCGGGCCGTCATGTTAACATAGTGAATGGCCCGGCCGGCCTGTGTTATGCAGATCACACAGGGTTACCGAGGGGACAGACTTCAGCGAGCCTTTCAGGGCCGGGTTAAAACTCAACCCTGATCCCTCTTGTTCTGCTGCAGTCATCCTTCTTTTTTTCCCCCTCTTCTACTTCTTCTTCTTCTTCTTCTTCTTCTTTTTCCCCCTGACTCCTGCTTTTAGCCAGCTAAAGTTTCAACTAAGGCCCTGTTGCACACAAGGACCGGCTTTGTCCAGCTCTGGCAAAACCTGAACTGAACCTGCTGCAGAAAAAAGTTTATGTTGTGCTCTCGACCGGGAGGAAATGAATAAAGAGCAAATGGCAAGATCTCATGGCGTAAATCCTCCTTTGTAATCTGCTTCACTTGCGGAATGAGCTAACTCTGTGGAACAGGTCAAGTGTAACCTTTCAAAAAGGCACCTCTAAAGCACACATGAATCATGCAGAGGAGCGACATATGATCGGGATCAGATAGTAAATTCACACTCAGGGCACATGTTAATAAGCCTGGTAATGAGGCTCATTAGCACAAGGAAAGGCAATCAAGCCAAAAGGCAAAGCATTAATAATTCAGATGAAGCATGTTGTGCAAGAAGAAACTAACCTGCCCACAGCAGTCAACTCAGCTTACTGGGTTACACAGGTACTGGCACACAATCAGCCAGGCAGGCATGTGCACAGATAGACCCCTAGTGGTGCTCAAGCACTGCCCCTTTTGCCCTTGATGAGAAAAGTGCCCTTCTGCTGGAGCCCAATTTTTTCTTCATTCATCAATATTTAAGAATAACAATGACTCTCTGTCATCAATTCTCCCCAAATGTGTTTTGATATCTGACGGGGCATTTATTTGAGTTCTTGTGAGAATTTCGCTATCACTAACCCTAACCTTAACATATTATTTGGTTATTTAATATGGCCTTGTTTTGTCTGTTTTTGCCTGTTATTCATTTATTTATTCAAATTGATCATTTGAGTTAGTTTGTTAACAAAAATAAATATATAAGTTGAAAATATCCTGTGTTTTTTATTTATTTATTATTATTAATTTCATAAATAATTTGGCGATGGGTGCTCTTTTTTGGGGGTTTGAGCGACTGCCCCCCAAAATGTCTGTGCACGTGCCTGCAGCCAGGTAACACAAACTCTTCGTCTTTTTTTGTATGTGCAATTTTAACAGTTTTCCAACTAACTATAAGTGCAATCATTTATTTGTTAACATTTAACATGTTATGTTATGTAGTGTGCATTGTACCTTATGTCTGTGTCACTATTTTAACAATGTCTATCTATCCAACAGTGTCTACACCGTTTCTAAAGATGAGCTGAGAGGCGGATGGTATCCTGGGTGTCCTGTCCTTTCAACCAGTTATGCCACGCACGTTTCCACAGCATAGCGGCTAATGGTCAAACACCCAGATGCATGCAAGCAGCTTCTTTATTGTAAATTATGATCACACAGGATCTGGCCAGACACCCTACGTAAAATCTAAGATTAAGTTACCCAGAGCCCCAGCTGAAATCTGACTGGCCGCTGAAGTGCCCCTCTCCTGTCAGCAGTCTTTTTTTCTCTGACCGACAATGCTAACATTATATATTGTACAATTTGTTAAGATTTTTTTCCAAAGCTTTTTTGAAATACACGAATTACAGTTACAAATATATTCACCGGTGTGTGGCTTTGCTCAAAGCTATAAAGCTAACAGTTTACAGGGAATAACTTGAATGTGATGAATCATGACTTGTACATGGAATTTGAACATATAATTGGCTCTGTGTAAACTGTGGCCCCTTAATGGCCCCTGATTTAGATAAATCCTAAATTCGCCACTCGTTACCCCTTTCCACTTTCTGACAGCACATTTTTTGGAAGATGAAAGTTTGTGGTCACTGACTGCTGGGTCTTTCACCAGGGCCGGGTCTAGACAGGCATGTATGAGGGGGCAGCCACACATCTTGAGGGGGCATTGTGCCTAACCCTAACCCTATTTAGTTTGAGGGGGCACAACATTTATTTGAGGGGGCCAGGCCCCCTCTTGCCCCTGCCTAGACCCGGCCCTGTCTTTCACTCACATTTGAGTCAAACAATTTCAGTAGGAAAATTCTTCAGGGTAATGTTTTGGTAGGCCTGGGTGATTCCAAATACCCGACACTATACAGGCTCCACTCTTTTCTCTGAATGGGAAATGCTTCAACACCCTCAGTCAGCTTAGTATAAAAGACCAGTCTGAACCCCCCCCCGGGGGCTCTGCTTGCATCTTACACGGAGGCAATATGGAGGACAGAGGGGGGATAAGCAGAGTCAGTATGTGTACAGTATCTATTTTCATCTACTGAATATTGAGTGGATCATCAATAAATTAGTGAATTCTAAGACAAAAATGTGTTAAAAGTTCAAAGACTGTGTAGCTGTAACATATTCATTCTATAAGAGCTCCATTCCTGTGGCCTCAGTTAAACAGAACATGTCCAACAACTAGTAAACGACACAACAGGAATCCAAGGAGTCTCAAAAGATATTAAAGCACCAAGGGAATACAAATTATATTTCTGCCACACAAAACCACGCTATCGTCTGTGAATTTCTTAGTTAATACACGTCCACACTCCTCCTATAATGTGAGGGGACAACAGTTGACACTTATTGCTTTTTAAAAGGTCTCAAGTGAAAAAGGCCAAGACACAGGAGACCAGTGACAATGCTAACATGCTGTTGTTAAGCAGTTAAAATGATTACCATGGTCACAATCTTTGTTAGGCTGTTAGGATGCTAACCGTTGCTCAGGGCCAAAGTGATGGATCAACACAGGGACATAACTTTGCCCCAATAGAACCACACTGCTCGCATGACAACAAAATTCTGTTGTTGACTTGGGATTGGCCAGTTTCACATCTCCACTTGTTAGAGATGAATAATAGATCATGTCTGGTAGAGTGTAAAGCTGCCTTCAGACATGCACCGAGGTTAACAGGGCTGTATGTGAGAATGCAAATTTCTGGGTCAGTTGATCTGGACATTTTTCAGAACTTTTCATACAGTCCTCCTTGTAAAAACCCCAGAGAATGTCCAAACAAACTGAATGAAACGTTGATGGCCACAACATAGACACAAAACTGAAAAACAAAAATACACATATATATATATATTTATATTACAAATATCTCAGAATGAAAAATAGTCACCGACAAAGATGTCTAACTGGAGAGACAACGAGATTGTGGAGCTTTTAGCGATAAGGGTTGACGCAAATGTTAATGTGCTGTAAACAAAAACATGTGATTTCCGCAGTGGAATTGATATGTCACGTCCTGTCTCCTGCATGATCTACTCAGACGCCACCCTCGCCTGAATGATCCAGCCATTGTCCAGTTTTGTGAATGCGGCCAAATGACCAATTTTTCTGGCATATCATAGGATGTCATGCCTGGAAAGGTGAGTTTACAAGTACAGCTGTTCACATGCACCATAATGTCTCTGTGTCTGAATCAACAAACCAAATCTATTTGAAACTGTTGTTTTCTTTGGTTGAATGAGAAGCAGACAAACAGCATCTGGTTTGTGACCACAGGAGACAGCATGTAGGGGGCAGCACATCCCCCTCATCTCACTATCTCTAACCTCAGGGTCACTTCAAGTCCACCGCATTCCCAAACACCGGCACATCTAACGTACCCTGTAAAATAAGCATGAAAACACTTTGAGTTTTGCCTGAGAAAGAAGCAGGACATTCTTTGTGAAACAGCCAAAGTTTTCTCCTCAGTAACAAAGACCGGTCAATAAAAAAGCCTTTTCTCGCCTCCACACACAGAGTCAGGCTCCTTTTACTCTGTGTCCACTGACAACGTTTTAGTCCAGTTTGGCGGACGGGATAAAGTTGACTTTTTATTGTGAGACTGCAAAGACGGAGGCAATGAAGGCTGCATTCCTGAGCCCGCGGTTGCCCCTGCTCTAGTTTACTCTACAGCAAAAGGAGACGGTCTTTACGGTACAGGCCCAGCCCCTTCTGTTGTGGTTCAAATTTAGAAGAGAAAACACTCGACAAATCCATTTGCAGCCGTGTCAGCTTTGAATAAGCTGCCTCCAACGTGTTAGACTTTTCTTTTGCCAAAATACTAAAGAGTTTTTCCTTTTTTTATGAGGTATTAGGAATAATTGCCGTGTGGTACTGTTGGATGAATACAAACCCTTACAGACTGCGCAGGTGTAAGAAGAATTTAAGTGAATCAGACTGTTCCTTTACACTGTTTACTTTAGTTTGTTGTAATTTAGGCTTTTCCTCCCCAGCTAATCGTCTATGGAGCAAGTCAAGCAGCTTATTGTGTTGCACGATTGCAATGGAGGATTTGTAATCAGTACATGACGTGGCTTAGAATTTTGTTTGTCTCCACAAACTTAAACTCCAGCTGCCACTTAGAGGTATAAATTCAGTGATACAGCTCATAACACCTCCATTAAGTCGGTGCTGCTAATAGTGTGAGTTTGTTATTGAGTTGTCGTGGGATGTAATGATCAGCTGATGCTAATAAACCCACACTTGTGTGACTCTCTGTGCGTTGCATTCCTTTAAACAGAGTCGCACACATTAGACACACTCTTCCACGCACTAACCCGAACCACCTGCACTTCATCGCAGGAACACGTCCTCTCACAATACACAGTTCTGTTTCACAGCATGACCTGGTTTACGTCCGGCCAGTTGTGACCGAGCGGGTGCGGGAGCCTCAGGCGTGAATCCTCCCCGCTGCAGTAAAGGTCTTACAGGAAAAACTATTATCTCAGAGCACACAGGGCCAGAACAATGGCTCCTTCACAGAAGTATGCATGAATGATTCTATTCAACATACCAAAGGTCTGGAGGGTTTCCTCCTGAACGCTGCGCTACTAGGAGAAGAAATACTGTTTCTTTTATATTGCACTGTATATAAACTGATTTCTAGTGGCTTAATCGGCTGGTTACAGTATGTGTCGTTTTTACAGAAAAAGCAAATAATCACTGGTTTCAACTCTTAGTGTGGATTAATTCAGCGATGTGTAAAAATGTAAGTAAGCATCACACCAGAACGATGGCATGATATTGACCTCCCTCCTGTCAGGAAGTATCAAAACATCGGGGGGGGGGGGGGGGGGGGGGGGGGGGGTAATGACAGTGTGGGCTTCACAGTGAATTTGGTTCATGGATGAATCGATGGCCTTACCTCCATGCGTGCAGGGAAAAGCCAGGACACTGATCTCCACAGGTGATACAGGGCTGTCCTCTCTGGAGCTCATCCGCAGGGCTCAGCTTGGGACAAACACAAACATAGATGGGATTGACAACCTCTATTTGTTTATACAGCACTTATTATGTCTATAGAGTTGAACAATTAAGATAAACACTTTCACATGGTCGATTGATAATTATCGCAATAAATGTCACAGTATTATTTATTTTAAGTTTGAAGACTGATTTTTGATTGAAGGTTGTTGTGTCTCTTTTAAACTCTGGTAAATTACCCAATTTGGGATCAATTAATCTATTCATCTATCTATCTATCTATCTATCTATCTATCTATGGGTAGAGAATGATAAATACTTGACAAACAGCAAAACCCTTACAAACCTGAGGTATATCAAGTGTTAGACTTCCTGTGTTTGCACAATGCATAGGCTTTACATCAATATACAAAGGTACTTTTACTAATTTGCTATTGATAAAAAAACATTGTTGGATAATTATTGATATTCTGATGGTGGTTGATTTTGATCAGTGTCATGCACAATATGTGCCCCCCAAACCAGACCTACAAAACATCATTATAGAAAAAGAAATGTTCAAAAACCGAACGAAATGAGAGTAGCAGCCCAAATAAAAAATACATAGAAACAAATGTAGTTAACTTATTACCATTAAAATATTTTATTCAGTGCAGCCGAACATTTCTGGATTTTGAACAGACATTTCCTGTTGTACAGCTCATCTTAACTTTTCAAAATCAGGACAATGCAGAGGTATGTGTGATTTTCATTCTGAACATCTCTTAATTCACACAGCCTGTTTATCACAGGGATGTTTTTAAATCGACCAACTTGGAGGACCAGATCAAATATATTTTTTCACAGCTGTTGAAAACACCTTTGACTTCTCCATAAGTTGCTCAAACATAAGACCCAGTGCCATAAGTGTGCTTGTTTCAAAATATATGTGCATGAATTTGGTTTTAACCCGAGATCTTTAAACCACTTATCTTCATGTGGAAGGTAATTCATTATGTTTTCAAGCTGCAAGATATATCATTTCTAAATTATTCCTTTATTGTCCAGCCCTACCTTTGTCTTTTTAAACACCAACTCAACCAACCTGGAAACTCTTCATGTCAGAGACTCACTCTTCTGTGAGTTATTCACCTACTGTGTAAACGTTCTGCAAAACACTTTTACGCGAGTTTGACATTTTCTTCATGTAACTTATGAAGCCATTAAGTTGAATAAGTATTGATGATGTTAATGAGGCTTGTGTGCCAGGGCTTTTTCATAACCCATGTAACCTGATGCCCTTGGCAACAGGAGCAGAAACAGGAACAACTTCACAACTTAAAACAATAAGACGCGTGCGTAATGGCACGTCGACAGACGCGCTATGGAAACCTTAAAAACAACCTTGTTTCCAATACTTACCGATGAGGTGAAGTTTCTCCTCTTGGAGCTTCGAGCGAACATGACAGTCTGATCCCAGGACAACAAAGACACTAGTATCGAAACCAAATGGAGACGCAGAGGAAGCTGGAGACGAGCGTGCGCTTTCGTTAAAAACAGAAATCCCTTGCGATTTGTTCCACACGCTCAGTGTCTGTCCTGACTACAGACCCATCCTATTAACTTTATTAATGAATGGAGCTGTGGGTTCCGGGTGGCAGCTCCACCCTGTTTGCTCACAACCAATGGAAAACGACATTAAATATTTTTTTTAAAAAGGGAAAAACTATAATTAAGCTTGGATGAAGCCAGGGATGCAGTGGTAAATGACAGACCCTGTAACCATTGTGGACATAAATGTTTTGTGCTCATATTCTCCTCCACACACCATGTTGCCTTGGAAGTTGCATTAGGAATTGCAATATCTCTTTTGGCAAAAGACGAGTGGTTTGAAAAGATTTCTTCCAGCAGTTACAATACGACATAGCACAACCCTGACTAAAGAATAACAGAATATCTTTCGTTCTATTCCCACTCACAGCAGAGAGACACTTGTGCATTCACTCCTCTATACATTCTCTTTGAGCAGCTATCAATTCACATGTATTCGTCACATCCATTCATCCCACCAGAAGAATCTGACATTCTCCCCCCATGGTATTTTTCTTCCCTGTGGTCTGACAGTGTCGATTCACCAGAGAAAAAAGGCTTTTGAGCGTCACCGGCACAACCTCAGCTAGAGAGTGCTCTGACTCCTAGATGCACTTTACCAAGATGTTCTTATGTTATTGTGTTGTAGACATTCTTCAAGGATGTATTCTGCAATGCAGCTCTGTCAGCCTCTCTAACGTTCAGGCTTTCACGAGTCGGTGCACAAATGTGGATGGTATTTTAGATTTCTCTCACACACACAGTTTTAATGCGGAGACATTACATTTGCATGGATATTATTGGAGCTTTCACTGTGAAGGGTTGAGTAACTAATGAATTGTGCAGGATGGATCCTGGATTACACCAAAAACAATGCTGGGATTTCAGTATTATTATGATTCAAACAAAAACAAACAAACCGATTCTAAAAAGACAATGAAAACTTGATTTGGTCCTGTGTGTCATTCAGAGTGCCATTATATTCCAAAAGCTATTCCTGTAAACCTTCATCAGTCACACTGTTACACTGGGTCACATGTTCTTTAACCCCATGAAGAGTGTAATTTAATTTCGTAGTGCTGCCATATATACTCACGAGAACACCTGATGTGTATTATGGTCTGCCTGATTAATGTCAACTGAAATGCCAAGTCTCAGCCACTATCTATGTTTAATCTGTAAATGCCACAGACATTGAAGGGAAGTCACAAAGTAACTAATGCAGGGTGGATTGTTGTCTATTCATGGAATTTGTTCAAACTTCCAAAAAAAGATTCAGCAAACTTTAGTGTTTAAGCTCGATTTGTCACTAGTGTTATTATTATTAATACTAATAATAGTATTATTATTTTGCTAATTTATCATTCATTACAATCAGTTTTGGGATGAATATTTGTATCGGAGGTGGTGATGGTTTTAATCATGCTCACTAACAGACAAACTTAAAGATGAAGGTAATAAGTCCCAATTCAGAACGAAAGAATGGAACAGAGGAGGAAAGGCAGCAAAGAAGGTGTAGCTGTGTGAAAACGTAATGATTGTGCACTTCAGTGAAATGAGAAGAGGAAGCATGGAGGCTGTGGGAAGGTCTGTGCCTCCTCTGAAGGACAGAATCTAACCTTGAGTTGCACCAGTAAATAAAAGAAAAGAGAGAAATTCCTGTTCGACATCAGTGCTCTGTGCAGACACACACACAAATACATTCACTCACTTACTGCACTCAGATAAACACAAAGTGTTTCTGGGCATCCAAACTGACTGTGTGTGCACGAGCCTGAGGCTTCCACTCACTGCTGAGCCCCAGTTCAAATTCAGCTTAGATTACCTTGAGGAATGATGATGGTAATGATGGTGAGACGAGCTGACTCTGGGGACACAAGACTTCAAACTGCCTTCATTAAGTCTGAAGTTAAGTGTCTAAACACTGTTGGCAGAATCAAACACAGCTTGTGTGTTATTTCCAGAAGCAATGCAGAATACAGTTGGAATCCAGGAAAAATTATTCTTTTGGTCATAGGTAGCAGTCAGCTGTGAGTGTTCATGCAATGAGCTGATTGGACATTGTAGGAAAAAAAACTCTCTTCATAAAAGCTTTATCCAGGATTTCTAATCCTGCACATTTTCCTTCGTATTATCTCAAATACTTTGCCAGTTAACTTTTGACTCTCAGAAGTCTGTCAGGGCCGACTCTCGGTTCAATGGGCAGTTGCCTTTGAGGTGGTGGACGTGACATTCTGAGGTGTTGGGAACATCTAGTACAACCTGAGGCTGCTTAGATCACTGCTCTAATCTTTGTGGGAAAGTCCCAGTACTGTACTCATTGTACTCAGCAGGATACAGACACGCAGAGAAGTAGACTGCAGCGGTTTTGAATGAATATATCCATGTGTTTGTTTGTACCTTTCATCACTAAATTGTATATTTGCCATTTTTCAAAACATTGGAGGAATCTGATATCTCCTGTATTAGTTTGTAGAGCTATTTTTCTGAGTAGTGGAGTCGAATATCGATCTTATTCATACACAAACCCAAAGACTTTTAAAGTGCATGAACCTCTCATGTTCTTCAATCAGCCAGGTCAGAACCTGTTGGGTTCATACATATCTGCTGTGTAACTTATGGCTACATTTATACATGTTTATTTCAAGTTTTAAATACAGTCATTTGTATGGAAGCAGATAAAGGCCATAAATATTTGAATGTTATTAGCAACTGATCTGTCGGCTTGTGAGACTGAACACCCTGCATTCTTCAAAGAAACAAAAATGGAGACCTTATCTCGTACTCCACACCTCATAATTCTGATATGCTATCCCATAATTACCAGATCCAAAATTCTACAGAAAGCATACAGGAATTCAGTATTTTACTTTGAAAACCAGTGATCTGAATTCCAGGCTATGAAGTTAAAATAGTTTTTATGTCATATTTAAACATTTCCCATGCACGATTATATACAAATTGCAGCAGTTCAATGAGCTCAATTCTAATTGAAAGAAATTAACTTAAACTCAGTCCTGGTCTGATCAAATTCATATATTATATGCTTTTCATGTTGCATTGTACCATAATCTCTTGTAATAATAGACTAGAAAACCCTGCAGTACGTCGTGCAAACTGGGGTTCAGTGGTTTAAATGCAGAATCAGCCTGTGATCAGATGAGTTGCTGAAATGTTGGAGCGAGAAGATCCAGTCTCACTTGAAAACTTTCAATAGCAATGCAACTATTTATGAGCAGCAAGGCCGAGCTCGAGATGACATTCTGGCTGCATCTGCTCAGAAAGGATTTCCTGTAGCTCTGTCATTCTTATTATCTGAAATATCTTGTGTTATAAAAACCTGCTGTCATTTGTCATCAGAGGGGATATCTCACAGAGTGCCAGAAAGTAAAAGAGAATAGAAAGATATCTTTTTACAAACTGACTCCCTGGATTTTTGTGAATTACTCTCTTAAGTTCCTGGAGCTGTTGAAAGCTCCTGTCTCAACCCCCCCCTTCCCGCCATCCATCTTTTCTCACTCATCCCATGTATAACAGCCACTTTATAAACAGCACCTTACTCAAGGTGTTGACAGACATTTCAGTCAGTCCCTAAATGTCTCGTTGGCTCCTGCTGCCGTGCGGGTTTCACCTGAGATGACAAGAAACAACATGAAATACAGATCATGCTCCACAAGTTTGGGAAAACTTCATCGATCTGGCAACGAAACAACGATATTCCCCTACTGAGATCTGCTCAGCTGTGAGCTTTATTGAATGAGCAGTGCTGACAACATGTAGATGGTCTAATAATTCATCGTTACGAGACGAGAGATTCGCTCCATAAAACACATCTGTCAGGTCACAAGCCAGACTGTTATGATGTTGGAAGGGGGGTAATCATAATTAGGTGGAAGCACTAAATAAGAGCGAGGATTTGATATTTACAGCCAGTACTACTTCTGAATGATACGTCAAGGACAAACTGGAGTTCAAACTGTATAAACGTGTGAGAAGCAGCCAGACGACCAGTGCAGGCGTTTTTATTTTCTTCTCATTATCGACTTCACGAGATCATTTATCATGCTTTTTTATATGGCAGCACCAAAACTGGCTAATAAAGTTTATGCAGATGAGACATACAGAACATGTAAATAAATGTATTCACAAAATAGTTAGACAGTTCATTTTATGGCAATAATACTGCATGGTAATTCATAATCATTTATGTACATTCACATAGAAAAAAGGTTAAATAAATACTGCATATATAAAATAAAAGAGTATGCAAAGACACTTCAAACATACATGTTCAGTTACCTGATAAACACGTGGCAAATATGTAACATAAGATAAATACACATAAATATAATATCGTAATCCCTTCATTGACTGTGTGACACCTGAGAACTCTGTGGACTGAGCTGACATTCACAATGAGTGAAGGGCCTTTTTGAAGACACACAACTTCCCCAGCGCTGTTAGACATTGTTCAACATGTGTAAAGTTGCAGATTAAAACTGTGTGAAATTCCCTTTGGCTGAAGATAATAAAATATGGCTTCTTCATCAGCCGTACATGTAAAATGTACTCTACATACCAACTCTACACATCACTACGGCTTACAGAATGCAAAGAATAATTTCTGCTTGTGTCTCTTTAAGAATACAAATCAAGAAACTGCATTAAACTGGTTAAAAGATGCAAAAACATACATACACAAAATAAAAAGTACCCTGATATTGTCACAACAACAGGTCCATGACAGGAGCCTGTTCATATGTACAGTTTGGATAGATTTCAAATAGAAAGAGGAGAATGTGAGGTACATGAGCTGGTCTCCAGGCAGCATCTGGACCCACACAATGCTGCGGGGGCCTGTGAGCTCAGCAGTGTGAGAGGTGTCTCCAGGGTCGGACCAGTGCATTATATCTACGGAGCATCTATACCGGAATTTTAATCGGCCCGAGGGGAAGTCTTTGTTTTCTGAATTCTTTCAAGCTGCACCAGATAAGATAACCTGCCCTCGGTAAAAAGCTAAGAGGCCAATAGCTCTCCCTGGTCACTGCAAACCACCTGAGATATACGCAGAGGAATTCAGGGGCTCTCTGAAGTCTGGCAGCGTAATCTCTACGATTCCTTTAAAGATGTGTGTGTGTGTGCGTTTGTTACGTATCAGTATGCTTGTGTATGGGTAAACTTCTCTAGATGTGAGCTGTAAATCCTAACCTCACTCATTGCATGTGCACTTCCAAGGACACACATTATTATCATTTTTAGGACTCTGCATTGACTTCCATTCATTGTGACCAATTCACATCTTCCCTCCAACCTTAACCAGGAGATCAGAAAATAAAATTTGTCTCATTAGGACCACACTTTGGTCCCCATGACATCTACTGGTCCTGACAAGGTCAGTGTTTATACTGGAAAAGGTACAGACACACATGCACACATGTTTATATCTAGTGTCTTCCTACGGCACTGCAATGGAGATCTTCCAAGACCTGAACACATACAGTATTAATGCTGATGTATGGATCATATTTCAGAGAAACCACTGTTTGTGTATCAAACTATTTCACCTAATGTTTTCTACTAACTAAAAAGAAAATGAACTGACTTTATTCCCAGAGGGACTTTTAACGGTGTGAGTGTATTTTACGAATGCAGGTGCTGGAGTCATGGAAGTAACACCTGGCTTTTTCCTGCAGTGTTATTATCACAGCTGATCCTGAAAAAGCCCCGTCTCCGATCTGACAGGACGAGGACCTGCAGCTGCAGTAAACAGCTGGACAGACGCGAACGCGCACATTCCAGCGGGTTTGAATGGGATCGGCTACATACACAGCAGAGGGTTACTGAGGTAAGAATTACATAGCTGGAATGACAACTAATAAAAGCACACTTAAGACAGGAAGGACCTCTGGACTGGTAACATCTGACTAAATGAGACATTCGTAGAAAAAATACAATCCAACCCAGTGTAGCACAGGATTCTAGCACCTGTGCTCCGGATAGCTTGGAGGTTGATAGAAAAGAGCCCCACTGATTAGAGACACCTCGCTGCATATAAACAACAGGACTGCAGACCATTATAATCACAACATCATTGGATCAAACACAACTTATTAAACTGGTCCAGAAAGGAGCATATGGCGGTGACACAGTGGAGTAACGACGGGACTGCAAAGTCCAACATCCAACATGGAAGGCACATGTGTGGCAAATAAAAACAAAATCTTCTGAGTGGCAAGTGTGCTGTGTTCAGTATTGACAACAAAACTGTTAAATTAAACATTACGATACAAAAATAAATGGAGAGTATAATAAATAAGACATTTTGATCCTGCTATGTACAGTACTTACACCTGATTCATTTACATTATACACACGTGGGCGTAACAGAGGTCGTATGAAGGACGGGTTTGAGCTGTGAGTGGACTGTAGCACCAAAGAGGCGGGAGGTGTGGACAAGAGGCGCACCTGGAGAGGACTGCAGCTGAGATGAATGAGAATAGATGCTGGAAAGAAATCATGATGCAAACAGCGTTAGCACTCAGTTACTGCTCATGATCCTGCACAGCAACATGACAACCTGACAAAGAAAAGAGGTGGATTCACTGAACAGAGCTGCAGAGAATATCTTTACCTGCACAAAGGAGCTTATGTTTTCATCTGTGTGTGCAGGATTACACAAAAGCTGCTCAAGTGATTTCTATGACATTTTATGACAGTTGAGACCCAAGAAAGGTCACCATTACTTTTTGGTGCAGATCCAGATGAGGATTTTTTTTAAATTTCAAATAGTGAGATTGTACACTTTGATATTGTTATTGATGCACACACATTTATATATAAACAACGCGTTGGACAGATGTGCAATCACTCAACCTTTAGTAAAGGCCAATCATGTATGAACATTAAAATCATTAAAACACCTGCTTGGTTGTGAAAACCTGAACAAGTCTTTGTTGTTCTTGAAGTTACAGCAGCTTCTAGTCCTGTGATCTGAATCTTGACTGTGGTTCTAAACTCTTTGCTTTATTTAATAAAATGTAACATATTGTTAAATGTATATTTTAAATAAATCTCAAACCTGTGTGATAGCATTAGGTCGTTTCCATGGTTACAGGCAGACTGGAGCCAGAGGACGGTGTACATTTACCACAGTAGCCTCCACACATTCCTGACACTCTGCTACCATCCTGTGGGCACAAGAGGAATTACAAAAATGAAATACAAATTTGCTGTTGTGTTTTAGGATTAGTAGGTTTTGTAATAGTGTGATGGTGACACAGATTTTACAGGATCCCAGCTTTCTTGCTTTTTGTTGTTTTGTCTTTGTCCTGTGATTAATACATATTTTCCAATACTCAATATACCGATATGTCAGAGTTACAGAGGTCAGTTCTGTGGAGAAAATAGTCTTGACAGCGACAGCGACGGCACAGGGTTATGTTACAAGTTGTCTCTTTGAAATGTATCTGGACAGGATTGTTTTGGCTCCACTGAAATGAGCTTTTCCTTTTTCCTAAGACTTACAAAGAGAAATTGAGGCCCAGCTCACAGCTCTTCATTAGGTGTGAATTGGGCGATCACCCTCAGCAACAAGCAGGGAAACACACGCTAATTAATCACTTGCACAATTTGCATGCAGCATAATGGGCAGCCCCATGCAAGCCTCTAGGAGCCATAAAGGAAATTGCATCAGACGAGGACTCCAAAAACCACTATCCCACGACATGAAAGCAACAGAGCACAGCAAGTGGTTCTTCTCTGTAGTGCTCTTCCCGTCCCACTGTCACAACCTGGCTCTATTTAAAAAAGCCTCGAGTGCATGGAGAGAGCCCGGCCGGCTGTGGATATCAAGCTGTGAACACTTTTTGGCTTCTTCTCTTTCTCCTGTTATGCACCTCGCCAAAAAAGCCCTCTCCGGCTTGATCTCCATTTCAAGAGCAGAGGGTGGAGGGTGTGCACTTGAGGAAGCAGCTGCCCAATAAAGGTCCCCTCTCAGTGAGTTCATGAGGAGAGGTTGGGAATACAGAGCTCGCTTGGGACTTTGCCCGCCAGGAGCCCTGAAGCCAGGAGGTCATGCAGAGAGGAGGGAGAGGGGAGGGAGGGAGGAGATCTCACAGCAGCAAAGAGACACAAACAGGGAACATGGATGAGAGCACTAAAAATAAGTGATGAAGAAAAGTGAATGATTATAAAATCAAGTTTGCACAGAATATGTGTGTCCCGAGCTGCCAGTACCTGTGATTTCCGTACGTCAGTCACTGCGTAGTTGCCCTGTGAGATCCAGGAGGTGTCATCCGCCACCTTCAAACCTGTTCCTGAGAGGTTGATCCTAAACTGACCCTAAAGAGGAGGGAGAGAGATGCAGAAGGAAACAACTAAGTCAACGTTTTGATCAACTTTCAATTGACTGACTTACTGTGAGCAGCAGAAAGAAGGGAAAAGCGTTAAAGGATGGAGAGAAGGGAATATGATCAATTCAAATCATTCTTTTAGATTGTTGTAAAAGCACAGAAAATGAAAGAGTTGAGAAGAGATGAGAACAAAACTATTAAATACAAAACATGAAATTAAGCAACGACAATGCACTCTGAAGGGAGTGGTTTCCGTAAAAAAGGTAAGTACAATCGTAATTAACGGCAATAACATCTGGACAATATGTGTGTACCAAATCTGTTCAATGTATTTTGGCTCAGTTTAATGTCTTATAAGACACTTAGAAGATCTGAGCCATCATCAGTGTTATAACTTGTACTTTCCTGCTATGACAAGTTTCCCCCTCAGCATATAACTAACTGCTGTTGTCATGCCCACCTGTGGACAACGGGCGGCGCTGTAGCAGTCTCCAGCTGTGGCGAATGGAACTCTCTTGCCTTCACGGGTGAACGCAAACTTCCAGTCTGTAGCTAATAAGATAAAACAACAGACTAATCAAATCAAAACATTCTGGGAAATTATCATCTTGAAATTTGTTGCTCTAAGACCTTAGGTGACCTCGCACGATGATGGCTTACACCTGCAATAATGACCAAGTCACCAGCAGTGAATCTGGCCTCGGTTTCAGGGTCAGTTTGATGGTAATATCAGTATAATTCCATCTACTTAGAGCAGTTTGGCCTAATCCCCTCAAGCCTTGTAATTGTGTGCGGCTTAAATAAACCTGGAAGACATCTTGATCCCATTAACCCTCATGAGCACAGACATAATTAAATGGCAGAGGAAGTTCTTATTGGAGAGTAATGTAAAGTTAACATTGGCACAGGATGCTCTGGCATGTGTGTGTGTGTGTGTGTGTGTGTGTGTGTGTGTATGGACCACTTACTGATGATGTTCATCTTATTGATGTCCAGGCGAACTTTGGAGAAGGTGGTGATGCCAGCATTGGTGTAATCTCTTCGGCAGTCGCAGTCTGCTCTTCTGGAGCCATTTGCTGGGCACTGGGTGGGGTCATTCAGCCTGGGAAACACACACACACACACACACACACACACACACATCAACACACAAACACACACACACACACGTACACACAGATATCAACTTTACACTTCCATGGAATTTCATCATTTACAGGCAAGGCACTGCCAAGAGCCTGATCTTTCATTTTGAGAGCATTATTTCTTAATTTCACGTTGAGATTTTATAATGCGTTTCCCCAAATCCCTGCCCTGTCTCCAATAGGCCGTGCTCGCGTGCAGATTTGCTCTGCTCAGATACACTGCTGCACCACTAATGTCCTGTGCCTCAGTTTGAGCCCTTCTTCTGGCTGCTTCTGTGCCCTCGCAAAACTTCTGCTCTCAGATTTGTCTTCTGACATTCTTTGTGAAATGACCCTGTAAAAATTCTCTGGCATAAACCAATAGAATGCCAGATATGAGTCTGACCAATGAAATCCTCACCGGGTCATTGTGGGCGTACACACTTTACTTAATGAAGCATCCTTAGGAGTGATTACTCACCAACGCGTCAAATCAAGGAACTAAAATGATTATTGTATTGTGACGGTACATCGTACTTTAAAAAAAGTTTAAGTGGCTAAGTCATATTTTCGCCAAAGCAATACACCCACGATCATATGCTTGGCTTTCATGTGTTCATTTATGTGAGCATTGTGGCAAGACGACAAACAAACAAAGGATCCTTGTGTTTTCATGATATCTGATTTTAGTGCTGGTTAATGGGAACAATTTAGTTATCCACTATATATACACTTATCCACTGAGGGTCCAATGGGAGGCTGGGGCCAATCCCGGTTGACACTGAGAGAGAGGTGAGGTACACACAGGACAGGTCGTCAGCCAATCAAAAGACCAACATAAAAAGAAAAGCAGAATTTAATCCCAAACTGCATGTCTTTGGACTGTGACAGAGTATTTTGACCAAAATGCTAAAAACTGCAGCCCCATGCCACCAAGTGGTAACTAGCTGACACATTAAGGCAGCAGAAAGCAAAAGCAACTTTTCAAACCAGTGAGAACATCAATATCTACATATGTGCACAAATATTCTGTAACTGATAAAAAGCTCAAAATTATTGGACATTAAGATCCATTTTTGCTTTATATTTTATCACTTGAGCAGAAGCTGTTCCAGAGAGAGGCGGTTTTGAGAGACCTTGCTCTGGAATAAAGAACAGAGGGAAACGCCATAGTCAAGAGTCACTGGGATTTCTGTGAGACTGCTCTCATTGTTATCCTGTAAGTTTAAGAGTTTACCTGAAGCCAAAGATCTCTGAATAATTCTCCCCTTCTCCCATCATCAAGGTGATGTATTCCTGAGGAGTCTCTGTCTGCATTCCTGCACAGTATACCTGAGGAGAAGAAACAGGTGGACAGGGGAAGGAGGTGTGGAAGCAGGGATGAAGGGATAGAGGTGAGAGGAAAAAGTAGAGGAAGTGTATATTAGGACAAGAAGAGCTGCACTGTTTGTGAGAATGTGGGGAAAAGCAGTAGGATAGAAGATGGCAATTACAAGCTTCCAAAAAACCCACAGTAAAACTGACCCTGAGTTTTAAAGTCACTTTAATGGCAGTGAAAAACTTTCCACTGACTGTGCTTCATGAGACCTGCTGCATCTGTTTGCCACCTTGGGACCAAACTGCTGAACCAACAGGGTTTCAACAACACAGACTGGGGAGATGAATTTGAGACACTTTGTTTTTGTACTGCAGACACAGTGTGTCTAAGTCAAGAGAGAGGGCACAAAGACCTGCTTATAAACTCTCCCTCGACCCTGATCACCTCAGAGGTGGCACTTACACAAGTGAAGTAAAAGTACCACATTAATTTCAACTGTTTAAGGTTTATATGGTACTTTTAGTAAGTTTACTTTAAAGTTGAATTAAAGTATTGAAAGTAAAAGTATTTTCTGAGTGTAACCTTTTCCCAAATGTAACAGAGTACCACTTCATGCTGCTGCTGCAAGAGGCGGGGTCTATTGTTACAGTCCCATTGTGATTGGATAAGTTGAGTGATTCCCCTCTCGTTATTTCTTTCTTTCAAAAATACATCTATACCGCTTATCTTTTTAGGGTCGCAGGGGTAGCTGCAGCCAATCCCAGCTGACATTGGGCAAGAAGTGGGATACATCCAGGACAGCTCGCCTAAATAAAGAGTCTCCATTTAACCTTAGCACCATCTATATGTCTTGCACTACTGTATGTAACGAAGCCAGAGAATTCTGAGAAAACCCAGACCGACATAGGAAGAAAATGCAAACTCCACACAGAAAGAAACCAGCCAAATCGGGATTCAAACAGGGAACCTTCTTCCTGTGAGGCGACAGTGCTAACTACTTTCAAAAGTATGAAATATACTGTTAACAGAGTAGAAAGTACAGATATATGGTGATATATGTAGTAAAAGTGAAAATTACCTGAAAAAGATTAAACTTCAGTAAAGTACAGATATACAAAAAAAAATCTTAAGTACATTAGTTGAGTAGATGTACTTTGTTACATCCAACCACTGCCTGTTATCATTTATTTATTTGTGAGTCAACAAGATCAAATACCTTGAGTGCTTTTCCTTGAACATTGAGAAAGTGTTCTCTGTCTGGGAGGAGCTGGTTCATGCTCTGGACCTCCTGACAGCTGGAAGGCAAACGGCCTTGAGGACACAAACAAAAGAAATAAGCACACTAGCGTATTAAACAAAGATTAAAAGAGGAGCAGGCATTCACACTGTATACCCACCCAAGTGCATGCATGCACACACAAATTGCAGCAGTTAAATCAAGTGTGGCAGATCGCATCGAATCAAAGGAAAACGAAAATCCACTTTGATGCCCCATCCCTGTGCGGGGAAGTAAATAAACTGGACAGTAAATCTTTGATGTTTGCTCAAGATCATAAATATTTCACTAAAGGCCAAATCTCACAGATGAACGGATCGAGTCGAGAAAATATCTAACACTGAAATCTGAGACAAATTCACTTGGCCTGTACGTAACCACCCCCCCCCCCCCCCCCCCCCACAATACCCATGACCTTAGTTAAAGAGCAGCAGTTTTCTCGCAGTACTCACAGTTTGGATTTCTGCAGACTTTTCTGGCTTCTGGCTTTGCGTCAGGAGAACACTGACTGCTTTCCTGACCATCTGCGGACAAGCACTGCACCGTCCTCTCCATGACTGCGTCACCACAGCTCACTGGACACTGGAAGGGAGGGGCAACATGGCAGGGTCAAAGAAAAGCTTGTGGATGACAGGTTGGCCAAAGTGTCTATCTCTCTAGAAATTGTGTGTCCATTTTTGCCATTTCAAGACTGATTTGTTTTTGACCCAGGGTGGACACTGATGCCAGGTAAACTAGCTTAATTTATGCAAAACCATGTACTCAAATATTGTGCATACTAGATAAATTAAATTAAACATAAATGAATATCTTTAATCAGATTAAAACCCTGCAATGTTTGCATTTGCTGTTCAGTAATTTACTAGATTATACCAATTTAAATTCAGAGAAAGATACAATGATTTGTTTTTGTTTAAAATAAGTCTTCAAAACTGAAAAACTATAGTTTTCTTTTAGGAATTTATGAAATATTGATAAATGACTGGACGACATTTAGATGCATGACTTCACTCACCTCTCCCCAGATTCCAACCCTCCACTCCTGTGGCAGCAGGCACGGGTCCAGATTACAAGGCATGTAGCTCTCAGGAGGGGTCCCGGGGCAGTTGGACAAAGACTGATGGCCGTACTCATAGTTGTCAGTCTCCACATGCACCTCGCTGCAGGAGATCAGACGCTGGCGGTAGCCCTGGCCACAGCTGGCCGAGCACTGGAGGAGAGGATAAATCAAATGGCATGAAATACCAATGGTATTCCTCGCAGGAATCTCGGGTGACATGTCATTGTCCGCGTAACTGGATTCAAAGATGGCCCCTTACATGAGCGGTCCCTTTGAGGAATCAAATTTTACACTTGACGGTTAAGATCTCCAAGCTTTTAGAGGGACTACAAAAACCTGTGGAGGACAGATGCCATGTTTGGCTCTCACCTCAGTCCAGTCCCCTGTGATCCAGATGAGTTCACAGGCCTGGGTGTTGCAGCTCTCTATGTGTGGAGGTCGGATCTGCTTCACACAGTACATCTCGTGGACCTCCTGCTGGTTGTGGTCCCCGCACTGCAAAGCTCGCTGTCTGTGGCCCACACCACATGACTTACTACACTGTGGTGGAAACATGACAGAGACAGATGTTTTACAAAGATACCACATCCCACATAGCATGAGAGGTAACAGGAGGAACATCACGATAGTTCCATTGGTGGAAAGCAATTGGGGTTAAAACTAACTATTTTGAATGAGTAGCTGCAAGTGCAACAATGAGGCTTAAGTCTAAGAACAGTTGGGTTTCTTCATCATAAATAAAAGTGTATCTGTGTATTGGAACAGTAAAAATAAAGATTTGTGTCCTCTTGATAATGCAGGACCTTCACTTCATGGGGAGGATGGATGAGAGATGTCATAACAGAAGATAAGAGCTGGGAGGAAGACACTGTTGTTGGTGAGTGGAATCCCTGGCTCTCGCAGCTAAACTGAGTTCCTGGCTTGAATTTGTACACAGAGAGTAAAAGTAGTGTGAAGAGTCAGAAATGTAAAAAACTAAAACTACGCTATAGTTTGGCAATCTGTCGTTATAGTCACGTTAAATAAGTTATTCTCAAAATAGTTTCTGTCATTTTAGCTGAGACTGACTCATGATTGGTTTCTACTTCAGAGACTCCAAATGACGTCTTTGGCTCAAGATAGCAGTCTTTGTTTCCAAGATATTTTGGCTTCATTTTAAGACAGTAGATGAAAGTGCAGACGATTTGTCTTCTGCTGACACGGACGACAGTGGGATGGATTGTCTTATCTAATCTGTGGTTACAAGCATGAACACTGATCATTTTCAGAAATTAGAACTACTCCTTTAAAAGGGTAAGAATAAGGATTAAAGATGGTTCACATGTACTTGACACTGCCATGAGATGCATTGAAATCCAAGTTTCTAGTATAATTCCTGCACCCACTGTTTCAGGAGGTGCTACCTGCGTCAGAGACGCTGGGTGTTACGACTGCAGCCTCCTCCAGCTGGTCTTCATCACTCTTTACATGCTTGTCAAACAACTGAAATGCCTGGAACTGCTGCTATCACTTGTGCTGTGCAACAGAGGAATGAACCTTTACCCTGCATGATGGCTTCTGACAGGGATAGTTCACCCAAACATTAAAATCCACTCATTAATCCCTCCTCACTTCAACTGTGGCGTCATCCAAGTGTCTGTACGCAAAGAATATTAGAGGTAATTTGGGCTAAACACACGGGGTAAATGACCTTGTTTCGAGTCAGATATGATTGTCAAGGCTTACAGACACTTGGATGACGCCACAAGAGTAGTATGGATGCATGTAATCTGCAGGAAGTGGTGAGTAGATAATGAGTGATTAATATTTTTGGGTGAACTATCCCTTTAATGTCAGCATGTTGAAATATACTTAAAGCTACAATTAAAAGTATTGACTGTATTAATGAAATAAATATATGAACATGCTCGGCTGCTATTTGAAAAAAAAAATCTTCCATATGTCCTTACGTTTTTATGAATTGCACGTTCACTTATTATTACTTTGCAGATGTTTATTTTTGACTTTTCTCTTTGCTGTAACAGGGCAACCTTCCCTGATACAGGACAAATAAGGGATTGAAGGATCTTAGAATATAAAAAACTGATGTAAGTAAGACATTCTTTTTTTATGCCAGTGACAGAAACACATGGTGCATGTTCAATTCTACCAGGTGAACTTCTGTAATCACCTCCATGCTTTAACTGGGACACCCGGTCAGGGAGCTCCAAACACTTCTCCACATAATTAGGCTCCTCTTTCA
Source organism: Pleuronectes platessa (assembly GCF_947347685.1). Taxonomy (NCBI): domain Eukaryota; kingdom Metazoa; phylum Chordata; class Actinopteri; order Pleuronectiformes; family Pleuronectidae; genus Pleuronectes; species Pleuronectes platessa. The sequence continues at coordinate 21,062,942 of NC_070627.1, forward strand.
GGAAAGACATCTCACACTGATCAGTGACCCAGATTCAACATCACTCCAGCACAGTGAGGAAGAGTCTCCTTCTGCAGCTGCCTGTTCTAATAATCCCGGCTCTCAACAAGGAGCTGTAGCCTTTGGCCCATTCAAAATTGCTGAGCATTACTCAGCAGGAATGCAGCCGTTTAATATAGCCTAGGTATGACTGCTACCTTATATTAAGCAGCAATATACTCTTTCACCTCAAGTCCTCTCAGAATCGGTGTAGGTTATAGATACATGGTAATAAAGAAGTAAGTGGAAACTGTGATTGACATCTAGTACCATCTAATGGGTGCAGATCTAAGGTGTAGGTAGGCGTGCAGTGTCCTTGAGCTCTCGGTCAGGCTCCACCCCCACCCCACTTCCAAGTAAGGTTGCTTTTGTTTTCAAAAACCAAGATGGCGCTCTGCAAACTGCCACACTCGAGGCTCCAAAACAGCAGTTCACAAACCGGTGGGTGTCGTCTCCGTTACTGCTAATTACTGATTGGTGCATGGACAAGCGTAGTACGATCTATTTGGAACTGAGACCTGCCCACTGATAAAAACCACGAAGGGAGCACAGATTCAAAATATAATTTGTTAAACAAAATAACCAAAAATAGTTTTGCAAAAAACATTGTATGTGCTCAAATTGGACCCAGCTTAGCGAGAAAAATTGGTCTTCAGGGCCTAAATTGAATTTAAAGGGCCCATATTTGACCCCTTTCTGGGATTTAAATTTAGGTATTGGTACCCATAAGATGGTATATCAGTGGTTTAAGTCGAAAAAACTGCTGTAGTGTGTATTTCCATGTCCTCTCTTTTCCCCTCTCTCTGGAGCTCCAAGCAACAGGCTGCTTTCGACTGCTTCTTGAGCCCCTCCTCTGATTGGCTGACTGCACTTTGAGTGGCATCCGACCAGGCCTATCACCGGTCTCATTCTGGCACATTGCCGATGTCTCTGGTAAACACAGCTGAAAGTGACGTGGTTATGTTTTGATACAGCTAAAAAAGACCAGCCACATATTCACAGTAAGTAAGTTACACCGTCCTCATGTTTGTTCAAGTTTTAGCCGGACAGTCGGCCAATGTAGGTGTAACGTCCCGAGTTACAGTCCGGAGTTTCACAATAAAGTTTCAATACGGAGTAGCGTCTAGGTTACTCTCCCTCTCCCCTCTCCCCTCCTGAAAAGCTGCTAGCTCAGCAAACTGCTTAGTGACAAGTTTGGTGAGGATAGGTGGTGGTGGTGAGCGGGGGTGGTGGGTTCGGAGGCTGGACTGGTACCGGCTAGGTGGGGCTGAGAGACGAGTGCGATCCCGTATGACTCATATGGGGGAGGAAGTACAAAACGAAACATTACGATGACATATTTCTTAGAATGCACTGAGTGAAAAAATCTGCGGAGTGGCTGTTTTTAGTCCCTTCAAGTAATTACGGTTAGTAAAACTCCAGAAAAAATATTTTACAAAATACAATATGGGCCCTTTAAGGAGGCATGTAGGATTATTGTTTTTATTGTTTAGATAATTTAACTAGAGCTGGGAGATAAAACAATATAAATAATTATCACCATACAATTTTATCAATAGCAATATAAGGTTTAATATATTAATATATATTGCTTCGGCATTGTATAAGCACAATTAATGGACGCTTAATGGATCTACCTCAGATTAGTAAAGTGTTTTTACTTTTTTACCATAAAAATGTTGACTGTTTACTAAGTGTTTTCCATTCTCTGGTCATAAGAAAGAGTCTAAACCAGCAACTTTAGAAGCAAAAATAAGGCTTTAAACTTGACAGGAAAATATGATGTCACATTTATCGTTAGAATTGTTGATTTTGATATTAACATTTATCTTGATGTCATTTTTGGCCATATCTTCCAGCCCCTATTCCTCAGTTTCTCAAAAGTGTGCATTTATTCAGGGGTGTTACAACAAAGTAGGAGAAGCAAGCCGTTGCTTGGGCCCTGATCTGGGATGGGGCCCCTGAGGCCCTGAGCCACCTCTGCTGAAAGCATGCACTGGGGAAAGCATTAACCACATAAACCAAGAAGAGCAAAATTAAGATGGTTAAGGCTATAAATGTTGATTTCAATAAAACCCTCTCCTCCCCTCCTCCTCTCCTCTCCTCTATCTCCCTCCCTCTTCTCTCCTCATTCTGGTCTGAAGACTAAAGGCATCAACTCATACTTCAGCAGTTATGACAGAGCAAACTCATCCCTGCCTGCTACACACTGCCTTACTCTCCTCTCCCCTTATCCCCTAATCCCCTTATCCCCTTCTCCCCCCTCTCCTCTCCCCTCCTCCCTAACTTACTGGCTGCCACTCTCCTTCTTTCCAGTGGTACCGGGAGGGACAGTCAGCGGCCCGGCAGCTCTGGCTGGATGCAGGTCTGGAGCGCTGGGAGCAGCCGCTCTCCTGAGGACTGCGTCGGTCTCCAAGCTGACAGAAGACCTCCCGACGCTGGAGCCCGTCTCCACAGGACGCAGAGCACTGAGGAGAAGTAAGAGCTTTTTAAACTGGAGATTTTACACCTTTATTACTGTCTTTTAAACCACTGTCTCACTTATAGTCCCGTTATGTTGTGAACATCGCGATACACAACACGCCTCGTGGGCTTCTTAGGCTATTATAATTAACTTTAGGGGACGTTATTTCTTCTTCATTAAATTTCTAAGCAACATTATTTTTACTTTATTAAGGATTTTTAGTAACCTTAAATAATGTCAATTCTACTTTATTAACTAAATGTGATGTTATTTCTACTTTATTAAGTATTATAATTAACTTTAAGTGACGTTAGTTCTACTTATTTAAGTATTACTAGTAATTTTAAGTAAGGTTATTTATTCTTATTAAGTAGGCTATTATAATTAGCTTTAAATAACATTATATCAACTTTATAGAGTATTATATACAATTAAAAGCAACATTACTTCTACTTCATTAAGTATTACGTAATTTTATCTGCACTTTATTAAGAATTATAGGCTATTTCAAGCAACATTATTTTTACTTTATTAGCTCTGTGGTATTTATCATTTTTTTCTCTTTAAAGGAATATACTCTGAGTTTTATTCTATTCTATTAACATTTATTATTATGATTCATTTAAATATTTAGTGTCATTTTGCTTAAACTTTTATTGAATTTATAATGCTCACGTTTATATCCAAATGTTGCTGATGTTGATATATATAATTTTATATGTAAATGCAGATGTTTTTATTTCTCTGTTTTAGCATTACAGTGCTTCTTTAATATTTTTCAAAAATAATTAGGTATTTGTTATAAGGGCATATTTGATATTAAAGTAACTGCAAGCCTCCATTTTCTTATTGAACTCCTATAGTTGATTATCAAATAATTTTTTTTTTTTTTTATAAACTCAAAGAAAAGTGGAGCTTGAAGCCTCGAAAGTAGTTTTGACAGTGGGTTTTCTTTCTGCTGCAGCAGCAGTGTTTTCAATGAAAGGGTTTCCTGCTGTAATGCAGAACACGTTTCTACAGAGAACACAAGGAATGAGAGAGGGATGAGGAGTCTGTTCTGTTCAGCTCAGTCAGGCAGGAATAATCACATGACATGAAGAATGCTGTCTAACTATCATCTAAAATGTGTTGTCTTATCAATTTTAAGAAGTACATTTTTCTGTGTGTCTTTTATATTTGTGTTTTCTCTTGGTCTTTTCTAATAGAGGTGCTGTTGACGAGTGCTGGAGCGAATTACATAATTTGATGTGATGAAGGTGATAAAAGTGTGTCAATGTTTGTGTGTGTACATGAGTCAGACCTCCATCACACCACCACAGCTACAGCTCATGTTTTTTCAGGTTTAAGGAGGAAACGATAAACACATCCAGATGATCATCACTGGTGAGAACAGACAACGGCACTCGAGCCATGACAGAGGAGTTCTACCAGAGTCCACGTACACCTCAGTGTGTTGCAGGAATCAACAACCCATCTTTCAGGGTGTGACACAATGCAACAAATTTCACTGCGTATTATCTGTTCTGACATCTAAGCTGCTGAACCACTATAGGTAGCGTGTTGCACCATGGGTAATCATGCTGTGCTTGGCTAGGAGAATCCTTTTCTCTTGGCGTGTGTCCTGCTGCACAGCTGTTCAGAGCAGACGCACATCCTCTCTGACGTATGGAGCACATATGTGGCTCCACGCTCAGACTCTTGGAGTGAATTCAGGCAGACAGAACATGAGAAAAGAGAGAGGCAGGGAAATTAAGAGCAAATGGAGGCATTGAAAAAAGGGGGATAAGCCGCGGTGCATCCAGCGGCCCAGGTGCAGTTGGGATTGGCAACTATGACGTCAGTGAACTGGCTCTTTTTTAGGGCTTTCAAAGAAGAGGCCAACATGTGGCTTCCATTGGGAAAGATAGAGAGAAAAAAAAGTGAGGGATTGAAAGAGGGCTTGAGAGAAAGAGTGATCAGTCAAGGGGAAAATAGAGAAACGGGGAGAGGGAGGATAAAAGGGACAGAGAGGAGAGAAAAGTGAGGATCAGAGGAAGAGAAAATAGACATCAGATCAAATAGCTATCAAGTCCTTCCTGTTGTCCTTCGTACCGTTCTGTGGTGTCAAAGTTGCAGGTTTACATTTCCTCAAACCTCTGTATGCATCCGCCCCAGGCCTGTGCAACGACCCAGCAACCCACCGAGTGATAAATGTGTGAAAGCACCCTGCCTTAGTTAGTGGCCTGGCGTGGTGCATAAATACAGTCAGGTTTCTCTGCAGCCGGTTTAACACGTATGCACAGATCTGCCTGCAAGCTGATAAGCATTAAAGTGGAATGAGGGAGAGAAAAAAGAGAAGGAGGCAGCGTGAGAACAAGCGTGGTGGAGGAGTGTTTTATGGCAGGGTCCCACCTCTCCCCAGTTGCCAGTCTTCCACTTGGGACATCGTCTGCCTTGGCAGCGCCTCTGCTTGCCGGGTTTGGGGGACAGGCTCCGGCAGTTCTCCTCGGTAGCGGTGCGGCCTGATCCGGTAACACAGCTCACCTTACGGGACTTGAAGCCTCGTCCGCAGGAGGCCGAGCACTGCAAGATGTCAGAGGAGAGGAGGGGGTAAACAGAAAGGTATGCTTTGTGTAAAAAAACAACCTGTACACCAATGAAGCTCTTTATTCTTTATATATTTTCAGTTGAATAAATCTGAAATTAAAAACAAGTTTATTGATCGGTTAAATGTCGATTATTTTGTGTACTTCTTTTGACTCCGTAAAGAGTAAGTAAAGAAAAAAAGAGCGATCCACATTCTAGTTCCACGTGGACAGCAAGTCCAATGGCAGAGCGTGCCCGATTACCCCGGCAGTACTTTGTTTCAGCTCCGGGTTCACTGAGTTACTAAAGGTCTAACTCATTGTGACAGGCAGACACACACACACACATAGCAGCGGCATTACAGGAGGGAGTGGAGAGGGGCTGGACCGTGCTTGGATAATCAAAGGGGGGCGTTGCATGCAGGGATGGATGGGAAGCGACAGGCTCAGAGTTGAACGAGTACGTGGCCCAGCATGCGGTGCTGTCCTGACCAGCGAGGGACTGTACCGGACAGGAACACGCCGTGACCTCTCACCCCATTCACTGAGGAAGACGGTTAGTGAGGCTCATGAAAGGAGGGACTAATAAAATGCTTACTGCTTCTCTTTTTTTCTAAAATCCAGGCACCCCTCACACACCAGTTGTTTCGTAGTAGACTAGCTTTATTAAGATTACTTGTGTTGTTCAACTAATAAAGACAAAGAAAAATAAAGGAAATGAATTTGATCAATATTGTGTGATTCTGTCTTGCTTGACTTTGAATAAAAATGACAATGACTCTGTGTTTTCTATCAAAAGTGGGATATAAATCATAACATATGTGAGAGGCAGACGACCCTCAGGGTTGTAATAAGCAACTGAAACCTATCATGTCAACATATCAAATATTACCAAGGACTGTAAGAACAGATATCATATTTCTTATGTTATTTCCAGAAATGATGACAATCCACCTTTGTAATGGATGAGCTGTGGAGAGTAACTAATGAAGACTTCTCAGTATAGGTTTAAATCGCTATAGGAAAGTATTTTACAGGCTCCCAGGCTGTTATTCTGCTTAAATGTCACGCCTTTCTCAAACAGTTCAATACACCTTTTTACAAGGGCTGTCCTGCTGCTGCGATGCGCTCACTATACCTTCGGAATCAGTGCCCCCCCCCCCCACTGTACCCCCACCTCCACTCCACCACCCATGCAGGGCTCATTAACTTTGCCCACAAGTTCACCGGGGTTCTGTAATTATCCAGTGCAGTGCACTAATACAAACATGGCTGCTGCTGGCACACACTTGACCTCAACATTTCCGACTTCATCGCGTAATGAGAAGTGAGCGCAATTTAATTTACATCAAATAACGCGGCGTGCAGCGTTGACAGTGTCAATCGCCGATCTGACCTTTTTGAACTGACATCCAAAAGCAGTTCACGGGATTATTGCAAACACAAAATGCTCAATTCATATATAAATGTATTTATTTTAAGATTTATTTAACTAAATCTGCCTATTTCCATCCTCAGCAGAGTGTTAGGAAATCCTACTGATCTCTTTGTTATGTTTTGTTGTTTTATTCCTGGATCACAGGCAATTTCCCATAAGTCTGTCTGTGCTGACAGGATGAACCGGGAAGGGGCCCCTCCCTAGATCAAACGGGACCCTTGACCTGCCAATACACCACAGCATTGTCTTGCTGAAGCCCCCTCCTCCCTCTTTAGAGCCACTGTCACTGGCCCCCACATTGGTCAACTGTCATCAACCCGTACTAGAATGGTGTAGAGGGGGCCGGACGAAAGGGGGCCAAAGGGTGCTGGCGACTTCATAGCCAAGCACGCGTCACCAGGCGTCCCGGGAAAAAAGCCGCCGGGGTAGGCATTAAGAGTGAGTGAACACAGTAAATGAGATGAGAGCTATACATTGAGGCATTGTCACCACGGGACAAAGATTTACCTTCAGGGAGGAGGCTTTGAACTTCTGACACAGACGGTAAAAAGCAGGGTCGCTCAAAGAGGTCAGCAGAGGCCCTGACCGCATAAAATAACACAGATATTGCTCAGTGATTTGTGCATTTTCATTCAGGAAAAACACCCCATTGAAAAGAGTGGCGGGGAGGAATGCTTCATAAGCTGTTTGCCAGGCATCTTGTTTTAAATCCATCCGCTAAAGTCGAAGGTAAAACTAAATGATAAAGGACATTTCCCCTTCCACAAACACAGTGAACAATCCTCAGTTAAATATTTCAATAAAGGAGGAATGTTTTTCAAAGTTGGGACTTGCATAAGTTCTAGTTTCTGATGTTTTTAGATAACCAGATGTCAGTTGTGTTTCTTTCCCCTTGTTCTTAGTTTGCTGTGACAGTGGCCCGGTCACTGCATGTGATAAAAATGTTTTGATTAAATAAGAATGAAGAAAAGCCTTGGATGGTACCTCTACTTCACTTTAATCGTAACCTTTTCTGGAAATGAACAGAAATCCAACAAATCCATAAAAAATTAAATACTGACATAACATTATAATGAAGTAACAATAAATACAAGTAATTACATAAATATACAGAAATCTTCTTAAAACACAGACTAATACTGCCATTTGTGAATAAGAGACATACAATATACTTATTTCAAGAGCCTGTTGGTGTGGAGTCTGTGTTATACTGCAACTGAAAAATGAAACTACATATAGGATGTGATCGGTAATTCTGTGATTCAGCCTCGATCGGACTTTACGCTGCTGCACAATCACAAAATCACGTGGGAGTCATGATGAGTGATAGCCCTAATTTTAAATGATGGCTGGTAAAAATTTTAACAGGCCCTTAAAATAAGGTGTGATGTCAGTACAGACATTTATGACCAGGAAGAGTCAACTGGGTGGGCTCTGGGCTGCAGCCAAAGGTTTCCCCTAACCACAGATTCTGGATCAGTTTTCACTGTCGAGTTTTCAAACGAATGGTATAAGCAACCAGGTGGGAGATGACACACCCTGGATCTGTGTTTAGAGCCATTAACTCCACTGGATAGCCTCAACAACTCATGCTTAATCGTAGCCACCCAAAATCCCTCCAGGATACGGCGGGGGGGCAATCATAGCAGAGACTGAGGTAGACACATTAGGTTGGCTCAGAATAAGAGCTCTGGATACAAAACACTATTAACTTCCCCTGTGGTCACAGGTGTCATGTGTTCAAAATATGACATTTTAACAGCCCATTCTCTTAAAGGTTAAGCACGGTGTGTCATGGACATTCAAAGACAATTAAACATTATTTTGACAAATCTGTGATAAGACTTTAGCATTTAGCTGATCACTCTGATCAATCCACTAACTGCTCATGGAAAGAAATAAAACAAATACAGAAAAAGGCAGCATCAAAAAGCGATGTGCCACAATAAACACCTAACTGACCAAAAGTGTGATGGTTCATAGTTGATATTGATATCTCCCTTGTTTTTGGCCAAAGCACCACTGTAGTGAAGGGTATCATAGTTGAATGGCTAGTTGAGTTGTGTTTAGTTCCAAGTGAGGTATTGTTGAGCATAGCATATTTAGCAACTCCAAGTACTTACTGTACAAAGCAAATATTAACTAACACAATATAAATACACTCATATCAAGCACCTTTGGAGCAGAGAGCTTTAAACCTATTGTTTTGGCCACACTAAAAAAATCTGGGTCAAAACCCTCTGCCAAACTGGAATACAATGGCTATTAGTTCTATTACCACAAACTCTGTGAGACACTTTATTTTACATTGCTGGTACAGCTGTTGTTGTTGGTGTTTAGTACTGATACTGGACGTCTCAGGGACTTCTGAGTCAAACATTTTCCTTCTTCCATATTAATGTCGTTTTTTGGGGCAACACCGCTGTTGGTTTCGTAACAGGGAGTAAATGGTTCAGCTGTAAAATAAAGTGTCTAAATATAGGATTAGTAACTTCTCTATAAAACCACATGTGCCTTGAGACAAATTGAATTCTTAATACAATAGCCATTTCTAAGATGTATAGAGTACAAAGATGTATAGAAAGTACACAGCCCATATACAGTCCTATATAAGCTGGCGCTTTCAATGTTCACAACAGAACGCCAAACTGTACTGTGTAGCACCGCATATTTGGAGATTATGGGCCATTCTTTGGATAATAAAAGAACAAGGCATCATACTGTATATTCCTGATATACAAAAACATTCATCAGTATTTGCATATGAACAACGATTGGCTAAATGTGCGAATACAAAGAGCTAAGACACAAAATAAATCACTTTTTAAAGTTAATGCTATATACAAAAGAGAAAAAGAGAAAAAATATCTTAATAAATTATCTTTAAAACAATATTTTACAAAACTAACTTTGATTGTGATACGAAGTGATCCTGAATTTTTTCAAATACGTACTAGTACACGGCTCATCAACAGTTTTATGGTAACTAGGTCACAACTGTCACTGGAGCATTTTGTGATGATGACTTTTTTTGGCATATTGCAGGCGAGTGTGTCTTTGCCATTGAAGTGCAACAGAAACAACCTTTACGAATGTCTTGAGGAAACATTGACCAATCACAGGAGCCAGAGAGGGAGCGGGAAGCGGAGGGGGGTTAGAAGTTAAAGTAGAGTGGGAGTGTGGTTTCTCCAGCACAAACACACTATAGTCATCCTGCCCTTGTAAGACTGTTTGTGAAAGAGTAACACTACAGGTATTTGAAATAAAACGTGAGGTTGAAAAACAAGATGTAGAATATTTTTTATGAGCGTACCGAGCTCCATGGGTCTGTGCTCCAGTGGGGGCTAGACGGGCATGGCTGAGTATTGCACTGCTCGCGATCTGGTGGCTTGTCGTGGATCTCGCAGCTCAGGTCGTTGAAACGCTCGCCGTTTGGACGCTGACACACCACCAGCCTCGTCTTGATCCCACCTCCACATGGCTTCGTGCACTGAAGACAGACGGAGAGGGGAGAGGTTATGTTTTACAGGCGGGTATGGGGACGAGGTTTTGGGGTGTCAAAGAAATAACACCCCAAAAGGACCATTTTCCACATGAAAAGAGCGATGGAGAACCTCTGATTTGTAAACCTCTGAGTCAAAGTAGTTATTCAAACACTAATGAGCATCTCAGAGTTTATACTTTACTGTCTAAGCTCCACATGTATCTATCTCGGGGCCACGGTAAGGTGTGATCTCATGTAGGGTAAAGTGGTGTCTCTCTTACCTCTCCCCAGCTGCCATAGATCCACTGCGGACATGGCCCTGACTCACAGGACCGTTGCTCACTGGGCCGACTGCGGTCCTCACAGCTGTTGGCAGGGTAGCCGTTCTCATCCTGGCACACAACCACACGCCGCTGGAAACCTCCTGCACATGTGCTGGAGCACTGGTGTTAAAAGGAGAAGAATGTGCACGGTCAAACAGGTGGTTCCCACAAACAGATGCTGAGTGAAAGGAGGTGTTAATGAGTCCTCAGAGGAACATAGCTGTGTGTGATATACATTTAATTTAAACACACAGCAAGGCTAAAGTCAGGGCTGTCTTTGTCATCATAGGAATAAATGGTAGGTTAAATGCACAGGTACAAATGACCAGCAGACACACAAAAATCAGTTACGTTATATACATCTTACGTCAAATGAGCGACAAAGTTAGCTGATTTATAAAATACAGATCCTCGGGACAGAAGACGGAAGAGTGACCAGAAATAGTTGTGATTACTTCCTAAACTTATTTTAAGGTCAAAGATATTTTTGGACATTTGACATTATCACTGACCCAGTTTTTTAAAAGCAGCTGAACAATACAGAGAACTAGATTAAAGGAAGGAAGGGGGAGGGGGGGGGGGGGGGTTGTTGAGGATGTTAGGTCATACAATCCTGTTAAATCACAATGGACAAGGCCAATGTCCTTAAAAGGCAAATGACATTGAGCATCTTCATCACTTTACATATCACACTGCAAGGAAAAAACAACTGGTTCACCAACTGTATAAAATGACAGGGGTATACCGAAATGTCTAGAGGACGAATTCATTGGACACCCAAAAGGAAATGCTCCATATTTTGGTTCCTACGCCTATGCAATTCCCTCCTGTGAACAAGATGAAGCAGTACTCTTCTCTGCAAACCTCTCATGTCTGTTCAGTAAATATAAAGCTGAAGCCACAAGCTGGTTAACTTAGCTTAAAGACAGGAAACTGGTTACCAGCTAGCCAGGCTCCAAAGGTCACAAAAGCAATGTACATGGATACTCTTAAGCTCATTACAACCAAAGATCTTCTCATCTAGGCAAAAAAATTCTCCCAATCTCTAATTATTTTTATATGACTCAACAGTGATTACATGATACACAATGATAACAAGTGAGCAGCTTCATATTATTAGGATCATAGCAAAAACATCATCATTTCACTGCTGCTGCTAAAAACTTCTCTGGTCTTCTAATGTTTGTGTCAAAAGTGCACAATAAGATAACTCACCGCGCCCCAGGGTCCGGTCCGCCATTGGTGGGATTGGCTATTGGGCAGGTTGTTCCTGGTGCTGGCGTTTGGTGAGGACGGCAAAGGTCGGGACTCACTGGAGCGGGACGGGCATTGAGACATAGCGCAGTCCTGCTCTGTGGTTGGACGATCGTCTGGGTCACACTCACTAGCATTCACCTCCTGGTCACTGATGACACACAGTACCTGCCGTGTCGTCTTCCCCTGGCCACAGGTCACCGAGCACTGAAAACACACAGACAAACACAGTGCACAGATATCAGTTATCAGTATAAATCCAATGCGAATAAATATCTGAATAGGCAAAAGCAAATGGATTGACAGTTTGACTATTACACCTGCATATGGAACTCAACACAGATGTGTGTGAAATGTAAAATATATTTGGAAAGACGTGTCCAATTAACATGGAGCTTAATGTAATGTTATTTCTATTTTTCAAACAAAAGGTATATGACACAATACCTGTGATGCACTGCACTGTACTAATGTAACCAATTGAAAAAAGTTGGTTCAATTAGCTCCAATGTTAGCATTAGCTACAGCTTCATATTTTTTGCCATTTCTGAGCATCACTAAGCTGTTTAGAGTGTGTGTGTGTCTCTGTAAGCAACTGTTAAAGATAGTTTGAGTGAGCAGAACCTCCACTCTGTAACACCACTGTACAACCAACTGAGCGAGGAAAATTCAACAGAGTGAGATGTCTTGTTTCTAGAGACTCTCATCACTGTCAGAGGTGGCATCTCCCAGCTGAACCTTCATTCATATCGTATCAGTAATTTAACCCTGGACACAATACATTTACTATGTATTACTAAAAACTATATGCTTCTGTTTTTTCAATGCTTCAGATATACAGATGTCAATAACCAACATCTAAATAATGTAAATAGGCTATAAGTATTGGATAACAGTAGATACCCAATATCAAAGGACTCAGAGCTAGATACCAGCTTAAAGTAGAATTTATTGAAAAAAGACCTAGTGTACCTTTTCTATTCAAACTAAGTAATTTAGCTTGTAAATGTCTCTGCATCTTTCATTCAGGGGACGTGAGCTCATGTGCTTTTCAGGGGAAAACTCCTATGTAAGAATGCTGTTCATAGACTTCAGTTCAGCTTTCAACACAATTATTCCCTCCAAACTGATCACGAAACTCGGCGACTTAGGCATCAACCCTTCCCTCTGCAACTGGATACTGGACTTCCTATCCAACAGACCCCAGTCTGTTAGGTTAGAGAACCACACCTCCTCAACCCTGATCCTGAACACCGGCGTGCCTCAAGGCTGTGTGCTAAGTCCTCTCCTCTACTCACTATTCACGTATGACTGCATTCATGTACATGTAACTAATACTTTTGTCAAGTTTGCAGATGATACTACGGTGAATGGCCTCATCAGCAACAACGATGAGTCGGCCTACAGAGAAGAGGTCCAGCACCTGGCGGCGTGGTGCGGCGACAACAACCTGGCTCTCAACACCAAGAGGACCAAAGAGCTCATCGTGGACTTCAGGAAGAAAGGCGGCACACACACCCCCATCCATATCAACGGGACGGAGGTCAAGCGTGTCACCAGCTTCAAGTTCCTGGGTGTCCACATCTCTGAGGACCTCTCTTGGACCCTCAACACCTCAACCCTGGTCAAGAAAGCTCATCAGCGTCTCTTCTTCCTGAGGAGACTGAGGACGGCTCGTCTGTCTCCTCAGATTCTGGTGAATTTATACCGCTGCACCATCGAGAGCATCCTCACCAACTGCATCTCAGTGTGGTATGGCAGCTGCTCTGTTGCGGACCGGAAGTCACTGCAGAGGGTGGTGAAAACTGCCCAACGCATCACCAGTTCCTCACTCCCTACCATTGCAGCTGTCCAGGGCAAGAGATGTCTGCGGAGAGCGCGCAGCATTGTCAAGGACAGCTCTCAACCCTGCCACAGACTGTTTGCCCTCCTCCCTTCTGGGAGGCGCTTCAGGGTCCTCCGTTCCCGGACTAGCAGGTTCAGGAACAGCTTCATCCCTGCAGCTGTCACCCTGCTGAACTCTGCACCACAGTGATAGCAGCAGCCCCCCCCCCCCCCCCCCCCGGCCACACACCCTCCTCCAACCACTGAACATTTGAACACTTGCACTACACTGTTACTTTTTTTTACTACTGTATTATCCTGCCTATAGTATATTAATATTTATATATTTATCTTGCTTAAAGTTATTATATCATACAATACCTGTTAATACTGTACTACTTCAGATATATTACTTACTGCTCATAGTTCTTATATCATACAAAAGCTGTTAATACTGTACTATTTCCGTTATTACTGCTCATAGCTCTTATATCATACAATACCTGTTAATACTGTATTATTCCATATATATTTGCTACTGTACATATCTTATTTATTTACATTTCAAATACGCACAATACTCTGCACTTTAACTCATTTTTTTGCACTTCTGGTTAGACGCTAAACTACATTTCGTTGTATAAGTACTTGTACTGTGCAGTGACAATAAAGTTGAATCTAATCTAATCTAAAAATCTAAAAGATCTATGTTAAGCCTTGAAACATGCGTATTTTCTTACTCTATCCCTTTTTTTTATCAATTCCTTCTTTTTCAACTCAAAGTCCTGAAAGTCCTGTACACATGCAAGATACTGCAACCCAAAATTGCCCCTGACTGTGCCATCAGTGTATATATGGTGTGAAGCAGGTAGCAGCGCCAGGTGAATGTAATGTCAAGGGCTTCGAGTGGTCAATAAGAGTAGAAAATCTGTATATACAAGGGAAAGTAAAGAAACTCATTCCCAATTTAGTGTTTATATTGTCTCAGATATGGAGGTGTTGACCACAGTGGTTTGTTTCTAGGTTGAAAAACCACCCCACAGTTTGCTGGAGGCCAGAAACAGAGACAAACAGCAGAACAATGAGAATTATATTTAGATGGAATTTGATGCCACTTGCTTTAAAAACTGCCCAGACATTCTACCGACCAAAGCAATGAGGAGGCACATTCTAACGAAGGTCCAAGACCAACTGAAAGCAAATATGACTTAGTGTTGAGGAGGTGGACACAGATCTCATTCCATTTAAAGAGGACATGCAGGACATTGCCATGACTTCGGAACTGCCTGACAAAGCAGTTTCTTCTTACAGGACCCAGGAAAATAAACATTCCTTTTCCTAAGTACCACAGGATAGATCTTACACAAATCTTAATGGTGTCTCCCTCAGCTCCTCCTTAGCACAGTCCACTCTATAGCTTGTATAAGGTGATCTGTTATACTTGTGCAACAGCTGTCTGGTCTAAAACCTCGCCTGGGATTACTCTGTCCAGTGGTTTACAGTGTGCTGTCAAAAGTTATGGATTTCACATGATCATAGGTACAGTTAGATTGTCTTATACATAAAGCTGGTGTATATGATGTGGCACCAAGTAAAGCTGTTGGATAACGTACTGTCGTCTGTACCACAATAACAAAAGTCTGTCATATTGGAGTGTTCTGTCACTGCTAGATAAAGCTATGTTGCTTTTGGTTAGTAAGTCGAGTGTGTGTGTGTGTGTGTGTGTGTGTGTGTGTGTGTGTTTGTAGCTGGGATAGGCCACTCAAATCTTTTTTAGCCTTGGGATGATCCATTTCCTTTTAGGGGTCAATGAGTGTCTTTGGCTTTGTATACGTGTGGGTGTGTATGTGTATATGCAATTGTGTGTGTGTGTGTATGTATGTGTGTGTGTGTGTGTGTGTGTGTGTGTGTGTGTGTGTGTGTGTGTGTGTGTGTGTGTGTGCGTGTCTGTGTGTGTGTGTGTGTGTGTATGTGGTGACCAGACCTAGAGTCTAGCTGTACAGTATCACTAGGACTGTGATGGGAAACATCTGTAAACAAGACCGGAGCCCCTCTCTACAGCCCCTTGCATCTCCCAGCTCCAGAGTGCCTCACTCCAACTCTCTATCTCTCACTCACACACGCAAACACACATGCACACACACAGTGGTCTTTCTAAAGTTGTGAGGACACTCACAAATTGTTGCTCCTTAACACGCTAACCCTAAAACCAGTTTTTAACCTTCAAGCAGCTAAATAAAGTTTTGTGGACCAATCTAAACACCCTCACAATGCTGAAACATTGAACAAAACGTTGTCTTCACATCCATAGAAAGACACATACTGCTTCTCTAGCCTCATTCCAACCCACCTCCAAACCTCTGCACACATTTGCCTTCCAGCTGCAGCTTCCCTGCAAACCTCTACAATAGCGTGTACACACCCTATTGTCAGTGTAGGTGAAAAATTATGTAGCGTATACTGAAATACAACTTGCAGGAGGAAAAACATCTGGATGGCAGTATGGACCCCATTTAGGTTCATCAACAGGGCTGTCTGTCAGTATAATTAGGTGCAGATCTGAGGGGAAGTGCTCGATTCAACAGGAAAACTCTTCTCCTAATGTTCACTTATTTGAAACTCTTCTCTACCACATTGGGTGAGCTCATACAGATCGTCATGTTGAGATAATTTAAGTTAACTGGGTCAGATATAAGGGAATAAGTGATTATAACAGGTGGTTTTCTTACCACTGTCCATTCCAGCACTTTCCACTGTCCGCAAGCAACTGCTGAGCACACTTCTCTGGCAGGGGGTTTCGGTAAGTGGGCGCAAGCCGACTCCTCTGCCACACCGCCCTGGTTGTCCCGGCAGCTCACATAGCGCATCCGTGTACCTTTGCCGCAGCTGGCAGTACACTGGTGTGCGGACGAGAAAGGTTAAGAGGCTGGAAACCAAAAAACTGCAAACTGAGTATATGACAGAACAACCAACCTGAGTCCAGGAACCAAACCGCCACTGGGTTTTGTGGGCCTGGTGGGAGGGGACTTTGGTCCCTGGGGGAACAGGGTGGCTGCTGGGACACTGAGCCAGTTCACAGTCCTGTGGAAGGAAGGACACATACACCCGTTTATGCAGCGATTAACAAAGTGAATATACTGTAACAACATCTGTCCCTGGCCACAAAATACCATGAATATCAGAGATAGCTCCTCTGACGTGGGACAGTCATTTACAACTTAAACTATATTCCTTCAGCTCTACATTAGAGAGCAGTTGTGTTTCCCATCAACATTTTCCCCCCACCTTACCAAAACAACATTAACAGGGTCCGCCCCGTCAGTTCAAACTATGGATTGTGGCAGTAAGCCACTCAGCATAAAGCCCTGATCCCTGTCATAACAGGTCACAGTGGAGTGGTATTCAGGGCTCCAATGCCCATGCTGGCGTGGTTGCAAACTCCACCCCTAATCCACCCCCTTGTCCCTCACCTTCCGCCCTTTCCTCTTTTTCTCCTCATGCCCTCTGGTGCCCTCTGACCCCCAGTCTCTAGGAATGAGGGCCTTAATCAGGTCACACAGGATCTGAGCAGGCTCCACATTCCTCACTCGGCCACCTAATAGCAACAAATGGGCCTTGTGGTGGTGTGCAAAGTAGCCCTACACACTTCAAGTCGGTCACATTTTAGATGTCAATTCTAAATGAACTGCTAATATATGACATAGTCTCTGATGATTCTGTGACTTTGTGTGTAAGGGTGCGTGCTGGAGCTTTAATGTTGAAGCTGTTCAAATACTATAGGCTCCAGCACTGTTCAGAAGTGCCCAGCCTTCCTGCAAACTATGTGAGTATTGAGCAAAGCCTCCACCTCTCTACTCCTTGTGCTCAGAAGGACTTCCATCCGTCTATCTCTCCCTCGTTTTCTGAGCCTTGCCTGGTGGCTGTCTGCAGTGGGACAGGCGGCCTGTTGGCCCACTTCATGGCTGGCTGGCTAGAATCACAACAAGGTGGGGCGACTGCTTCAGGGTCACTGGTCCTGTCGGCCCAGGCACCGGAATTAAGAGCCGCTTCTACTAGAGGGGGGCCTCATCCTGGGTCTGCATGCTCAGCCCTCTAAAGGGGGTTTACGCCCAACGCTGATCAAACAAAACCATCATTCAGCTCAAAATAGGCTCCTTTGGTTTTTCTGTCTATGTGTTTGTGAGAACAGTCAACAGATGCACATATTACACACATGAACATCACATTTTTCAGTGTGCATGGCGGAGGAGGAGACAGTGCCAAATATTTAAAACTGTAGAATGACTTTTCAACTAAACTGCTCTGTAAATTATTAATTTGCATTCAATAAATGTAACTTGTGATGTTAACAGCTAAAGGGTGTTTTTTAATGAGGGAATGGACAAGATTCAAACTACTACTAAATACTCTTAAGACACACCTGACTTCTGCCAAACATTAAGCGCATCTTACACGGAAAGTATTTTGAAGAATAACTCTGTAAGGTCGTCCTGCAGCGTTTCAGCTGAGAGGTCTTCAGTTGCATCTCTCTTCATGAGGATGGTGAGGCCGGCAAAAACCTTCCAATCCGTTTCTCTCTCCACCAGACTACATCAGACAGCCTTGCTTTATTGAGTCCAGGTGGACATGAAGTGTGTGTGCCTATCTGTGTCTGTTTCGACTGCAGTGTGTGTTAATACGGATGCTATCTTCTCTCCTCACAGTATGAATCAGTTTGTCACTTGACCTTGGAACAACTGTTGCTGCGATGTGGAGATTAAGAGACTGTGGGAAGCTGAGAGAAGTAAAACAAACATGTTGGAGAGAGGGAGAAAGGATGCAAAAAAGGGAGAGAACCCCCTCCTTACCTGGGTGTCGGTGGGTCGGGTGGCAGCGTTACATTCAGTGTCGTCCATGACAGCACCATAAGAGCCGACCACACACTTCACCGCTCTCATTTGGTAGCCTGGCCCACATGAGGTAGTGCACTGGGTTTAAAGAGGGAAAAAAAAGGAGCGGTGGGGAAACATTGAGCAAAAGACAAAAAGAATGCAAGAAAAAAAAGAAAACAACAAAGCAACCGCCAAACACAAACAAATCAAAAATTGGACACCAGGGTAGGCGAGTAAAGAAAGGGCAATTTTACTCCTCCACTTCCCTTACAACATTCTTTAGTTTCAGGCAGATAAAAAAAACAACCTCAAAAGTCAACTTCAAGAAGAACCGTAGCTCATTTACATTGCATTGTCCTCTTTCCGTTGCAGGCGAGTCAGAGGGTACTACCCTGTGTTCTCTTCTGCCTCATTGCCTCCAGTGAAACAGGGTCAAACTTGTGTGGCGGCGACTTCAACTACCATTTGAACACGCTTCATTAAACAACTTCAAATATACCTTAACATGCGCTCATGGGGGTGGGGTGCATAGAGATGTCTCACATTTTTGGGTGTTTGCTTCTCTGTGCGCACACACAACTGAAGCTAAGCATGCACACACACCCACATACACATGAGTGTATGCATTAACTTTTACAAAGCTTCGAACAAGAGCACAACTACCCTTAAAACCCATAACTTTTGAATATTAAATGTCCCTGTGTGTGCTCACACAAAAAGAAGCAGCTTGGCTTAATATCATCTATCCACCAGCTGTACCACTGCATCAGCACTAACTCCACAAATTCCCTTACTGGACAGTGTTGCACAAAGTGCAAACTAGTGTCTCCTGTTTACAAGAAGGTGACTCACCTGTCCCCAGGGTCCGACCTGCCAAGATGCGCACTCCTGCTGCTGGCACGTCTGCACTGACTCAGGTTTAGACAAGCCACAAAAGCGATCGTCAAGACGGTCCTCGCCGAACTGACACCACGTCTGACGGTGCTTGTAGCCTTTCCCGCATGTAACAAGGCACTGATGGATAAATGTTTCAGGTTTCGCAGATTAATATGCAGGCACAAGATTTATCAAACTACAATTTGATATAGGAACATTTAATGTAAACATTGTGTATGTGCTGAACCTATGCAGTCCCTTTGTTGGAATAACTATACATGAGCAGCAGTTATCAGACTTCCTCAACAAGAACCGTACTGACCTCAGACCAGTCACCAGTCTTCCATTGTGGACAGAGGAATTCATTGCAGGACTGGACGGTCAGCTTGTCCCTTTGACTGCATTTGCTCTCATCACCACCGGCCTCAGCTGCCTTTCGACACACTGCCCCTCGACGGCGGGTGCCCCCACCACAGCTCTTGGAGCACTGCGGCACACGTTACAACGTCAGCAAGTATAAGCATATCCACAACCCGTGATCAACGCAAATCCCCAACAATCTTACCTCTGACCAAGGCGAGTACTCCCAGCCACCCGGGTTACAGTCGCCGTGGCAACCTTCCTTGTCATCAGGTTTGCGCTGACCACTACAGTAGCGGTCATCAACTTTCTGGGTTTTGCCATCTGTACGGCTCATTTTGGCACAGTATATTTCCAGGGTACGATATCCAGGACCGCACTGAGCTGTGCACTCACTCTTACGGGCCACGTGCCACCTGTGTCAAAGGTGATAGGATACATTTTTTAAATCCCCAAGTGAAGAAAGACTCATTGACTGATTCATGTGAGCAGTGAAGGTTGATTACATTAGTAATACCAACCTGAGTTCACATTCAGTATTGCAGGGCTCAGTGATGACGGCAGGTCTGGCTGTACCGTGACACCTCTGGTCAGACACCACCACCCTGTCTGACTCTCTGCTACAGAGAATCTTCCTCTTCCGCTCTCCTATGAGACACGATGACAGAGAGTTTGGACGGTTAGTAAATTAAAAAAGTCAAAGTCTCTAAGCAGAAATACTGAATCCACAGCAATATTTCGTATATTTATATATATATATTTTTTTATGTTGCATATTCAGGTTTTTAAATAGAAATAACAGACTTATTTTCCATTATAAGTTGTTCTTTGGTAAGAAACGTATCTTTGGTATAAAGATAATATAGAAATCTACGAAGAACGTTGCAATCTGTGGTTTCAAAATGCTTTCCTTAAATAAAACCTTTTATTATTTATAAAATACCTTCCACAGCCTGATTCAAGCTTCTGCAAGATCCTGCAAGTAGTTATCTGAGGCAACAGCTTGCTCAAGCACAATGTAGATCATTACAGCATCACTGAGAATACCAGAAGCTATGGGTATGTGTGCTTCAACTTGGCTCTCGTGTGGACAAGCCTGCACTAAATCACAATGCAACTTCTGTACAGTAGGGTAGAGAGAGATTTAAACATCATGTGGCCCCAAGAAAGAGATTCGCTATCGGTACCTCATGTTACCAAGTTTTGCAGCTCAGTACTGTGAGAGCTTAGTGTGTCCCAGGCTGGCAGAAAAGCCATATAAATCAGAGAATCAAAAGTGCTGAGGGAATTACATAGTTTGCTGTTTATCCTGCTGTGTGAACTTGTTGGTTTCTCTTTGGAATTTACTGTAGGTTGTTCACGCAGGGTAGTGTCAAAAGGCGGATGAAGAGATTCTCAAATAAAGTGCTTGAGTCATAGCACATAGCGGGTTTTCGAGTTTACCTGCAATCCGCCTCTGCACACCCACACACCCCGACATATCCACAATCATGCCAAAGACGGCCATCTGCCACAGCGTACTCTGAAGTTGAGCTTTAATCACTTGTTCCAAACCTATAGGTCTAGCATGGGCTTGTCAAGTTTAGCCAGACAATCTGCTCTCCCCTATGCCTCTGGCACAGCGGTTCACATATCTCCTCATCCCTGCACTCACCACTCCATTTATCATTGGCTACGCCCATCACCTCACCCTGCCAGCCCCTTATGCCTCCCCCTCACCTTGGCACAGGCGGCTGCACTCCTGCCAGGGCCCATACGCATCCCAGAAGAACTGCTGAGGTTTGTCCTCTATAGGGATGTTGAAGGAGTACCTGACATCTGGATTGTACAGGTTCCCCACAGACAGCACCTGTGGAAAGATTCAGACAATATTGTATGTTTTATACTACAGTCAGATTATGGGAATTTATAGGCAACAGACTGTCCACATCTTCAAGAGTAAAAGTAAAGCCTGAAGAGGTCTCACACTTTAAGTTTCACTGCTGCTAAGGCCTCTAAACTCATCTTGCTTTGCATTTTCCAATCTGGAATGCTAAGCCATCGTGACAGTTTACCTGGACAATGATCTCCTCTTCGATACGATCAGTGCAGTTGATCCTCTCAATGACATGGTCAGAGCCACTGTACTCGATGACGGCATTTCCCACTTTAATTTCCCTTTTGAACATGCTGACCACAAACTCTCCATTTAGCAGGAACTCTCCACGGCTAGTTGATATGGCTGCAAGAAGTCAGAGAGAAACCGTGAACTACAAATACTTTTTTTGTATAATCCTGCTAACTAACAAACAAACAAATGAAAAAAATATCTCCTCGACGGAGCTGTCTTTGGCATGTGACAGGGCAACTAAGCATCACTGTGACTGAAATTGTCATGAGGCACGTGCAGAAGGCAACAGTCAAGCCTTATGAGTTCAAATAATCCTCTTCCCCTGGAGAAGGCCCATCCAGGGGCATCCTGCTCTGTTTAACAGCCAGTCTGCTACACTCATTCACCCTAATGTGATTATGGAGCTAATTTCCTGCCTTAACTTTACTCGCCATTTCACACATTACACTAATATGTTTTGGAAATCGACCCTCATTCCTGCAAAATTGTCCCCACTTTGGGCCCCTAATGACTGTTTCCATCCACAAATAAATACAGACAGAAGAAATGGTGACAACTGAAAGGTCATATTCAGAAGTGACATATAATTAAACATACAGGCGAACAAACAGGCACAGAGAATGAAAGATAATAACAATAACAAGACATTTAGAGACACATGTTGACCTTAATGGAATGGTACCCAGAGGGCTGTCTCAGCTCAAGTATTAGCACGTTCGTGGCAACAAGGCATGTATACGAATAGCTGACAAATCAGTTATATCCAGAATGACAGACAGGTAAACTGTATGATACAGAAACAGACATATACAGACACACACCTACTTTATACAGACACATTAAAGCTTATAAACGTATTGACCTGGCGGGAATGGTATCAACAGGCCTAACTTGGGTATATTAACACTAAAGGCTAACTCCTCTGCATCACATGACGTTACACAAAAGTCTGAAGACTGTCATCCACAAACACAGACAGGCAGAGATCAAACATGTAGCTCAAAAGCAGAAGTAGTTGTATGACATCTTACCGAGGTAGTTGTCGTCATCTGGTTTCCCTGAGTAGCTGTGTTGACGCACATCTATATTTGTAGCACCGCTGGGTATTCGCACTATTTCATTATAGCCTGCAAATGGGATAAGTAGTTTGTTTAAATCATTAATATACCGAGCTCTGTGCCTTGCGAACAAGAGAGCACCACTGCCAATGTTTATTCTGACGACTAAGCACAGATAAATTATGTGTTGAAGCAATGTGACTTGCTATAACAAAAGGAGGGACTGTGGCTCACCATAGTGGACAATGTTGAAGGTGCCTGCCACAGTTTTGCAGGATGAGTTGTCACCTCCACACACGCCACATTTGTCCCTCCTGGCTTTAGAGTTCAATACGTGGTCACAGCCTGCTTGCTGCTCAGTAAAGAGGTACAAGAGAGGTGGAAGTGGAAGATAAGTTTCAAAAGTGAGAAGTCAAACCCTCAGACCCTTGAAATAATTGCAAAAGGACTTGAGTTGCACCCATCTGAAATTAACTTCCCTTTAAAAAGATATATAAATAAATAAAAAATCACACATAATAGAAATGGCATAAGCTGTTCCTGCTCGTAATTAGCCGTAGCAAGAGACATTTTTTAATTTCTATCAAGGATGAAGAGCTTAGCTTGAGTGCAACAGCACAGATCCTAATGCGCATGCCAAGACCAGAGGGGAAACGTTCTGAACCACAATCTAACCAAAGCACTGTGTGTGGCTGAGAGTGAACAAAGAGCGGCCCACTGCTTGTTTCAAGAAGCATACTGATGATGATGCACGATATGTTAGTAATCAAGCTTTCAAACTAAAAACCTTTCTGTCACAAGGGGTAAGGGACGTAAACACAGTCTGGTTTGGCAAAGGATTGAACTGCTATTGAAATATTTGATCTAAGGATGCAGAGATATTTATATCCACTCTTTGAGTCAACAGGCAGGAGTGGTCCTCAACAGAAACTATATTTGTGATACCAAAAGTTGCTGTACGTATGAATTTGAACCATGCAGTCGAATATTGTGAAGTTAAAAAGGCTGGAGCGGCTCACCCTGCACAGGCCCTGGACACAGATGTCGTTGGTATCAGGTCCACACGGCGTGCCATCAATGACCCGGTCCCTGAGCTGATAGTAGGCCGTGCTGCCTGCCACCCTGCAGAACAGCTTACACCTGTCCTTCATCAAGACTGAAAGAGGAGGAAAAAGACAGAGAGAAATACTAAGTACCAACAGATATCAATGCATACCTCATTTTATATCTACTGATCATTGGAAAAAGGAGGCTTTGCTGGTGACCCACTTCCGCTGTACTTGGGAACCCAGCGAACGTTTGGAGGTAGACCGTTGATGTTGAAGTGCCTGCCGTCAAAGGCGGCACATTGCTCCTCCCTGAAGTCCTTCTTCTGCTTTGAGCAGGGCTCAGAGTTACAGGAACGAAACTTCATCCGGCGACCAACACAATACATTCCTCCATTCCTGGGCCTGGGAGTGAAATCAAAGAAGTTTAGTAAATGTCTTAAAGCACACTTTATAATGCTTTTGGGGATTTTCCCTTTCCTGTTTTGTGTCCTGTAGCTTCTTTGTACATCTAAAAAGTTCACTAAGCTACAGAGGCCAAACTCTGCAGCAGCAGGAGTCCGTCTCTCCCACAAAATGCCTTTTTTGCATTCCTGGCTTTTTTCTGTTTAAGTGTCTATGTCACCAAGTTACATGTAAAGGCTCACTCATGCTCAATAATGGTTAAGTATACATAAAAGGACAAAGCCTTCTGTCCGTTCTCTTCTTTTCATTTTGTCTGTACTGTTGCATGTACTATGATAGCTTACTATTACAGAAGAAACCACAGAAACAGCAGTACCAGAGGAATTTTTCAGGGGGCAGTGTAGTCAATAGTTCAAGTTAGACAACCATGCGCACAAGGACGAGTCTTCAACAATAGCAGAACTTATTGAGGAGAGACTTAGTGAGTTGATAAGAAACTACAGGAATCTATATGACCTTACTTTGCCTGGGCACAAGGACAAACATCCGCTTTTGTACATTATAACAACCACCACTAATGCTGTGTTTGTTGTTGTCAGAAACACAACTCTTTTGGTATGCAAAAGAAGAATAAATTAGCTTTAACACGCATGCCTACCAGCTAGCTTGTCTCAAATTGGTAGGAGACAGCCTGATAGATCTGCCTGTCTTGATGAACATGAGCTATGGAAAGAATTTCCTCAAGGTAGATTGATCTATGGAACACTGACTTTGGCAGCTAAAATGGAGACAAGGTCTACTAGGCATGCATAACTACAAAGAGAGGGACTGCTCACACAGGTCGGTTGCATTCACGTGCAGCGATCTTGATGCCCCCGCCGCATGTCCGTGAACAGGTACCGAAAGGGCTCCAAACTCCCCATGCCCCGTCCACAGGTGTGGCGTCGTGCTCTTTGGCTATACACAGGCCATGCTTGCAGTGCTGTAATGAGAGAGTTGAGGAAAAAAGAGGGACGATAGAAGAATGAAGGGAGCAAGAATGGGAGCAGAGGGAGAGATGGAGGTAGGTGAAAGAAAAAAGGAAAATGAAAATGGAAAAAAAAGGCACAGAACAGACAGAGTAAACGCATGAAATTGTATCCATAAAACTGGCAACACTTCTATCTGATCTCCCGTTCTTTGAAGCTAATCTGGGAGAAATTATAAAGTGAGGCAAATGGAAAAAAGGGTAACTGAATAAGACGTTTCATGGCTGTGTCTGGCTGGACCGAGGACAGGAAAATGTCACACTCGAGATCAATAAATAAATCTCAGCTCATAACAGGAGGATAATCTTACATTGTTAAACAAACAGACCCCAGATTAAGTGTTTTTCGTGTGGTGCACTCAGGCTTAACATTGGGACGAGAGTTTGGTGTAAATACGAAAAGGCTTCAACATGTGTGTGTATCTTTATTGCTTTCAAGTGCTCAGAGTCTAACTGGCAGGAAACAAGGGGTTTGTGAGAAAATTCTAATTAAAAGCTACACTAAGGCTGTCACCTCGAAAGCGACTATCATGCACAACATAACGCCGTCTACGAACATGTCAGTTAATTGCAATTTCTCAACTTTAAATGTGTAAGTGGCAAATGTTTGGAAACAGTTCTTTTGTCATTTTGTCAGTTCTTTGTATCAAGACGTCTGTGAACAATTTTATGGTCATGAGTCACGGGAAAAGCTGAGAGATCAAAAAAGGTAACTGTAGTGAGGATAGTCAGCTCACATTACAGAGCCATATGAGTATGACACCATAGTGTAATGGATAAAATGTGGCATTCCCGTGGAGTGTTAAAACATTTCCCAACTTTGTTCCCTTTAGACATTCATCCCAAACTTTTTATCAAATAAAACACAATTCCATCCCTTCTGTCTTGCATCTGGAAGATTTAAAATTAATCATACTTAAAAAAAAGAAACTGATGTCTAATCATCTGTCTTTGGTTCCACATGACTTTTACCTTTCCGGGGGAGCAATCTGTGCCATCTGCCCACGGCATGTGTTGGGTCCTGCATCCCTGCTGGGCACCCTCTGGACTGGTGCACCACAACCTCCGACACTGAGTCTAATAAACACACACACACACACGCATGCACATAAATGTAATGTTTAATAAGCACATTGTAGACAGCTCTGTTAATTTATGGACTCAAATTGGCAGAGATCCAGTGTATCCCTGATTATCAAACACTAGAAGGTGAGATACCACAGTCTGAATTTACTGTATCAGCTTTTTGCCAAATGTCTCTCAGCCAGTCGATTGCTTGACCTTTCAGTCTGGGTGGATTCATCTGCCAAGAAAACTATTTTCCAGTGCCAGGTGTCAAATGTAATATGGAGATATTTCTGCACAATCCCTTTAAAATTCAAGATAAATGTGCAATAGCTTGGTGGTGGTGGTATTGTCTTACATATTAATCTACTCTTGTTTGTTACCATCTCAGAAAGATCTATTAGTATGTTGTTAAACACAGCAATTGACTTTAAAGGCTTTGCATTGAACTGAAGACGTCTGCAGCACATGATCATAACACAACAGGCTTCCCTCCCAGACCCACATGTGCAGCGTGACAGTTTAGCTTCAGGACACTGGCTTCACTTACCATATAAGGGCACACCTGCGTCCCCGGCCCAAATATCAATTCGCACTGTTTATTGACATTGTATATCCGTCCAGGCAGCTGCTGGGGGAGACTGTACGGCCTAGAAACGGGTTCGTCAAGCAAGCATTCGCCATATCCTGTGCTATTAAGAAATAAAAATAAAATGACTTAAAGAAAAAAGAGAAAAACAAGAGACACAGACAGAAAAAAAGACTCAGTAGAGCTAGAGAGGACATTTTCCTGTACATATCTAGAACCCGTACTGTACACTGTGTCCTGACAGGCTTCTGTTTATATTCAGTCCACTACAAACATCAAGCACATCAATAAAACTGGTGACTGGTTTTACTGCTGGGGCTGATCGGTGCACATTTCAGGAGTAGTAGGTAAAAAACAAAGTGATGTTGAATCGTTGCCAGATAGTTTTTCCTTCAGAAGCTGTTCTTTGGTTTTCTCAATGGATTGAGGAGTCTTTAGAAGAAAGGAGACAAGAGGCTGCGACAGCCCAGAGAAATTGTTACTGAGTTTATTTGTGTTTCTGACAATTGCTCCTAAAAAGGGGACATTCTGCATACAGTACACACTCTGTGAGAATGGCTGTGTGTTTCTGCAAATACATTTGTGATATTTCTACAATAGTTTCTAGATACAGCATCTTTAAGAGGATATTTGGCCGGAGCGTATAAGGTCATGTTCACCTGATCCAGAATAAGTTATTAATTGATTTCTCCATTACAGCAGAAAAGCTTTATCTACATGATCTACTGCCCATGCAAGTTTGGAACAATACTGAGGAAAAGAGTGTGACATACTCGAGGAACTCTGTGATGTACTTCCTGCTACACTTGGACCACATCCAAGGGTTTGTGTTGTAGTTCAGCGTGGGAGCCATCACGTGTTGTTGAATCTTAACTCCGTCCTCCTTGCACTTGTTACTGTCGTCATGAGGCATGTTGAACCTGGAGGGGGAAACAGAAAAAAAAGGCTCAGATATTTATACAAAATATTACATTAAAGGTTCAGTGTGTGAGATTAAGGTGAAAGGGATCTATTGGCAGAAATAAATATAAAATAATCCTAGTGATGTTTTTGTATGTCTGCTTCATCTAAATTGTCCGAATTTTCTTTACCCTAGAATTAGGACTTTACCTTTAAATACATTTATATTTACAGCGGGAGCAGGTCCTATCTAGGGAGGCGGCCATATTTTTTACAGTAGTACACACTGGACAAACTAAACACCATTGGAGATTTGATGACAACTGAAGCTACCACATGTTCTCTTTCATGTTTGGAAGTGGAGGGTGAGATAAGGGGCATTCAGCTGCAACATGCAACTTCACCACTAGATGTCACTAAATTTGAGACACTGAACCTTTAACAGAGAAGCTGGGAGGGTTGAAAATATGTATTTCTTTACTTTTCTTCATAGTAGTTCTGCTGGTTGTGGCTTACACAGTACAAATGCACAAGTCAGTAAAACCACACTTTTGCTGAGAGAAGTTTAACAGTGTTATTTCAGTGATAAATATTTGCCTATTAAAGACGTACCAGCCTTTCTGTTTGCCGGTACACACCGATATGAAAACTTTTATTTTACTGAATAAACAATCTAGAAAGTACATTTGTGTTTTCTTAATTCAAGTATTTATGTTTTTGTTTTTATTTAATTAAAGTATAAATTGTAAGATATCAAGACTGGATTTTGCCCCCGAAAATTCATATTTATATAAATTATAAAAACACTGCACATTAGATAAAGCAGAGAAAAATACTTAAAAATCCAAACACAGTGGGAATAAGGGGAGCGTTCAGCCTCTGCAGGGTGAACAAATATGATCCCGGCTGGTGGTGCACAGGTACAGCACCACACTGCCCACAGCGCTCCCTTTGACCGCTCAGCTCCCCACCTGACAGGTACCACATAACACTGGGCTCTGGGAATAAGTAGTCGCCAAGCATTATGTCATAACTTGATGTGGATAAACATGGATTTCAAGAGGCCTACTTTTTAGTGGTTAAAAACAGCATTTGTTAGACATGATGAGGACCGTTAAAGCCAGTAACAGTCGCCACTATCGCTGAGGCTAAACCCCTCAGCTCTGGTTGGACTCACGGCTTTGTATAATGCAGTTTATTCTGAAGGTCAGTGGCCAGCAATCACAGGTTTTACTTATGTTCTGTATTATACACTCTTTTGTCTTTCCCTCTCAAAATGAAAGGCAGGCTAGACATCGTAGTGAGAGATGTGATCAAATACAAACAAAAGTATCAGAAATGATTGCGAAAAGAGGCAGGAATGTACGTAAGTTGTGTGTCCAAGCTTCTCTGATCTCCATCTGCTGGTGAGGCATTTGTGGATTCCTAGAAAGCTCTACGCATACCCAAAACTTTCACTTGGGAGATGTGATGACAGTACTTGAGGTAAATAGTGAGTGGAGACATGCTGTACTTACACATGGCCAAGTTCATGGGCGATGGTGAACGCTGTGCTCAGTCCGTTGTCCTCGCTGATGCTGCAGCTCCTGTATGGATCACACACTGTGCCCAACTCGGCAAGTCCTAAGAAAACCCAGGATCAGTATGAGTTTTACTAATTCACACCAGCATAATTTTTCATCAGGATCATATATTGTCATCAATACATAGATCAGGCTTTGGTTATTTCTTAAAGAGAAATCCACTTACCTAAGGTGTCACACTTATCCCTTGCTCTGCAGATGTCCTGCCTGAGGTGAACACATGGATAATGATGTGATGGTCATGTTCAATGGCACTTTACAAAATAACACATCACCAACGTTCAGGGTATTCTCCCCATTTAGGTACATTTTTAAACGGTAGTTTCAATCATCAGGCATCTGATGACCTGAGCCCTTGATACAACTATCAGAATTTATATGTCAAAGTGTTAATTGGTGCACCGGATAGATTAAATAAGACCTTAAAACCTGTTTCAAACATATGCTATGATAACACCTTTCAGGAAAAAAACATCTTGATATTGTTCCTGCACCTGGTGATGAGGATGGCGGTGTCGTGATGGGAATGGTGGTTGTCGTCCACACTGTTCTGAATCTGCTGCCAAATGCAGAAGTTCTTTAAAGTGGTCTGTGCATTAAATGAAATGACTGGACCCTCCTGAGAAACACACAAACAAAAGTATTAACAGTTGCCATTCAACTGATAAGTATGTAAGTATGGATATTAAAGCAAAGGTTGTATTCTTACCGGCTCATTGTTTATTATGACTAATTTTACAATCACAATGTTAATCAGGTTGCCAATGCTGGGGTCCTTGTAGATGGAAGACACCTGAAAGTAGGAAAACCACACAACCTCAAACCTCTTAATGAAATCACTTTAAAAAAAGGATATAATTCATATTATTTAATATTATTGTAATGATGTTAACTTAGCTGAAATGGGAGAATGTATGTTTTGTCTGACTCTTTCATGGACATCTTTGCCTCAGTATAAAAGCAAAAGCCAGGGAATTTGGTTGATTGGAGGATCAAGTTGATAATGGCCTAAGCCCCTGTGGAGAGGCCAGCCTTTGCCAAGAAGAGAATATAGGTCATCTCAGCCAGCCCCAGTCGCCTGCAGAAGCTGGTATTTGAAGTGGCCGCGAGTATGCTGTCTATGTGACATACCTGAGCTTATTTTTTAACATTCATCAAGCTGTCAGACAGACTCTCCCTGGAGCTGCCCTCTCTTCCCCCTGGCCGTTTGAACGTGGTGTTTACCCCTGCCCTAGGCTGCCCTAGGCTGCCCTTTCCCTCCATTGGCCCTCCTCCACAGGCCGCTGAACTAACTCCCAACACATACAGCAAAGCAGGACAGGTACGTACAGTTAGTGTACCAATGTGTCATATAGACAGGTACTCTCTGTTCATGTGCAGGAACACAAACACTTGGAAGCACAATTTAATCTCCCAGCCAACCACCTCCACCAGCCAAACAGTCTCTGTTAGCAGCAATTAAACCATCCAAGAGAGCAGGACTTACTATGGACATTAATGTGAGTATGTAGTGCTGCAGGTTGCTGCCATGATGCTCCACCATTTTGTTGTCAGCCACCAGCATGACTTCAACAAAGCGCGGGTAGGAGAGGAAGCGTTTTGATCTTCTGTGAGGTCCTGAGTCACCACTGCTATCATTTGATGGTCTAGCGCTGGCACTGCCGCTGCTCTCTGATCTGAGTAAAGCATCGGCGACCACGCTGGAACTCAACGACTCCACGTCGCCGAATATACCGGCGCTGACCACTGGGGTTGCTTCAGACACGGTGTTCACCTCCGCCGCTGGCCTTCGCTTCGTCTTGTGCCTCTTTTGTCTGTGTTTGTGTCCTGGAGAGAGGAGCCAGAGGGAGTGAGTGCATGTGTAAATATACAAAGATGCAGGGCTGAGGGGGAAATACATTCACTCAGAAAAATAGACATGATATAAATCAATGTGTGTCAGGAGGGTGTGTTTACAATAAAGTTGTGGCTTATGCCTTCAAATCTGGAGATGCATGAGGTGAGTTGACTTTCTGGAAGTGGGTATTGTAATATATGTTTTTGCTTATCTCTCTTTGTTTATTGTTGCTGAAAGAGTGGGTTGACAAATGAACAAGGCTTGGAGTCCCTTTTTTTTCTCTCTCCCCTCTTACAGAAGAGGGAAGAGAGAAGGGGGCAAAGAGTTCAGGCTAGGTAAACCTGGCACCCAGCCATAAAAAAATGGAGCACACATACCAAAAGAAGGCAGTGCAACAACCGGGCAGTAGAACTTCTCAAAACTGAAGGGAATTAAGTCAGATTCTAATCAAAACATGGCATTAGAACTTCTGAATGCCAGTCTTATTTTTTTTCCTTTTTCTTGATTTCGAAGCACATGCAGAACCCCCTCTCTGGACCACCAGCAATGCGTCCGTGTTTTCTTAGTTTTGATTATTTAACAGTTTCATGCTGGCATCACTTTGCTATTGTACACTTTACACTGCACGTTTATGGAAGTGGGTCTACCCGACTTTCTTATCACAGAGGAAGTACGAGAGTCAACAGGAAGTTCAGCCAGTAAACTGAGATGGGATGATACAAGGGTGAACTTCCAAATCATCTTTCCTGTGTGAGAGTTGGAAAGCTTCCTCACTGCCGAGCGGCAGTTGTAGGAGCTGGCCGGTGCAGGCTACCATACGATACTTGAGCCAAGATGGTTTCACACCAATCTCTAACTGTTTGTCATTCAAACACTTTTCCTCATGAGGAAAATGTCCAAATTACATAAGGCAATTTTATTACCATATAATAGTGGATAAAAGTTGCATGGTGCATTATGGTATTTAAATCCACTACAATTATCCCTGAGAAGATTTATTATCTGTTACTAATCTTATGTTACAATCAATATTCCAGGTCTGCACAGAGCTTTTCTTCTTTTTATTCGTTGTCTTGTCCACACACGGAGAGGTTTGGCTTGATTGGTCCAGATAGGCTACTAACTGATTCTACATTGCCCCGGTACAATTACTTTAATAGCTCAATAAGCTCAGCTACTATTACATAATGTGTTTCTGTTGAAACGGATAGTGAATATTTCGGGGTGATGCAACGATTACGCCTGCTTACGTCTGTGGGAACTAATTGAAGGGTCGCCGAACACATGCACATATAGACAAACAAAGAAACAATTCTCCACTCAGGATCCACGTGTAGCCCATGAAAACACTGAGTCCCTTACACATAAAAATGATGCAATGACGTATACACACTGTCTTGCACATATTGCCCCCTGCAAGGTCTATTTGAGAAGCAGCATTGTGCTGGTTAGGTTGAAAGACGGTTGACTGGAGCAGAAATGTATGTCAGCTTATTGGGTGAGGTGTGATTTTAACACTTTCTGCACATCAAGTACTCGTGCGTGTTTTTGTTTGCAAGCTAATAAAGTAGAAACTTTAGAGTGAGTTTGTGTGGTGATTTGTATTGACACTCTCTGTGTCAATTGCATGCATGTGTACCCATCATGTAGCACGTCGTACCTGAAATGTCACAAGCTGAGTTCTCCCCAGATGTCTTTTTTTTGGGTGCACTCTTCTTGTAAACAATATGAGGTTTTGTGTGTTCCTCTTCATAGTGTTCTCCTTGATAGCTGTGTAGGGGCTCCACAAAATACTCCCCTTCTGGAGACCTGAAAGTGCCAAGCTGGATAGCAGGAAGAAAAAAACGCACTGCACTTAGTATTCATCCATCCGTCTATTTTCTTTAAATGCTTATTCTTTTGTAGGACTCAACATAAGCAAACATAGAGAGAACTTGCAAAGCCTATACAGACAGGTCCAGGGGGAATATACAGCTCAAATATCTTTTAGAAAAATCAGTGAGCCGCCACGCCACACCAACAAGCGTGTATTTTTTACTTTAAAATATTTACAGCAAGCAAACAGTGGAATGTGGCTCATTTACAACTCCTTAGAGAAAAGAAAAGAGAAATGCTTGGACCTGAGGGCTTTTGTGAAAAGGTGAAATAGGTTAATTTGCATGCATGTAAGAATGGTCCCAAATCAGGAGGAAAAGGATAATAGTGAGAACTGTGATGCTTATCATGTAAAACAATGAGAAAGCATGTTCTTGGCAAGCTGAAAGTCTTACATGTGTTCTACATGGCCTGTTTAGTGTGAATGGCTGATTTGGAGGTCTATGATGTTCTAGATAAGGTTAATGCCAAGCCAAGCACATGTGGCTTGTTTCTCATCAGCTGTGGAGAATCGTTATGGCAGCTCTGGGGGGGCTGATACAAGTTTGGCACAATTATCTCTCCCACAAGTCATATTTACAATCCTTGATACTACAGCATGACTGGTCTTATCATCTGAGAAATATCATGTTTGGCTACATGCACAAAGACTTGCAGCATCAGGGTGGTCTGTTATTCAGCATGGGGGCACAAGAGGAAGCTGCCTGCTAACATCCACTTCAGCAGGACTCAAGACCAGCACGCTGAATTTACTGGGGAGCAAAGGAAACCTTCCCTGCAACAAGAAAGTGAATGTTACATTGTCTAAGGTTGTACAGAAATACAATGTAACGGATGCCAGCAGCCTTACTGCCTGTTTGATGAAAATGTGCCTGTAAAAGTCACCTCAGCTCCCCTGCAGCAAGGGCTTCAAAGCATTTTAATCAGATTTTACATTAGGTTAGACATTGACCCTTTTTCTCGTAACCGTCACTTGAGAGTGGTTTGCATCAGAGTGCAAACTCAGAGTACACTTCTCTGCTCCAAAACTGAAGCTTCTTCACCCCAGGGAGGAGAGGGAGCCAACTAGTGATGACGTCAGTGCCACCCCTGCTTGCGCTGTGCTCACTACGTAAAGACGTAACTGACTGTGAGAGAGAGGCATGGGAGCAAGATGTAGACAGCTCATTAAACTTTACTGTAGGCAATGGATATGGGATCCTCGCAAATATGCACAGCTATTACGAGAGTTGTACTCTTTTGTAAGCTCTGGATCATAACACAAATTTAAGTTATTAATGTCTGGTATTTTTCTTCTTTATTTTAAAATATACTTGCCTTAATTATGTCTAAACTATGAATATATCCTGTTAATCATATGACAGATGCAAATCTGTAGATAAGCCTGTTTAATGGTGAAGTAATGTGTGTGGGTTTTGCACGATCAGTCAAAAAAACAGGTGTTGCACAAGTTTGTGAAAGTTGAAGTAGAAAACAAGCCAATGGAGAGGCAGCTTTTCAAGCCTTGTTTGAGCAGCAATGGCCTCCTAACAACCCACGGTGGAAAAGTAAAACACCCGCTCGTAAAGTCATCACATGCACGGCTGCTCTAACCGTGCGTAAAAACTCACCAGTCCGGAGCACAAGCTGATGACCGCGGCGTGCTCTGCTTGTGCATTGACATGTCCTTTATAGAAGCAGTGCCTTAACTCCGTGTCCTCCTCCTCCTCCACCTCCGCATCTGTTGCTAAATCCGTTACGTTGTCCCCTCGGGGTACTCCAAGTATTGTCACAGTGTAGAAAGGTGCAATAAATCCCGAGTCCAGCGTGAGGTTGAGGTGATAGCTCTGTCCGAAAGCAGATATCCTGTAGTGGATATTTGGCGAGGCCCAGTGATCCGTGCTGTTGCCGGTGGTCTCGTCCAGACTTCGCCTTTTCCTCTTGAAGTGCACACTGGTCGGAAACTTGTCACCGGCTTCATTCACTCGCATCGGTGTTACAATCTCATAGGAGCCCACCTCCTCTTTTACTGTGGAATAAACACAGAATAATGGTGTTAATCATGCAGGGAAGTAGCATTCAAAGAGCATTAGTTCAGATGTGTTGGTCAAAACATTAGGATTTAGTCATCTTTGTATTTTCCTCTATAAAGCAGTGTTCACGGCGTTGCAAGGAAATGATAGTCAGTGCAACTTTAGGTATCTAGAAAGCTGCGAGTCATGTGCTTGGCTGAGTTCAAAACTCATTCATTCTGCGTCTGTTCGAAAATGAACTTCGTGAGGAGGGAGGGGGTGGGGGGTGCGGAGGCTGTCAGAGCGACATACTTTACCTGTACTTGAATTCAAAAGTAATCTCCCGGTAGATGCGACTACATTAAAAAAATCAGGGAACAGTAGGAACCCCCAGCCCCAGAAGAGCACATGCATGATTGTCCACGTTCAGAGAGGAGTGCGGCAGCCTGCAGTCCTGTAGTAATACTGTCTTCCTCAGGTCACTCCGGGCTTTCCGCCTCCGGTCCGCCTGCCTCATCCAACGCTATTATCCCCGACTCTTGAGTAGATGGTCCCTGGGCGGTGGTGAAGTGCACTGCTGGGACGTGAGCGCTCCACGGAGTCCCTGCATGCTGCTGCTCAAACAGTCAACTGGGATAGAGCTCCGCCGTGCACCAGCTCTCTCCACAACTAGGGGCGGGATCACCCAGGCAAGGTACACTGGTGCTACAGTGAGGCCACTCCCGTTATATACTGTAGTGACACGGGTGGTCGCTCACTTATGTCCACAGTGGATGAGGTGATATGATATGTGACGGACTTCACCTCACTCTGTGCCTCCAAATGACAGTGTTCCAGAGAACCGACTTAATGAGGTGCAAACATACATTGAACATTCTTGCCTAGACTTTCCACAGCCTGAGGTTCAGCTTTAGAGGGGAGGGCACCTCAGTGCGACCATGACAGTGAGGTGGGGCCCATATAGGAAATCCCTGCCCTGGGGCCACATGCAAGATAATCTGGGCAAGGCTGTGTACTTAGAAGTTCACGGGATCACAGGGTGACAAAATGCAAACTGGCATGCAGCACAGCCGTATACAGTAGTGATCTGAGGTCTTAAGTAGGTGCTGTAAAATGTATTGTGTGGGGGATCATGGTAATGGTTTTATGAGCTATAGTCTCCTCAGCAGGACAATGCTACAGGCTGTATGGAACCCTTTGTAGGTGCCTCAGTTATGTGGAGGATCAAAGAGAGGGCTGTCCAGTCTGCCTCGTGCTCCATACATGCGAACCCTCCAAACGCACACACACACACACACACACAGACAATACAAATCATTCTCTGTTAACTTTTTGATATATATTCCAAATAGGCACATCCAGTAAAATTATAAATCTTCTGATATTAGCTCACCACACCGCATACGAAACAAACAGGGATAAGTGCAACACAAGCACCTGCCAACTTAGAGCTGTTTTATTTTTATAGTCTCTCCACTAACTGACAAGTTCATTTATCAATAAAAACTGTCCCGCTAAGTAGAAGTAGTTCTGTAACAAATTAATTAATAAATATAAATATGAGATCCTTCCCACCGATCCTTCAAACCCGGGTAACAAACTCTTCGAGGTGCTTTCCTCGGGCAGGAGGCTGCGGTCCATCAAGACCAAATCCTTCCTTCCACAAGGCCAGCTTCTTCCCGGCTGCAGTTGGCCATATCAACAAGGCCCGGGAGCCCCACCTGACTTGGACTCTTATCCCGCCCCCACGCCCCAAGTCTGTGTAACATTAACACACATAACAGTACATTGCACATTGCATATTGCACATCCACATTTCGCTCCTGTTTTGCATTTTGCATTTTACTTTTTATTTACGTTTTTATATTTTGTATATATTTTTGTTTTGTTTTATATATAGTTATTATTATTTTTATTTTTATTTTTTCTTATGTGAAGTACTTGTGTTTTTATGTTTTTTGTTCATTGTATGCACCCATATACCAAAGAAAATTCCAGGTAGGTGTAAACCTACTTGGCAATAAATACTTTCTGATTCTGATCTTGTGTTACGTGATAAATAATATAACTATTGTATTAACACTTCAGCATCGATTTTGATATGACTCGATACTGCAATAACACTGCAAATTTGCCTAAAATAGGACTCTCAAAGGATTTTCTTTTCTTATTAGCTTAAAAAATATATATTATCAAAATCCTCCGTAGCAGTGGTTCTCAAATACAGGTCAATGACACACTGTCAGGAGGTCTGTGAAACTTTCTGGATTCATCCTTAAAATGATCATATCTGTGTTTTCTGTGTTGACATGGTCAAAATATTTTCACATAACTAAGAAGAAGTGTAAAAAAATAGGTAAATATCCCAATTTGTCTGTCTGTCACTTCCTCTCAGTATTTAAACTCAACACAAAGATTGGTATCTGACCATCAGTATTTTTATTTTTTGGGACTAGCCATCTTCTAACATGATATTTCATACTTCTTGTCCACTTAATAGAAGTCTCCACTTCTGTTGGAGCATTAAACACATAATGCATATCCATATCCACCATGGCAGAACAAACATCAAAAACATCAAACTCATGTGGGTTAAATTTAGTTAACTGGATCATTTTGAACACGCTTACTAACAAAGTAGACAGACAACAGAGAAAAGAAGGGGATTTAGCTCAGCAACGCATTTGTCAAATAATTTATAGTTAGCTTAGCTCTGCTAAATAAACATCGTGTGTACTTTAAACACATGTCAATGTGTGTCCCTGTTACTCATTTGTTACAGGAATAAGAAAATACTGACTCACCAGAGAGTAAATCGTTTTCCAAGATATTTATAGGAAAAAGAAAAAAAATGATGTTAAGCAGGTGTAAAGTTAAAACCCACATGATTTACTCTGAAAGTGAGGAGTTGAGGTTTTCATGATGGTGTAAACACAACTATTGTTAAATCAAAGATGGCGGCAGATAGTTTTTTCCTCACTTACTGACTTAAGTGCTCCCTTAGCAGTATTGCGCCCAGTGCTGCCACTAGTGGCTGGAAGCTATACTGCAACACATGACAATACATACAAATACATACAATATACAGCAACTAACCACACCAGTTATGGCTGGTAGCAAAGTTTTAACCTAATATAAAAGCATGGGACACACATTGACAGAGCATAATTATTACATAAACAGTGAAATGGTCCTAAATTCACTTACAGCATATTATAATACATATTCAAACATGGGCTCTTACTCATTGATTAAGATTAAGAGATTAAGATGCATTTATTAGCCCCAAACATATGCACAGACATGCACAGGCACACTCATGCATGTAGGGAAATTTAACCTCTGCTTTTGACCCATCTGGTGCAGGACACACAGAGCAGTGAGCGACCATGTACGGCGCCCGGGGAGCAGATGTTGGGGGAGTAAGGTGCCTTGCTCAGGGGCACTAGACAGGGTAGGGAGAATCCTCTTGGATTTTTGGACAGATCGATCCAGGTTAGTCTTTTTGTTGTTTCTCCGTGGAGTCAAACCAGAGACCTTTTCTGCCCATAGTCCAAGTTTCTGCCACTAGTCCACCGCCTCTCCATATATATATATACTATGTCTCTTACTAACAAAGTAATAGTGGCATTATCAATATAGTTTTATATATATATATATATATTATTATTGCAGGCCTCCACCCCTATTATGAATATCAAATAATAATACTATCATTTTCAATCCATAAAATTGACCTGTGCTTGAAAGTTTAAACTTTTGACAAAGCTTTTTAACATTCTAGCACACATTGAATATTTAAGACTCTCTCTGAGTTTGACTGTTTCGTCTTAACAGTCCTGTACTTCTGTTCTTTGAAACACCAGTAAACAAAGTCTTGAATATACAATCTGCTCAAGCAAAACTGAGGACAGTGGTGAATTGATAATTAACTTTTCATTGATATTGTACTATACCTGGATCAATCCGATTGTGCAAGGCAGCAGGTAGCTAAGAGGTTGACCTGTTCTCAAACTCAAAGTGTGAGAAATGATGAAAACATGGCAGCAGTCTTGTTGTAAATAATAGTCTTAGCCAAAGCTATAAGCTATAACCAAAATTTTGTTCCATAATAAATGATATATGTTTATGTATACATATTTATTGTTAAACAAATGAAGGGTTGCTATAAGGATGTTTTCTAAGACAATTAAGAAAACCAATTGTCTTAACATGTGTGTCAGTGATCCCTGAAGGAACTACAGGAATTAAAGGACATTTTTGCAGCAAATATAACAGAGCAAAAACAGCCCAGAAACCTCTGTTGACTCTGTAATTATGCTTATTACATGTGTAGGCCTGAGGTGCTGAGTCATTTTTCAGTGGGAACATGATTTCAATAAATTTCACACCAACTCTATATAATCACAACTTTTTGCTGGTCACATAACCTCATCATTTTCTAAACACTCATGGGCCACCCTGCATTTTGCAGTGGTTAGCACTTATTTTCCACTATGATGGAACTAATTAGTTATGGTCTAGGGGTTCACTGAAATGAGCGCATTTGAGATCTATGGTTGCAATGACGTACTCAGGGATCCCCACATACTCACTATGTACAACTCCCATATCTGCTAACCTTTGCACAGGAGCTGGTTTTCCTCTTTTGCTCCTTTTTGTTTGGTTTTGTTGAAACTCTTCCTCCGGGTAGAAACTAAAACATCAACAAAAATCCCCTTCAAACACAACCCTTCATTCATAAACGGTCCCCTTTCCCAGAACTCCCCATAAAACCTTTTTTTACAGCTAAGGGGTCACGTGAGTAAAAACAGTAGGGAGAAATTGCCCCTCAGCTGTGTTTTGATGTGCAGCAAGTACAACTTTAAGTGAACCATTTACCCTTTAATGTGTTGTCATAGTTGCTGTATAGTTGTTACAGGCACCCCTCATTTCCAACTAAGAATAACTAGTTCAGGTTTCTCAATGAATGGCCATTTGACTCCATGCAGTCGGTGTCAACATGTGGCAATGAAAGGCGACTTCTCCACCTTTAAACTGCAGTGTGTGGCTGCGATCGTCAGTGAACTGACCTTTTTTCACTCTTTCTCAATGGAGCAGTCACTCCAGCTGTGTGTGTTCTCATTGGATGGTCATTGAGGTCATCGGAGTCACTCTTCCTGAGTTGTGCGCAGGCTGCATCGTTCAGAGCAACTATCAGTTGAGTAAACTTCACTTCCCCTCCAGATCAGATCAGAGGCCGATATGGGAGCGGAAAGCTTGAATGAAGCAGCCAAAGCCCAGCATGGGATTTCAAAGAGATACACTTTAATTGTGGAGCCTTCGAAAAAACGTGCAATGACAGGAAAATTACATTCATTTCAGTATGGAAAAATTATAGATAAATCAAACAAATAGATGCATTTTAATCACGAAACAGAGACAAAACTGAGGACATGGGTAAAAAAAAAAGACACAAATGATTGACAGACCATGTTGCCTACAATGTAATGTCTGTCAACATAACCCAAATCTATTTTTAGCAAGAGACGTCTTGGCTTTATAAATCTCATACATTCCCAGTGATGTATATCTAATCATTACCCAAGTGCAGTTTTTCTCCACACAGCAGCTTAAATTGAATTGTTTTGTTGTCAGTCTTTTACTATGATGCAGTGATTAAGATCATTTTGTAACATAACTCTCAGTAACTGCTATGAGGAGATTTCCTTATCTGTTGCAACACACTTGTAAAGTGTGTTTCTTTGCATAATGCTTCCCATTGTGAGTGAGTCCTGCAGTAAATGTTTCCCTGGGAGACAGAATATGATTCCTGTGGCTGCAAACGTATAACGTCTTTCAGCATGGGACCACTTGATCTTGATCTTACAGCAGTAATTGGGTAAACAGAGACAGAGACCTCTCTTAGACCTGCAGGCACACACGTAATACAACACACCAGCACAGATGGGCACAAATGTTCAAACATCAAGCCCTGTCACATGCCCTCACTCTTTTAATTGGCGAAGTTGACAGCAGGCGATGAGAGGAGGAGGAGGGGTTAAGCTTTTAGGATGAACCTGCTATGTTGGGTGAGAGCTGAGCAAAAACAACGCTCAACATCTGAAGTGCAATTAGGGCTTTGGGGGAGCTTTCACAGACCACAAGATAGGGTGTCTGGACTCTGCCCAAGTAGTACAGCAGCTGTCAGCGGGTCGCTCCAAATCAGAACGCTTACCAGATTCTCTGGCTCTCGGTGGAATGGCAACAATAGACCTCAAGCCAGAAACCAAATTAATCAGAGCCCTTCATGAAGAGAGGTGGTGGAAGAAGCCAACAGAGGTGAAGTGCAGTGGAGCCTGGATGGCGATGTGACATAATGTATCCCACACAACAAGGAGATGCAAACTCTTTGTTCCTCTAAATTCCAAAAAGCTCTCGTTGATTCCACGAACTCCTTTGTTTACAGAGGAGTGGGCTAAGTGAGTCATTCTCCCTTCTCTCAGCCTTTCTCGAAAAACCATAACATGATGACGTTGAGTGCACTTGGTAAAGGGCTGGTGGGAATGGAAGGTTGGAGGGCATCGTTACAGGCAAAGATATCTGTGGTGTTAATGCGTGTGATCCACCTCTCTCAGACTGACTCGCCAAGATAATGATGTTGTGAAGTAGTGATCTTGTTCGTCAAAGTCCTGATGTCATCAGTTTGAGGTCTGACCCCGGCCCCAGCACGGTCCCC
Source organism: Pleuronectes platessa (assembly GCF_947347685.1). Lineage (NCBI taxonomy): Eukaryota > Metazoa > Chordata > Actinopteri > Pleuronectiformes > Pleuronectidae > Pleuronectes > Pleuronectes platessa. The sequence continues at coordinate 21,104,643 of NC_070627.1, forward strand.
CATCGGCTCACTTGGCATCGTCAACTTGTCAAAGGTCGGCACGATGAGCTAATCACTCTCTGCTGCAAGGTAAAGTTGAAAGAAAAACTTTTAAAAGTTTTCGTGACACTCTTTACCATCTAACTTTCTGTACGGACACAGCACAGCTGGAGCGACAAGCTGGAACAAAAGAGGGGAACAAGGGGGTGTGTGGGAAGAGTAAGATAATCAGGCTCCCTCTGAAAACATAAATTTACTTAAAATTCCTCCTTAAATTTGACGGGATCTTCATGTTCTTCCTCTCCGGGTGTTGCAGGACCAAACACATGTTTTTAATAAAAACACTTTTCGTTATTGAGGTTTTTAACAAGGTAACAAAGTATACAGAAACACATTTCTCCCATTATTTTAGTCTACTTTAATATAACACAAAGACAGATTTAGCAGGAGTTACATCTTCATGAACACACAAAAGAAATGAAAAAATAAAAACAGAAGACACACACTAACAAACAAAAACATAGAAATAAAGAAAAAAAATTACAGACATACAAATGCACATCCACATAAACATAGTTTACAGTCCATTTAGTACAATATGCTGCGGTCAGTCCAGAAGCATCCCCCATGTTCAAAACTGGTTACCATAGCTTGATAAATCCATCAACATTGTCATGGAGGGTAGAAGTCTGTTTTTCCATGGGGAGTATTTTCAGTACTTCCTTGTACCAATTGTCCATTGTAGGGTTATTGTCCTTAGAAATAAAAAATTTCAGAAGAGTCTTCCTTGCTATTTAAAAGAGTATTCCAATCAGTTTACACCATCCACTTTAATACACAGAATGTACTGAAGGGGGGACAATTTGTAATCATATCCCAAACACAGAAGTTTAATAAGGCTATGGGTGGTATAGGCTAACACACATAGGAGAACCCAGATGTTAATCCGAAACACATGAGCTTTTTCACCACATGTTCATGCCTGAACATGTGAAAATCTTCATGCGTGTGAAACGGCATTGCCTCTTTTTAACATACGCTTATGTCATTACATGTGGGATTATTAAACAAAGGTGGGTAATGCAAATTTAGCTGTTTATTTCAAAGGTTGTAACCACCAATTTTTTGGATAAAGTGCATAGTGCGTAATCTCTCCAATTTGAATGGAGAAATATATTCAAAATATTATATCTTTTCAATTATTATATCGTTGGGGGTGACGACGACAAGCAATCCTCTTAACAGCTTCTGTCTCTTTCTCTCTTTCTATTGTTTAATGTTGTCTTAACTTGCAATTGGTCCCAAAGCCCAAACTATCCCGAAAAAGTTTTCACATTGCAAACGATCTGAACCAAGGTTCAGTTTGATCCACACCCAGACTATATTTTGGTCCATGGTTCTGGACCCTGGTCCGAGGATCCTTTCGCACCTTGCATTATGGTTCAGACTAAACTGAAGAGTCGGAAGGTCCGGACCAAACAATGTAGGTGTGGAAGTACCCGTCATTCCAGAGCCGGGATCGCTGTAACCTCAACACGTAACTGTACTGTAAGACCTGCTTCTCTCTCTGATGCACCCAGCCCTCTGTACTATTGGGTACAGTTTAGTGTTCTGGGTCAAGGGATCTATTTAGTGGCTGTCAGGGTTTGGAGAATAAGCTGGCCCAGATCCTGCTGGCAGAGAATCTGTGTAAATGGGTTATCTGGGGCCAAGAGGAGCCAGCGAGATCACTATAGCTGACAGGCACAGAGCATTGTGTACCAGGACCTCAGATTGACGTGAGGGGGGGGGGGGGGGATCTACAGAAACACAAAGGCTGTTGAATGAAATCAACAAAATGTGTCTTCCTTTTCTTATGTATTTCAGTAAGACATGGAGTATCATCAATGGAGCTTAATATGATTGAGATGCATGCTTATTCTAGGGTTTTAAACTCATATTGAGGTGACCCATGCTGTGCAGCATCACCCGGAACATTTCCATTGTTATGAAAGCTGCCAAAAAGAGGGCTGTGTTTCAGTGGTTACGGGTTCACTGTCTGTCTCAACCTAATCTTTCAGAAGCTACTTAGGATTATGACAAAACAAAGAAATTGTTTTTCTGCAAATCTGATTTTATGAATAAATAATCGTATTATGGGTTTAACACAGCAAGGGGAATGGCACAGAGCTGTGACTGACAGTGTACAGTACAAGCTGTGGAAGGCTGTGGATATACACACAGGAATCCGTGTCAGGGCGATTTTTCTTTCCACTGTCACAATGTACTTGCTTATTGAAGGATCTGCTTGGGTTTCCCCTTTGAGATGCTTTCAAACATGTACTAACGTTCAGGCATTTTTTTGTGTGAGAAGGCAAATACTTGTTTCCAACATGTTACAAATAGCTAAAGTGCAAATATCTCAGGATGAAAACACATACCATACACGTAGAAGACACAAGTGACGTGTTGAATGAAACTTGGAAAGATTCAAAAGCGTTTGGCGCATTTTTCATATGTATAAGACAAGCTCTGGAAAACCAAATTAAACAGAGTTTTTCTAGAGTTCATGTCTGAAACACTTGATATTAGAGATAAATTATGTAGGGATTTGGCGCTTTGCAAATAAAAGGGAACTGAATCATCTTTACATGTTGTTAAAATGTTACACAGATAAATGAAAACACCATGTATGGATTTTATTCATGTGATTAAAGTATCTTTAAAACTAGACAACAGATTGGTGCAGTTTATGTGCTGCCTCCAGCCCAGAGAACGAGGAACAGATGAGCTTTTCTGAAAATATGGAAGAACAACAGCAGCCTTCTCCTAGAGCTGTTAACAATATATTATGTATGTTATACTTTAATCATGAAAACCAACAAGAGAATGCAGAGAGCATTTGGTGTATATAACAAACTAGCGATGCAGCCTTTCATATGTAGACTGTTGTTTACACGTGATAGGAAATTAAAAAGTCAGCAATCTGATGATAGCTTTGTCTGGGCTCATCTTATTGACTCCATAAGCATAGCTTTGTATGAGTCACCTCCATAAACAGGACTGCAGGGTGTTTGAGGGCCCCAGGCAAAATAAATCGCAGGATAACAAACCACGTAAAGCTCAGGTGCAAACTCATCACCACCATCCCAGGTACATCACAAAAACACACACACACACATTTAGGAATTCTCATCTTCAACAAAAGAACCCTCGCTTCCTCCTCGTCCTTCCATTCGCGTGCACACATCACGCAGAACCCCACACTACTGTCATGGCAGTATTTATCTATTTAGAGCATCAGACCGATTCCCTCACACCAATGGATCCTCAACTCCACTCTGGTATAATATTTGGAAAGTTTCTTCATTTCTTGTAAGTGATCTCCTGTGCGCTCTGTGCGCTGTGCGCCTGATGGCTCAGTCACGTTCACTGCAGGGATATTTATGATAAACGCACAGTGTTAGAAGATATTATTAAAAACTATTAATGACTCGGCTCCGTAACTCGGCTGTTAAATCGAATCTGAACGTAATTTGCTTCAGTTCATCACCTCACGTCTGCGTTGCCACTTTCCCGTCTCCAAAACGTCCGTACGCATGGGTCAGAGTTTACGTAGAAATAAGCTGATTTTCCCGTCAAGTTTGTTTTTATAAAACCAAACGTTTGCGGGAGAATTGGCGTACGCACATTTCAGGCCCCGTTTTGTGCGTATGCAACGGTTATAAATGAGACCCCAGGTCTGCAGAGTTCACACTCACACAATGACCCCAGTCTGGCCCCGCCCCCACTCCCTCAGACACTGACACATGGACAGTGAAGCTGTGAAGAGAGAAGAGAGTCGGTGAAGGAGGTGGTAAATAACACAGGTGGAACAGGTTGGAACAGGTGTCAGGAGAGCGGAAACCCAGAGGATCAAGAAGGGAAGTGACCTGAAATGAGGGATTTTCTAAATAAAACAGGAAATGAAACAACATTACAATAACGATGAACTTAACTAAAGCAGAAATGTGACACTTATTTAACCGGCTGTTCTATGGGGCCACCATTCAGCTTTGGGCCCAGATGATTGCCTGGCTTGCCCCCTGCCGCAATGCCCCTCTCAATAAGCATTTCAGTGTATTAAGTGAGTTCGAAGCAAACTACATATCTTTGTGCAGCCAGTATGTCCACGCTTGATTAGATGAGAAGGTGAAAAAAATTACCATCTTAAATGAAATTCTTACAGCCATGACAACTGCAATTTAAAGATAAAAAAAATAAAGAGCTGCGACTATATCTGCAAAGTATCACACCACTTTTTATCTCATCCCCCTTTAGTAAACTTCTCACATTACTGTACGACCTTACTTCTAATATATAATTGATACATAACAGTTAAAAACTGTTGAATATAAAATTATCTCTACAGACTTTTGCTGCATGAAAAAGTCTATATTTTGTTAGTCTCGATGTGGAGTGTTTCTGCCGTTGCACTTGTCATCATATCTTTTCAACACGATGACTGTGAAAGTTTGGATTTTGTCTTGATGCTTCTTACCACCATGAGGTGTGGTCTCTGTCCGTGAGTTTGGAAGAAAAAACTGAGGAAAGTCTCTTTATAACTTTATTAGCTGATTGTAGATATTTAAGAAAACAGAAGTATTGGTTTACATTAGTTATTGTTTTATTCTGTGTTGGAACATATACTTTTTTTTAAAGGCATACCAAGAAGCCATATGGTTTTAGAGCAATGTCAGTAATAGCTGTGATGTTACATTACAATCTGTATTTCAGATAACAAAGAGGTAAAATAGAGATGTCCTGTCTTAACATAAGGGGGCAACAAAGAGAGATTTCTCAGTCTTGTGGGATTGTTATTGTAATTTTTTAAGTTGGATTCATGCTTTAGTTGGAAAGTCCCACAGTGAACTCACTCAGCATTTTTCTGGGCGTGAAAATCAAAAAGACAAATGATGATCCATAAGCCCTTCTAGATTCTGTAGCATCAAATTAGATTCGAATGATTCACTTTTGGATCCATGGTTTTGAATCCAGATTCTTTTTTACAGATATAGATTTGTGCTGACAATGCTGTTGTGACAAATGTGTAAAACACTCCTGCGTTCCAGGAGTGTTTTGCCATTCATCCATAGTTTGTGTTTTCTGTGTGCATTTCTGTTTAAGATCATATGGCTTCAGAGGCACAGGAAATAGCCCATGTCAGATGGCTAGGATTCCTTTAGATCACATCCCCAGGAGATAGTCATACCTCAGTCAGATATAGGGGCACCAGTCTATGAAGGAAATTGGGTAAGGGAGACAGGATTGCTCATGTTTAAAGGACACATGTGATGTTTTTTCAGGGTTTCTTTCCTCTAGTGTGTTATATAAGTGTTTGTGTATGTAAAGGTTCTGCAAAGTGAAAAAGCAAAAGTCCACGATAAAAAGGGGGCTCCTCGGGTCCAGAGACTCCTGAAACACCTCATTTGTAGTCTAGTAGATATTTCTGGGTCATCATGATGCCCCACATTTGCACAATGCACACCTAGCAACTAGTCTGGCCCAGCCCCTGACAAACCAAGTGAGAGCTATAGATCAAAGCTGTGTCTGAAATCACTGTGTTGAATGTTTAATGACATTCTTTATACCCTATAGTGCCTTTATTGTTACCCAAAATCTATCGTGAAAAGTAGTGTACAATGGTCACTAACCAAGCAATGTATACCATCATGCATTGCAGTCGTGGCAAAGAGATGAGAGGAGAGAGGGAAACAGGAACAGCCCGACCTCTCATAGAAATGTAAATAAGAGCAGACCAGATCATCACAGCACAAACTACAGCAAACAAGTTTACTTCTATACTAGAAGAGGATAATTCAACAAGCTTTTACTCAAAAGTATTAATACTAAGTGTAAAATAAAGATAATTCTGTAATTACAGGCGCAGAGAAAATGTAAACTGCAAATAACACAAATTGGAATTATAAACTTTGAAATGACAATAACATGTCTCCTTTAAACTAACAGCGATATTGAGGGTAAACACATATTTTCAACAATATTTCCCCAAAAGTCAAACGTACACTGTTAACCTGTATTTGTGTGATTTTTGATATTGCCTGTATATGTATATTGACAATTCAGTTTAAGAAAAATGTCCAGGCGCTGTCAATGAGTTTCATGGTTCATGCTTCTTACAAGCCCACGGACACATGGGTGAAGGCAAGCCGACCAATGAGATCAGCTTTGCTCACACTTGCTGTGCTCTGCTCTTTCTGTCATGTTTTTCACATTTACTCCCACTTGGCTCAATCCTGGAGTTCTGAGGTTCAGTTTCAATCCAGTTTAAGCAACGGCTTCCCACAGCTGAGGTCATATCATCACACGTCAGTGTAGGGTTTGTTCTTGCATTATTAGAGTCTCCCATGGGACTTCAGCTCTCTGTCACACCTTTGGTCAAATGTTTACATGGTAATTTAACCTGAGTCGCAGCGTTGTTATAAAACACCTCCTTGTTTTTGCAGAGATGATGTGAGTATAATCTGATCCAGACATTTTGAAGAACAGAATGATTTGCCATTTGACTCATATATGGCCTTTCCACACATGATTAACCCGTAATAAACTGACCTCTGCGTATTGTGGCTCACATTTCAACAGGATAGGCTTTAAAAGGAGATGAAACATATATTCTTAGAGCTGTTGTGTGTGAAAATGTCGAGCATAACTGCACCTGATGTTTTAGATGCTTAGTTGAGTCAGAGTAGTTTCATGAGCGAGCAGAAAGGGTGGAAAACCTCATCACACCCCTCTCTTGCCGCACCTCATTGTTAATCACATCCTTTCAGGTCGGGGCTGGAGAATAGCTGCACAATAATGTTTTAATATTACAGGAATGACGAACCAACACCTAAACAATGCCGAAAGTAAAGAGCTGTGTGTGATACTACTGGGTTAGAGGAGGAAGAAGCTGCATTGTTGCCTGTGTAGGAGGTGCAGGACTCTGCTTTTCACATTAAAAAAGTCTCAACATTCATAAGCAGCGTACAGACCTCCTGTGAAAATATTATCTCCATATTACATTTTTGTTTTGACCCCTCCAAAGAGGCATACCCCAATCACTTAATCACCCAGCAGTGGTCAAATAAGGGCTGGCTTTTAATCATTGTGGAATGGCAAGTCAGGCTGCACAGCTGGGTTTTAACAAGCGAAGAGACGTGAACAACTGGACTGAGTTGCTGGCAAAACTTGAGCAGTGAATCTGAGCCTACACAGTGTAACACACATTTCAGCAGCCTCGCTGACACAAACCAATCCACCGAGGCACTTTGGAGCAAAACGCCACAAGCAGAGAGAGGTGGGATGCTGACAGAGGTGGGTTCTTGAGTAAGATAAAAAAATATATATATTTGGTGAATAAAAGATGAAGATACTCTGCTTGAGTCTTGTAACTCTGTAAGGTCATGTTGGCTGCCGATGCCTTTAAGCTCTGATTGCAATAGGGCCAGAGTGGCGGATCGCGAGGCACAGGAAGATTCATGGTTGGGTTCGGGATGGTGGGAGGGCTGCGAGGTCCAGTGACAGGGAGGATAAACACAATAACTTAATAAATAGATGAACACACAACACCATCACTCTGCTCGGATGCACACGCCGTGTGACCTCTGACCTTACCGGGATGATAAGATTACACCACGGACGTAATGTGAGCAGATGACTCTTGAAGGGATTAAAAAGACAAGATCGAGAAAAGGAGGAGCTCATCTAGTTGTTTTCAAACAAGCTTGTGGCCTTGTGAAGGTACAGGAAAGGACCAGCAGTTGATGGTCTGTACAGTCTCACACAGCATACATGATAGCAATGAAAGGTTTGTTACATGCACAATGGTTTGTTATTACTCTACCTAAGTGTTGATGTTTATTGTCTCTAAGCTGCAGCAGCCATGGACTGTTTTGCTGCTGGCAGGAAGGAAGACGCAGAAGCAACTGCCAGCTTTTGAGAGAGGGGACTTGTGCCAAAAATGTTGATGGTTAAATTAAGTTTTGTTCTGCTCTGGCTTTCATTAATGTAACACTCACACATTAAGGAGATATATTATGGGGATTAATTATATAACCCTATTATGTATCGTGGTTAGATCATGACATACCAACACTAGTGACCCCTAATGGTAGAGCAAGATTTCAGTATCCCAATGAAAAGTCTATGTGGCCTCACATCTCTAGTGGACCATGGGATGCAGATGGCAGAAAACCTTTTTTGGCTTACGTCCTCAGCAAGGAACTTGCAAAGTGTTTAGACGCCCTCTCTGAGTCTGGTATCCATTTTTTATAACACTTTTATGATCCGCACAGTCCAAAAAAGGCGGTCATTCAGGGTAATTTAGATTTTTTATCAGAAACAGCCTTAATACATCTATCATCAGTGGCAGTAAAACCCTGTTCAGTTATTGGAATAATGTTTGGCAGCAAAAGCTAATAATTCAAAATGAATATTTGATTTGCTTCTTCCATTCTTTATAGAAGGTGACTCAGTGGTACACACGGAGCTCGTTAATGTCTCCTTCACTTGTAGATCTGTGCTCTGCTCTCTCTCGCAGTCTGTTGGACATCCTGCTGACACTATTTTAGCCCCTCTCGCAAGGGTGTGCTGACCGCAGCCTGCCTTTGTAGTTTGTGTACTAAATGCACAGCAGAGAGGGATCCCTTCTGGGCCTGTGGTTTCCTGAAACGAGCCATCTGCAACTGCTCCACTCTATACATGGCCGGGGGAAAGAGGACAGGCACAAATAAAGTGGATTCATATACTGTAAGGACCTCAACAAAGAATTCATTTATTTCGTCGTCCGGCTGTGAACAGAATTACTTAAAACCTTTAAATGGGTTCCACTCGTGGTAATTAAAATCTATCAAAGTCGATTTTTTTCAAAGCACCAAGGCCAATGGATGATCAGGATCGGCTCTCAGGTTTCACTCTTTTGCTCTACTTTTCCCCTCCTTCCTTCCTTTATTGTTCTTTAATGCTTCCCGTCCATTTAACCTAATGACCCATCTTTAGTGTCTACATGATGGGGAGTCTTGGGCGTGGGTGCTGGGGGAATACGATGAGTGTTTAACAACCGGGAAGCTTCAGGTACAAGCCGATCTCTTTGCATACGATCATCAAATGTTTCAGTAGCTCAGTGATGAGCAGCAGGACAATCGCCAACAAGGCTGTTCCTAATGCTCACTTCAGATAGCGAGCGTGCTCCAGGAAGTTTCAGTGTGTGATGAGTAGGAAACAGGAAAGAACGACAGTAGAAGGAAGGGAGAGAGTAGAAGAGGGGGAAAAGAGCGGAAATCCTTTATGGCAGGATAAGTGCAATTTTTCTTCAGAGTTTTCAAACTCAATAGAAATCCTCCAGAAATGTTTACCGTGTGTCCTGCATTAAAATAATCTTTCAAGAGTGCAGATAATGGTAAACTATAATCGCCAAATTCAAAGGTTGACCTCTGCGAACAGTCGTACATGGGTTTCTTCAAATTGTGTGTCTGACTTCACTAGAAGCTTCAGCCAAACGCATGTCACCAGCCAGTTTGCGTATATCCTTTACTACAGCAACTCCCATTATTTTTGACGACAGGCCATAAACTTGAAAACATTTTTTAACATAGAAATATCTTTAATATAAGGGATGGAGTTCATGTTCAGTGTTTAAAACAAGTGCCCCTCAAACTCTCATATAACTGTGGACATGGCTTTCTAAAGAAATCCATAAAAGTAGTGACTAAAGTGGCTTGTTTTTCATTCACTGCTCTGCATTATATTACATATATAAATATAAATATAAATTGACACTTCAAGTATTAACTTATTTACACATTAACTGCTTAGTATTTTCAAACCATAGACCGTATATAAAGATGGACGACATTACAGCTCCCTAAAAGTGAGGCCAAAGCCTCTCAATCACCAATCACCTGGTGGCCGGCTGCAGTATGGGTCATAAATCCTGCATCCTGTTAGTGGATGGAAGATGGGCTAATCTAAAATGACAAGATGCAGGCCAAATAATTTTTTCTCAAATATGGTTTCAATCATTTTAGGTTGGTTCTTAACACACAAAGTAAGTTTGGTTATAATTAGTTATTAAATGCCATATTGATCCAGTGTGTGTATCAGAATGACATGCGGCTCATCCCCCGATTACAACTGCTCAGACTCTGACCCCAAATGTGCAAGATGGCGGCGTTTGTTGGCAGGATGTTTCGGCTTCATTTTTAGATAGTTGGAGGAAGTGGAGACAGTTCGTCCATCTGAATATACAGTCCATGGTTCAAACCAGGATAATTGTCAGTCCATTCATAAAAGGTTTAGTCTTTTCTGGTAGTTAAAGAAGAGCAGGAAGCTGTTAACTGACAATTAACAGACGTTGGTGAACTATAAGAACTGCCAGATGAGCTCAAACTAAAGACATTTTTGGAGTCAATCCCACAGACCTCTTGCCACTCTTTACACATTTTTAAGAAACATTCACATTTCAATTGTTCCCTCAATCCAACAGCCTCATTATTCACTCATTTAAAGAAAGCCACAGTATCCCGACCCTTGATTCCACAATTACAAACCCTGTCATTATTCTTGTGCCCAAACTGAGAATTTCTCCAAAATCACAACAGAACAATGTGAGCTCACGAGAAGGTCGCATTCAGTACGACTGAGCGACGCTACTGCCAAATTCCCTCGGCACTGTTGAAATCAGGGCGTATTACAATAAAACCAGCATATAATTGTATCATATTAAAATTTCAGAGGCATAAACATGTCATCCCTCGTCCCATAGTTGGATTTACAAAAAGCCCCATTCATAAAAAACAGCACTAAATGTGATTATTTCTGATTTGCTTGCCAAGCCAGTGGGGTCTGAAAGAAGCTGGAGCTGCTGGAGGAGACGCTGCTGTTGTGCATCTGTGATCAAATACACCTCAGCCTGCTGGACAATCCCCTCATAATTTACATTTCAGAATTTTCAGCTGATAACTAGTATAAAAATGTGAATATACACATCAAGAGCAGAGGGTCATGGTCTGTTGCAACTTTCCCTCTCTCACCAAACTCCACTTCATACACCCCACAGAGCCCTAGTGGCTATACACAAGGACCGGGCCATCAAATGAACAACAGATGAACCAAATTAGATAATTGCCATCTCATTCATTCAAAGCTTTTGACCTGAGGATTCCTTCAGTTTCAGTTTTTATCTGATAAGGAAGCCATCAAGTGCCCTGCAGGGTATGAGGGTTATGAGCCGGCCCAACACCCTCCTCTCAGAATATCCCGCCCGCCATGTTTCCCTCCAAGATGAAACATGAGTTGCTTAAATCAGCTGTGATGGGTTTATTCTTTTGTTTAGCTTGAAGTTATGTTGTTGTCTCCCAATTTTATTGAGAAAATTGGCTTGGTAGATGGCGGACTGAGCCACGCTTATGTGTCGTGACACTGGTGCTGCCACAGATATTGGTCTAATTACAGTTTGCAAATGTTCATTTTAAGTGCTCTTTCACAGCTTTGTGTTCCCACATTTCTGATGGAATGGCTCTGGGATTTCCATTGAATAGCCACATGGTTTTGAGTCTGTCCCAGTTGGATACATTTCTCTGTGGTTGTTATTGTGGAAAATACCCCAAAACAAGATTAAAAAATTTCCCATTAATGCCTCTACATTATTTGTTCTCTCCACGACCATTAAACACTTTTTCTTTCCTGTTTTATTTTTCAGAGATTGAACGTCAATCATGACGTTCAAACAGCGAAAAAGGAGAAAATGAGCACTGCCAGATGAAACCACGAATCTAATACTTTTGTTGCTGTGTCCTGAAAACGCCATGAGTGAAGCCCAAGTATTTTCCATTTCATTCTTATGTGAAGCTGCAGATTCTGACATCAGCCTCCTTTTTTTGCCGTCGCTGTCTGGTTGTAATAAAGCTGCTGAAATTAAGTCAGCAGTGCCCTCTGAACCTGTGGCATCTGTTTTCAGATGCTGAGATAAGCACAGTCATGCTCTGTACGCTTTGATGATAACAATATCTTACGACAGATATTAAGGTGTGTGAGTTTTAAAGGTGCCTTGTCAAACAGAAGAGTGCGCAGGAGGATGGGGAGATAACATCTTAAAAAAAAATTGTTATTTTATTTCACTCTACCAGGAACAGAATGTGTCACATGAAGAGATTTAGCTAAAATCAAGACATATTTCTTTCCTTTCATACGTATTTCACTGTGTCACTCCATCCTGCGGCATCTTGTCTGCATGAGGGTTCTTGGTGTGCAGCCATTTCCACTGTTTAAATCAATGTTTATAAGAGGGTCTGCTTGACCCTGATATGGGTTGGATGTGGCAGCCCAGGGGAGCAGGGACCGGCACCCTCCCATCCTGCCTGCTGAATGGAAATCAAATGGGAGATCTTCAAACACAGCCAAGTATCATTCTACTACGTACTCCGATCTGAGAGCCAGAGGAACTCTGTATACTCACCATATCCTTTCACAGGAATCATCACCCACTGCCCCTCCCTGCACACACACCCTACACCCTGACCCCTAACCCGACACTAGGTCCTGCCCCCCATGCCTCTTGGCAGGAGTGACGGCACTGCTGGTGAACAAATCGCTTCCAGCTCAGGTCACATTTGGGATGTTTAATCTGAGGGGGGAGTCCAGATGTGCTCTGAAAAAAAGAAAGAAAAGTAAATGGCGTCTGTTAGGTTTATGAGCACCTCGATGTTCTTTGGGAGAATCTGTGAAATGCCTTTTTCTCAGTGAGAGGTTCTGCAAACTTTAGAGATGTTCTCCTTCCTCTACTTCTTCTTCATTGCCTCATTATGAACACGTCTCAAAAACAGGCAGAGCTAAAATATTCAGAACAACTTGGAAAACTGAACAAAACAACAAGTGTGCAAACATGTGGCACTGCAATCGTGTGTGTGTGTGTGTGTGTTTGTGTGTGGTAACATAACAATACAAATGTTTGATGCTAGTGTTTCTAAGAAAAGCTCTGAGTGGACCTGAGATGAGCTCATGAGTGGAGAAGAGCTGAACCACATGGTGCATCACTCTTAAACAAGATGTTATGGAAACAACCAGACAGAATTCAGAGAACCCGCAGGAAAGCTGCAGAAGAATGCGAATGCAAATGTTTGCATACACCACATATTACAGATGTGTGCCCACAAACACTGCAACACAATAAGTATTTACTAAAACAGTGATGATGACCTAACAGAACATGCAATGTGAATTTAGATTTTGTGCATATGGGGTGAATGATTGGATATAAGATGTGAAGATAATTGTCCCTACAGGCTGTGTTGTGTATTTTATGCCATATATTTGGGTTGTGAGTGTATTGTTGGTAATGCACGTTTTTATTGTACTTGCATACTGCATTATGTTTTTGTGGAAGGTATTTGGAAACCTGAAAAAAATGTTTTCCTCATCAACATCAAGCTCTTAGATTCACATGAAAAGGTTGAGGAACAAGCGTCTGCAAAAAATTAGTGCATGTCTAAAAGCAGCTATAGACAGGTGGACACAAAAGACACTTGACCCATCCATCCATATACTGCTTGTCTTTTGAAGGTCACAGGATGGGTAACTGGAACCAGCTGACATTGGGCGAAAGGTGGGGTTCGCTGCGGGGAGGTCGCTACAGCCAGTCCATGACAGGGTTTCTTTTTGAGCATGTTAACAGAGCCTCGGAGAGCTCTTTCATTACCGAACAGGTAAAACTATATAACCGCACACTGTGTCTGGAGTTGTTAAAACCAGGAAGTAGAACCCATGAATCACTGCCCATAACAGTTATTGGCCACCGTTCATTATAACAGGCTCCATCAGTCATGTGACCGCAACTCGCAGCTTCATTTCTAGTTTTTTCTTTATGACTCCACAGCCTTGTTAGTAAAAGAATGGAAGACTCACTTGGGACCCATCACCTTTTTTTTTTAAGAAAAAAGTTTTCTACTCCTCTGCGAGTTTGTGCAATCTTCAACCAACTGAAATACAACACAAGGATTTACTGACCAATTACATTCCTTATTTCCTGTGGATTCTTTTCCATTTATTTTCAGAAAGAAGATTAATGGTGGCACTTTGCTTTTTAGCTGAAACTGTTTATATGCAACCGCCCTCTTGTCTTCCACTGTTTCAGGTGGTAGCAGAAATACTGTGGCCTTAAGTTCGGGGTTGCTGTCCATATGTAAATACAATAAATAAGATCAGATGACAAGGAGGTAGGAAAGAGGAAGAATGGCAAGCAGGATGCAATTAACGACAGTAGGAGGGAGACTGGGGAAAATAAAGAAAAAGATCCCAGTCCACTGGGCCTGAAGAAATAATGCTGGATATGTGGGATTTGATGGCTCAGAATAGGCCATTCTCATATTCTTCCCATTCCTGTGCTTCAGCAAGTGAAGAAACAGTCCTGTAGATGAGGGACATTTGGATTTAGAAAAGTCAAACAGTGATAATTAGAAGGATTACTAATTTTATTTATGTAAAATCAAAATTGGGTTTCTAAAAGCCTCATTTTGTATCTAATTTTATGGCAATGTTGAATGTCAATTATGTTTACACTAACTGGTCACTTTATCAGGAAACCCCACTAATACTGGGTACGACCTAGCCTGGATGCCAGACGAACTTAGCCCCGCCCACAACAGATTTGGTCGGGCAGTTCGGTCTGGGGTCGCTCCATTGGGAAAAAATTATGGCCGGACCGGGCCAATCAGATTGTCAGGGCGGGCTTTATACGATGATTGACAGATGATCAACGGTGACGTAATCAACCACGTCATCACAGTGCCCTTGGGTTGAATTCGTTTTCAACAAACATGCCTGCCGCTGGCGAGCTGAGATGTGTAGATGCTGCCATTGAGTCTGTTTTAGAAGACATCGACAGCGCATTCAGTTTGAAAGAGGAACACAGAACGTGGAGGCGACGCCAGAGCACCGCGCTAATCCCTATCGCCCCGGCGCTTGGCTGTTCACAACGGACACTGAAGCGACGCTGAACCGCCGGGCAGCGCTAATAATATCACCCGTTGATCCAGTAGATCGCTGCACGGCTTTGTGCCAGTCACACCGGAGGCTGAAACACCGCGCTGCACCAAGGCTGCCTCGCGGTGCTTCAGCCTCCGGTGTGACCGGCACAAAGTTTTAACATGGGAGTGGATGGGAGCCAGCTGTTATTTAAGGCTTGGCGCTGCGCTGAAGCGTCCGGTGTGAACCCGGGTTAGTAAATAACTCACAATGCGTTGCTTAGCATAAGTCACATACTACGTTGCTCTGATTGGTTGTAGGTCTATCCAATTGAGCGAAGAGGAATTTTACTTCCTGGTCAGCTGAAACACGCCCCATAATTTTTTCCCAATGGAGCGACCCCAGACCGAACTGCCCGACCAAAATGTTGTGGGCGGGGCTAAGTTCGTCTGGCATCCAGGCTAGGTACGACCTCCATTTGCTCTCAAAACAGCCTCAGTGCTTCGTGGCATGCATTTAACAGAGGAGTGGAAACTGAGATTGTGCTCCGTAGTCACATGACCGCACAACGTCATTTCTGCACATTCGTCGGCATCACATTCAAGCAGCCATTTCTGTTCTTCTACCACATCCTGAAGGTGAACATGATCCGCAACAATACTCAGATGGGCTGCACCATCACAACCTCGGACAGTTTTAAACTTTCTGCCCGGTGATTTTTTTGAAGGGATGATCAAACAACTTACTCTGTGGTGCAGGTATGAAGGCCTGACAGCAGGACGGTAGTTTGAGCTCAGTCACAACTCTTCTGCCTCCACTGTGGTGCTGATTGAGATGTGCCTGTTACAGCCCAAAAACCTTTAACTGTTAATTTGAACCTGATCAGTCATCACTGTATGCTCATCATCAGTCTGCTAACAGCCAAGGTTCATTGCTGGAATGTTCTGCGATGCTAAATCCACAGAAACGTCAACTTTGATTTTCGTCTTGAGGATGCTTGAACACAAGTTTGCAGGCACCATTGATAAACACTCACACACCCACTCACACAATGTGGACATTAACTTCCATCCCTTTAAGCCAATAATGCTGTGGTTTCTGCAGTGTTATCAATGGATCCTTGGGAAGTTATGGAATAGACTAAATAGTCTTGTTCTGTTTGATACACACTCAGTGTCAGTCTGTTCCTGTTTACCTTCTAGTTGATATGTCTAGTCTGTGGCTTCATGGCCAGGTGGATGATCAGACCACAGCCTAATATTCATCTCTTCATCTGCCTTCGTTTATCAACCCACGATCCTATAATTCACAAAGAGACTCTTTAGTGTCAAGACAAAAAAAAAAAAAAATTATAAAAGAAAAAGTGTTGGAATGAGCCCAGTTAAAACTACACTCACCACTTCGAAAGGAAGATGAAAGACAAGTGTTAGAAGAGCAGTTTTTGGTGAAATCGCAGCCGCTTTGTTTGTTATTGCCTGGTGTCATCAACCGCTTCATGTTTTGGACTTTTTTTTACAAACGCAAGATGGTTTGGTTGAAATATGCAAGTCTTTCCATTGAGTTTCCTGTGTTCACAGCCTCAAAATGAGCATGAGCTGCTGTTATTTCATTATCAATCCCTCTTTTGTTTATATAAATTCCAACATCCCTCACAAACACTGCAACACATTTGTGATCGAGGGACTGTTTAGCCTGTGTGTTGTTTGCAAAAACGTCCTAAACCACAAAAAAGTGTTTCAATGCTCATTCTGAAACATTTTTTAGATCCTATTTGTCACGGACTTGTTGACTGATTAACAAAGAAATAGAAAACACAGAAATCCTGCTCTTTTTATCTTTTAGGAGACTTGCTGCTGCAAGTGTCCACATGGGTGAATGAGTTTATGCTGAATTCCATCATATTTCTTTCCCCCCATATGCACGTCAGGACAGCTGCATCTATTTTTGTAATTAGGATGTTTTAATTAGGCTTATACTTTCATGTTGGGTGGAAGCACGACCACAGCTGAGTCTTGCTCTGTGAGAGCTTGGAGGAGACCCGGGATTTAAACTGTGCCAGAAGAGCTGCGGTCGGCCGACCACAAACCGCCACATGCATTTTATCTGTCTGCGACACTCAGCGAGAACATCCTCCACAAGGTCAGCGCCACATCTTGAACCCTTTCTTCTGCCAGCATGCGGTGAAATCATGGCACCTTTTTTCCCCCCTCAGGAATAAAGTTAATTTGTGTGTCACTGGCTACAGTTCCATGGCCAGCAATATCTCCAAACCTGATAAAGCCAATAGTCTAAATGAGAAACTGCCAGGTAAACAGCATTTCACATTCATTTTCACCGACATACGATCATACTCAGAATAAACAATAATCAAATGAAGACTTGTTGAGTATGCCAACCTCAGTCTCATTATTTAGACATGAATATGTCTTATAAACAGTTTTACGTCCTGTCGAGAATTTGGCAGCGTTTTTGCAACATATGACGGTTACCAACTCCTTGACGACGCATGGCCTGGGTGTAAACAAGATCTAAAAATAAAAAGAACTTGGACTAACACCTGCCGTTATGTTGTGAATAAAAGCATGGAATCAAATATTCTATTAGCAAATCATGTAAACAAGAAATAATCAAGATATTCAGATTATTGGTATCCATGTAAATGTTGTCACAGTCGGGGGGGGGGGGGTCATGTACACCAACATGTCTGAATCATAGAGTTGCCAGAGAGGCAAAGCACATAAAACCTCTCCTGAGAAGCTGTGACGAATTAACCAGGCTTTAATTGAATAAACGGATGTGTTATGTGTAACGATATGACGACGTGGACCGGGGCTTTGGTTTGGCGGATGCATTGCTAATTCTTCCTTCCTGGCTTCTCTCAGGGCTGGGGCATTGTGTTAGAATGGTTTTCATCAGCTGAATCAGGCTTTCATTACCACAGGAAATAAAGACACATGCCTGGATTGAGGTTCAAGGCCATCCATGGTGGCGTAGGCCTCAGCGTTATAAGGAAAATAAAATAAAATTGGATTTTCATAAGGAATAGGTAACTTTCCAAAGATGAATGAACTCCCTGACATGAATGGGATAACTGGGCACTCTTTGAATGTCTGGTCTTTAAATCCCAGATATCTAATGTTTCCTTCACAGAAAGAAGACGAGCATTGGACAACCATGACCATAGTGACTGTACACCACCCTTCATTACGCCTATGAATAATAACTTACGTTGACTTTTTCAGGCATCAGCATTGCAAACTGCACCACATGAGAAGAACTGGAGAAGAAAGCTTAATAAACCTTCGATGAATCCGTCATGGTTTGCTTCCAAATCCCCATAAATACCAATGTGACCACAGAAATCCCCAAAACAAAAGTCCCCAATGTACTTTTACATGAATCCTGACATAACAACCATCCATCCATCCATTGTTTATCTAGGCTCGGGTCACAAAGTGAGCTGGCCAAGTAGGGTAACCCAGACATCCCTGTCCCTAGCCACGATTTCCAGCTTTTACTAAAGGATCCAAGGCGTTCCCGAGCCAGATGGGATAGATTGTCCCTCCTGTGAGTTATGTGTCTCGCCTAGGGTACCTCATATTTTGGTGTGCCTGGTAAACCGTTAACAGAAGGTGACAAAATTAACTGTCCCCTTTCTGCTAGTCCGATCACCAGATGTCTAAAGTCCTCACCCTCCAAAGCTGAGCCCAGACTGCCAACGGACGAAACTCATTTTGGTCTCTTTCAGTCACTTCTCCCTATTCTGGGTGACTAGGCAAGTTCTATGTCACTGTATAATAAGGATTTTCTTACCTGTTTCATGTCTGGCACCTCCACTGTGACCACTTTGCCATGGGAGACCCTACCCGGGCTATGATACCCCAGACAACATAGCTCCCCGGCTCACCAGGCCTCACAAACCACTCCACAATGATAATGTGCCGATAAATGCAAGAGACATAAAAGGCTAGTAGATTAGAGTAGATTTTATAGAAGATGTTGGTCACTGGAGTTTCCATACTGGCAATGACAGTCGTGCCATTCAATGATATCTTCACAGGTTCAAATAAAATGGCACTCAGTAGATCACATTCCGCTATGTTAAAGAATCCTGGCTCTGGCCCCGATCTAGATTCATGTAATGGGTTCTTCACTGACACAGACAATATCCTTCCACCAAGGTTCATGGTAATCCATCAAGTTTTAATTGCTTACACTTTGTTTAAATAAAAAAGAGGTATTAGCATAGTGAACTGCATCACATGAGAATAACTGTTGATGAAAGCTGAATATGCAATGAAACTGTCAAGATTTGCTTTCAAAACACCATAAATATGAATGTGACCACAGAAATACAAAGAAAAGTAAATTCACTAGTCTCAGATTACGCAGATGTTTGTCATTGGGGTTTCCTTACTGAGATTGTTCAAAGACAGCTGAGTCATTCATCTTAGAGTGATGATTCTCAGAGAGTCATCAGCACATTTGGAATGTACACCCCAGATATGTGGATTGGCTGTAATAGTACTGCATTAATGATCTTAAGCCCCTTTTCTAAAGTGTGTACAACTTCCTTCTCCATGTCTGTTGACAACTTGTGAGAAACATCAGTAACGAGGGGAGAGAGACATGTTTCTTGAGGAAAGGTTGGACTGATAATAGCAGGGAAGAGAGAGAGATAGAGATGGGAAGTGTAAGTAGTAAGAGTCGATTTATTTACAGCTCTGCAGGAGGAACGATGACCTCACAGAGCAGCTGCATCTCGTAGGGAGCATTAGAACAGGAGTAACACAGGGGGGAGGAGGAGGAGGAGGAGGAGGAGAGAGAGTCATATCAGAGATCATCTTTCATTCCCCAGACTCAGCTTCAAAGTCCTGTCAACGCAGCGGGAAGGTAAAACCACGAGCATGGCCTCCACACACACATGACTCTGTGTGTCTGCATCTGCAGCATGAGCACACGCAGGCAGAAGCACATGCAAACATGGGGAACATCCAGACACAGCTTGGGCTCACTGACAGAAACAAACTAGATCTGATGAGTCTGTGAAAAAGGAGATGAAGAAACAGGAAACGAATTAATGAGGAGAAAGTGTCACTGCTAGGTGGAGGAAGTACACAGCCAGTTTGCTCACGTATAAGTACAAATAAAAAGACTAAAATGTACTCAAGTAAACTTAACTTAATACTTAAAATATTATAAGTAAAAGCAGCTAATGCAACAGTGTTCCCCATCACTATTACGGAGTCTTGGCAGTGGCCTCTTCTGAATCGATTTCAGGTGTTTCTGAACCAGTGAGGGTGTGAAGCAAATATCGCCAGTCAAAGTTCACCAAAGTTGAACTCCACACGAAGCCTCGCCACGGGAAGAAAATGTTTTATTGGCTCCTTGCTCGCACAGATTGGAAGCAAATGGGAGGCTGTAGTGGAGTAGAGGTGAAAAGTACCTGAAAATAAATCTACTTGAGTAAAGTATGAAAAATGTACTCAAGTACAGTAATAAGGTAAATATACTTCATTATATCCCACCACTGTAAGATGTCAGGTGTTATGGACGTGTTACTTATCGACAGAGCAGTAGAAGGTAAAAAAAGAATAAAGACCTACAGGTTGTTGACTGACCAGAATGTCTTATCAGGAGCAGGAACATTAAAAAAAACACCTGAAACGCTCTGACATTGTGGCACATATTGTATGCAAATGACATGTTTGTGATTTACTGCTTTGTAGTAAAAAATAAGTGCAAACCCTGCATGTAAAGTACCTCTATGGACCCCACCTATCAACATAACCCCGTTCTTTCCCAAAAAATCAACACAGGTTTTCAACACGGGCAGGAAGTTCTGTTTTCTAATGAACAGTCCTCCCTCTTCCTCTGCTCCAGTGTAATATTCCCACACTGCGTTGTTGTTATTTCACATTCCACAAAGGTATTGTCCCATTTTTGTAGCGAGGTGTACACCAGAGGTTTCCCAGTAAGTGGTGTAATGAGCAGGGGTTGACAGGGGTTGACAGAGGAGAATTAATGCCCGCTGAGTCTCTCAGCTGGGGACAGATGAGGGCCAAAGCAGAGGCCTTTTGTCCCCACCAGCGGGTCCCTGTCGCCAAGTCTAAACACCAGAGTCCCAGGCATCGTCTGTACACTCTGTACACCCGCACGTCAGTCCTGCAGGTTTTTTTCATGTCCACCTCACAAAGCCTGAGTTCAAATCCTCAGATTAGCCGATGTCAAAAATCTGGATCTCATCACTGAACACTTGTGGAGCCAGAGTGGAGTGGGAGCAAAACAGCTGACCTCAACCCTTTAGCACAAGCACCGATGCTCTGAGTACGAACAGAAAGACATTTTGAGCAGAGAGGGTTTCAAACAGGATTTAGAACTAAAAGATGCCCGAAAAAACACAAAGCCCATTTAATTCCAAATCACCCTCACAGGAGCTAATAACTACTGACTGTTGCATCTATCCTCCGCTCTCAGACATTGTTTCCACACAGTTCTAAACGTCCACCCACAAAGATGAAAGATCATTCCTCTAAACAGCCTCACTCCCACGGTGGGAGGCTAAACGAGAACCTGGTGGCGTGGTAGCGGACCAGCGAGGCAGATGAAAAGCTCTGTAGGCCGATAAGGAAGCCGGGCAGACTGGATGATGAGAAACCTGGTCTGTAATGGGGTATAGGCGATTTGCTGGGTCTGCCTGCATGCTACTGGCTGTGGTCGGGTCGACTGACAAGGCCACCTATAGAGATGGACAGAATCAGAGGAGGGGGATATAAGAGGATCAGATAGAGCTGCAGGGTGAGATGGGTCTGACTGTAGAAGCAATGCCACCTCCTTATTTTACACATCACTGCAGCAGTTTAATTTTGTTCCAGCTGAGCTTATCCATCCATGGGAAATACGTCAGGACCTGCAACCTAAGTACACAGCATTTTTTTAATACCTTAAAGAAGGTGAGACTGTTTGTGACTAATGACAGATGCTGTCATCCTGTTATCAGTCAGTGCGTATCTGTACTTCAGAGGGTAAAAGTTGTCGGGCAGTAGCAATTTTTGTCCTGGAGAAATCGTCGCACTGGAATATTAAGCCTAAGTGAAAACAGAAAGCGAGGGAGGGATGAGGAGTGAAAGAGAGTGAGAGAAGAGGATCTAGAAGAGAAGAAAATGAAAATGCTGCCACATCTTCACCCAGTTCTCACTCCGATCACGTCTCTGCCTCTCCTATCTCCTCCCTCCTCTCTGTGTCTCTGTCTTCAATCTCACAGGGCTTCAGATCCCCCTGCATGCACACACACACACGCACACACACACACGCACACACGCACACACACACACACACACACACACACACACACACACACACACACACACACACACACACACACACACACACACACACACACACACACACACACACACACACACACACACACACACACACACACACACACACACACACACACACACACACACACACTCACCCACCTCCCACTCAACCCCATACGGCTTGTGCTCCTGGCCCCATTGTACCAAACTGATAGCTCTAACATCCAGGGAATGTGTCTTCATCAAAACACTCTCCCCTCTAATTCAAAGGAAAAGGGGGAGATGGTCTCACCTTCTCCCCCTTTTCCTCCTCTCACCTCTGCTGCCAGGTGTGTGGAGGAAGGCAAGACAAGAAATGGGAAAATACACAAAGGTGCTGTGGGTGATCAGTGGGATCAGACACCATGAGACGGACCAAAGGCTGCAAACAGAGAGAAGATACAGATATTTTACATATCACTGAAATGTGATCGGAATATTATAGTGACATTCAAACTAATAGTTTTTGGGTATATTTTTATTCTAATATCTATCAATCAATCAATCAATCAATCAAATGTTATTTGTATAGCGCATATTCACAAATAAAAATTCCTCTGTCCTTAACCCTTAAATAGAGTGAGGGGAAAAAAAAACGTGATACTTTAATGATAAAATACAGTTGACCAATTCATGCAAAAGCCTGACTGCACTCATTTAAAAATGTGCTGCATTTAGTATTTTCCAATAGTGACTAATGTTGTGTGGATATATATTTAAACCGTTAAACGCTGTTTTCTGGTGGATATTATTGTCTATATTTCTGCCCAAGGCCTCAGGCGAGATAATGAAAGAGCAATACAAGAAGTGCTCGATGCAAAACTTCTGATGAAGACTGTGAGAAGTTGGAGAAAGCTCTGGGAAAGGCTGAACAGTAGAAATTACGCGAAATCACAAATTACGCGAAAGTTCTGTTCACACTTAAATGAGCTTGAAATGTGTAAAGCACTTGACACATCATTTTGTAAGTAAAAAATCGTCACGCATGTTCTACGCGATTACTGATAACTACCAACTACATCTCCTACATCATCCCGTGTGTGTGTGTCTGTGTGCGTGAGGGAGGAAGCTGAGTCAGCGTGGAGCGGCTTATTTGACCACTGTCAGTCTGATGGGAGCGTTCAAACACTCAAGGCCCCCAAACTGCTCTGATGGCTGATGGTGATAATCCCTGGTGACCTCCGTGTCTGACATCATCACTGTCAGACAGAGGTCAGTGAGAGGGTCAGCCGGGAGGGCACAGGGGTGACTGACCCGAATTTGCAAAGACAAGACAAATGTGTGTGTGTGTCTGTACAGGAGTTGAACTTTGCATGCATTTGTAAGCTCACGGGTCAGTGCGTGTTTAAGAGTCGTTTGGGATCCTATATTCATTTTTCTATCACTTGAGTTGTCTGCTGCAAAACTGAATAGCTGGAAATTACCAAGTTTTATGAACATTAAATGAAAAGGATCGACTGTTTTTTATTTGAAAAAACTGATGAAAAGTAAAGGGAACTACCTCTTACTGTTGAGTCATTCACAGACCAAATTATTGCAAAATATCCCACGAGTGCAACAGCAGCTCTGGCAATGACCTGACCCAGCTTCCATAAACGCAGTGACATCACACTGATGCAGGACTGGTACCAGTGGCAAAGACCAGAGCAATGTTGTAAACTCCAGCAAACGTCACGCCACTTGTGTGCCGGAGAGCGATCGCAGGCCTGTTACGTCAGCAGAGCGGAGGAGAGGAGGGAAGCGTAGCCTCGTACGCACGAGGATTCACTCTGTAAGAAGTTCTGGAAAATGTCACTGAGAGTTTATTTCTACAGAACTGAATGAAGGTCACACACAGTCACAGGTGTGAATACAATAACGTGATGCAATAAGCATCTGTGTGTGTCATGCTTTTAAGCACACAAAACATCAAACTAAAGTTCAAACTAAACTTATCTAGAGAAAGAATTTCATCCCTCAGACAAAATGACTGTGAGAACAGCAGTCACAAGCGAAAGAGAGACTGAGACTGTCTATGTGATTTCTATTTTTCATCTTGCAAAGCAGTGGAGCAGTGGAGCGTCTCTCCCTGGAGAGATTCCTTCAGACTGTGGAGAGGCTGGTCAGCAGGGGTCGTGGAGCATGCTCAGTGCCGGTTTCCCACACAACCAGTAGGGTTTGCGTCCCGGGTCCTGCTGTGCGTCCAACTCTTACTACACACTGCGTCACACTGCGTCACACTGCCCATGGAGCTGTCACTTCCCTGAGATACAGTCAGCCCTTCGTCTTAGTCTCACAGCTCAGATCCTTTACACATTTGTCCTCAATTGACCGTAAATAAGGTCATAACTGAGCATTTTTGGAGTCAGGAGCAATAATCTACCCTTTACACTTTTTGCTTTGTGGTTATGTGGCTGCATGGGTCCCTCCAGGATGCATGTCCTGGAGGGACCCAGTCAGACTTCATGAGGAAGTCCACGTTCATTCAACACAACCCATCCTGTTGCTCCAGGTATGAGACACACCATGTTCCGTCCAGCCACAGCCCTGTCCTGTTAATCACTAAGCCACCACCCACTGCATTGTCCAGCGTGGGGCGGGGTGCAGGTGTCTGCGGAGTGGAGGAGAGGAGGGTCCCGTTTCCCACACACACACAAACACACACATACCACCATTTCACAATCTTTATTCACCCTCCGACACACATGCTACTGTACTGTTACTCACACTTACCATCAGAGGATGCAACACAGAACAGCAAAGAATTCATGGAAGGAACAAAGATTCTCTCACATGTACACACAAACACACACACACACACACATACACACGTATACACAAACACACAAGCACTCACACCCATAATGTGACTGTGAAAACAGATTCAGGTCCCCTAAACATGAGTAATACCTGAACCAAACGCACAGTCACAAACACAAACATTCACACACACACATACACGCACACACGCACGCACGCACGCACGCACGCACGCACGCACGCACGCACGCACGCACGCACGCACGCACGCACGCACGCACGCACGCACGCACACACACACACACACACACACACACACACACACACACACACACACACACACACACACACACACACACACACACACACACACACACACACACACACACACACACTCTCACACACACACACACACACACACACACACACACACTCACACACTCACACACTCACACACACACACACGTAACTCCCACCAAGTATGGAGACCTGGCTCAACACTTGACACATACAGACTCTTGCCTGATGCTCGGGCCTCAGTGCAGGAATATGTCATCACTCATAAAGTTTCATTGCTCAAGACGTCATCCTATGAATCAAAGCTTTTTTTGGCTCTTGGTAGAAACTATAAAACAGAGGCAGGAAATGCTCCTGTTTGTTCTTCCTGCCTCTGCACATGCGTTTTTTTATATTTCCTGACTGAAAGAGATCAGTCAGGATTTATGGTCAAAGCTCCAGCCCCTCCTCATTTTCCAGTTATCCTCCAGTCTTTTAACACTGGTCCGTCTTCCTGTGGAGATATTAACATACTGGCACAGAAATAGATCCGGGCTTATCTTCACATGCACTACACAGTATCAGGTTCTTACTTTAATGACGAGTTATATTTTAGCCCTTTACGAGTCCTGAAATCTTGAATTTATGTTTTTTCCAACTCCATTGCTGTTTTTCTGTGACCCTGCTTTGTGTTTTATTACTGTGGCTCTACAACAACACCACAAGAACTGACCATGTAAGATTAGTGATAAGTACACCACTGAGACAATGCAGCTGGAGACTTTAAAGGTAATAAAGCAGGGTCCTACAATAACAATAAACATGTCAGTAGATGTGCAGTGGGGAGTCATGTATGTGGCCTAAGGGCTTCTTCTCTAGGCCTAATATAGAATTAAAAATGCAACCCCTGGTCAACTTGCTGTTGGACGTCCATTTCTCCTTCACTCAGAGCCGTCAAACACATACAGTGCAATACCACACATAACATATTCGAGGATATTCAAACGGATTGTGTTGTTCAAAACAACTGGGCTCACAAATCACAGTGATTGAAGATGCTTCCAGCGGCTGCAGAGACAGGAGAGGAAAAGAAGATTAATGAGGAATGTCAGGTAGCTGCAGTGTCTTACCTCTAAACCTCAGTGACTTCATCTATCCCCTCCATGAAAAAACAAACCTGCGTCTGTCTTTGGAATGGAAGGTGAATTGATTTATTATGATCATATCTTGGTTATACCTGCCACTCACTCCAAACTGTACATTTATTTCATGCTGCAGGGATCATTTATGGCCTACACCATCACAACAGGCTCACACGTTTGACACATCACGGGCTCATGAAGTTGATACAGCAAACAACCACCACAAGTCAAGTGTTCTGTGCTCCGCCTCCAGCTTCTGGTTCCTGACCAGCTCCCGAGGAATAAAACCAGCGTTTAGCTGCCAAACGCTCCTGTGTTAACCAGCCAGTTGCTCACTTTGTGTGTCTGCCATGTGGTGCTGGGTAAGAGGCATACGACCGCTCCGTCAGAGCTTGCTTTCTGAAAAACAGCTGCTGGGTACAGAAAAACCATAACACTGAACCCAGAGGACCTGAGGGGAATTTAATTTTCTCTTTCAAAACTAGGAATAACATGGATATACATTGTTCTGTTGTTGGTCATATAGAAGTACTGACTGGTTTAGCTTCAAGTTGACACTTGATCCCGATCATCTGGGTCGAAATGTAAAAAAATGTATGTACACAATGCACAAATTTGAGGTAAAACCAACAGATAGAGTTTTTATACAGGTGCTTGGTCTCCCGAGCATAGGTTCTTTGTGTCTTTGAATGCACCTTGGTGTTCTAATGCTGGTGATTGAGCACAGTCCAACTCCTAAGCTCAAAATCTCCACAGGTGTTCATCTGAATGTGGATAAGTGTGGCGGCCATATTATTACAGTTCTTATCATTACTATACTATAACATCAGCCCTATTCAGCTTAATATCTAAGGTGGCGTGTGATGTGTTAGTCACTCAACACGTTGTTAAATAAATCTGACCTGATAAAGATCTGATGGGTATCCAAATCTCATCTATTTAAAGGGTGCATTGAAGCTGCATCAAAAGATGAAGTTAAAAAATTCCCAAGGGCATGCGTGTGTGGCTACTTCCGCTAGGATCGCCACTTCTGCAAGTTGACTTTTAGCGTGTAAATGACCTTGTGTCTTTGTCGAATATGAATGTCGGGACACTTAATTGACAACAACGAGAAGTATGGAGGGATGTTGTGTTATTTTTCTCTTGTTTTATTACATCTGGGGAAGAGGTCACTTTGGCTGCAACACTGTTTACCCCTGAGAATCTTAAAGTGTATTGTGGACTCAACACTTTAACCACCCCTCCATCACCATAGGGGTGAGTAGATAAGCAGGGAATTTTTTCTTTGGGGTGAACTATCCCTTTAATCAATGTTTTCAGATCAATAATACATCAAATAACTACAACATATATATTGTGAAAAGTAAAAAACAGAGTAACTCTAATTACACAGCTCCGCAGTTAACCCCGGCCCTGCAGAACAATTTTAACAATTTTAAGTGATTGTGTTGTTTTTATTGCTGGTTCACCCTCACAGCTCTCATCAGGAGCAGTTTCACATGAAGCAGGGAGCAGTTTACACAAAAGAAAATGTTCCGACAAACCATTTTAATGCTGCTTAACCAGCAATTAATGTCAAATATAGAGAAGTTTCTAGGGAAGACAATGGAGCATTGTGCCCGTTAACAGCCAGCTGTTTCCCTCTGGAGCTGGTAGAGACCAAAGCAGAGCTAAAATGAGTTCTTATTGGACTTTAATTCACCAGGTGGACACAAACATGAATTCAAATGAATGTGTTACAGCAAAGTGATTGCTGTTACACTCACCATAATGAAATCACAAGGTCCGTGTCATGTCTACAGCTTAATTTGCTGCCCCCAAGTGGACAAAATCTTAATGCAGATTTAAATAAACATAAGTAAATGAATACAACACTAAGGACACCCGTCCTTCTTGTTTTTACAAAATCCCTAAACCATAAATGAGCTTCTCCATGTGTAGCAGCTTACTCATAGTGGTCAGGATGGAGCCTGGTCTCCTGTAATGGCTGCCGTTTCATGTCCACTCCAAAGTTGCTGCATCTGGTCAGCCGCTCCACACCAGTTCAGTGCTCCCAGCAGGAATTTTACATAATGCCACAGTCAACCCAAAGGTAGGTCAAACAGCCTCTTAATGCAACAAAGAAGAAGCTTTAAAGCAGAGAGTCTCAGGAGGGTTTGATGCCACTAAAACTAAAGTCCTCCACTGTCTCAGTTCTCCACAGCATATTGGCACACTCACAGTAAGTGGGCCTCACAAAAAGGCTTTTGTTTGCAGAAAGTGTAGATTCAACATTTATTATTTTCTGCTACAGGCCAGCAGCAGGGTTAAAATGCAGATGTACAGTATATCTGAATTGTATTTGACTTGGCCCATGGATGCTTATTAACATGCTGTCGATCTCTATGCAATCCCCCCACCCCCACCCACATTGGTGGAGATTGACTCTGTGTGTGAACTGCTCAGCGCAAAGCTATCTAACATCAGGTTGTGGACATTAGATAATGTGTGGGCTCGGTTATACGTGCCCCAGCCACACCTTAGGGACTGAATTAATGCAGTTAATTTAAACAATGGTTTTGTGTGTTCATGTACATTGTGGTGAGTGGGGCTCGCTTATAGATGCCAGATCTTGTGCAGTACAGTATGTATTTTATTAAGAGAAGCTACTATTCATAACGGGGGGGGGGGGGGCTTGAATGGTGCCATGAGAAAACACTTAACCTGTAGTAGCTCAACGGATTTCTACGCTGAGGACTCTGTGTCCTGCCCCCGCTAACTCCACCATGCTATAGATCAGTTGGTGCATTGATGTCGTGATGCATAAAGACTTATGGAAAACGCACCGTGCAGCGGTCAGGCAATATCTCAACTTGAAGGCAAGGCATGTTGTGTTTGTGTGTGAGCGTGTTTGTCGGACAGGCGTACACAGCGTATAGGGACGGGGGTGAGTCATGCTTTTTCGTGCAGTAAACACTGAATCAGCCCACGCAGGGCCTGTCCTCTCCACGTCCTTGTTGCAAGACTTCTTATAACACTCATTAAATCACATGTCAGTGTCGCAGGCCTCTCAAACCTTTAGGCAGTAGGTGAACGTGTGTTTGGAAGTGCAGAGCCCCTGCCAAAAAAAAAAAAGGGAAACTAAGTGTGCTCAACTCCGCTGATATGACTGACCCACTCATATCCAGTGTAACAAAATAAAAAACAGTCTCCAGTGTGGAGAGAAGCTTTTCTCACGTTTGGATAAGTACCTTGAATTTATCCTCCCAGTGACAAGTACATGACTTTGTGTAAACCTCCCTCACCCTGTTTCACCCGAGCTGCAGCGGAGCACGTTGCCCCACAACGTCAGTGACCCTGAGCTGGTGTGTGACTGTGTGACATCAGCCTGTGCTAGACTAAATCAATTCCCTGAACAAAGAGGTTTCAGAACATCATCTCCTTCTGACCCTGACTGTGACAAACACAAACACACAGACACACCAATATTCCTTCGGTGACATATCGACCCGTCTCTCTCTGACAGAGACCTTGGCCCCACATGTTGAATGAGTGGCGGCCTGGCAGGACACTGGCTGCTTTATAATGGAGACGCAGATTGCTCTGATTTTGGTGAATCACACTCGAGCTGCTGAGGGATGTCTCGTGGGACGTGAGGGTCCGTCGGCCGCAGGAAGTGGTCTGTCGGTTCTGTGTCCTCTCTGCTCTCACAGCAACACAATCACAGTGGGGGGGGGGAGGGGGCTGACCAGTGATCATCACTGATACCAGGTAGGGAGGGTGTGAGGACTTCAACCTGCCACTAGATGACACTGTGGGACACACAGTACCTGATATGTTCCTATCAACACTGTGCAGCTAATACGCGATGTTATATCAAAATGCTTGTGTTTTTTTTTTTGGAAACCATGATTTTGACTTTAAATACAAAATGCAGATTTATTATAATCATAAGACATTCAACGTGTTTTTCCTCACCAGAAATAATAATATATATATGCTTAATTGTGCTCAAGATAACGGTTTGTAACTATTAATTTAAAGGTTACATTCAATGTTCAGTATCTTAAAACAGTGAAAGTGTCCAATCCCACAAAGTATATCTATGAGTTCCGGTATTGGCTGTAGAATTCTAGAAGAATCTGGGGTTTAAGCCCATTTAAAAATGTGTCATTTTAGGTGTCAACAGCAGGTGTATAGGTCATGTTTACACTCTTCTTGCCTGGTAAACATCATCTTTCAAAGATCGTAGCCCCATTTTGTAACACTCTTTTTCTTTGATTAAGCTTATTGTGTTCTCTTCTGTAGGAAAATATAGAATTACATGAAACAACAAATGCTGGAGTTAAGAAACAAACATCAGAATAATAATTTCATTTTTTTTTAATTTAGGCACCACGTTATAACAACAACAACCCCTTCAATTATGCAACATAATCAGAAGATTGAGTGGAGGTTATTAAAAAGTGTGAATGATTTGACTGTTTCTCAACCGATCACTCAGTTATATAATAGAAACCCTGCATTTCACTGGCCACAGGCTGTAAGTGATGACAATATGTTAACGTTCAGACAAAAACATATTAATAGTGAAATGATGGATATGATTAATTAAGTAGTTTTAATTTATTCTTCTGATCAAAATGAAAGGAGAATAAAGAGACTCTTTTTGTAACCTGAATGAAGTCATCAGTGTTGAAGACGATATTGATGACATGTTTATCTTTTCACCCGATAATGCTGCACCTCTGCAATAATCTTGGATATTAATCATACTGACTTCCAGTAATGCCTGTGTCTTAATCCCTGTACTGCAGTCGGAGCATCTTTTGTTTTTTTCTGTCCTGTCTCCACAGACCTCACATGTCACATGTATTGTGGGAGTTCAGGATCAAACCTCTCCTCCTCTGCCCTTTCATCACTGAAAAAGAGAGCCAACACTCACCTACTCAGGGTGACAATGATGAACCCTCTTCAGCGGAGTCCTCTGCATCCGCTTGGTCAAACTGCAGAGACTTCTCCTCTTGTTGCTGCTTTGCCCAATCAGAGTTGCTCGTTCAGTCAAGGGCCCAATTACAGAAGCATCGGTCCGCAGTGAGAGCTCTTTTAGTGAAAGGGCAGTAAATCAAGGAGCTGGACTCTTCAAACGCCAGCGTCCCATCAGCATGTTGCCCGGTGGCCATGTGACCACGGGCCAGCGTCCATCACATCCAGTGGACCCAGTAGTTTGTTACATCTCTGAGCGGCCCTGCAGCAGCAGCAGTGGGTGTCTGCTGCAGTCCTCTCTGCTGCCTTCAACCACCATCCACTCATCACACACCTGAGCCGAAGTCCGTTTTACCAAACACATGACCGCTGTGGGTTGTGGGCAATGTGGCTCAGGAGGTAAAGTGAGGGGTCCACTAATTAGGTGGTTGGTTATTGGATTTTTGGATCCTGCTGAAGTGTCTTTGGGCAAGGCTGTATGACACTCCATCAGTGTGTTTTTGTTGAAAAATGCCGTAGGAATGTGTGTGTGGATGACTGATTCAATAAGTCACATGGAAATGGTCGTTAAAGGGCTGGGTCTATATACATGTTGATGCAGTCTAATTACCATTCCATGAATTTCTAATGGGGGGTCCAATTGATTTTAGAATCAAAAGTATGACAATGAAATCAGTAATCATGGGATAGGCTCATGGGAGTTGCTGCCCCTTGCGCCATAATTGAATTTCTTGGTTCCCCTGTGCATTTGCACTTTACTGGAAGAGCTTCAGCAACAGAACTGCAGCAAACAATAATGAATAATCGTGATCCATTATGAGTGACCAATGCAAACAGTGTTAGCCAACCTGATAACTTGCTATCAGCAGGTTTTCTCCTTCATCGTCTGTCTTGGAAGTTAGAGCAGAAATGGGAAAATCCACAGGAAAAACGGATATGACGCAAATTAAAGGCAACCAAAAATACTAAATTATTTACTGAGCAGCTCATCAACTGATCCCTCTTCTCTCTAGTTTAATCAACTATCAAAGACGGTTTCTAACGTTTGTGTGAACATCACAAGTATAAGTTCATTGTAAAAAACTCCTAGTTTCCTGTACGGCACATTCTTATTCGTCTGCAGTACCACATTCACCTCAACAAACTAACCCCCTTTCATTATATCACGTTGCACATATATTACATATAAATGTGTAGCAAGCATTTCCAGCTTGTGAATCTATAGCAGACCACAACACTGTAAATCATGCTTCATGTTCTACTGAGGAATCATTAACATTTTGTCAATTCCACCTCCTTTGTATAAACATAAATATGTGTGGTGCAGGTGGTGCATTCAGAAATGTGTCAGGGTTTTATTTATGGATGGGGGTTACAGAGGAGTACATTCATATTATACACCGTGCTATTGCTTTTCAGAAAATGTGTCCGCTCCATTTGGATACAGAGAAGGAATTTAGCCTTGAGACGACGCCTCATGCAAAAGATGTTTTTTAGGAAGGAGCCTCCAGCTGCACTTTTAAATTCAGTCCACAACATTTGAGCTATGAGTGTTATTGTCCAAGGACCACAACCTGCTGTGTCTATGAATTCATAAAACACTCTTAACAGTATCACTTTGCTAGAACTTTGTTTGATTTGTGAGCGTATCACTCCACAGGACTCGATGCAGTTCGGGATGATGAATTACACACTGCACACTATCCGATGTCTCTTCTCTCTTTTCCAAATTACTCACCCACTTAAGAACATCTCGGTACGGTACTCCTTTTGTATGTTGCCAAAGTACCCCCCCCCCCCCCACCTCCCCTCCCTTGAAGCAACTTCACAGCATCAATATTTAACCTGATATTGTCAAATCTAAAAAAAGAAACGATGCTGAGAAGAGGGCTGAGCTTTGAGACGTGTTTGTCTGTGGAGCTGTGCTGAACACGTGACTCGATTCCGCTCAGGAGTTTGACGACAACACAGACACACAGGCTGGATCACAGTGGAGGACACACTACAGCCATCCCTGGGTATGTCTTCTATCATAGGGTTAGGCACAGGCCAGTAATTTAATGGACAGATGCAGCACAGCATGTGACGGATAGCTCTATGTCGTATACAGCAATATGGAAGTCACAGAAGCAGCTGACCTTTATTTCCATTTTTCTTTCCTGCTCCTACGAGCAGCGGCACAACTACGTAGCTCTGTCCTCTCCCCACTCATTTCCTCACTCTTTGTATCTCCACCTTAACTGTGCTCTGAGGATCGTGTCCACTGCCAATCCCATCTTCAACACAACTATCTCCACGGCAATGCACGCGGGCTTTGTTCATAGGTGAAATGAATGCAAGGTCTTAGGTCCCCCTCCCATCAGCCTGGGTGCCCCTCAGCTGGACTCTGGCATTCAGCTCCTCTGCCTCACATCTCATCAGTTGGTCTTCTTGTAACTCTTTGACACCACAGCAGGTATACACAGGGTTTTTAAACCAACTTAAAAAGGGGATTGACTCACTTTCCCACTGCCAGTGGAGGAGTTTTCCATTCAGTTGTTTTTCTCTGCAGAGCTCACTCAGGTCACTGTTGCATCTTGCACGATACAAAGACTTTTTTTTTGCTGTTCCCAAGATATAAAAAAACAATTCAAGTTTGTGGCTACTTAAGAGCCAGTGCGTCATAATAATAATGTGCGTCATAACGTTGTGCAGAAAAAGTGCAGCATAGGTTACAACATTTTCTCAGCTACCATAATCGCAAAGAAAGATTTGAATGGAAAACTCCTCAGACGACCTGGCTAGTGTCTTCTTAGAACAACCATGGCCAAACAGCCACACGCAAAATTTGAAATGAATCATTCAACAGTGCAACAGGCAAAGCGAACGTTTCCACATGCATTCCTTATGAAAGCATAACTATTTAATCTGCTCAGTCCAACACAAGGACATTTCTTTCTTTTTTTTAAAGGGGGATGAGTCACTATGAAAACTGCATTATTCGGAGGTGTACAATTTTGCCTTTTGCGATCAGAAGCATGGTTTGCATGAAACAGGATGCAGTTTAATTTTGACATTGACGGGAAGAAAAACACTTGAGTCTGCTCAGCACACACCACAAGTGGGGGCTTTGCTGGTTGTTAGACGCTCAGGCATGCACACATTTCAGCAGAGGAGGAGAGCCAGGGGCGACACCTCTGGGACAGGCAAAAGTTCAGAGCGTTTCTCTAAAGGAGTGTCTCCGCCGCAGGGACACAAAGCCTCTCCGCAGGAAACCACCTCTGGAACCTCTGGAACAACTTGTGTTTTCTCTTGCTCACTTCGCTGTCAGTCTGCCACTAAATGGGACTTGGTTCTGACCAATGCATGAAATCACATCTAAAGTCAAATCTAGGATCCAACTCACGACTCTTGCATCATCTGTTTATCCACTTCTTTGCCGATAAATCCAAGTATTACACAGTGAGCTTATTTACATACATGGTTATACTACTCTCCAGGTTTTTGGACTGATGACACTTTAGCAGTCAGCCACCGGGTGGTGGATCAAGATGATTTGGCTTCACGTCACCAGAGAGCTGTCATGCTGTCCATCTTTTTATACAGTTTATGATTCTCTGCAGCTGAGTAAAGCTACTTTTTGCAAATATATTTGCCTTATAACTGTGTAAAATAAGCCATAACAATGAGCCAGCATGCACTAAACTCAGAACCCTGAAACAAAACCATTGGTAGTGTTGTTTAAACCTCAAAAAATCTGGATGCTTCAAAAAAAAGGGAAGGAAAGGCAGCATTACAAACATTCATCCACTGACCTGGAGCCTGTGGATTTCTCTGTAACAGTTGCTGATTGATGAGTGTGACCATCCAGTAAAATAGCCTCAAGTGTTACATGCACATACACCACATCCTATTGATCCCTGTTACCATGACAAGAAAAACACACATGTGCCCTTTGAACCAGCGTGTTCCTTCACGGAGAGGCTGATTTCCGGGCAGTCAAGCATGAGGCGGTTCCAGTATGAGGACAAAGAGCAGAGTTTGTAGGATGATGAGCTTCCTCTGAGAGAAGTGACTTGAGCATACTTTTTTTGTTCTCTTGAGTGAAAGCACATTTCTTTTCGTTTGCTTTTCTCCCAGAGCCTTGTTTACGCATCTACAACTCCTGTCTGCTCCCGTCAGCTCCAGGATGGAGCCCGTTGCTTTGGTGTTTCCATGGAAACGCGGAAGCAAAAGGGCTCCAAGGTCGCAAACGAGGGAAACCAGAGCCGAGCTGATGGGCGGATGGAGGCTTGATATGGTGGGCGCCGTAGTCTTGTTTGTTGTTGGACATTTCATTACCGCCTCTCCCTGCCTGCACTGACACTGACATGATAAATTGTCAGCCAACTCGGGCTGTTAATCATTTCTGGGGGTCGCACAAGCAATAACACACAGAGCTCTGTTCCTGCATCTGATGACGGGAAGGAGCGGAGTACGTTACTGCTAAAGAGCGAGAACGGTTTCAAGAGAGGAGAGGAGAGGAGAAGAGAGGAGAGTGGGTTCGGTGCTGGAAAGTGGATTACATCCATTATTTAGGTTACTGCTTCCCCTTCTCCGAGAGAGGAGGGAGAAAAGAGGAGGGTTTGCAGGATGTAAACATCTCTTTGTCTTTCTGCAGGCTGCAGTGGATACGAACTAACTATAGCAAATATATATATATATATATTTTACGTAGAAGTATCAGGTATTGTGGGGTATATATACTGGTTGTTAACAAGGATTAACAATAGAACTATCTCTGTGCAAGTGTGTGTTCCTCTTACTAACAGGAAGCCTGATTCATGTAAAAACACTTCAAGATCGTTGCTTCAAAAGCACTGCGATGCACTGAGGCTCTTTTGAATTGTGGAGAAAGTGGGCCAAAAAAAAAGAAAAAAAGCTCTGATATGTTACTGTTTGATCGTGATGCTTCATCTCTGGTTCTTATTTCCCCTTATGAGCTGCACAGATTGTGTCCACAGGGTAATCTTGAATGCACACATTTGAACATATGGTATTAAGTACCGTGGCATGTGCCGCAGCAAACTGGGAGGAACTTCACATGATGGAAGCTAAGAACATCTTCAGTTTGCTGCATGTCAGACATGTGGACACGTCTGATGTCAGAGGGAGGCATGGGAGGAAGGTGCAGTCGATACAAGTTATACAGACTTTATCATAGCGAGATATTTAAGTTCTAGTATCTTAACTCTGAATGTCTGTAAATGATATGAGAAGAGTTGAAAGGATAGACATGCAATGAGCCCGTGAATTTATCAGTATTTCGCTCTCTGCATCATCTTAACATATTAATCGAGCAAATGCCTGACTGAACATTTCCCTGCAGGAGTAAATCCCTGATGGCATTCACAGGTCACCAGGAGCGATCACTCTGTTCCCCCCCGTCCACTCAATTGTCGCTTGTAGGGGGTGGGGTCAAAATCCTCCACCTATCACTGTCACCGTCCTGAAAAAGGGACACAGCTTCCCTCGCTGCCTGGTCTCTGTCAAATGAAAAACCTTCGAGCAGCCAGGATCCTGAAAGAGGACTAAAACTGGGGAGGGGAGGCGTGTCAGCAGAGAGGGCACAGATGAAGCACAAATCAAAGTAGGACGTGAGAGGAGTGGGGGAACATTTTTAAGACTGGCTTTGATGTTGTAAAAAAAAGATGGACGCTCTTTGCTTTACTTTTCTTCAAAGGGTCGACGAAGAATGCACATAGTTTTGGGAGGCCTGAGATCACACTTTTTTTGTCTTCCGTTTTTCTAAAAGATGAGAACTCTGCAGTCATCAGACTTTAAATTCTACTTTCTGCTGCTGGCTTTGATACGTTCATAGCACATCGTCGTTCATGCAATACCAAAACGATTCGACAGGATGGGATGACACAAAGAGATTGAACCAAACCAAGCACACATGCGTTCATTGTTGAATATATTATTTTATTTTAACATCATCATCATAGTTAACTTTTAATTCCCCTTCATTCATTTAAAATGATCACCTCTGAATGTACACATACTGCAAACTGTCAAAAATATACAAACAAATGCAGGCTTGTGCTATAGTCTGGTCAAATGTCTAAAAAACAGTGGCACTGGGGGGGATAGAGAGAGAGAGAGAGAGAGAGAGAGTGAGAGAGAGAGATCAAGAACGAAGGCAGGAGAGAGAGAGAGAGAGAGAGAGAGAGAGAGAGAGAGAGAGAGAGAGAGAGAGAGAGAGAGAGAGAGCGCCATTGAAACCGGTAAAGACATGCACAGCATCATTGTGAGCACCGGTTACAGTCATCCAGGTGCGCGGCTCTTCCATGGGATCCGTGTGGAAAAGTACATACATGTCTTCATCTGACAGCGCGTCACAAAGCGCCTGCCACATATCAAATCAAATCAACAAAAAAAAAAGTTGCTCGTTAATGGAACTGTTAGGCACATCATTGTTTTTTATGGTTTTACATTTTCTGAAAAAGTCTGAGCTACTGTAAATGTAGAATGCTTCAACAAAAACAAGGAAGAAAAAAAATGAAACATACATTCGAAGAAAAGAAAAATAAACAGCTTTTAAAAAAAAATCATTTTGGAATCACTGTCTTGTTCGTAACTCAATGCTGTTACATAATGTGTGTCTGTGTGTGTGTACATAGCTGGGTGCATTTCCGTAGAACCAAGTGGTAATATGACCTAGTACTTGAGGTGTATTGTGGGTTGCTTGCTGTGATTGGCTTACAGCCGTCCAATCAGATACTCAGGTCTTTGGGGTTGTCCTTGTAGGTCTTCTTGGGCTCGGGGAGTGAGGGCCTGGACGACTTACTGGTGTCGGTCTGGAGCGTGCTGTAGTACTCTCTCACTTTAGCCGCTACGAAATTGTCATCATCCTCTTCATCTTCTGAGTCGTCTCTTCTGGGACTCCTGATCGGGGAGATGTCACGTCCCAGGCTTCGGGCTCGGTACTGCGACTCGGGAGTACTATCTCTGCTGGTGTAGCGCCCGTCCCTATCCGTCCTCTCAGGTGAACGTCCCCTCAGCAGTGAGCTGTACCTCTTGTAGGCGGAATCTGAGTCGGGGGTGCGCACTCTGGGCAAGGTGGCGTCTCTCTGGCCCCGAGACGCCATGTCCCTCAGCAGGCTGTCCCCGTTGTAGGCTCTGTCCCCAGAGGAGGCTCTCATCAGCAGGCTATCCTCGCCATACAGGTGCTCCTCCCTTCGCAATGATGGAAGTGTGGCCTCGCGGTTCAGGCGGTCCAGAGCCGGAGGGTCTCGGAGGAAGCTGTCCTCAAACGGGAAGCTGAGATCAGGAGTCTTGGGTCGCTCCTTCAATACGGCCACAGCCCCATTGGGCTTTTCATTGCTGTGGCTCGGCCTCTGTGGGGAGGCATACCGGCGGTAGGGGTCTGAGGAGTGGGCGTGGCGTCTTTTGGGGGACTTGTGCCGAGGGCGGTTGGGAGAGCGGTGGGGAGACCTGTGGCGGCGAGGCGAGCGATAAGGAGAACGATGGGGAGAGCGGTGGCGGCCATGGCGTCTGTCAGGGGAGCGACCATGGTGTTGTCCTTTATGACGGCTATCAAGGGTGTTGTCGGCACTACGAGACCTGCCATTCTTCCTGTCGGGTGAACGGTGGCGACTACGGTGCTGCCCGCTGGAATGGTGGTGGTGGTTGTCACTCCCCTTGCCATCCTTCTTTTTTAACACCTTCAGTGGGTCCTTCCCTGTAGACTTTTTCTCCTTGTGTTTTCCCGTGCTGGTTTTCTTGTGTGGGGAGCTGTGGCGATGCTTGGAATGGTGCTGCTTGCCGGTGCGGGTAGACTTGTGGCCCGACTCCTTCTTGCTCCGGGATGGTTGTTGGGGTTCTGGTGGGTAATTTAACTCCGATGGTGCGTTGGTTGGGGGCAGGGTGCTCACTTCCGCAGTGTTTTGTAACCCTGTGGCTGCGTTGGCTGTGATGCTGTGGTTAGGGCTGCCGTCTGCAACACAATGTGACATACAACCAGGGTAGGAGGATGAAAAAGACAGGTAGACTCTCACAGTAACTTCATGCTGAATCACTCAGATATGACACTGAGCACATTTCCAATGGAAAGCCATTCTGATGTTAATGCCAGCAAAGATGGCAAGTTGTTAGATGGCACAGCGACAGCCAATGATAGAACATGAGTGTAGTTACACAAGAGAATAAAAGGCAGTGAGACGGTTGTATAGTAGCCATCGCTTGAGATACCTTGTTACCCACAACAAACCTGTAACCAGGGCAACCTGGGGTCACTGGAATTTGACTTGGCCTGTCAGGCGACCTGACTGGAGGCTGGTTTCAGTCAGTGCCATCGTGCTGCATGTTGGTTGATCGTACTGATTAGCCATGCTCTTTCATGCAGTCATGATGCCTTTACAAATCGTAAATGTCTAAAGAAAATGAAATGCTCGCGATGACTCCCAAAGACTAATGCCGTATTTAGGTTTAGGAGGCATTTTACTGTTGTCGGTTTTGAATTCCTTTCCTTAGTGGATTTCATTCCTCTGGTTTCACTAAATCATCTATTTAAGCAGCCACCACATTTTTATTATCAGATGAAACTTAGGCTAAGCTTTGTGTCTAAATCTTAAGGAAGGTCTACAAACTGCAGAGCAAGCCGAGAGTGGAAAACTGTAACGGTCTTAAGAAGCAAAGACACTGTATCTAAACCAGTTAACAAGAACAAACGAGCGCTGTGCATTTCACCTGTGGACTCGTTGGCCAGAGGTCAATTACAAATAGCGCAGACATACAGTATGCATGAAGAATCCATCACAACGGCTACGGCGACACTGGCAGTGCATTTTGGGTGAATGGATTTGTATGCATGGAGTCGAGCACGGGCACAGGTGATTTGAGGCCACACCACACACATCAGGATGGACGGAGAAAGAGATCGAGAGAGAGAGAGAACGACAGGAAGAAGCCAGACGACAGCGAGGGACAGTTACAAACCGTGGTCTGATTTTGGAGGACAGAGGCCTCCCCCATCTTGTCATTTCTCATACATGCAGTGAGATGGGGAGCGACCATCCCTGAAGGAAGACAAGAGCCCAGTGCAATACGGGGGAAGAGGGAGAAGATACACAGAAACAGAAGAAAAGAGAAGAGCACAGTTGTTTAGATCCCTGGAACCGACATTAAGGAAGAAAAGGAGAATTATTGTGTTGATTTTTCAATGAAAAAAAATGTGTTTATTTGATCATTGAGTCACCGAGAATAAAGAGACAGTCCAGGAAATACCCCAAACCCTTCAGTGGAAAACACCAGTTACAGAGAAAAGTCCTGCATGTGCACACACACACACACAAACTCACGCACACCCACAACCGCACAAACACACCTAGAGATGTGAACACAGAAGCAGCAGAAACCCCAAAACAGAAAGTAAAGACAGTGAGACTTGGACATTCACAACAACAGTATATGAAGCAGATTACATTGCTGACAAAAAAATAAAAAATTACTGGCAAAACTGTCAAATGGTTGTTCCAACTAAAAAGTACAAACAATGACCCAAAAATATACAACTTTACATGATGTCTTATCAGAGAGGGCTGTCCCGAATTCCTCAAAGCTTCGGTGTTGACCATTGTAATCAAATGAAAGTCAAATGCTGCCAATCCAGCCCAACAATTCAGATTTAATTAGTTATTCTCAGACAAGGACATTTGTTGACTGAAGCTTGAAGGATTTGCCAATAATGATTTCCGCCAAGGAGGTAATGTTTTCACATGTTGTTAGTTCGATTTTTTTAGTTGATATGCAAAAATTTATATAAGCAATTTCTATGAAACTTGGCGGAAGGATGGATTTTCCAGGGAATATTTCATTGATTTGACCAAAAATAATTTTCATATTACTTAAACGTCAAAGCTCTTCAGTGGCATTCGGGACAGCCCTAGAATTGGTGCAGGTACAGACGTCACATTCTTAGCCCAAAGAAATTAACACTGATGAACTTTTCAAGACAAGTAAATGTATCTCCACTCAAAGTAAGAAAACCCCCCAGATATGATGACTTGTTACTATCAATCAAAACTGGTCAATGCGAAGAAGAAAAAAAAGAAACGTTCCATAAATATTATGGAAAATAGACATTAAAAGGGAAAACAATCCAATTTACACTTTTGACAAGTTCATGCAGCAATAGACTTTTATCCATTAATATGTGGCTTGGATTCATGGCTCTGTACACGGAACAAAAATATTTGTAAAAATGCATCTATTCTTTTCATCACTGTATAAAATGTCTTTATAACTGGAGAGGCTCTTTTTCTACTTTCAACAGGGATGGGGTGAGTTCCTATCGTCACAGCTTTTCAATGACATCAACAGTGGGTGCAAATAAAATCCATGGATTAGTGAGTAATATCAAGCACAGTAACGTGAGAGTTTTGTCTTTGAAATGGTAAAAAAAAAGCATCAAACAGCCTTTTGTTCTTCTCATTACAGATCTCACTTAAAACCCTAAACGAGTTCAGTAGCTTACATTCACCTTCAATAAATATTATAAATATGTCCTAACCAAAGCTGCAAGATATCCCATTTTATCAGGGTTACAACTTTCTCTTCCCCTGAACAAGTGTTTAATGAGGAATCAAAGCCCACCGATATCACTTCTTACCCAACAGAAACATAGATTTTTTTCAATACTCCGTCATTCAAACTCTGTAAACAGTTTCTATTTTCATGAAGCACTGAAATCAGACCCACCACCTTCCTGTGAAGTTCCAGCAGAGTGTGTATGCTCAGTGGCCAGAAGGTGAGGAAGTGTCAGCGGGAAGACACAGAAACTGAGAGCAGGTGAGAGCAGGGCAGGGCGACGGCACCTTCGGGAACACCCTCCACCCCCTGCTCGTCCTTCTACCCCCCAAAATCCCAAAGCCCAGATTTGACCTCCACCAGAAAGAGAACCACCACCAACCAAACCCAGACTAACACTCCCTGGAGGGTTTGTCCCAGGGATGAGTGAAGGGTCCTGGGAGGGCAAAAAGTTCTTCCCCCGCTTTCCCCTTCAACCCACCACTGTCCACTGGGCGTCCCCCCTGGCTCAGGGTGTGAAGATGGGGGAGAAGGGAATGTTTTCGTAGATTGACCCACCATATTCCGGCACAGAGCCGTCACCCCTCTTAAGCACCAGATGGACGCGCCGGCCTCCGCTCTTGATGAGCTCGATGGCTCGTGCGTGCTTCATGCCCTTTGTGCTCTCGCCGTTGATCTCCAGGATCTCATCACCAACCTATGGAGAAATATGGGCAAGGGAGGAAAAGGCAGGAGGGTGAAAGGAGAGTGACAGGGGGAGGTGGAGAAGGGAGAGAGAACAGAGTGAGACAGAATGCAGGGTACAAGTGACAGTGGGGAAGAGAGTATACCACAGGAAAGATGAGGCACAGAGGTTCAAAGGGACACGATGACAGAGGAGGGGAAGGAGAGGGAGGACAAATTGAGAAGACATTACACATCAAATCATCTGAAAGATAAAGTGCAACAACAGCAACATTTTCAATTAACAGTTTTCACAAAGGGCAATTTATATTGGAGTGCAGCAACTGTGAGGCAGAGAGAGGAAAATGAGAACGAAAGGGGGGAAACCGGATCCAGAAAGACAGAAAAACACTCTTTGCTTCCTGATTCTTTGCCTCCACGCCTCAAGTTATCTGTCAGTGTTGTCAGCACCAAGGGAATTCCTCTGGCAGTCTGGATCTCTCACTGACACCACTCTCTGTCTCGCAGAGCAGCTACTATTAATACCTCTGCTAATGTGATGCACAAACACAAATGTATGTTTTCACATATGTATGCTTGTACAAAAAGTGCTAATACATGCACATCCTAATCAACCGTAGCACATTAATATATACGAAAAAACACCTTATAGCTCAAACATACTGTATATACTGTATCTTCCAGCATGCTCTCTCTCCGCAAATGTAAACCCACAGAGAATCAATTAACCCTGTGCTGCATTTTCAATCAAGCAACCCGGGGGAGGCGCTTAAGTAATTCCAATTCAGATCAAGAGACACAAGACGAAAAATGCAACAGTAAATGGTATATATTTGTGGTGTGTAAATGCTGGCTGTTGTTTGTGTCCTTACCCTGATCTTTCCGTTCCGTACGGCCGCTCCGTCCTCAGCTAACCTCAGCACGTACAGGTCCATGTTGTATTCTCTACCTCCGCGCAGACTGAAGCCAAAGCCTTTGTTGTCTCGGTCCAGGTCCACTGAGTAGAACTCAGAATCCTGATGGAGACAGACCACACATACACACACAGACACGGAAAGACGGGAAAGGAGAATTTGCATCAAGGTCACTTTTGTGATTCAGATTTGAAGTACGTGTGTGTGTGTGTGTGTCCTTTGAAGTGGACCCATTTTTCAGGAACATGGGAAAAATGCCATCTTCAGGAAACTCAGATGTTTTTAATAGCTGTATGTGTGTGTGTGTGTGTGTGTCTGTGCTTATGCTCAGGTGTAAGGATGCCTCTGGCTGTAGGTGGACAAAGAGAGGGGGCACAGGCAGAGCGAGGGATAGAGACTGG
The DNA here is from genome assembly GCF_947347685.1 of Pleuronectes platessa. Taxonomy (NCBI): domain Eukaryota; kingdom Metazoa; phylum Chordata; class Actinopteri; order Pleuronectiformes; family Pleuronectidae; genus Pleuronectes; species Pleuronectes platessa. The sequence goes on from NC_070627.1 coordinate 21,148,634, forward strand.
GAAAGAGGGAGAGAGGGAGCCAGGCATCACAAGGACATGCAGACGGCCATAGCAGCTCCCGTCTTCACGCCCTCCTAATCTCCTCTGCTGAAGAATCAATGCTATCAGTGAGAAACATCTCTACATCGCCAGATTAATTCAGTGCACTGAGAGGTTACTTTGAAAGCAAACAGGCTTTCCTCAGCGCAGCCTCCGATAATGTGGCCAAGAAGACACGTAAAAGAAAATAAATAAATGAGAAGGCACCTTGTTTGTCCTTGGGAAGCTGGATGGGTGGATTGGTTGATGCATGGAGGATAAATAGGTCTGTGGGGGCTACAACAGCTGGATGGATGAATAAAAAGGCGAGTGTGGAAGTGGATGGATTGCTCTAGTGTAGCTTACCGGGATGTTGGATGGATGGATGTATGAATGAGTGACAGGTGAATGGATAACCATAATATCCTCCTTACCTGAGAGGAGACTTGTGTCGGGGGCTGGGGAGGAGGTCCTTGTGGGGGTTGGAATTCAAACGATTCTTGTTTTGGTTTGGTGTTGTTCCTGAGACGGAGAGACAGTAGTAAGTTAAACATTTAAAGCATGATATGATTCAATTAACTCACATATTTTCCATACTTCTTCCTAAAGGGGACTCATGATGGCTATTTCCAGCTGTATATTTTTATTCTGGGACTCGGCAGCTTTGTATGATACACTTCTTGAAAAAAAGCCTTATATATCTCAAACTGCCTGTGATGCAGTCCCTCAGTTGAAGCCTCCTTTAAACCACACTGTTCTGATTCTCGCGGACGCCTGCAGACAGGCAGAAAACTAAGTATTTTAAGCATTGCTACATCCTCTTATGCTTTAGTATTAACTAAACTATAAGGGGCTAGGAGTGATCATTTTTCAAATGCAAATCCATCATTTGTCTGAATTCAAACTGGAATATGAGAGTAGACTGTGCTAAACTAAGCAACAACAATACAACCTGCCTATTGTGAGACAGTAAATAATAGTTGTGTTTGATGGAAATGGGCTAAAATGTTGCCATAAACATACAATATGTAACTATAGCCTCTAGGGGTCTCTCAATCAGGACAATAACAAAAGACCTAGTTTTATAATGTCATGAACCAGAATGGAATCATGGGAGTTGTTGTCTTCACCACCATCTCATATTATATCTTTAAGTGGAGAAAAATCTACTGTCACAAAACACTAAAGTTAACATTGGTGGTAAAATGTATTAAACTGTCACCAAACAACTGGATAGCAAACCTATAGGTTGACTTTAATAAGACCTACTACTCAATAGATTGTTTTGGGAGAACAAGTTTGACGGATGACCATATAAAAAATCTGGAAATCACTGAAGTACAAAGTTCCGTTCCGTGTATGACGGCAAATAAAGAAAAACAAAGGTTCTTCTTATTTGACAAAAAATACCCCAAGCACTAATTTCCCAGCATGCTCCTTACCTGGCCTCCGGCGCGGCCTGTTGCTGAGATGTGTGAGTGGTGGTTATGGTGGCAATCTTCTCTGCATTGGTCAACAGAGATGCATTTGAGGACTCTAAGAAGGAACAAGGGAAAAGAAAGGAAAAGAAAGAAGCTGTCAGGACATTTCCATTTACAAATGTGAGGCTAATTTTGAAACTGCCACATGAATAAAAATCACTTGGTTTGGAAAGTCGATGCAAAGAAATTGGCTTCATATAAAATAATTAAAAAGAAAAAAAAATTTCAAGAATTGATTTGTCAAATTATAACTTTTCAGTCCAAAACATTTTTCACGCTGTCCAAGAGCCTTTTTGCCTCTAGCGAACATCAAACTCTCAAAAGCTGCACTGACTAAATGTGAGTGACATTTTCTTTTTCCATACAGCTTCTAATTCAGTACATTAGAATTTGCATATAAGTGCTCCATTAGAAATGTCTCGGTGATGGAATTAAATCCATATCTTAGACATGGAACATTTTCATCTTGCAGCTTAAACACTGGTGTAGATTAGAGACCTTCAAACATTAGCTGACCTACGGGGACTGAGGCTTCATCCATATATCAAGATTTCATTTGAAAAGCCATCAACTTTGCTAAGGAAGCACCTGCATTCCACAATACTCGTTTACGTATAGGTGCTAAAAAGGAGAATACTGGAAATTCTCTTGGCCCCGGTTCAGTTTGAAAACTCTGGGGCAGCGGTTTAGTCGACAATCACAACCACCTGCTGATTTGGTCTTTCACTGATTTGAAAACAGCGCTTCACCTTTGTGCTTTCAGTCATTGTGTCATGTTGATTTTCCAAATGGCGAGCATGTCATTTTACGCTGATGCTCCACTTGCCAGTATGTGAACTATCAATTGGCGAAGGCCATAAAAGCTCCTGGTTATTCCGTCTCTTATCTTTGATTCAATTACTTTGAGTTATCTATGAATCACACTGGGCCTTAAGGACAGAAACACATATCATTACTCTCCTCTCCGCGTAAAGAATCCTTTCTTCCCCTTAACAACTTAATCTTCTTGGCCATCTAGAGGTATCCTTTATTTGATTAGAACGCTCCTCTGCTCTACTCTGTAAGTCACTCCTCCCTATGCCTCTCACGGTCAGTTACTCTCTCATCTATTCATCGCATCCACTTCCACCAGTCCCTTCGAAGCCTGTTGGCTTAACTCTTTGATTGCCCGTTTCCCCAAGAGAGAACAAAGTCAACCAATCGAGCTGCAGTGTGGGTGGGGCGAACTTCCTCTTGGACCGTGGAGGGGTTGAACCTTTGAGTTTGATGTTTTAGGTCGGGCCTCAGCAGGAGGTTTGTGGGTCGGCGTTACATTCTCATTCTTAGCTTGTCCCTGTTACCCTATTCCCCCCTCCATCTGCTCATTGGCAAAACCCTCTCATCCTGCTTCCTCTCTCCATTTCCTCTACAACTCTTTTCTGTCTGGAAATTAATCGAAAAAGCTTTTGTTTCTCTCTATCTTTCCATTTTGCTCAAAGGCTGCTGCCTCTTTTCCCCTGGTTTGCCTGAAATCATTTACGACGCGCAGTGGAAGCATTGAGCTGTTTCTGTAATTTGTCTCTGGCCTTCGTTTTATGTCCTCTGCCCTGAACGGACAAGAGGAAGGATGGAGAAAAGGTAAGGTCAAAATTAGATTTTGAGAATGAGAAAGAGAAAAAGGAGGGGAGAGGGGGAAAAAAAGGAGGGGAGATAAGAGAAGTTGGAGGGCTGTGCAGCCGAGGCATACGCTTTAATGAAGGCATTAGCAGGTTGTGTGAACGTTAGGTAATGCCTGTTTTCCCTCCATCCGGTTCCCACACAGGGGAGAGGGGAGCTCAATGGAAAGAAGCTGAACCCAGCCACGCCTTGGAAGAACCTCATGCGATCGTATTTATTAACTTCGGAAAGTTTAGACAGAAATGATTCAGACAAAAATAGTCCTGCTCAGCCATGTGTAAACACAGGTGACGAGAACAAGTCACTCAAAGACACAACTCAGCAACGAATCCACAATCTTTCCCTGTCACTCTCTCTCTGTCTGTGTGAGAGGCGGCAGCGCCTTGTTTGACACATGCCGGTAAACACAGACCGGAGGATTCCGATAAGGCGCATGCCGTTATTTCTCCCTCTGTGTTTCTTCTTGGTGGAGCAATTTAGTCTCAGCGTTCTCATCAACCGCTCTGCAGGAAGACACACTCCCAACCCCACACTCTTCATCCATAGGAATCGAGCCCAAAAGCAACAAGCAGCAGACAAATAGATACAATTTCTAGCAGCGCGAAGGTTGATAGGGAGTATCGCCTTCCTCCTGCACATACACACACACTTCTACACACAGACACACACATTTAATTAAACATTATTTGTGAAGCATGCCAGGGTGATCTGTCAGGACAAAGTAGAGCAGGCTTTCAGCTGAACAACACAACGTGCACAAACTTTCTTTAAAAAACGTAGGCAGAAAAGACACAACAAAATATACAGAAGAGGCTCTGACTTGCTCTTCTCAATCAAACCTTGAACTGAATGTAAACTTAACCTAACCTTACACTTAACCCAAGTCTAACGTTAACCTAACCTTAACCAAAACCCAACCTTAAATCTAACCCTATCCTAAGCCTAACCTTAACCTAACCTTAAGCTAACCTGAATCTAAACCTCACCTAAACCATACATAAACCTAAGCCTAACCTTAACCAAACCAAAACCTTAACCTAAAAACACGTCTTCACCTTTAAATTTCATGATTTAAATTATGGGGACTTTTTTTGTCATCATAAGTAAAACATGTACCTTTCATGTGACAGTGCAAATAGATCTAGATCTCCACAACATGAGCTATACCTGGACCACACACATACCCCCCCACTCCACCACACACACACACAAAATAACAGAACATCTACATTACTCTTGCATGTTTTAAAAGCGCAGTCACGCTGAGGGCAGAAATGCAATGGCTGGGAAAGTTCCCAAATATCCCTCCTGATGAAGAGTACTGTCAACACTGCTGGGGCGTTTCAGTCCCTTTGAAAACAAGTGAAGGAACGCCGAGCTTTATGTAACACTACTGGCATACAAAAGCACCAGCCATGAGAGGAACGACACAAGTCCTGCTCCTTAAATACACTTACGTCTTTGTAACAACACTAATAATAACTGATGACTGTATTGTTTGATATCTGTCATCCTGATATGGTGCAGAGACACTTGCAAAATCTACACTCCTACTTGGACGACCTTAAGGAACAAGCTCTTGCTGACTAGTAGAAATAATTTCGAGATGTGGCTGAAGGCTACCAGCTGAATGGGTTAAAGTAAGAATGTGCCGGTTAACAAGATTTCTCCCCCACCCTTGAAGGCACCTCTGGGGGTCCTTGAGGGTGCCCCCATTCTTGCAGTAGTTTATCATGGGAATATAAATTATGATGATGAGACAAAAAAAAAAATCACATTTAATGGCAGAGCTGAATTTGGAAGGCTGACTTAAACCGTCTACTCACCGTCTCCAGGAATGATGCGTAGTGTGACGGTGTTCCCGGCCTCCTTGATGAGGTTGACAATGTCAGAATGCGACTTGTTGGTGATGGAGCATGCGTTCACGGCCAGGATGCGGTCACCCACTTTCAGCTTGCCGCAGCGGTCTGCCGGGCTCCCCTCGATGATGCGCCCTATTTTGTGGGGCATGGCAACACATGCATTGCCAGCTACGGTCACCATTGACATGTGATGCGTGATTCAGTGTGAAGTGTTGTTGGATTGTGAGCGGAGGGAGAGAAGGAAAAGGAAGGGATAAAGGGGGAACGGAGCAGAAAAAGAGGAGCAGAAGGTTCTGTGTTAATTCAACAGCCAGCCGAGCAAAAGTCGCTGAGAGAAGCTGATCAGAGTTACGGCAGAACAAAATGCAAGCGCTGGCAAAAGGAGAAGGGCAAATTTCAACGAGCTCCAAAAGAATCTGTCAAATTTAATTCTTAAAACTTTTCCTGTAAATTGGCTATTCAAATTAAGCAGTGAGGAACCTGAGCTCAATGCAACATTCATGTGTCTATCCTCCTCCACCCTTTATGTCTCGTTCCCCCTCGTTCACTTCGATCTGCTGCAGCATCATGTTTCTAAAACAGGTATCATTAGAACATTTCATAGAAATGTTCTAATGAAGGTTTGAGACGACAAGGTTTGAGACGACAAACATATATCAGAGCTGACATAACTTAAACTACCCAGAGGCCTCTGTGAAACCCAACCCTCTCTCTCTCTCTTTGCATCAGTCACTGCAGCGAGAGCTAGTGTGCAATCACTCCTTTCTATCCCCTTCTGACTTTTCATTCATTCAGCCTCTGCCTCTGTTCTGGGTCTTTTGTAGCTCTACATACTTGTCTAACCCTGAACTCTTCCTGCCTCTTCAACTGAATCCGTCCATTCTGAGCTGTAAAATGATAAAGTGTAGAATCACACACAGAGCGATGAAGAGAAGAGAAATACCAAGGTGTTTTATGAAAAGATGAGCATTTCAGTTTTTTCCATTCCACCCACACTGACAGAGACGAGAGCACGGAACACTGTGGAATGCCACGATGGTGTGGGCAGGAAGCCACGACAGCGGGGCAAGAGTGCATTGCAGAAAATAAATTATTAGTTTGTAAAAAGCAAAGAAGAGTCAATTTGAACAGAATCTAGTTTTGCAGGGGTGTGTGAGCTCTAACTGCGGCACCATTGTAAGGTTAAAAAAACCCATATGGTATTAACTAAAAGCCAAATACATGTAAAATAATCTTCATAGAAAATTATTTGGAGTCATGCATCTCTCTGATCGTACATCATAAAATAAATAAATCCACTTTACATCGATCATTTCCCCCATTTATCCTTCTTGCAGCTCTCATTCTCATCAAGTTGTCATTAGCCTTCCAACGCTAACCTCCTCTGCAGAATCCATTTAAGCTCAGCTGAATAATACAAGGGCCTTATGTAAGACCCACTTCACTTGTGATTAATTACGAAGGCCTTGTGTGAGTGTAGCAGCAGGCGAAAGAAAAGGTTTGGGTGTCTTGGTTTGACAGGCCCAGATGAAAATGAGAAAGACAAAGCACTTCTTTGAAGGGTATCGGTATCGATCTGGTGGAACTGTAAACAGCCAGAAAGATTCTGCGCAGCTTCTCAGGCTATTCCCGTGTTCAGTGATTTTACACATGATTAAAAGGCAGCGCATGAGATAGGAAGATACAAGGCTCCAGTGATTAGGAAAAGCCAAAGAGTGTGTTTCATGTTGTGTCATTTGGAACTGAGTTTTGTAAAGACATGTATGTATGTACAATCAACAACTAACGTGCCTGAAAGATTAAATGTAACTTTAACAAACACTGAAAACAGACAGGTGTGGCATCTCTTACCGAATGTGGTGCCAGCTTCGGGCCGCGACACAGACGAGACGATGACGAAGCCGAATCCTTCGTTCTCGCCGCGGTGGATCTCCACGTCGTATGGCTGCAAGGTGGAGGAGGCAGTGGAGTTGGCATTGAGGGGCTGAGAGGAGGTGGTGGCGGCCACGGCCGGGACGACGGGGTTGCCGCTGCCCCCTGCCCCTCCGCCCCCTCCCCCGCTGCCGATGCCGGAGGTGGAGCCGCTGCTGGAGCTGACGGTGTTGAGGGAGTTCTGGCTGCCCTGTGGGGTGCGCTTGCCTATCTCTTCCGTCAGGCTGGGTGCCTGGGTGCTGCTGTGGTGGGAGGATGCTGGCGACGGAGGGACGTCTCCCTCAGCCTTGGCTGGAGAAGGCAGAGGAGGATAAAGTGAGAGGGATGCAGGTATGCCGATTAGCATTGGAGAGGTAATCATGTGGAAAATGACAGAGCAGATGGATTTATGGAAGAAATAAAAAGGAACAAATTGTAGACTGGGTAGGTGAGATAGAACAGAGGCAGCATATAGACCCCAAAAGATCAAGAAGAGAATGTGATCAGGAGAAAATGGAGATGAAAAAGCTGAGTGAGCTACATGTGCATAATAAGTCAAGATAACAATTAAAATAAACTGTCAAGATATGACCACACAGCTGACTGTAACATCATCTGAACAATCTGAAAATAAAAAAGATTGCAAATAAATACAGACGTTTTCTTTCCTAACACAAGCCACTTTGTCTTGATATGATAATAGACATGCTGGCACGAGAGCTCAGGGAGAAGAGCCTCTCCAACAATCTCCTCTCGGATCTGTTTTGAACAATAGATGAAGTAAAGATGCAGCCCGCCGCTAGTGACTGGACATTTCATTCCACATTTCATTTCCTGTAGAGCTGCTTCAAGGACGGCGCCTCATATTCTCGGGGCTCAGAGGCAGACGGGGGAGCAGCAATGCACTAATGTCTGGCCACTGTCATCGGGCTGAGAGCTGACCACCCTCTCCATCATATTTATGGGCCTTTCTTTATAGCCTGCTGCCGAGTGCTGCTGAGCAAAGCGGTACACAGGTAGTGAAGGGGGCGGGGGGCGTTTACAAGCCGTGGCAGCCCAGTGCGTCCTGCCACTACACACCCAGACTATTACTGAGGAAAGAGGGGTGGGAACCCCTGCACACAGTGAAGCAGGCCCCTGGCTCCTGAGGGCTGTTCAGTGACTGAATACTGTTGCAGCAGTGGGTGTGCTGTTGTGTTGGAATCAATACAAATGTAGACATCCGATTTTGAATTAGTAAAGTAAATGATTTTACAATAAAGCAAACTCAGACCAAACACAATTACTGCCATGCTGGAATATCATAACAGCAACTACAAGGAAACAGACACTGTCAAGGTAAATATCTATCTGCTAGTTCCAGAAATGTCGGTCTGTGTGTGGCTCATTTATCTAGAGAAACATTCATCTTACCCTTGGCATGTGGGTTTTAAGAGGTGCAGTGTTGAATTGGTGTAAATTGGACACGCGATACATTTAATATGAACAAACTTTGAATAAATAGACAACCAGTTTTTTAAATGTCATTTAAATACGATATTTAGTGAAAATCCTTAAGATATTTATCAAATAATGTTGCTTTGATGATATTCATGATTTCAATTTTTTCTGCAATGGCGAATAAATGTAGTCATATTCAGTAATTATCACTATATATTGTATTTCTATAGTAATAGTTATATATTGTACATGGCTGAGTCCACAATTCTCATTTGGATTCAAGTAGCACCAGTGATTCAATGAAAACTAGGGATGCATGTGATCCAGTGTAGTATTGTCTCAGTGTTTCACAGCTGCTCACTCTGACATATTTCTATGAGCTCAGTGTGCGCTGTTGGATGAGGAGTTGTGTTGAAGTTACAGGCTGCACACTTCCAGCTCCTCAACGAGGTTACTGTGCTGAGCTCTGCTGCCATGTGGAAAACAACTTGGCTGTGAGCAGCAGACGGTCGTGGGTCAGGTTGTGAGAGAAAGAAACTCACTCCTGTATCTGAACAATGTGAAGCTGCCTGGCTGCATTGTAAACAAGCACTGAATCACACTTACTGTTGCCAAGGTAACAGTGGGTGTCACTGAGTCAAATTGGACTGGAATCACTTTTCTGGACTTGTTTTCTCACTTACGCCTTATGTATAGAATAAATTTGCATTAAATAACACAGTCTGGGCAATTTTTTTAACTTGAGCCATAAAATATATCAACCAACTATTGGAGAGAACATTGACCATTGACCCGTCAGCAGTTATTTAACAAGTTGTACTCCCTGGTCTTAATCCCTCCTTGCTTCTTACCGGTGTAGTTGGTTTTACGCCGCACAGTGAGGTTGACGTGGCCCTGCTTGGCCGCCTGCTGCATCAGCTGCACCACCAGTTGGTGCGACTTGCCCACCACCGCTGTGCCGTCCACGCATACCAGCTCATCGCCTGACCGCAGGCGCCCGTCCTCGTCTGCAGCACCAAACTTCACTATGTGGCCAATGTAGATCTGTTATACAACCAGAGCAGATGGACGCCACTGGTGAGATTGTGATCATGAATGGGTAAAGACAGCCAAGAGCTGTGTGATTTAGTTTTAAGGTTACATATGGGAAAAATGCATTTTCCTGAATAAAATAATTGCACACACATAAATAATTATTAATAGAATTTAAAGGCATCCTATTTTTTCACAGCAGCTATAAAGATGACATGTCCGCTGTGATTTAAACTTCACTATTATGTCTTTACTCTTATTTACCGCCTGCAATATTTGTCACCCGAGCCGAACTCTTAGGTAAATCATATCTTTTTTTCCCCTCTCAAAAACGCAGTGCAGACCACTGAACAAGAACCAAAAACTTTGCTTCTTTATAAAAGGAAAGAAAAAAGGCAGTGCAAGCCAGATGGATTTTTTCTTTGACTGATTGAGGCTACGTTGGCCAGATCAAAGAGTAACTGTGTTGCAGAAATCACTGATCTGAATTTGAATCCAGCACAGAAGCTCAGAACGAAACAGGAGGAGAGATAGAAAACAGATGCAGTGCAAAATCGTGCTGTTCTGACCGGTGCTGGGAATACAGTCTCCCTTTCATCTTGCAGGTTACTTGTCAGATATATTTAAAAGACTCACAGAATTTTTGACGGAAAATTGAGGCGACTGGTATACAAACAGAGGGATTCAGCTATGAAAGAAAGTTTGAGAGAGATAAAGACTCACTGGCTCTCCGGCCTCATTGCCTCCGAGAATCCTGAAGCCGAACCCTGTGTCCTTCCTCCACAGGAAAATGTCCTGCTCCTGGAAGTCTGGAACTGCAAAATCAACAATATTATCATTTGCATCGCCATGTTAATATAGAGCAGAGCCCATGGGAGTTCCAGTGCTAACAAGCCATGAGACATTCAGTTAAACCCCTTCATTCAAAATATCATGCTCTTGCTTCGTCATAAAGAGGGCTGCAGGCAACGGTCGGGCCACAGTGGATACTATTAGGGAATCAAACCATCTACCTTCTTATGTCAACATGCAAATAATCCTCCTCCCAACTGTTCTAAGCTTTTTCACTAAAATGGCACTATGCGCAAAAAGTTTTTCTGAAGGCTCTGGGGAAAGAACAAACAACAGATCCATCAAGAGATAAAAAATATCTATTTTGGGTAAAGGAGCGTGGGTATCGGGCTTAAATAAACTATCAAAAGAAAACACTCTCATTCATCGGTTCCATAATTAGAAATGGTCAGGTTTCAACTCCCTACTGATGTCTGAAATAGCACAGTTTTATTTTGCCTTAGCTTTTAAAAAAAAAATATATTCAGTGACTTTCCTGCAGAGTGGACATTAGTATTTAAATGGTCCGAACTGTTTCTTTTATGAAGTGATGTGTGACATGCAACTCCATTTCTACTCTTGGCCACATTCAGTAGCACTTCCCACCAAAGACAGGTACTAATACATACCGGGATGGGCAATCAATTATTGAGCAAAGGGTGTGAGTACGTCTAATTCACAGTCTACTCCCATCCATAGTAGACAGAAACGTGTGTGTGTGTGTGTGTGTGTGTGTGTGTGTGTGTGTGTGTGTGTATGTGTGTGTGTGTGTGTGTGCCTGTGTGTGCTAGTCACTAAAAAGGTGATGTGCTATAAAATAAGTATTGCACTGCAGCGACTGACAGCTCATGGTTCATGAGGCAGGGGAGCCTCAGGGGGGTTACTGGGGAGCCAGGGGAGCAAACGAGTGAGTGTGCACGAATGTGGCCTCCTCCTGACGCACATACGAACGTATCTGCTTTAAGCATGTGTATATTTATTCACATATGCACGTATGTGCTACACTTGTACGGCCACAGCTGTGTTGTATTGACCGGGAGCAAACTCCCAGGGAGATTTCCTTTTGCATCAGTACAGTTCTGCCGCTGCCAAGACCACAACCATTACCGAGAGTCAGCATGGTGGCAGAAGGCGTGAGCAGCCTGCTTCCAATCTGTTCCTACAGTCAACAGTTAAAATCCCTGCGGAGCGCGGCTATCTCTTCCCATCTATCACACTGTAACTGTGGAGGAGCTGGAAGTCAAGGGCTAACTGTTGCATCTGCACCTGCACACATGAGGGTCAACTGCACTGTAACACCCTGCTCCTGCCGATTAATAGATCCATGAGTGATCTCCAAGGTAAGGCAACTGAGCGTGAGGGGATCGATCAGGTGGCCGGACCTGTGCAGACCTATGAATGTTAGGGCTTCAAATTGAAGGTAAGTAAGGACAAATCAAGTTCTTCTCTAACGTCTCTGGTTTTTTATTTTATGTTGTGTTTAATGCTAAGGTTTTAAGGGGATTTTCTTTTTCTGGAAATCGTTTTTCCACATTGCATTTGAAGAGCTTGATCTATGCAGAAGTTTTCATTAGACCTAATTTTGTCTCCAGGAATGTATCTCCTGTAGCTGAGGCTTGAGTCCTATGGGATGTACACTGCAGGTGTTTAGGAGCAGAGCTCGGTGCAGTGTGAGGAAGTGGAGGATTTACACCTGCTGCTACAGGTCACCTGTTCTCCCTATCATTCTCTTTGTTCCTTCTTATACATAACTCACAATCTCTTGATCTCTCAATGCTTGACCTTTTTCTTCTCCTAACATTTCTCTTTCCCATCGCCTTTTATGTGTTGCCATGTCACTTGGATTTCATTATCCTTTGTGTTCCCTTTTCGCACTGAGCAAACTGGCTCACACAGTTAAGAATAAACCCATTTAAGACTCCATCACCTTAGGACAGGTATGAAGACAAAATCTCCCCCCTTGCTTTTTGTTTCTTCCACTCTCAATCTCCATTCTTCATTTTCGTGTTAAATCTAACACTATTGTCCACTCAGCACTTCATGACAGCTTCCCAACAGGCGTCTACGCTACTAGATAAGACGTTCAAACTCCTTTGTTGTTTTCCCTTGACAGTCGATCTGAGGGTTATTCTTTTTAATTGGAGCTATCCCATTGCTTTGGCAAGACTCGACAAGGAGGGGGATACGTAAATTCACTGACATCCACTATACTATTGCTGCTAATTAAATGTCCATGTGTCTCTAAAGGGAAGTCTGGTGTAAAAGTGTGTCAATGGAGCCAAAGTCGACAGCTGGACCAGAGTGGCGTAGAGTAAAAAGGAATGGACCAACATCATGTGGACCAAAATCAAGCTAATGCTCTGGTGTTGAATGAAAGAAGAACTTTAAAAGAACTCGTCGATTTGGGAAATGGTGCTGATTCACTTTCCTGTTGAGATTAAGATGATGTCTGTGTGATATGTATAAAGCTAGAGGCAGCAAGTGATTAGTCATCACAAAGTCTGGAGGGGAAGGAAACAGCCAGCCTGGCCAAGTAAAACAAATCTGCCTACCAGCCTGAAAGCTAAATTTGACTAATTAACATGTTGTCTGTTGTTGGTGGAGTAAATATCAATGAGATTATTTACCAAAATGCTAACTATTATAAACTTAACATGTAAACATTACATTAAATTCTTTATTATTTCCTTTGTTAATTCTAGGTGAATTGGTTTTCATGTTATTTTCGTGTTAGCAGTATTAATACAGTCAGCTGATAGTTTATTAAGTACACCAAGTTAGACTTGTCTTGCAACAGTCATGCAATAAATCCGGATTGCATGTTTGCAAAGTTCAGTTTTGTTTTAAGAGTTTTAAAGAGGTGATGATTTAACTGTATGGTCTATTTGGAGATTTTACAGTGTTATTCAAATGCTTCTATGGAGGAGTAAAAGTTGAGAAGTTGTTGTTCCAATTTGATGGGTTCATGTGCTTTGAAGTCGGAATGTGGGAGAAAACATGAACACGGTAAACAGAACGTGTTGTATTTGTGTTAAGAGCATTTACATATCACCTTACCATTTCTTTCCAATACTAACAAAGGTAAATGTTTTATGACTGATGACGTCAGCCACTATGTAACTCAAGTATCAAAGTTTTTGCTGACTTTCTGAGTTGTCTTTTTACGACTTTTGTTGGCTTTCACGTACATATTCCCAGTTGGAACCAAATTTCTTCGGATTATTGAGACACCTCATGGACGCACAATAGGTTTGTGATGTTGTTAAAGTATATTATATGATACGGATAGTTGTTTCCATTATTTTGTCCACCCAATTTATATCAATGAAGGTATGCAAAATAAAAAAATAAGACCTTGAATCATCACTTCTCTAAAACATTGTCCGCAAACGCTGAACATTGAATTTTTATGGATGTGTGGTTAACTATAGGATTCGATGTTAGAACATTCCAAGCACCAAACTGAGACCACACCTCAGGACAAGAGATCAAGAACAGGTCGGGTTATGTTGTTGTTGTGTAAGAGTATAAAGCAGTTACTTACATGCACAAAATTTACAGCGTCTCTCATCCCATTTCGCTTCTCCAAATCGTGCTGTACCATTTTAAACACACCAGTGGACCAACAGCCCCATGCAGCCCTCATCCAACCGCCACCAAAAATGTATATACTTACGCCTACTTTCATACATGCTCCTGGATTGGGCCCAAATCTTAAAAGGGTCCGGCTTTCTCTGGATGGTCCCGTCTGCCGGGATGTCCTGGGGCGGCAGGCCTGGCAGGGGCTGAGAGGGTGGCGGGGGAGGGGCGTTCTCGTTGAGAGGCGGAGCCAGGGACAGGTGCACGGGCGAGTCTGTGTGGGCGCTCCGGTGGCTGGAAACGCTATGCTGGGAGCTGTTCTGACTGTCCTTCCGTGATAACTGCTGTTGGAGAAGCAGATCATGGAGGCGGAATTCAGCAGTGACAGACAGGTGGAGATTAAAAATGCATGCTCAGCAGTGGGAAAGAAAAGGGGGAATCGGGGTTGTGGTTTGTGAGAAGAGACGATGAAAACATGCATTTTTTGAGGGAGTAGAAAGACAAAAGATTTCTGCTCCTCTGGGTAAAAGCAAATACAGATTCTGTGAGTGTACAATGTCAACCAGTGTTGTGTCGCCGCTTTATTCAACACAAATAACAATCAAGCTGTTTTATTTTGGTGAATTCTTTTAGCAAACAACGATCTCAACAGTTTCTCATTAACTTATTCAGCTGTTGGAGAAATGAAATGTGGCTCAATTTATGAGGGTGCATTGCTTATTCCTTTTGTTTAACAGCGTGGTATGTATAAACAAGAAACTGCATCTCCTGCTGCATGTGTAAAGATATTCACAGAGAGTAAAGCACTCATGGGGTTTGAAGTGAAGGGAGAATTTCCGTGGTGGAGCCAGAAATGTAAAACTCCTCATAAATTGCCACTGGCCCCTCAATAACATGGGCACTTAAGCGCCCGCTCAAGGATTTGAGAAGAGCGGCGCTTGAGCAGAGTAAAGCACATACAATCCAGACCTTGAGTACAAGTACCCTGTGAGCAGAAGTTAAACATCCTTCCCATGACCTTTGTCACGATGTCTGGATGCACAAAAACATACACCTTGAAGCACCTGAGGCAAGTGGCTCATCTGTTCACAGATATCAAAGTGTTTGGCTTTCAAAGCGCAGCAATGTCTTAGGTCAATAAATTCAAACTCATTACTCCCTGAATCAGCCTCAGACACCTCTGCAATTCATGTTTATATTCATCACCCTTGTTAGACATAAAAGATAAGAACTTCGACGCTTTAGCAAATATTAAGTCGCTCACTCCATCAGCGTTATGAGCGTAACCACACTGTATTGTGTGGTGAAAGTAAAAATCAATGGGCTCATACAATTAGTCACAAAACGCCGGCCTTGTTCGGTGGTTTAATCGGAACTCAAGACTGATGCTTCCCACTGACCACAAAAAATGATTTTTAATACCTTATTTTATTCCATCAAACAAAATGGCACCTCCATAAGTCATTGAGGCAGTGTTAGGTCTTGTTTTCTCTCCATCCAAATCTAAAATCCAAAATCCTGCTCCCCTTTCAAAAACAACTTCAAGTCTCTAGTTCTTTATAGATGTATTAGCGTGACCTTCGGCAGTCACTGTGCTCTCCCTCTGTGCTCCAGGACTGCTCTAATACATTGCTTTCTCCTGCTCCAATAACTTATTAAGGAGACAGAGGGAGGGGGGAGGGGCCGGAGCAATGAAAACAAATCCTTGCAGCTTCTCTGAGACTCGGCTCTGTCCTGCTTTGCCACCAGCAGGCCAGACTTCACCACCTCATTACATCACAGCATAGGCAGCTATCTTAAAGTGATGGTTCACCAAAAATGTAATTTCCCTCATTATCTACCGACCACAATGCCGATGGAGGGTCGGGTGAAGTGTTGAGTCCACAAAACACTTTGAGTCTCAGGGGTTAATAGCATTGCAGCGAAGGCAACCTCTTCTTCAGACGTAATAAAACAAAAAACACAAAATTCCTCCATACTGGTCGTGTGGTGTCATCCAAGTTTCCCAACATTCATATTAGACTTGAAACGAGGTCATTTTCACCTTAAAAGTGGGGATGCTAGTGGAGGCGAGAGTTTGTAGGGTTTTCCATTGAGTCGGTTAGGATTGAACGTGCCCCCAAGGAGGATAACAGAGGACATTTAGGCAAAAAACATGGTGTAAATGATGCCGTTTCAAGTATGAATGTCAGGGCTTTAAGACACTTGGATCACACCAAATGAGCAGTAGGGAGGCATGATTATTTATTTGTTTTTTCACGTCTGATGAAGGGCTTCCATTTACTTCAATTGGATTGGATCCGGCTGCATCACTGTTTACCCCCGGGAGTCAAAAAGGGTCCTGTGGACTCAAACACTTCACCCACCCCCTACAGGCATAGTGGTATTGAGATGAGTGAACAACTCTATACATGCATTAACATCATTATCAACCATCACCTTTATTATCTTATATATGTCAAACCATCACCATCAACTTCTACATCTAAAGCACCAACACCACCACACCTCAGTCACCCAAAACTTTCCACCTCATCGACAAGGCATCACATACCCTCCGAGTGTAATCTCTGTACGGAGGTGCCAGCTCAAAATCATCCTGCAAAAAAAATTGATAAACACACGTTCAGTCACAAAAGGGTCAACAGTGAGGATGCATTAATGCAGCGGAATCACAGGACGAGGCCGTCGCTTGGTTGCGATCATACATTCCACTCTCACACAACAAGCATTAACACCCGGCGTGATGCCGATCATCAGCATGTTAGCAACTCAGCTCATGCTGGCATCAAAGCCCCTCGTCCCAGCCCCCACCAGAGAGGAGAAGAAGAGGAGGAGGAGGGGGGGGGGGGGAGCTGATGTGAGGCTACAGGGATCCACCCCCACACACAGCATCCCATGTCTACAAACAGACCCACAACATCGGCACAAGTTCCACCTTACAGAGGGGACTTAGAGATGAAGCAGGAGAGGGGAGGCAGTGAGAAGGAGCTGGATATTTCCTTTTTGACAGATGGAGATGAAGGATAAGGGAGTAATGGATGGCAGGGAAAAAAGAGAAGTAGAAAGATAGAAAAAACAATGACTTACCAGTTTGGGGCTCTTCTTTGCAGGTGCCACCCCTGTGAGGGCAGACAGAAGAGAAACAGAGAAGAGAACGTTACCAATGAAGTGACAGTGTTTATTCCACGCTGTAGAAAAGACAGATAACGCAGACTCCAAAACAATGTCACAACTAGCTCTCCTATCCCTCGTCTCCTTCTCCCTCCTCTTCCGCTTTCCCTGCTTTTGGTTCCTTTGCTCGCCCATCCAAGGCTGGTTGTTTGAGAAGCAACGAAGGGAGGGAGGGAGGGAGTTGTGGGGTGGAGGGGGGCGTAGAGGCAGGCAGCGCGATCTATCTGCATCACTGCCGCGGCCAGCGCTCGGCTTGACTGGTGCAGCGGAAGAGTGGGGCCAGCCCCGAGGGCTCGGCTGGCTTCTCGTTACAGACCCTGGCTAACGGACGGCAATGTAAGCGTGTGTGTGTGTTCGAGGGGAGGACAGCGAAGAGTTGAGGAGGAATGACAGAATCCTGGAGAGCAACACATCCAGAGAATGAAAGAGAGAGAGAGGAGCAGAGAGGAGAAAAAGCGAGCTGTGCTCTGGAGTTCCTGGCCGTAGCATTACCCATGGAGAAGGAGTCCAAGATACTGAACATTAAATTATAGGCAACCGTCAGTTCCCCTCTTACTGAGACCATCTTCCTGTGTCCGCTGAGCGCTGCGCTCCGCTGTCGATGGCTCCAGCATCTATAGGCAGTTGCCGCGTCCTCCCTGTCTCTCCCTTTCCTGCTGTCTTTTTCTTTTTTTCCCTCTCTCTCTCTCACCTCACTGCACAGTGCCCTCCCTCCCTTCTCAACCCTCAGCATCATCGCTCTCTCTCCCTCCCATCCTCTCCCCATCCCTTCCTCCATCTCAGTCTCCTTCCCACCCCCACATGCTGAAAAACATCCATGTAGCTGCACACAGCAGCAGACAGCTCCGTGCACGCATGGCTCTTGACACACATCGTAGTTTGATGAAGGTGCGAAAGAAAGGCACGCGTGAAATAAAGTGTTGTATGAAGTTATGGAAATGAGAGTGGGAGAAGGAATGCATCCAAACAAAGAGAAGATGCAAGACTGGTTCTGTGTGTGTGTGTGTGTGTGTGTGTGTGTGTGTGTGTGTGTGTGTGTGTGTGTGTGTGTGTGTGTGTGTGTGTGTGTGTGTGTACCTTTATAATGCTTAAAATTCAAGAATGAGTGGTGCACATCCACACAAAAGCAGCTCAGGTTTGTGTGTAACACATGTACGTGTGTAACACATGTACAGCATGGGTGAGACTCAGCAGTGTTTGTTCTGAGAAAATGGGCCACTATTGTGTGTCAATCCTTTAGGGATACTGAGATGATAAGATCACACACGCACGCTCTAGTCTTCTTTATCTCTCAGACATCTGGGTTCATTCAAAGCTGACAGCCCCAGCTGTGGTACGTCTGCAGCTTATTTCTTCTCTCCTTCCTCTGCTCTCCTCCCCCTCCTCCTTCTCCCCTTTTCACCTTTTTTTTCCAATCAATAGGAATCCTTCATTCAGCAGTGTGTAGAATTTGACACCTATGCATGTCTCGAGGTATGCATGCTGTCAATCAAAGTGTAATGCTGGCGTTTTATTATTATTCATCCATCTACTGCAACTGATCTGCTGCTGTTGTCTTTCGGTGCGTCCCGGCCCTCTCTCTTTAGCTTTTATAGCGGAACCAGTCATACACAAAATGTACAAACCCGAGCAAACGCAGATTTATGATTTGAGGTCAGACAGCCACAATTTTGTGATGTTAAAGTAAATAATCGAGTTCTACTGATTAACTGTTTATCAGGTTACTGTTAATCAGATCACTGATGAAAGAAAACATCATTAGCTGCAGCCTTAAAACCATTAAAAACGGTGAAAACAGCTGTGCAGAGGTTTGCATAACATTGGTCTTCCTGTGTATGCGTGTATGTGTGTGTGTGTGTGTATGTGTGTGTGTGTGTGTGTGTGGGTGGGTCGGGATGTCAGAGTGTGCTTGAAGCTCCCAGATCAAAAGGTATTGTGGATGTTTGGGCCAACCTTCAGGCCTAATTACATACGAGAGGGAGAAAAGAGCGGCGATCGGGCCTGGCCTGCACTGACAGCCTGAGTGAGAGAATGCTGACTAAATCCTCTGCACCCCCAGCGCTCAATAATTTCCCAGTCCTCCACAGCTCATTTTATTTTGCTTACTAAATCTTCAAAACTGTAGCCCTTAAGAGTGAAGAGTGAGGGACTATTACACCTACAGGGCAGTAAATACGCATAATGTGTGTCTTTTATGATTAATGACATATCCTCAGATTATTATGAATTCCAGTGAAACCAAAATAATGAAGTAATCAATTAATTTTGATTGCAGAAATAATAAATGATTTATATTTACAGTTGTCCTGTTTCACCGTCTGGAGGAAAGCAATCCATGAGTTTCATCAACTTGTTAGTCCGGTTGACTCTTTTGTGTGCACTGGAAATAACAGGCAGTGGAATGAAGACGACTGTACGTTTGAAGGCCATGGCACAGAATTGCCACAGGACCTCTGGTGTGGATATATTGTATTCTGCTGAACTCTGCACAGGTTGACGGGACACACGGCGCCCAACGGCTGCAGGCAACAGTTTCCTTCCACACACAGGAACTGTCTTACAACCTGGCAGCTCACCAGTCACTAAACGGCAGTCATTACTAAGCAGATTATGTTGTCTGTCCACAGTTCCCGCGTGTGTGTGTGTTCCATGTTGCTAGATCTCAGCTGGGAGTGATGGCTTCCAACAGGCAGGTCCATCTGTCACGTGGCGACAGTGCATGGTGACCGCAGGAGAACCAACAGACGGTCTCAAAGCAACGGTTGTTGTGGTGAGCTGCACGGTGAAGGAGTGATAGGCTCCCATCAGCTGCGATGTGACAGCCCAGTGGAGTATAGCTCCATTTAGCTTTCTCTGCGTGCGTGTGTGCAGGTGTGTGTGTGTAAACACTGGAATAAAATGTGACAGAGGTGCACAGGCAACAGGCAGGATGAGCGTGCACATGGAGGGAAAAAACTGCAAGGGAGCAGTTTTTCTTGCAATGAATATCATGGCACTATATAATCGGGGGGGAAAAATCAGAGCTGCGGAGTGGTCTCTCCTCTGTATTGTGTGTTCCACGGCTTTGAGAGAAAGCAGGGGTGAAATCCCCTCCTACCACAAATGCACACGTTCATCCAGAGGAGACCCAAGTGCAGATTATCAGCAGAGCATTGTCATGGCAACAAAAGACGGTGCTATGGTGGAGATTTACGACTCGCCCCGGTGGCTGTGGAGGTGTGAAGATGTGTGAGATTGGTGGTGGTGGTGGTGATGGTGGTGGTGGTGGGGGTTGAGGGAGCGAGAGGCTCACCTTGTCCCTGTGCAACAAGCGGTGATTCACCGGCTCGAGCCTCCAGCCAGGCAAAAACGAGCAGAGGTGAGTGGTGGGCACCCGTAGGCAGGCCGGCCACCTCCTCCCCATCATCATTGCTTTTCAGGACTGCAATGCTGTTCTTTATGGTGCCATCGGAATGTGCAGTCAGCAGAATTTTCAATGCAAAGTGGGCAAAAATACAACGCTTCCTGCCCATACAGTGAATTGATTTTCTATTTTTTTCTGTGCACAGACCCATCATCAACATTTATCTCTTTCTAATGGGCGTGTACAAGGCTGTCCACAGTATATGGGGCCTTATGAATGTGGATGCCGGTAACTGTGGGGTTTGTTTATGGGGGTTATGTAAGTTCAAGTAATTGTGTTTGTGCCTCTCACTGTGTGTTCTCAAAGAACGCTGATCCGTGGAGTGCTTTTTGACAGGAGGCACTTACAAGCTGTCTGTGCTTTTGCCGAGCATTATGCCAATAAGAGCCATGTAGTGTGGCATTGATCCACTTGGTGTTTTTACCCTCTTTAAAGGTACATGCCCAGAAAGGGAAAAAACCAACAGGAAAACACACATTTCAACCTGTCTGTCTTTAAGGGGACAATAAATCTCCCTTCAAACTGCACTTAAAGGCAATGAGGGGAAACGCAAACAAGTACAAACAAGAGCAAGTACACCCTCTTGTGCTTTAACGCTACGGATGCTTCGCACATGAAGGCTCCTCAGAGTTCCCAAGTAGCCATGCAGATAATGTGAGGTCTCTGAGACATCTTCGGGTATTTACCTGTTTATTGAAGACACATAAAGGAGGTAACTGTTCATGCTAGGGTTCATGAAATTGTTTAACACCACTTGCATTTGTCAGTCCCTCAACCTGCCATTCGTCCTTCTACTGGCTGCGTGGGAGGGAAAAAACGGCCCATCTCTCATTCAGGAGAAGAGGCCTGATTGCCTAGCAGGGACTAATAATGCATGTCACCGCTGATTGATTTGAGTCATGAAGTGGGGGAGAGAGAGGATTGAGAAGAGAGCTGAGCATCGTGGGGGTTTCTGCGCTGCTGTTTCATCATCTCTCTGATCCTCTGACGTCCGCCCCTTCTCTTCCTCTCCCTTTCGTCCACTGCAGCCCTCCATCCCTCCATTTCCTTACATGGCTACAGGCAGTTGCTGAAGCCAGGCACATATTACCTTGCTTTCATTGCAGCACCTGCCTGGCTTTACAAACAGGTAAAAAAAAGAATAGAATGGGGCTCAAGACTCTGCAAATAGGCTTCATTTTTCTACAGATGACTGAAGACACGAGCTGCTGAGCTATTGAGAGGCTGTGTTTCAGAAATTGTGCACCCAAACAATTTCTCTCTGATAAAAGGCTGTGCAGCAGGTGCATGCTTCCCTATGGACACTATAACATTTACTCTTACTTAAATGGAGCACAGGAGAGGAAATGAGCGTCTGTGCTACAGCAAGGCATCAGGGGCTGATTTGAATTATGTCATTGCCTCAGCAGGGGCAGGAGAAGACAGACAGGGGAGAAATGAGCACATTTGAGCAGTGTAATTAGGCAAATGAAAGAACGATGTTTCATGATATACAGACTTGATTCAAGTCATAAATCATGCCCATGTGTATAGGTAATACATCCCAGAGTACAAAATGGGTAAAATCACACGTGTTCGACCTGTGAATCTCTAGCCTGATGATGGCTCTTCCCCTGGGCGAATTAATTTGGCCGAAGAGGGAAAAAAAATTCACAGCCAAAGTAGCTTGTTTTACAAAAGCCTTTTTCAGATGTGAATTCAGACGCAATACGGACACATAGAAATCTACGTAGCATTCAGGTGAGGGGTGGCGCAGCACCAGGAGGCAGGACAAAATTAATTCACCATCCTCTATGTGTGTGACATTGCTTTTTCATCCTGAGATATTTGTTTTCTTCAGCCTTCTTTCAGTTTTGTGTCCGCCACGTAATGTCATCAACACATCCACTCGCTAGCGGTGAATCCTCAGGAGGATCTCCGGCTGTGTTCTCACATTGGCACACTCGCACATTCTCCAGAGTTTTTACTAGGGGGGCTTGGGGGAGAAACTCCTGAGAAAGTCTCCGAGCCTCTCGGTCAGACATTTGCTTACTCCCATACAGCCCCTCTGGGGAATGCCAGCAGATTACCAGGAGTTCAGTGCAGATCTGAAAACAGCTTCGGATAAAGAGAGCAAAAAAGCAAACTTTCCATAAGTGTAACTTGGTTTCTAGTCCACAGTCTGCACACTGTTCCTTGTGTGGAATGAAAACACATGTTCATATTTTCAAACATGCTGACTTGCGGACGCTGCTCTCGGTGGGAGAGGGGTGGGGGGAACACCGCTGTGCACAGCCTCCTTAACGAGTGTGTGTCTTCACGCACAGATCCTCAGGGATAGGCTCCCGCCTTCATGTGGGCGAGCGGGATGTGAATCTACATACCGGCAGTGGGGGGTCGAGACAGAAAGAGAGGGATACAGGGGTGGATCTCCACCAATTAGGACTGTACCAGGGTCTTTTCTGCCTCAAATCTTTAATTGGATGTATTACTGTTCCTGTTTGTTCTGACTGTGAGTGTGTGTGTGTGTGTGTGTGTGTGTGTGTGTGTGTGTGTGTGTGTGTGTGTCAGTGTGTGCTTACATGTTTGGATGCAACCGGTGTTTGCAGGGGGAGGAAGAGATTCTTGATGGATGGAAGGAGAGCGAGTATGATATGATATGATGTGTATGATAAGCACAGCCGACATCAGGACCCCAATTAGAGGCCAGTACGCCTCGTTTCTACAGGCGAGGCGAGAGAGCAGCAAAGAGAGGAGGAGCAAGATAGTAATTAAGGTGCTGCATATAGAGCCTCAGTTTGATGTCTCAGGAGTTGGCCTGTGTGAATACGTTTGACAACACACATGGCATGTGAATGATTACCAGGGCACTGATATGCAAGAGAGTGCACGATGCAAAACAAAATCGCCATTCGACAGAAAGAAATCTCTTTGAAATCTGATCACTTAAACTTCATTGAGCCCTGCGACTGCAGTCATTCTTTAATCTGCTTCTTTACAATGCCACACATGAGCTGCTTGAATGTTCTGTATCTGTCCATAGCGTACACGCCATTGATAACTATAGATAAATTAGCACTGAATCAATTAGTCCAGAAATCATAACGCTCTGTGTCAGTTTAATGGACCGCGTTTAGACATCTGGGAAGGTCTAATTGACATTTTTACTGTTTTCTGACATTTTTATAGACAAAAACACTAAATTAATTGGCCAGAAAAACACAAAATCATCAATAAATAAACAACAACAAAAAAATGATATATATATTATTAGTCGCACCCCTCAAGCAAATATAATTACGGGTCTTTAAGAAAATTATACTCCTAAAACATATGCACAGGCTGATTTTTATTAAAGACTTCTATTATGAGGTTACTGTAGCACTACTTTGGTTCTGTATTACTGTGTTGTGATGATAGAGTCATCAGGTTCATCAGCAGAAAGCAATATCCACCAAGGCCCAACAGTCCCAAATTACACACAAACTCATATTAGTTCCCTAAATAAGCCATGACATTTTCCCTAGAGAAAAAAGCTCTATCCGCGCCCTGATCTAGATCCACACCAAAATTGAATGGGATCTTTCCTGATCCGCACTGCATCCTCCATTAAGTTTTATGGAAATCCGCCCCGAAAACATAACCTCCTTGGTGGAGGTTACCAGCAACCAGGAACGTGCATTGAGGATTCTTTAGCATTATTTATTTACATAAACACCAGATCAATTAAACTGAATTTAATGTTTGTTTCCTGCGTTTGTATGCTTCTTAGCCTGTTTGCTCCCTTCACGCTGAACTGTAATTATGATTAAAAAAAAAATTCGGGTACAATTAAATTAGTACCATATAGATTATCATCATCCATGCCTTTGTGTTTTATCTTAGTGCCATTCCTCCTATCACAGACTGTCTGCAGCTATCAGAGCCAGCTAAACTGCCGTCTGTTTTAATGACAGCCCATGATGATGCTCTATCACTTTATGGGGTTTGTAGTGTGTGTAGGTGAGACAGAGAGAGTGACAGAGTGGAGAAAGCCAGACGCAAATTGAGGTGAAGTTCCAAGTGGAGAGAAAGACCGAGATTCAATGCAAGACTACAATGTGACTTGGCTACTGTTCATCTGACCAATATTCCTTTATCAGCTCTAAGCCTCCAACCCTACAGTGGCTATAACTGCGCTGTGCACACACAAAGACAAAACAAAACCTTTTTGGTTATTTGAATTAATAAGCCCCAAAGCAAGCTATGGACAGCCTGACAGAGAAAATGGTCCAATTACTTGTATCACACAGTGCGTTTAGAGCTCTGAAGATCTGAGAGTCTGAGGGGGATTGGTGAGAAAATACTGAAATTCAATCATTTCAGTTCTCTCCTCGATTCAAAATTGCTTTGTTTCCAATTAATGCTACGTCTGTGAGACACAGATTTTCAGTCAGGAGCCGTGACAAGAGCCAGGTGGGGCACGTTCAATAGCAGCATTCATTCACACTGTTTCTGCAGCGATGACAATGACCAGTGAAAAAGTCTGTCAACAGCTAAATGTCACCGTCTTCAGCTCATACCAAGTCAAGGAAGCAGGTGGGTGGATAAAAGCAAAGCAGCCCCATGTTTTAACAGACTCTAGCATGGGCGTACACTACAAGCCAAAAAACAAACTAGACATGTTCTCAACAAACAGAAACAGAGCACCAGACAGACGGGAAGAAAATAAATGTTTCACACTCTCTGACCTGAAACCCCAACTAAACCTGAATTTTCTTTCCTGTGTTTTCCCTTCTTTTCATAGTACCTTCATCTACCCTTTTAACCTCTCTTTTATCTTCCACCTTCCCATCTCAAGACAGCAATAAGGTTCTGACTGTTGATGCCATTCAGCGTAAAGACTTCCCTCTCTATTCCCACTTCACTTCTCCACGTCCTCAAGTGTTATTTCAACTTTCTTTCTTCCCCTTATCTTGCCTCCTTTGCAATTGCCTGTTTGCCTCCAACCTCTATTTACATGAATAAATTAATATGTATGTCAATAAAAGCTCTATATGAGCTGGGGCAGCCTGTCAGGCAGAGGCCGATTATTTCTTGTCAACTGCATCAAGCAGATACATGAGGGGTTTGCTTTGTTTTGCAGCACTCCAACATATGGACACATAGACCAGAAAGTGCTGTATAACTTGACACCTGTTTCCTCCACTTTACTCATCTCCATCTGCTCTCACTATTTACAATACAAGTGATGAATGTACTGACACGACGCAGATGTTTAAAGAGAGATCGGCCTGCACTCACCTCTCTGTACCAGCATGGTCACCTCTCTGCCTTTGGGACACTTGCTGAGCATGTCAACCACCTGGTTGTGAGACATGCTCTGCACGTTCCTCTTGTTCACCTCCACGATGATGTCCCCCTCCTTGAGGCCACGGCAGCGAGGGTAGTCCACGATCTGCTTCACCCTCTGCCCCCCTCCTCCGGGACTGTCGGCAATAGTAAAGCCGAAGCCCTTGTCTCCTTTCTCCATGTGTACGGTGATGAGTTCTGGTTGCGTGGCGATGGATGAGGCCAGGGTGACCGAGTCACTGGGGTAGCCGTGCTGGGAAGAGGTATCGGAGGCCACCTCAGCGGAGGGGCTGTGGGATCGCGGGAGGCCATTCAGGGGTGCGCCACCGTTGTTCAAGATGTTGTTGTTGTTCTGACTGCCGTGGCTGGATGGGGAGTTGTAGCTTTTGGTGGCATCCTGGCCGTTGACGATGATGGGATCTTTGTTTTCAAGAATAGCAACTGAGGTAACCAGGCTGGTGTTGGGGTCATCGGGATCAAAGGGGAGTGGGTAGCCACGGCACAGCTCCAAGTTGACCATGGACCCAATTGGGATGGACTGGAAGATCTTTACAACTTGGGCATGGGTGTAGCCAAGTACACATGTATCGTTGACGCTCACGATTACATCACCTTAGAGGAGGGAGGAGAAGTTAAGTAAAGTGTTATCTGTATTCTGCCAAAGTTTCCCTTAACAGCCTTCCTTCTGGTAAACTTTAAATTCAGTACACCCACCTGTCTCCATCTTGCCATCCAGGGCTGCAGGTCCATCAAGGACCAGACTCTTTATCTGTAGGAACTCATCTGGCTCGTCGCCTCCTACGACAGTGAAGCCAAACCCTCTACGACTCTTTTTCAGCTTGGTGTCGATGAAAGTCCCATTCAGCTCGGATCGGTTCCGAGTAAAGAAAGGCTTCCCCCCTGAACACACAGACACAGATCATTAACTTTAGACTGTACTGGTAGACAGATGTAACAGAGCAAACTGTATTAAGAGGCTCTGGATTCGGTTTGTTCAATGCTGCCATTAATCAAAACATTTAAGTTTCATTCTCTTTGACCCTTTAAAGTGCATGAGTTTAAAGCAGTGTTCAAAGCAGAAGTTTAGACATCAATACTCCAAAGGGGACATAAAGTACTTTAAACAATACAAAATGTCATTTTTTTTAGCATGATGCTGAAAATTAAATGATTATGATGATATTTTCTGTCACCCTTACTTACAATGGTGAAATGACATACATATGTGCATACGAGACGGTTCTGCGTTGATAAGTAGCTGCAAATTATATTCAACACTGGTTTCGAAGGTTTAATTAACAGATTTCTCCATTAAACACATTTCAGTGTGGTGTAAAGCAATGATAAGTACTCAGACAGGGCAATCCAAACCCAATTAGTCAGCCTCCCTTCCTTTCTTCTTGCTTTTTTCTACATCATTATGTATCATTAAGAATACTAGCAAGAGAGATAAGAGATGTTATCAGTCTAAATCGAAGAAATGGAGTGTGGTATTCACGACTGCGAGTGAGAGGAATGAGGAATTGAATACACGGAAGAGGAGCCACATCACATCATGTAGTTCATACTTAACAAAAATGAATGAGGAGTTGTTCATTGAGGTGAAGGGAAGACACAGGGTGAACAAAGACAAGAGGAAGAAGGGAGTGAAGAAGCAGAGACCACAGAGGAATGTGTTTAGTGACCTGCCGGACCACATTGGCTGATGGCAGCGCTACAGTTGATGCATTCAATGAAACATGCATAACCACTGGACCCACTTGGTGTCCCTGTAGTTTTGTGCATTGTGTATGTGTGTATATGTGTGTCCGTATATTCGTGTGCAGCGCCTTTGAATTACATTTTTCAGAACAGGCAAGATGCAACAAAACTGCGAGCTGAAATGGCGGCTTTATCCACCAGGGATCCACAGATTTAAGAACAGACCAGGAAGCAGGAGAAACATGAAAGCCAAAGAGTGAGATAAAGAGATTTCAAATGATGACTTTCTCCGGAGGAATGTCAAGGCCCAGGACTGCACAGAACAGTAAAGTTGGGGGGGGGGGGAGACAGAGACAAACAAAGATCGAAAAGATGGAGAGATGGACAGAACAAACAATTGAACCAAAGCAGAGAGAGGGGTGGGTCGGGGGGGTGGGGGCAATAAGACAAAAGACAGCGAGATGGCCAATGTGAGCTATAAAATAGAGAGATCGATGAGGGAGAAAGGAAAAGGCAGCTGATAGAGCAGCGAGGGAGAGTAAGAGGGGGAGACAGGGTGAGGCAGTTAATTCTCTGGCATGGCTGCGCTAATTAGACAAGCTGCTAGTGGGAGGCTGGTATAAAAGGAGCTGGCAACAAGGAGAGGAAGAAAAAAACCACAGTAACGGCGAGACACTGTGTCTGTAGGTGTGAGCGCTGGTATATGACGGGTGAAATCAGGGCACTATTTGATCCGAAATTTGAACAACATGAGAGAGGTTCCAAGAGAATCAGCATGTGGCCACAGTAAATACGGAGGGAGCATAGTCACATCCAGTGTGTTGACACAAAAATACAAACATGGCGTTGAGCGCTCTGTTGGGAAAAAAAAGTCTACTGTACATAACCAATGAGTTGAATTTGACTATACTTATTATGAATATGTGATGAAGCTTATACAAGGAGCTGCTTTAAAGTGTCAATTCATAACTGGTCCTCCATCATGAAAACTCAAACATGGCCTGGGGCAGCAGCTCAGGAAAACATACCACGGTACGAGCTGAATTTGGTTTGACTCATAATAAGTCCCTCTGGGTAGCACGGCACAGAAACAGCAATGTAATGAATAATACTATTCTCACATGGTTTTCAAGCTCATAGCGTTAGATGAAAAACATACTTTTTTGTCCCATGGCGTTGGGGACTGGGGGTGCCGTCTGAGGGTCCCTGTAGGTCTCCTGGTGGTTGGCAGCATAGCTGGCCAGAGGGGCACCAGCCAATGTCGAGTCCTCGATCCATTCTGCAACAGCAAAAGCCAAATGTTCTCTAGTTCGGGTCCAGACAGGTGCATAGCTGCCCTGCTTGTGGAGGCAACCAGGGCTAAGGGCTCTGGGACACGGTGGCCTACTGTGCTGCGAGTTTGGGACAAAGCCGGTCAGCGTCATTTGACGCTAGAGATGCAAGTGGAGCTAAAACTTCTCTGTGAAAATAACAGATTTCCTGCTCTGGCTTCTGTCTGTTGTCAGTCTTAAGTTAAAAAACTTCCCACCGAGCAATAAGTGAATATGGTTCAAAGGTCTAACAACCCACAGATCACCCAGATCACGTGAGACCAATAAAGTTTCACAAGTAATGAGACTAAGGGTAAACCCAGGTTGAATGGGCGTTTTAACACTGTTTCATGTCGCCTAAAAGTAAAAGGAGGTGTGTGGAAATTGAGCGACCCATTAATTCATAATGGCAACCTCCTTTGATAAATCACCTTGTTGCAGAATCATGGCACCGATCGCTCTGCAGCCTTCATTTATATTCTTTACAGTGAGGTGGAATCAATGCAGAGGTGAAAAATGGTAAAAACCCTGCTTGAAGGTATTGAGTTATTCCTTTTTTTTCTGAAGAGAGACGGGAGTAAAGTCAGCAGGTAATCGAGCGGAATCAAATGATTTCTGCTGAATGTGCAGAAGGTGGAGCTTGATAGGAGAATCCCCTTGTGGGCTGGCCTGCATTTACAATTAAACTCACTGCGGGATGTCCGGTGAATGCATTTGAGACAGGAAGCAGGAGTGGGTAAAGAGCCCCTTTCAGACAGCCTGTTACAGGCGGGAATGTTACACCTTTATTTATCCTCGCCATTCTGTATAAAAAGTACAGAATGGGCGGAGCATTGTTGTTCATGGAGTCATGTCAATATCTGTGTTGAAATAAAAAGCTGACATGGCAGGCACGTGATAGCTGTGTTTGGTTCAGTACTAGTAAACCTGGCATAATGGTCTTTACGGCAATATAGTGGGATCTCTGTCTCTATAAAGCCCCTTTTCCACTGGTCAAAGAAAACAATAAAATCCACTAATTCAATGTGAATTCAGACAAATGACTCTGCAGTAGACAAAGTTTTTTTGGGAAATATGACACCAGGTCAACACGCCAATTTCTTCTTTTTTATTTTGCTAGTCTAGACGCTGATGCTGCAACTTAAAATTAATGGGGGAGGAATCAATCCCTTTTAAAGTGGGTTTATTCACATTTATAAAACCTGTTAAAGAGGTATAAGGGGCTAACGTGTAGGTTGAGTTTTGAAGCAAGAGCCTTGTTAGGGCATGCAGCAATATTAGTTTTGTTAATGTCAACACTTTCTTTAGTGACGGAAATTAGAAAGCAGAACGAAGCATTTTCAGTTACAGAGAAACTTACCTGTTTTCTCCTTTGGGAGAAAAAGCTTTTAAAGTTATTACCACAAACAAGTATCCGGAGACAGCACGAAAACAGAAATTAACCTCAAAAGGGCTGTGCGGTACAGCCGCAAATAATAGTTATGCCTTTATGGAAGAGCACTTAGCAAATCATAGGCAGTAGCAGGCAACATCAAGTCAGACTGTAGCAGTAATTGGAATAAAGACAAACACAGTCTCTCGTTCTCATACAGACACATAGGCAGACGACTCAGTCACACACATGAACAGAAAGAAAGGAAATGACGCCCTTAGCGGGGGCTTGTGAACAAACCTCGGATGTAGCGCTCACCTTCAGGTGGCTGCTGGCTTTGCGGCTGAGGCTGCTGCTGCTCCAGCTGCCTGCGCCTTTTAGCCTCCAGCACTGGATTCTCATACTGGGTCTTCCTGTTGATATGACTTTGGGATGGTGAAAGCAGGGACGAGCAGACGGAGGTATGGGATGAGTGACAGGGGGAAATGAATAATAAGAAAGAAAACAAGAATACAAAAGAGGATGTAGGACAAATAGGGAATATCAGCGGGAAAGTGGAGCACCACGGGGAGACAGACACAGAGAAGAGGAGGAATAAGAGAAGAGAGGGAGGGGGAGGGAAGGTCAAGAGAGGGAGGGGAGACATGGCGATAAGCTTTGATCAATAGTGGCACAATACACATGCATCCATCCACGCAAAACTCCTGTCTGAGACATGTAGTACACAATCACACACACTGATCACATCACATAAATCCCATTGTGATGATGGCTTAATTCACAGAAACTACAAACATCTTTCACATCACATACCAACCCTGGGGGAGATTTTCTACTAAGCTACTAGCACCCGAACCAATGACACCTGGACGCACCACATTATACAGCAAATGAGGGAAATGGTGAATAATGTATATTAGAAAAAACTAAATGCAGGAAAAAAATAGAAATGCTCTGAGCCTGCAAGTGCTGCTTTGAACAACATCTAAAATGCATGAAATATATTCATATTAATGATGAATCCTAGGTTCTTCACACAAGATGAGATGCACACATATGCACACACCCACCACACGCACTTGCTGCATGTTTTCCCAAATGGTAATGACACAAACAAAATGGCCTACATTTTCCAGTCTACAAAAGAGCTGAGGCAAAAATCTTGCTGCGCCGTCTTCCTGCAGAACCGTATATTCATTAGAGCAGCTCCTATATACAGTGAGGTCAAGAGTTTCTTTTTTGTCGAGACTGAAAACATGTGAAAGCGTTCTACATACTGTATGTGCAAAAAAAACAAAGCAACAATTTCCTCATATTTCTGAATAACTGCGTGCACACCGCTGGCGTTAAAGCATCCTTGCAGTTGCACAGTGCACGTCACTTACTCAACATAGTAGACCCCGTACACTGGATCGTCTATTTTCTCCCATCCTGGTGGAAGCTCTGAAAAAAAAGAAAGAGAGAAACACAATGAGAGAGTGAGACAGCGGAAACGAGGGAACCTTGAGGCTGTGAAGTTGCTACAGGCTATATATGGAGCCATTAGTGCCGAGGCCAATGGAGACCTTTTGCCTCCCCATTGTGTCTCCCTGTCACTCAGTCTCCGGGGCCAGAGTGACTCAACAGCTTCACAGGCTGTCTGACTGCCCCCCCTACCCCCACCCGTCCCCTCAAACTGCTGATATTTCCCCACATCAGAGGAGAACAGAGCTAGGCCCCCCCTTCGGCTCAGATGGATGGATGAAGAGAGGGTTTAAAGGAGGTGGAAGAAAGGAGTGACGAGGGGTAAGAAAGAAGGAGGCACAGAGGACAGAAAAGGCAGGGAGGGTCAGGTGATTGTAAGAAAGGGGGGAAACTACAGGAGGGAAGGACAAACACTTCAGGCTACATCAACACAACTGTGTTTTCATTTGAAAAGTGCGTTTTCAAAGTAAAAAGATGTGTCGACACAAGCGTTTAGGGTCCTGATGAATTGTAATCCCCGTCCACACGAACATGCCGAAAAACGCATACAAGGTGTGACTGCTTAAGTGCACTGGTCCTGCGCGTGCCAGTGTTCACAGAGGGCATTTGGTTGTTGGTTGCAGAGTAGTCGTAGATTGCACAAATAATAGCTCATGTCCTGCACATGAGCTTTGTTTCTGTGTTTCTGCTGTGTGTGCGCAGGGAGAGTAATGCCATCATGCATCCAACAGGACTATCTGATTCAGTTCTGTATTACGTCTGATTACAGCGGAATTGCTTATTGGCCGCCCTCCACGTAGATAATGTCAGAGGCTTCTAATTGGTTACAAACACAGATTGTCCAATAATCCTCTCCTGTGATGTATACATTTTACATACTATTAGCCTCAGCCAATTAGGCCTCACCCTGTGTGCGTGGAGATAATAATTACAATCATCCAACTTGGAGAGCCTCCCTCTGTTTCTAATGAGGTGGGCCCTTGGTTGGACTGGAGTCAGCAGCAGAGGCAGAACAGATGCTGCTGGAAGGGAAGGTTTAAAGGTCTGTATGTGACACACATCGCACCACAGCCGATAGTGTTTCATTCACCAGCTAATGTCAGAAAGCTCATGGATCTGAAAAAGGCAAACGCATGGCTAGAGCGCTGGTGCTGCTTGAACAGGGTGAACCCATAGAGCGGGCGTGGTGAATTTTTATTCAGATGTGTTGATCTGGAACATTAAATGGAAAGTATCCCCATCCCGCCTTTGCGCACAAATTTTAATCACCCACTTGATTTCACACTGCACTAGTTCCGCTCCTTGAGGAGCACCAGTGTGTGCGGAGTCTGTGTACGTGTTTGTGAGAAAGAGAGAGCGAGCAAGAGCACAGAGAGGATGTTTGGAGCCGCAACCATCTTGACAGCGTGGTTTACATTTCGGCATGTGGAAACCGAGTGAGCGAGACAAAGAGTGAGAGATCTGTCGCTCATTAAGCTGTGTTTTCTTCACCCGTCCCTCCTCCACTCACGTCCAACCTTCTGTGGCGTATTGTGAATTTAAGAGGAAGTCAAGCGTGATGAATTACATGGTTAACTGTTTGCATCTCGTTCTCTTGGTACGGTGCAGTGATTGATTTCTCTTGAGTAAGCCGGGGGGAGACTGACACGTGTGTGTGTGTGTGTGTGTGTGTGTGTGTGTGTGTGTGTGTGTACACATATGTGCTGGCGTTCATAAAAAGCCTGAGTCGGCTCCTCCTCAGAGCTCTAAAGTTAATTGCGTTTCATTGCCCACCTGTATTGTATTTTGCTGATCGATAATTATTGGACATGTCTATCCAGTGGAGGGTTTGTCTTGAGACAGGGGAGTGGTTATATCTGATGATAACAACATGGCAGCAGTTTAAAAGCCAAACAATTGAAGCCCGAAAGATGCTGGATTATCATTTTTATCATATTTATTTCTCTCTTCCACTTTCATGTTTGGTGAAAACATCTGTCTGCTGCCGGCAAAGAGAGTTATTTTTCTTTGTAGGTTTCACCTGTCACATTTAGTCATTTGTCTCATCGTAGATATCAAAATAATTATTAATGCAGCTTTAGCCAGAAGGGAGAAATAGAATCAGTTATGATACATAAACAGGATGGCATAAGCTAGAAAAATACCGTATATCCTAGCCTTAAAACCTTAAAAATCCTATTTTACAAAACTGAAATGATTGAATATCACGCTGACACACACTGTTTTTTCAAGGGGATACCATTATTCAACATAACGATAGCAATATGCATTTATAAATAGATATATGAACACTACGAAATGTTTGTATTTATCTTGCTTGTCCCTGATCCCAAGGTACCCACAGAAAGGGCTATAGTAAATCACTAATCAACTGTGTCCTCTGTTGGAATGACGTCATTCATTAGCAGAACATATCGGAGCAGGGCACAGTCTCCAGACATCATTTATCCAGCAGCCACTCTGCTGTGTCTGATAGACTAGTTAGTGTCCTGATGGGAGTTGGGGAGAAAAGGGGCCTGTTGCTATCTGGCTCAGACAGACATCCATTAGGAAATCATCATTATGAGAATCTTCTCTGGATCAGCCGTCATCTTTTATGTATGAAATGATGCTCTGTTGATGTGGGAGTAAACTCTGTGTGTGTGTCTGTGTGTTTCTGTGTTTCTGTGTATGTGTGGGTGTGCGTGTGGGTGTGGGTGTGCATGTGCGTGTGCGTGTGAGTGTGTGTGTGGCTGTTTGGTAGCATGTTGACAGTAAAAGTCCGTTTTTTAATCACACACAGAACATGTTTGTCAGCACCACATACTGACTGTAGGCTAGCTAAAGGTCATGTCTCTGATAGCATAATGTCTTGTTTCTACATGATTAGAGTCAATGTCAAAGTCACCCCTCACCAACGCCCGTCACGCTGTGTGAGCCGCTAGTGGTGGTGTTGTGGATGTGCGTAATTAATTGTCCATTAACGGTCGTCACTCCATTATCCTCATTTAACCATTTCAGCCTCAGTAACGTTACTTTCAAGTGATTTAAATGTGCGTAAACAAAGGTGACACTTTGAGATTTGAAATGCTGATGCACATCTATTAGGGTGAAGTAAAAGATAAGGTGCTTACCTAGGTCATTGTCCAGCTCCTCTGTGTGCACCCCCTCTGCTCAGAGAGGATGAACCCAGCAGCACCACAGGATCATTGAAGGAGGGAAAGAGAGGTGGGGGCACAGAGGGAAAAATGTGTGAGTTAGATGCAATAACAACATGTTGCCACAGGGTGGCAAGAGTCAATCAAGCATGAGCCTCAGTCTCATGTGACAGTCATGTTAACAAAAATCATCTGTGATCATGGAACAACAGTGAAGAGCTGATTAATAATTCAATTCAACCTGAATGACAAAAACATCAGCAGCAATAATAAACATTTTAGGTAGTCATTATGAACGAAAGGAATTATGATATATTTGCACAAATCACAAAGCTCATCTTAATACTGTATGTATATCTTTGTGAGTCTGCATTACAGGGTTTATGGTCTAAAATATTTTTATTTTAAACATCTATGTGTATGCTCCTACTCCTACGTTTTAGAGCTAGATGATGGAGTCATCACTCCTCAGAGCTGAGGGACAATCAGCTGAGAGAAGGAGCTTAACAGAGACTCCTATCAACTACTCGCCATTTTCTGTGACCCAACACCGACACCTATGGGCCACTGAGGGGTAGCAGCACTGTGGCAGAGTCATATCAGATTTTCATAAAATCACATCTTTATGATACGAGACACAA
Organism: Pleuronectes platessa; assembly: GCF_947347685.1. Taxonomy (NCBI): domain Eukaryota; kingdom Metazoa; phylum Chordata; class Actinopteri; order Pleuronectiformes; family Pleuronectidae; genus Pleuronectes; species Pleuronectes platessa. Next base: position 21,183,956 of record NC_070627.1, read on the forward strand.
GATTAAGATTAAGATTAAGATGCATTTATTAGTCCCAAACACATGCACAGACATGCAAAGGCACACTCATGCAGGTAGGGAAATTTAATCTCTGCTTTTGACCCATCTGGTGCAGGACACACAGAGCAGTGAGCAACCATGTACGGCGCCCGGGGAGCAGATGTTGGGGGAGTAAGGTGCCTTGCTCAGGGGCACTAGACAGGGTAGGGAGACTCTTGGATTTTTGGACAGATCAATCCAGGTTCGTCTTTTGTTGTCTCTCCGTGGAGTCGAACCAGAGACGAACCAGAGACCTTCTCTGCCCATAGTCCAAGTTTCTGCCACCAGACCACCGCCTCTCCGTTTTTTTTTGTTTTTTTTATCTCCCGTCAACCAAACTCTGCTGGGTCTCTAGTTTCTGGTGTCAATAAAGGACCGAATAAAGGAGTATTCAGAGTGAACGAAGAAGACACAATTGATTATCTGATACTTATTAATCATCTTAAAGCATTTGTTTTAAATGGCTTGGGAAAACCATGACACTTTAACCGATTTTGCATAAACAAACATTAATTGGGTTATTAAGCGCTCACGTAGACGTACCATCATCTTCACATTCTTCCAGGGGTTTCTGAGGCTTGTCCAGGCACCGAGGGTCTATCCAGGAGGTGGTTTTTGTATTGTGGCTAAACAGAACATACAAGAGTAAAATTAAATAGCAGGAAAAAAAAAAAGTAAAATCACAGAGAGAGAAGGATGCTGACAGAAACTAAAGGTTGTAGTAGAATGTATTAATAATACTAAAAATAGTGTTTCTTAATCTACAGAAATGAATATCACAGCTAATTAACAGCACAGAAACAAATATTTTCCAAATTTGTTTTTTTGAGGAATATATTGTGTCATTCAAGCCAACGAGTTGACACTGCTATAAATCACTGACCCTAGTTTTTCCTTTTGGAAGCGTCAAAAATACAACAGCATATCAAAAAGAGAACTGCATTTAAAGCAGACTTCATTTGTGAAACTAAAATCTAGATCCAGCGAGTAACAATAACCATGATGAAAATATCCTTTATTTATAACCTTTGTGTGCGAACAAACGTGGTCTGAAAGATGCATACACCACTTCTCACGCAAATGTTGGGATCTATAAAAACAAACTTGACAGAACAATTTGCACACTTGTACACCAACCAATGTGTACGAATATTTCAGTGAACAGAAGCCAGATTATTGATCAACCTTGATCAATAAACTGGAGGACCTGATCCGTAACGTTAAAAACCAAGAGCATTATTTGTGCTTGTGTGAAAAAACTGTTCCTTAAAACCTTCAATTGAAAAAGACATAAAACAACTTATAGCTAATTATGTTACGATAAGTTTAAATAGCAGAGTTGCAGAGTTTTTAATATGATGTCCTAACACTGTGCGTGTATCATCAAGTCTGACTTTAGTTTTTAAATAGTGTGTGTTTGTGTGTGTGTGTGTGTGTGTGTGTGTGTGTGTGTGTGTGTGTGTGTGTGTGTGTGTGTGTGTGTGTGTGTGTGTAAAATCGCTGCAGTGCACTGGAGATCACTTGCAAAAAACTAACAAAAAACTTTCAGACTTCCATTTCCAGATAATATCCCGATGTGGAGGTTAGGATCCACTGATGTGTGAAGTTATCGGTTGCTCTAATTATATAAATACTGCGATGACACTGCGATGACACTGCGTAATGCTGCGGTGATGGATGCACTGGCACTTTCATTAGCTTCATTCACTTTTTTATCTACCCATCACCCAGATGAATCTATGAACTGAAGAAGTAATCATAGAAATGTTGTACAAATGTCCTTTGTTTCTGTACTCGATCACCAATGAAAAACTGGAACTTGGCTACGTCCAGACTTACTGACTTGTGTAAAAAACGCTATACTTTATCTAAACTTATAAACTTTATATACAGATGTTAATGGACACATGCATGCAAACATTATTGTAAAATATCGCCTCTTTTGAATTTTCAAGAAATTCAGACGCAAGACTCCAGTTAAAGCAGGGCCCCACAAAAACAGACTTTCTGCTTCACATGTATTTACAGAACATTTAGAGACTCGACCCACTTACTCTATAAAGTAGACCTCCCCATTTTCGGTGTAGGCCATCTCCCAGTTATCAGGCAGAGGTCCCTGTGGGTCCTCCGGGGGAGGATGGCTCGGGTGAGAGTGTGTCTGCTGTGTGCTCTCCGTGGTGGCCGATGGTGAGGGGGTCCTCCCAGGGTAGGACGGCTCACTCTGGCGCGGGATGTAGGGGCGCACCGAGTGATGAATCTCGTCAAATTCACTGGAGTCTCCTGGGGGGACAGGAAAAAAACATGGCTGTTAAGTGTGAATAACATTTTGCAGGCTGGGAACACTTTCAGGAACAAAATGTAGCTGTGACAATGATGTGGTGCCGCGAGAGGTGCCTCGCTACATGATCGGCCAAAAATGGCTTTCACAGAAGCTGTTGCTAACAATGCTAAAATATCTCCATCACTAATTTGAGTGGATTTCAATGAAGGGGGCATAGTTTCACTAAACACAGGACATAGTTTAGCAAGGCCTCTAACATGACAGAGAAAGGAAATGTTTGAAAGAGAAAAGGGCAAAGAATAAGAATATTTGCATAGTTTTTTTATATTTCTTGTATTATTTCTTTCTATTAGATTTCATTTTTGTCCATTTCACCTTTTTTATTGCATCGTTGAGTGTCATCTGGCTTTTCTATGATTAGCTAAGTTTTTGCTTTAATTGTATATCATGAAGTATCTTGTAACAATGGTTTTAAAAAGGCCCTATAGAAATTAAGTTTATTATTACCATTATTGTCATCATAAAAGATTATTTCTTTCATTCACTGAATTCCTAAAATGTTCACAACAAATCTCTTTCACCAGCTCCTATACTTTCAATAAGAGTTTTAAGGGAAAGCCACATCTTGCCTCAGTATCAGAACTCGATCCCAAAATGTTAACGAGTAATCTTTGACTAAACACTGCTACAGAATAAATCTGATCGCCCTAAACTACCTCTCACATCTGAACAGATATGTTTGCTTCAGTTCAGGCCGTTCACACCTCACACCACGGCCTCTGAAGTGTGATCACCTGGCTTCCTTTTATCTCATTTCACACCCACACTTGATTGGCAGCTCTCACAATCCCAGACAGCAAATAAACAACTTTCGGCCCCACCTTGTAAAATCACATGGCAGAAACCGCTTCAGGGCTGAGGCAACCTCCTTGTAATGCCTGCTGACCCACTAACACACAATACAAAATATTCAGAAATAACAGCACTAAATCTGTTTATTTAAAAACCAGCACTGAGAAGTCCCCCTTTAAATATCACTCATGTCAGCACTATGCTTGACATTGAGAAAACCAGTTCAGATATGGAGGTGGTTCAATATTCTCTGCTGCTCGCAGCCAGGTGGCACTATTTTGCATCTCTGGACACATGGATACAGGCAGATGTAGTCAAACCCAGAAACCACTTACTCACCAATCAAAGAAGCTCTTGTATTCTGCAGCCCCTCACCACTTCTCCCGCTCTCCACCTTGTTTGTGCTCCTTCTCCTACTTTTTCATTTTCTGAGCTTATCCTCCTTCACACAAAACAAACCTCCCTTGCTTCATTCTCTCTCTCTCTTTCCCTCTGTCCAATCCTTTTCAGTCTTGCCCACCTTTCCCTCACCCAGTCACTCCCCCTTTCTCTTTAATTTCCTGCTACCTTGTCTCCACTTCCATCCCCTCCCACTTCATCCATCGCCACTCACATTCTCCCTTTTCCTTTCCTTGCATGCAGAGCTGCAGAAGCCAGGATCACATACTGGTGTTATACTCCAAGCTAAATAAAACACAGCGTGTTCTCATGTTGCCACTGAAGACAAGCTCTGCAAGCAGCCTTCTGTGTGCTCGCTGACTTGAGGTCTATTTGCTTTAAAGGAGTCAACACCAGCTGAGAAAGCATGTGAGTCATGGCGTAAGGAGTTAACAAACAACAGCTATTATAAAAATAAAAGGACACTCAGTCACATGACTTCTGCTGATTAGTTGCATGCTTAAAGAGTAGAAAGTAAAACAATCTGAAATGGTGACAATTGTAGTGAGCTCGTCTTTACACACTGTGTTTATTGATGCCAAATGTAGCGCCTCAGTTTGGCTGTTGTGTGTGCGAGGTTGCCAAATTTAATTTAATTTGGAGTCTGCTGCCAGCTTTGGGGCCTGTCTCGGCCTGGTACATATTATGTGTCCAAACAAAAGAAAAAAATGTGTCTACATACATGTACATGTATGTAGACTGAATTTTGTGACCACCAGGGTTCTTGACTGAATTTGCCTCCCTACTCTCATTGTGAAAGTGCTCAACAAACGAAATGCACAACTCTGCTCAGATAAACATCTTGAGGAGTAAAAATGTGAAGAGTGTTTGGTGCAACAGTGTAAAGATCATAGACAATCAACTGAGAGCGTTTGGGAGGTGCAGAGCTCATGTAGCATTACATAGTTGCATAAAATAGGTGACAGGCATTGTTTGTGTTGAATGTATTGTGTGGTATACCAACTATAATAATTAATTGATCCATCTGGTATGTTTTCTATATTAATTAAAGTTAGGATTGGTAATCCTGAAAAAAGCCAGCAAGAGCAGGCCACCCTTCGAAAATATTCAACCGATGCATCCCAACCTCTCCCATCGGCCCTTTGTCAAAGCTCCACTCACAAAACACTACCTGATATCTGCTAAAAGCTGTGACATGTAGCTATCTTCTGACTAACATCCCTGCTTCGGCTGTGTTCATCTTCCTGCTGAAGACTCCAGGCATGCGCTGTGAGAGCACGGGCAGGGTGCGCAGGCAGGGAGGTTAGTGGTGCCATTTTTCAGACATGACCTCCGGGTAAAATCCAAAGAATTGGCTACGAAGTTTACCCAGAGTCTGTCTTTCAGACATGCACAACACAGCAGGAGGTTTTCTGCACTGACACATTTACAACAGCATCAAATCCTCTGTGTTATTTGGCCGAGACGTGGAACAAGATTTTGCGTCTGTCGCGTATTAGAACTACCCCACTCTGTCGCAATGAATTCAGAGGGGAGTCCCCTGCTGTGTTCACACATTAACTTCTCTTAGATTTTCACAGACATTATACGAGGTCAGGCGGTTAAATTCCGTAGAAACATCGGAGTGTCTCACTCAGACATTTGTATCGACACATGCACCTCCTCCAGAGAAAAAAGGAGGATCTGGGGAGTCCAGTGCATGTCTGAACGCAGCTTGACAGACAGGTACACCAGCCAATCATTCCAGACTTTTTCAGAGACAAATTTCCAACCCTACCTTTAATTGATTCAGAAACTCATATGCCAGTCACAGGAGAGAGCAGTCCTATGAGATATCTTCAAGTTGTTAATTTTTTCATATTTTACATAAAGAGATACTACAGCTAGTTAGTGTTTGGTGTGTTTGGAGATTTAAGAGACAAAGATCCTGCCTTGTCTCTCTAGTAACACTTTAAGTTAAATAATTGAGTTGGTGCCTTAACGTCACAACTGACATCCTCAGCTTTTGTCTGCGGTTGGAGCAACTATCTGAGAAAAGTTATTTCCAACCAAATTTAGGAAGAAATTTGACTTAAATTTGACTTGCATCAACCACCACCCATGAAAACATGCATTGACCTCACTATCATACATTATGCTTTATTCTCCTTGACGTCCCGACCTGTACACGTACCTGTAAAGCTACTGTTCATGTCAGGGAGGTCCTCGTCGTCCTCCTGCTGGTGCTGTACGGGCCCTATTCCAGCATTGTGCATATCATGGTAGGACTTGGAACGTCGGGGAGTGGAGTTCTGTGAGCCTGGTAGGCTACTGCTGAGCCCGTCTGGCAGTGGGGCATCACCACTGCTACCGCTACGGCTAATCACTTTCCCACCGGGGGGCTGCACCGGCGGCTTGGGCGTCCCATAATAGTTACCTAGGCAACAGAGAAGAAGGCAGGGAGGAGGGGATTAAAAAAAAGACATAAAAGAAGGGAATTTTAGGAGGAGGACAAGAGAGGAGGGGTCAAAGGTTGGTGTGTGTGTGTGTGTGTTGGATGGGGTTTAGTCATAGCCTTTGTATGGAAATGAAGAATCTGAAATTGTCTGTGGGAGAATGAGAATCTCTCAAGCAAAACTAAGTTTCTTTCTTGTTTGCTCCAAATAAGGTTCATACACGACACAATTCAACACCAATTGCATTTCCTGCCATTTTCCAATATTATTACTTAAGTTAATATTTTGTGAGTCAAAGTTGATGAAGTGGGTTCCACACACCACAACTAAATGTTTTGCATTCACTTACACATGGACAGTGCTCGTCTAAGTTGTCTAAAGACATTTGGTGAGGCACTTTGCAGCTAAATTGTTCTTCAACCTAAAAATTTAAAAAGGGACAAAAACCAAACCTTCATAATATTTGTTTTCCTCCCACAAACGTACTAGTTTACTTTGATCTAAAGTAAGGCTCAGCAATTCTGAAGAGACCATTAGCATCGGAGAAACAACATCAAACCAACATCTGAATGAGACACAGCGCTATAAGCATCCAATATATAAAGGCAGCAGAGAGAAAAAAAGACTCAAACTACAATAGATTTGTTGGCAACAGTCTTAAAAATGTTGACCACAAGTGAGCTTTCTGAAAATATTCTATTAATGTAAGATCCAATTAAAATGTTTAGCTTGGGCCAAACTGTGACGAACCAACTTATTGCTGAAGACAGGCTGATAGTCATGTCTCCAGAGGAGTCACAGTTTCAGTTGGACATGTTGGAGCAGAACATAAATCCTACAGTTAAATTTAAGGATAGAAATATTCAAGTGTAAGGATTTAGATGGTGTCAGTCATCATATCACAACCACAACATGTTGAAAGTGGGTATATACTTTTTGAATAACACCTCAGAACATAGTAAATTAAAACTGAAGTATCAGCCCTTTGCACCAGTGAGTCATTCCTTCTTTTTCCCATCATTTCTGCTTTTTTAGCGACTAAACACAAAAGCAAGCCAACGCTGCCTTTGGACGCTGAACAAAATATTTTAATTGTGCATCAAGCTCACTCGACTGATTTAATTAAGTGGCAAATACCACTGGGAATCCAATATTGCCTGATTTGTAACTTTGTTCTCAGCTTATTTGTGGTGGCCAGCAGCCAACAAATCTCTGCAGGATACACTGCCGCCCCTCTGATCCCTTGGATCATCCCACCCCATCTATGACACCAGCTTCTGGCTCCATCTTTGAGTTCAGCACACACTTGGAACTTAGCAGCCTGATCTGATCAGACGACAGGATTCTTTAACGCATGTAGAAGCCTTTAGCTTTAGTGGAAGAAAGTGAGCTTGTTGCCTGCATTAGTCCACTGGCTTTGTTTGGTGCTTCTGTTTCGCTCTCAAAGGGAATTTCAGTGTTATGGAACAGTGAACAAGTTAAGTGGACTGAACAGACACTTCGTTAAACATTATCTGAGCGAATGGAGCGGCTACATGGTAGTGTCGTTGTATGCAGTCCTTTAGTTTGGTGTATCAGCAGAGCAGAAGAGTACTTTATGTGATGCACAACTGTCTTAAGCCGGTTTCAGACATGACCTGTGGGTAAAATCCAGAACACTGGCTACGGAGTTTACCCAGAGTTTGCCTTTCACACGTGCACAAAACAGCGGGATGTGCAACAGAAACAAATCCTCCGCATTATTCAGGTGAGAGGCGGAGCTACCGTGTCCAAAAGGCAGAGGCAGGAAGTGACATATTAACTCCGCTGCAAGGATCACATGTTTTTCTTGACAACGTACAGACCGGTATCAGGTCACCGCGTTTCTGCATTAGAAGCACCATCAAGCCTCCCAGTTGCGCCGAATCCAGTGTGGAATCCCCTGGTGTTTTTACACATCGGATTCTCCTGGATTTCTATGGACTTTATGATAAGTGGCCATGCGGAGAAAATCTGCAGAGACCGCAAGCGTCTTACTCAGACATTTGCGTTCATACATGCACCTCTACCGGAGTGAAAACAGGAGCAGGATAAACAGGAACTGCAGAGTTCAGTGCATGTCAGAAAGCAGCTTTATTGAGCTGCTTTCTGTAAAAATAATAAAAGAAAACTAAGACCAAGCGACACGTCCACCATCAAGCGTTTATCGTAACAGATACTTTGGAGTTCTGAGTCAGTGTGACCATACAAAACATCAGTAAATTACTGAAGGTTCACTTAATGTATCCAACATCCACCACATTATTCTTTCATAAATCTACCTTTGAGATACTGTCTGCATCACAACTTTTCAAATTTTTCGGTAAACTTTCGTTGTGCTGTTCCAACAACTTTTCATGTTTACTTCCAGCTAGTGTTAACCAATATGTCCGCTGCTTTCAACAGCCCCCGGGGAGCGGCGCTAAGCATGTTGCTCTGGGCTATCTGACCTACATCTATGGTGAGGGCAAAAGCAGGTGCATACCAAAGAGCAAGGGACTGGAACTTTTACATTTCAGAAAAAGTGCCTTCTTGCTGCATTGCGCTGTGATGTATGGAGGGGATCATCACTAAGCATGTGCTCTGTGGTCGGCATGTTTTTGGTTGGTAGCAAAGTGGGTGTATGGTTCTCTCCTGCTGTGCCTGAACATGCACCTGTACAGAAGAAGACTGACTGGCGTGCACTAACACAGAATGCTTGTTTGCTGATAATGTGGTGGTGGAGGAAGAACTAGAACATTTTACTTAAGTAAAAAATACAAATAAATAGACAAAGATCTACTCAAGTAAAAGCACAAGTGTCCCATTAACTTCTTCTACTTGAGTTAAAGCTGAGCGTGGCCTATTTCTATTTATGGCTAAGTCTCTGCCTCTTCTGAATCCTGTTCTTTTTCACCAGTGACGCTGCAGCTGCAGGAGGCAGGGTTTATATTACCTGCAAACTCTGATTGGATCACTGGACCAGTTCCCCTATCATTATTGATTATTCATCAAAATATTTAAAAAAAACATGTAACCCAATGCATTGTAACCCTAACCCTAACGTCAGATTCTGTATTTTAGGTCATCAAATTTTGCATGACAATAACAAAATGGACAACCAAACTACAAAATAGACCCTGTAATGACTAGTAGGTAAGACTCACTTGTGCATTTGCCTTAGAAGATCACAGATCCATCCTACTGCTGCAATCCCTACCCTTCTAGGTATGAGGGACGTGTAATTGTTTCCTAAAAGCCTAGTTCGCAAACCCCCAGCTATATATTAAGAATTTACCTACAAGACACCCATGTTCATTTCTTATTTACCGTCATACGTTCCTATCTCCAACAGGGTCCCACTCTTTTCCAATTCCAGGAAGTCCTCCACTGAGAGGAAGTTGTAGTCCACGCCACTAACTTCTCCTTCGCGTGGGGAACGGGTTGTACCTGGAAAACAAAAATACAGTACAAATTGAAAAAAAAAATTCTAATAAAAAAATGAATAAAAATACCAATTGAAAATAGGAATAGCAGCCATTTTTTGTTGCTAACAGTAAATATATTACAGACCTCAACAGTGTGGTTCTGGAAGTAAAAATCCCATTCGTTTTTTGAATAGAGGTTTTGATTAAACTATCCAATATAGACTTATCACAAGCTATGAGGTTGTAAAACTATGTTATATGCTCCTGTCGAAGCCACAAGTCTGTATAACATCAACTGATTTGTTCGCAATGTCAAAGTAACCTCGAGTAACCTCTGGTGGAATTTGTTGTCACAATGGAAAAAAGCTACCACAACTGCTAAAATTGTCAGCTACTACACTATGTTACTACACTATATATGGTGTTTCTATATGAAACACCATATACATATATACGAGACAGTGAAGACACAAATTACAACATATTGCAACACTATACTAACAACAAAGTTCATCAAAAAGAAGCGCGAGGAAAGTCGTTGAAATCGGATCATTTACACACGTACACCAAGCTGATCATCCAGGGCATAACACTATTTTAACAGGATTTTCTAAAACGTTAAAGGAGACAATAAATGGGAACTTTACTTCCACAATAAGAGCCGTACCAAAAGTGGTGGTTTATGTTACGCTCTATTTCACACTTTTTGAAAATGTCCAGATTTACAAATTAGATAGTGTATGTACAGTGTCTTGGAGATGCTAAATAATATAAAGTTTTGGTAGATAAACATCACAAATAACGTGATTATAGGAGCATCTCAGAGCATTTATCGCTCCACACTGACAGCGGGCTCTAGTAGGGAGATGATCCTTTGTTTGCTATGATCCTCCCTCACACTGGGGTAAAGTGTGATGTGGTGTAGTAGCACCTAAGCGAGCCTGCCATATGTTTGCGGTGTCAATGTGATTCTCTATTGTTTGGCATGTAGCCGGTGAGATTCGAGCATTGGTCGTCAATGGCTGCTGAGAGTTGGCACGTGTGGTGTCAGTGGTGAACAGCTTTACAGCACAATGGTGAGATTAGAGTGCAGCAAATCCATTGTAATAGTCCCTTTTTTTTTCTTTCTTTTTTTTACATTTTCTTCATTCATTCTTCTTCTTTCAGCGATTCTAGTCTTTATATGGCTAACTCACATGTTCCACACTTTCCCGGCATTGTTTGACAATGTTAATGTTCTCTTGCTAGGCATCTCACTCTCAACTACACTTATTGTATCCTACTTTGTTTCCTTTTCTGTCAGTGCCTTAAGAAATGGATCAGTTTGATGCATCTAGACAGCGCCACGGAAAAATTACTTTCTCATCTTGCTTGTTGTGATAGACATCTTTTCAGCGACAGCAGAGGTCTTTCTCTCTTCTTGGCTTTCATCAATCTCTTAGTCTACCTGTGTTCTCTCCATTGGGTTGCGGGTAAAAATAGATGAGTGGGGAATGTGGGGAGAGGCTCCCATTGCAACCACATTCACTGACACTGGTGATAAATCACACATGTGATGATCCTAACTAAAGCAAGCATGCATTATACGCAAGTGAGCATGCGACATATGTAGAGAGGCAGGCATGTTGGAGACTTCTGGGGACACTGAAGGTTCCATACACAATATTCTTGACATGCATCAATTCAGTTAAATCTTTTATGATATCTCTATTTTGAGCTACTCAACGGGGGTATGAGGATATAGAAAGTCTTTCTTCAGTGATTTAGGCCCCTTTTCCACTGGTCAACAAACCTAATATTTGGATTTTGTCTGTAATGGGAATTGATGCAATATGCATTCACACCTGGGGTCAAATGAGTCTGCAGTAGACAGAGGTTTTCTATCGTCTCCGTCTCCAATCAGGACTGATGGAAATATTCAGTGATTGCAAGAATTTTACCTTTGTTTGAGTATTCTAGATCAGGGGTCTTCAACGTTTTTCCAGCCAAGGTCCCCCAAACTGATGGCGAGATGGAGCAGGGACCCCCTACTATATAAATTGCATAAAATAGTGTTTATATTATTCTGGGCCTAGTGCCATGTATAAACATAGCTACCCTGTTATTGTGCATTCAATACTACCTTTGTGGTAAGTAGCATGCTAACATTAGAAAGGTGGCTCAGAAACCTCGCAAATCCTCTCAGACTTATTTTTCAGTTACAGTAATGTTTTTTTTTTACATTGTACAGTGTCTATTTCTCTGTACATTTAAAAAAATCTAAGCAAATAAAAGTCAAACAACTTTTAGTTACAAATACGACCATCTACAGAGTTTGGTCCGCCATCATTTTATTTTTGAGCTTCGCACTCTTTAGACGTGAGCATAAACACGATCTGATTGGCTAGTGCCTGTGCTGTCGTATTTGCATGAAAGGGGCTGTGAACCGGTGCCCAGCTTGAGAGAGCTACTGTGTGTAGCTGAATGTGTGCATTGCTGACTGAAAGATAACGTCTTCTGCCTCAATTTATCCGTTCGCTACAATATGTTGAATTCATGTCAATGTGTATCTAAAGACAATATAAACAATTCTGGTTCTGAAGAGGTGAATTTTGTGGAAACATTTTTTTTGATTTTTTTTTTTTTTTAAATAAAAAAATTGTCTTATGAACCAAAAATTTCGCGACCCCCCTGCAGTACCCCCGCGGACCCCCTGTTGAAGACCACTGTTCTAGATGCTGATGCTGCACTTGTTTTGAGTGACGTTATAACGCACGTTGAACTTCTGGGCATTGGTGCATAAATAGCCACGATTGTTCATGTAATTTTTAAAATCTTGGGAACAACGTGCAACATCAATTTTCTTCTCAACATTGTGCAAGATGCAACCCTGAAAAAACTGCTTCCCAGTTTCCGGCGCATTCATGACATCAAATTGAACTCACCAGAAAAAAACCTGAGGCAAACTCATCTACTGGTAATGAGAAGCAGTCAGTCACCTTTTTAACAGGTTTACCAATACAATAAATTCAGCGTATTCCCACTACTTTTGGTGAGAAAGAGAAATACAATTCAGTATTCATACCCACAAACTTCACGTACACATCAAGTGAAAACAGATTTTGGGTCCTGAGGTCAACAAACTGCATCCAGCTCTAAGTCTTTTACAGACTGTCAAACTTGGGGAGTCCTCCACCTAAGCAGAGCGTCCAGGCGACTGTCAGCTCTCTTCCCGCACAGAAGCCTCCATTGATTCAACTCCATTTGCAGCTTTTAGAAAACCAAACAGGAAGTGGAATTGTGAACGGTGTTTCCACAGGGATACAAATGCAGAGGCCTGGCACACAACCAGGGGTGAGACACTGTCATTGCTATAGGCCTAATTAATTCAATAGCCTATCCCCACAAAAGCTCCATTGACTCCGGCCTAGAGTTAGGATTGGGGGAGATGAATGACAACTCTTCAGAATGTTGACATCTAAAAAGCAGACAAAGCTAGAGAACTAGTGAGACTACCAAGGCAAGCAGGGGTTAGCACAGTCCTGCAACTGGCACACATGATGATGCCTGGGAGATTTGCTATGAGGGGGTTCGTCTAGCGCTGGCTGACTAGTGGCTTTACAGCTCCAACATCTTCACCAGCTGAGATGGATGGGTGGGCGTTGTAAAAACAAAATTAGCATTAGCATTTCAAGAAGATGATCAAGGTAGCAAGTGTTGAGATACTGGCAGGGGTACTGTAGTGCGGGTGGCTGGAGCTGCTACTGCTGGATCAAAACACATGCATGGTTGCATGCCCACAATGACAGTAAATGTACTGTAGCTTGTAACTGTGTAGCACACCACAATAAAAAATCCAGGATTGTATGTAGTTCTCATAAACAGAAGTGATTTCTCAGTTTTCATGCATCATGTGTCACAGGGTTTCAGCTGTTGCTAGGGGACAACCCATGACGGATCGGAAATACAGAGAGAGATATGGGGAAGCTTGTCCTCCAGTGATGATGCTGTCCTCTACACGGTCTCCTATGACTTCACAACTCCCTTTTTAATTCTACCACAGAAATATGAAGTAGCACAGAGGTTTGGCTCAAAGGCATGGTCAATATGAAAAACCATAAATAATGTATGCAGGAGATAAATGAGGGTGGGGGAAAACAGAAGTAGAGAGAAGCTTCGCTCGAAGTAAATACACTACGCTGAGTCATAATCTGAGGGAAGAACTTCACTCTTGTCAGACAGACTATGTGTCCTAAAGACTTCTGATAAGTGTTGGTTTTTATTGTTAAAGTGGAATGTGAGCACAGGTCAGCTGGGGGTGGGGAGGGAGGTCATGCAGCAGGGTGATACGGCACGAAAAGTAGTGGAGAACCAACAGTTTGTGAATGCACGCATTGGGGAAAGTATCAACCGAAATAACCGGCATGAGCAGAATTAGGTCGGTATAGGTGTATAGGTTACAAATGCCGGTTTCTATACATTTTTGTTTATTCCCAGCCCTACACAATTGCATATTCTTATGCAACAGTTAAGGTGCATATTCTATAAAACACTGTGCTTCAAGCCATTGTTCCTTCACACATCAGCCATGTTTTCCCTCTCTAAGCATCTTCAGGGGTTATGTGGAGTTTGAGCGTTTGTCGTTAAACAGGTGGGCTGCTTTCATGAGCCACTAAATATGGCACAATTTCAACATACACAATATAAAATGACGTGTCTCTGTTTTCTAAAACTAACTACATTATTAATAAAAGTCAGTATTTATCAGAAATTCCATCCAAATTGTCAATATATTTGACTGAAAGGAGGAAAACTTCAACAAGGACTTGGCATCCCTGGTCTGTATTTGTTGGAGGGTTGCAAAAGTTAAGTAGCAAGACAATTAGCCTGATATCATTTGAATCTCTGTATACGGACAGCAGACAGTAGGGAGCCAGAATGTAACACTCTGCTGCGGATTTAAGATAACATTTTGTGAAACTGCCATGCTTGTGGCATACTAATTTGGTAACACTCAAGATTTGAACCACTGTGAATCAGCAGTTAAAAATATAGAGCACTAAGAGCTTGACACATCCGCTGCTTGTGTCATTCTCTCTCTCTTTCTCCGTCTATCCTCTCATTCCTCCCCTCACACACACCCAGACAAGGCACGGTCCAATGCCACTTTTTCCCTCTGGCAGTCCAGCAGAGAGTTGACTCAGATGCCAACAGTCACGCAGCGAGTGTTATGACTCCTGCGTATGTGCATGTTTGGCATGCACATGTACATGTAAAGAGCTTGTAATGGTACAAAAGGGTTGCGAGGGAAACACCTTCTGTTACAATCAGCAGCTGTTCCACAAAACACCACCCTACCAACCAGCACGTACACACTAGTGACAGTGGGGAGGATGTGCACGGCCACCAACATGGTTTGTGTCTTAACAGGAGCAGTAGGTGGAGGGTAATCACTTCATGGGGATTAATGCAGCATAACATCCACTACACACACACTCCAATACTGAGAGGGGAAAAGAGCCAGGAAAAAGATGAATCAAAGCAAAATCAAGATTTGAGGATGGGTTCGCCCAAAAATATTCCAAAAGGACGCAAATATTGTTCTGTTTTTAGGATGTAAAATGTGTCAGAGCTAAAACAAGTTGTTGATTTATCAATAAGGCGATAGACAGAAAATGGAAACATTTAATTTCAACTGTTTACTAAAACAAGACATCTGAATGTATCTCATTGGAATGTGGTAAATCATATTAGAAATCCTTCAGAAATTTCTCATATTATATGGACCACATAATTTAGTGATAAAATAATGATTGGCTTAATCAATAGTAACATTGATTGCTAGCTGCAGCCTTAAATAGTTTCCTAACACTCAAACCATACACACTTGGTAAAGCAGGCTAGGATTGATGCTTAGACTAGTAGGTAGTTTGAGAATGCCAGGATCAAATCTATTTCAAATTTCAATTTTTTTTTATCTTGCAGCTTAAAACAGATTTTTTTACAGTTTCTAAAACAAATAGCAAACATTTCAGTGTCAACGTGACCTTGGCACTGACAATCAAAATGTTCTTCTCTTCACACAGTATGTCAGGATTGGGCTCAGGGAGCGTCCAGTTACACCATGGTGTCTTTCAAACAACAATCAATACACGGCAGCAACTGGACACAACCCTCGCGGTGACCTTGCCCTTTCAAGTTTGTCTACACCTCCACTCGGCTGATACAGGATCAATTTCAGATTGTTTCTGATTGTTTCTGATGGCTTCTCAAAATCTCCACTGAGCATACTGAACCGCAGCGTTCATGGTTCACATCTTCGTACAAGAACAACGATAGGATTACTGCGTGATGGTGTTGGGATATTCAATAAACAAACATCAATAGCAAATGGCTTGTTAAAGTCAGTTGATAACAAATATATTGCAAAACATCTATAACTAGCATCCCTCTCAGACTCTGCAGACTTTACACTCACTTTTGACACTATATTGCCTTCATGAGTCACCTCTACCATTAGTTATCAACAACAAAGAGCTTTACTTTTATGAGAATAAATTTGACATAAATCTGGTTTTCTCAAACTGAGCAAACCACAGAAGTTCGAAACCTGAAATAGACATTGTGATTTAAATATAACAGAACAAAATGGGTTACCTAATGTGCTTACTATATGGACAACCTGTACCCCTCCCTCTTCAAGTACAACTAACACTCCCTGGCAGACAATCCAAGCACCTCATCTATATTTAATTGATGGGAGACTATTTTAAGGGAGCATCTGCCCTTCGACTGGCATCGTAGACTCAGACTAAGGTTTTTAACATTTCTGTAGGCAGAGGATGGTACTAATGTGAGATCTCAGAGTACAATGGTAGTAAAAGAAAGACTGAAATGAATATATCCTTCAATCATGCTTCCCCTGAGACACCTTCCATTCACCTCAATGAAAGACTGAGGTGAATTACGATCACGTCAACCAGGCTATTTATTGTATGAAGAAAAGATGCAATGAAAAATAGCTCAGCCTAGAAACAACTGAGCTTTAGTGACCAAAGAAAACACATGGCATTAAAATTAGCCATCTATTTATTTTTTTAGTCAGTGGCATCAAACAGATGAAAAACGTAAAACGAAAGTTTGAACAGGCAGACGTAGAGGCACAACCCAGCTTCTAAAAATAACCATGAGTGAAAAATCTGTTTATTTCCTACTCTTGCGTCCCCCCAGAGCAGTAGAGCACCCTAAGCCCACATATCCCCCAGGCCTGCCCTTGTATTTCAGCTGTGACCTACATTTAATCTCTTCCACAAGGACAATGTTGGGCTTGACTCCTTGGACATCTTTGGGCTCTTCACTGGAAGCTGAACTGGGTTCTTGTTCGTCATCTTCATTAGATCCGGTGTGGACGTGCAGCTTGGCATCTTTCACAAACGTGGCATCGTCTCGCTCCAATCGTATAGTTTTCTTGATGTTTAAAGATGTAAGCGACCCAGAACTAATTGCCTCGTTCATATTTGCACCAGGTTTTCTTCTCTTTTTTCGGCATCCGAAACACCCACAAAGGTTGAGAGAAAGAAAAGTGAACATGTCTATGTTCTGGTGCAACCAAATCAGACAGATCCACGTAGATGAATCCAAATATCCTTCACTGTTCAAACTGTGAAGTTGGTTCCACAAAGACGAACTGCAGCAGCAAAATTACAGCAGAGGTTCCATAACCGTATGCACATTTCCTCTTGGAACAAATAATTCAAAGATATCTTGATTAGAGCAGTCCAAATTAGTTTAATCCTTTGTGAATTCTTTAAAAAAAAGACCAACAGAAATTCCTGAAGACTGAGGTGAAAACATAGTCCGACGTTCGTATCGCTGAAAAGGCGGCTCCACTTGAAACAGAATTCTTGTCATTATTTACATAGAGAAAAAACAGACACACAGATGCACCTATTGGCCTGTGCAGTTTGGATGAGGCCCTGAGGGTTGGAGGGGGGTGAGCTTAGCTAAAATGTTAAAATAACACAAACAACACCTGGAAGGTGAGGGCGGAGAGTGCTTTGTTTCACTGTGTTGGTTAAGGGATAAGTTGAATTCACTCGTTGCCTGAAACTGACTGAAATAAATGCTAATCTACCCCCCGACATTCCCACATATCATTATGTCGTTGATGAAATAACTGCATCAGTTGAAATAACAAGGGCATTTGGGGTTACTGACCAAACAGGTTAGTCAGGCTCTAGAGAAAACACACCTTTCTTAGTGATATTTAGGAGGTGCCTGAAGCACTGTTTCCATAGGTTATAAATAGTGTCATAACTATGTATATTGTGATCACACAACTCATTATTTGACAAGCCTTCAGAGTAAGCCCACACTACACCAACAGATATACAGTCTTCAGTATGACCTAGTTAAAAAATTGTCTTCAAAAGTCAGTGGGTTCAGAGAAACAAAATGCAGAGTAAGGTGCAAGAACACCTTTAGTTGAGAGCTCTGTGGGTTTATTTTTTGGACGATTCAAAATTGCAGGGATGAAAATAACACATGAAGATGACGTGTTTCACCATATTGTTCATAGTCATTGTCAAGAGTGAAAAGTAGGCCATCATAAATATGTTTGGCAATGAATCATTATCATAATTGTTCTATTAATATCCTCGGCTATTCTTATTCAGCTTGTATTTAGGCATTCGGGTCATTCAGGATGGTAGTTATTTGAAAGAGTGCACTTTAAGCAGTTTGATGTTGACATGGAAACAATGGCAGCACTCACAACCTGACAGGGGTTTAAGAATATTTTTAGTTTTTTGTTAATCGGATGAAACACATGCATCACTGACAAAACATTGTGTGCAGTTACATACATGTCCAAGATCAGATAATCTAATATTTACAAAGCTTGACTACAATTATCATGAGCGTGAAGCTTTGGATATAGAACAAGAGATTCTCCTGCCCTCCCCTCCATCACTACTTTCTGCTCCTATGACTCCTCCACTTCACTCTTTGCTTTAATTTCGAGCTTTATTTATTCCGTCTTTAGCTGCTCCTCTCATTTATTCCACTTCTTTAAATCTTTAAAACACTAGCGACTTCCTTCTCTTAATCTTTAAGCCACTATTCATCCACTCTTCCTTTCCTACAAATAATATTAAGAAAGTTAATACCACATGCTCGTCCACCCCTCCTCTGATCTGATCATTTGTGTTTTGGCAGATGTGACAACTGCCTGTGTGGCCAGGCAGTGGCACAACCGTCCCTTCTTTTGGGTTTGACTGGAGGACAACTGTGGCTTTTCTCAAGTCCTGCCAGAGCCCAAACTCAATTGTTGCCACTCAGACGCTGATGATGTCATATCATTTAAAAGTACATCAAATAAAGCCTCATACTTCTAGGCTGCCTCACATATTAAAATGATTTGTGTTCTCATGAACCAGATGGGAAGGATAATGATGATTCTCTAATACATTTTCTGCATTGAAACGAGATACAAATGTTTTGTATCAGAAAAAAGGCAAGAAACAAGAATACATAAAATATAACGATGAAAGTATTTATGAATATGTGTCATCATCCATAGACAATATTGATGCCTTTATCTACACTTGTACAACAATCTATGATTACATTCATAAGATTAGAGTCACATTGGGTATACAGAAGCAAAGTCAATGATGCAAAACAAGGGATATCATTTTTTGAATCTACTCATTCTTCTCTCTTGTTAAAACCTAGCAACTGAAGTGTCCATGTTGAAACTCTAGTGCCAAATGTTCAAACACGACAGTTGTTTGTTAAGCTGATGCAGCCTGCTCGCTCATCTCAAGCAGAGACAACAGAGGTCTGGTCACCTAACATGGTTTTGATTTTTCAAAATTAACACATCTCCCTCTGAAGCCACAAAAGGCCAAAGCTATTTTATTTAGCATGTGCAGTATAGTTTACTCCCATAAGCAGACTTTGATGCGTAAACTTAACTTAATGGCAGCAACATGGAATCAAGCAATCCTTTACCTTTGCTAGAAAGCCCTTAGAGCTAAACAGTTATGTGTGCTTTGCTCAAAGACGTCAGGAGACAGTCTGGTTTATTCAGCATTAGCATAAGTCTGGAATATAACTCCTCTGCTGTCCTTAGTCTGAGCACGTCTCACGCAAAAGAGTCAAGCGAAGGGTTTAAGCAGTGGCCCAGTGTGATATGTGCGCTAACAGCTCTGGCTTCCTCTCTGATAAAGATAGGTGCCTCAATATACAGCCACAAAATGCTTTCCCTTAGTCTTGCTTGCATTAACTGCAGAATAAATTGCCCCATCCAGTGAATCAAGCTGCTTTGAAATGAAATCTGATGACTGTGTAAAATTAAAGCCAATCGTAGTAGTGGATTGAATTAGCCTTCAGTATGTCTTTCACAGTCCAGTCATTTCACTTTCAAGTCAAACCCGATTACACATATGCCATCTACTATATTTCCTACAATGAAAGCATGCCATATTTCTAAGCCTAGTCTGCAAGGTATTTATAAATTGTGATGCTGAACACAATACGACACTAATGGCAGTAACACACATAAATAAATGCATCATACAGTCATATCTTGTGTTATCGGGTAGACATGGTTTTTCAAACTGACCACATTTTGTTGACTTTACTTTAGAGTCTATCTTGCTGAGATAAGTGACAACATAAAAAATATTGTATGTACTGTAGATGGTGGACGATTCATAGAGAACCTGGATAATAGTCCCTGTCTTGAAAAGCTGGCAACAATCATCCACCCAACTGTTGTGCAGAAGCTATTACAAAAGCATTTCTCCAAATCTCCACAATAAACATGCACTCATGTCACGCTGTCCAGCAGTCCACATTTTCCAAGAAGATACTGAGGCATGTCCTCATGGATAATTTTCAAGAAACACGCGACTGCACGCATGTGCACGCACCCAAACACAAGACCGGCGTCATATTCCAAAACCAAAACAGATCCAGCCACCATCTTGGCCGGTGTTAGCCTGCCAGTGCATGTTTTTGCATGAAACTCTCACACACACACGCACACACACACACACATGCAGGCAGGGAGGTGTGAGGAGCTGACTGGGGTATGTTCGGTCAGCAGGGGGATGGAGCCATCTGTCCCAATAAGGGTTAATCCAACCAAAAGCACAGGCCGCAGATTCAACCATTTTCCAGTCCTTAAATTCCTGACTACGTCCTGGCCGCATGTTTAGTTTGCTTTGCTTTATTTTATTTTGTTTTTAGTTTTGTCCCCCATTAACCATCCTAACAGATTATTTACATCCCCAAAGATATGTCAGGAGTCCTACCTATGTGGCATTGGCAGGGATATGAATTTTGGAGAGGGTGTTTTATTAGTTATGGCTACACATGCCTTTGATTTGAGATGTATATGTGTGTTTGTGTGTTGGGGGGGTACTCTTGCTGGCTAAAGGAGCCTCCCAATGAGGGGGCAACACACACACACACACACACACACACACACACACACACACACACACACACACACACACACACACACACACACACACACACACACACACACACACACACACACACACACACACACACACACACACAGAGAGACACTAAAACACACGCATGTACAAAACACAATAAGATCAGCACAGGCCTTTCTCTGGACCTGTGTCATGCTCTGATCTTTTGCCTTTGCTTTAAGCTCTAAATAACCCCCATATAGAAAGGAGTGTATGGGAGCAAGAGGTATTAGAATGAACACAAAAACATGAAGGGCCAGTCGTGCAGTGTAAAGCTAAATCAGCCAGAAATCTTCCTGAAAATGCCCCACGCACACACTCTCAGCCAGCCTTTGTCTTTTTAGTCCACCCAGAAAAAAACTGAAAAGCACCAAAGGCTTCTCTACCTTACAGCTAACATATATAAATGGAAAAGAAAGGCTTTAAAAACGATCCATTTAAAAGGGGCGGGGAGGGAGCGGGGATGGAGGGATACGGAATGGGGGTGTTGACGGTGAGGGAGGGGGGATCATCCAGACATGACATGGATTGAGAAAGGAGAGAAGGAGGAAGAAGGGAGGGTAGAAAGGTAGGACTGCTAACCTTACAGCATCCTGGAAGCTCCAGACAGATAAACAGGCAGACGGCAGTTTGAAGCTGGAGGTAATGGCTTCCAATATGATCAAGCATGTCAACACATCACAGCCCTAATGCAGCCATCCACCAGCAACACACATCCTGTTCGTACACACATGGGTAGTGGCACTTTGAGCACACACATACAGAGGAATCAAAGGGGGGCACTGACATCACACAGACGCATGCATACCTGAGACAGACAGATACAGACACACACACACAGACACACAGCTTCCTTTTGACCATAACACATCAGCCTCCATTACTGCCAGCAATGTGCCTCCGTCCTCCCCGCTCTGCTCCTGATGCCTTACGCCTGATGCTCAGCCATCCTCGCCGCCTGCCTGCCTGCCAGCCTCTCCATCTCTCTCCATCCCAACCCCCAACCATTAAATCACGGCGACCCTCAGCTTCCCTTTTCCAAACGCCCAAAATCCCAAAAACATAATACCTCAGTCAGGGAGCCCGTGGTGGTGGGGGGAGAATTTCCCGTCCTTCTCCTACAGTCCACAGAACAATAACCACGTCGATCAGGAGAAAAGAAAATCCAATCAGGTGTGAATGAGTGGAAGGAAAACCAGTGCAGATTCACAGCTCCTTCTCCTCCTCACCCTCCCCTTCCTACTCCCATGCGTCTGTCCTCTGTCCAGCTTTGGCTTTGTGATGCTAAGCTAATAGGAGCTACGCTAAGCAGCATCCACATTGGCTTATAATGCTCTCCGTCTCATATAAACACACACACACCAGTGCTAGGCTTCTGTCTCCCTCTCTCTCTCTCTCTCTCCCTCTCTCTCTGACTGACTGAGCCCCGCTGTCTCTAGTCTCGCAGGCTTCTACTTGCACCCGCCCACCTCCCCCTCTCTCACTCCCTCGCTCCCTTTATTTCACTTGGTTGTTCACCCCTATTCTTTCTTGTCCTCACAGAGCCCATCAGATATTATTGTTCCTCTTCCTCCTCTCCCATCACGCACAAACCCATGTTCTGAACGTTTAACAAGCTCCACACTAGTCATCCTTGACCAACGTGTAAAGAGGACAGAAGTCGGGGGAAGAATCTGAAAAGGAAACGCAGAAGAAGATGGGGACTGCCTGGGAAAAGTGCTGGGCGGGGTTGGGCATGGACAGAAGTTAGGCTAGAGCCATGTGAATTACAACACAAAAGAATGAGTGCAAAAGTTAAAACGGGTTCAATTCCAGCAGATGATCGTAAAACAAATAGGAATGAGTATGTTGTGCATAGAGCCTCAAAGGAAGCAAATCTCAGTGTTCACACAAGATTCAAGAGGAAAATGTGTGAAGAAGACAAAAAATTTAAGTAAAAGTGGTAACCTGGCACTACCCTGCCATTTGCATGCTCTATGATCAGAAGAGGGGGATGGGAGTGAGAAGATATAGAAGGGTGGTGGGTCAAATGTCGCGTGATGGTCTGTTCTATACCTCAGATAACCCTTAAATAGAAACTAAAGTGGCGTTCCAATAGTTAAGACTATCCAAGGATGTCAGCAGACCTACCAAATCCACTTGGTGTGTGAGTGTGGTGTTGATGGACTCTACTGTTCCACAGTGCAATGAGTGGAAGAAATAAAGGAGCAACTCACAGCTGGAAAATATTTAAAGTTACAGTGAACCATGTTGAGTCGACTCCAGTAGCAGCTCAAAAAAACAAAAGATTAATTGTTAAATCTTTGGACGAAATGTTGCCTCCTCATAAGTTCTTCTTTGGCAGTAACTTCTCAAAGCCACAATGTAATTGATGGATGTCCTGCAGAATACTTATGATGTATGATTTAGTAATTAGTTTGAACAGTAACAGTAGTTATTTGTTACAGTAATTACTGTAACAAATAACTGCCACAACAGCACTATATAAGTCTTTTGTGACATCCCATTGTTAGTTCTCAATGTCATGGTTTGTCAGCATCTTAATGCACAACTAGGCCTTTACTGAAAGTTATATTATATGTATTAATAAAGTTATTTATAACTTAAGATATTCATACCTTATATTTATGACTTATGAGACATCATGTAGCTTCGGACAATATACTGCGATGAAAAACTATAGCTCAGATATAATTAACCTTCATCTAATCTGATCATGTGTATCATGATATCAGTTGCAAATAGTCATTAGTTATAATAATAGTGTTTAGTTTCAATGTAATCATTTTAGAAACACAGTATGAGCTGCCATTTCTGCAAATGAATATTTTGAATATGTCAAAACAGACTCATATCACCAGGAGGAAGAAATAAGCATCCGAATTTAGAAGTACATCCTCTCCTATCTCCATGCCCCCATCCGATAAGTGTGTGCAACAGTGTCAGTGATTGAGTGTGTGCATACAATACATGCGGCAGAGTGTGTGGGTGGGGCAGTTGGGTGCTATGAATCTGGGGGACTTCTCCAATCATTCACACTGTTTGACAACCTTCCTTTGACTCCTGCTCATGGTGTGTTAGCTACAAAGAAACTTCCCCACCAGCATCAGTTCAACTCCTATTGTTTCCCTCCCAGCATCTGTTTGGTCTACCCGCTGCATGCTGGGAGCCCCCACAAATCGAACTAAAGCTGCTTTCAGACATATACTGAAATTCTGAGATTTCTGTGGAGGAGGTGTATTTGCACACGCCAGAGCTTCTCAGTACATTCTCCGCCTGGCCCCCTGGTACAATGTCAGCAAAAAGTCCAGCAGAGCCAATGTGAGAACACAGCAGGAGATTCTCTGCAGGATTCACCTCGAGCAAGTCGGAGTGTTGATGATGTTTCTAACACGCGATGGATGCATCATTTAAAAAAACAAAAACAGAACAAATATCTCTGCATTAAAAAGTGTTCAAAAGTGAAAACACACATCAAGAGAGTTTTTGGTGATAAGAGCCGACGCCAGTGTTTATGTGAAGATTGAGCTAGTAGGTGATTAGCTTAGCTTAGCACAAACACTAAACAGCTTGCCTGATTCTATTCAGAAATAATAGTAGTTTTAAACAAATAATATACAATGCAACAATAAGTGAACTTTAGGATCTGCTACACAGAATTTTAAGATTTACTTTTATTTAATTCTGGACGGACCTAGGTTAGCTGTTTTCCCCTGCTAACAGCCTTTAGGCTAAGCTAAATTAAATGTCTCCTGGCCTCAACTTCATTTCTAATGCACTGATGTGAAAGTGTTATCATCGGTTCAACTCACTCTCTGCAAGAAGGCAAAATATAGTTTTTGTGTACTTGTTTTAGATGGTAATAATTTAAGGTATGTTTAACCCATAATAAATCCTTTGATAACAGTAGTCTAACAGTCTTAAGCCATTTTTAGACATGACCTGCAGGCTACGGCGTTTATCTAGAGTTTGCCTTTCAATGATTTTCTCCGCCTGGCCCCCTTGTATAAAGTTGGGAGAATCCAATGTGAGAACACTGAAGGGAATACTGCCTGGGATTCAGTCTGAGCAAGTGGTGATGTTGTTGATGCTTTTAACAGGTGACAGATGCAAAAATGAAAATACAACTAAAATAAAATAGCGGTGTCCTTCACGTAGAAGACACAGAAAAATATGTCTAGAGAGCTTGTGTTGATAAGAGACAACACCTGTGTCTTTGTGTCGTCAAGAAAACCACGTGATCTCCAAAGCTGAGTAAATACATCACTTCCTGCCTCTGTACCCGGCTGCCGCACCTCTCATCTGAATAATTCAGAGGATTTGTTGCTGTTGTGAACACATCTGTTAAGAGGACCTCCTGCTGCGGAGTGCATGTGTGAAAAACAAACTGCAGGTAAAGTCAAGACCCAATTCTCTGGACTTTTATGTCTGAAAACGGCTCGAGTCTAGATTCACAGTTTTGATAAACAAAACTCGTTTGCAACTGTGACCATATATCAGTTGTGAGGTGGAGTCTAGTACAGAGCAAAGCAAACTATGTAATTTGTGCAATACGGCGTAGAACTGGTCCGACAGGGAGGACTTGTCATTACAAAGTCATGTCTTGTCATCCCTAATGTAATGCGTGTCAAACTGTTGACACACACACAAAGAGTGTCTGACTGACATAGTCTTCACAGTCTCGACTTTCTTGATTCACCACTTTTTGCTTTTCAGGAACAGCGCAGTCATTCTCAAAGTGAGGGTGTTTCTTTTGTGGAGGTGACAAAGTGGGATTGAATCTGTAGATGGTATCTGTTACCTCAACAAACACACACCAGGCTGCCATCACTTCACACTTTAGACGCAATCACACACAGGAACATGCCCATATCAAACCACACAGTTACGTATGGCACAACCACAACTCACATCATGTGCACATATGTTTATGTTAGCTTGACTAGCTAACCACAGCCAGCGTTGATTGGAGATTGTGTGTGTTTTTGCATCCCTCCATCCCCTCTCTCTCTCTCTCTTCCTCCTCTCCACCCATCCCCCCTCCTTTCCACTCCCACACCCAAACTCCACCCCACCCCCATCTCCAGCCCCGAGGCTTCAGCCCCCACCTCCCTCTGAGCTGTCCTCTTAGCCTATATACAGGTTGTCCAATCGTCTCTGCTGCCCGCCCCACGATTCATCACACACTTGCACGTGCACATGAACACAACCCTCTAAAACCTCGCTCATTTGGGAAACGAAGCCCGAGTCGTCAACATCACAACAACAACAGCAGACAATGCTGCACCTTGCCTCGATGCAGGAGAGACCAGAGCTTTCAATTCAGGGCTCACATGCACAGAATGCTGAGCTCATAGAGCATATAGACAAAACAGAAATCCCCCTCCTCTTGTTCGCCTTTTTCTTCCTGCTACTGCTCTGAGTGACTGGCAGGAAAAATGTGACTAGAAAAAGAACGATACAGATGGGAAAGGGAGCAGCAGCAGCAGCGAGAGGCAGTGGTGTCATGAGTTTTGGGGGGGTTCTGGAATGAGAGTGGGAAAGGGGGTGGAGGGTTGGCGAGGGATAATGGAGATTGTGAATGCTGAACGTGCGGACGGGGTTGACCACATGGGAAGCTGACGGACGCCTCAGCTGATGGGGGGAGGGTGGAAGAGCTGTGGCTCCAAATTGTTTAACAGGGTTATGGGAACATGAGTGGAGAGACTGAATAAACTGTCTGAAGGAATGGGTCAAAAGTGTTGAAAGAGGTATAAAATGGTTACATCTGTCATAATTATATTATAAATCCATTTAAATATATGCTATACATCCTGATAACTACTGATTAACATGCTGACAATGTATATGTTTTCGTCATTTTTAAACTTACCAAAATTAACTATTGTCATTTCTACCTTTTTACATGAAAACCATATCTTGGTTTTTGGTTTGCAGACATATTGTAATAGTGGAGTGCATTTGTGGCACAGAGTAACCACACAGAGCATGCCAACCCCCAAAACTAGAAACAACACCCTGCGGTTGGACAGTATGCCTCCAATAACCAGTGCAGTTTCCGTCTACATACCTTTTCCCCCAGACTCAAGGTAAATTGGCATTAACTTTGAAATCTACATCAGTTAATTAATGAATCCAAATGACAATTGGTCAAAATGTGAAGAAATTGCCTCAAGACGGACTTGAGATCATGATAGAGAGGCCAAAAACATGTTTTTATGTTTTAGTATGACCTTGAACATTGACAACCAAAAGTGAAATTGAACATTTTTGTCAAATTTGAAAGACCTTTCTCGGGGTGTTCTCTCATGAGTTCATGAGGTAAAAACGGTTTTGTGTGGTCACCATGACCTTGACTTTTGACCTTTAACCACAAAATTACAATCTATTCATCTTTGCCTCCAACTGAGTATTTGTACCAAATTTGGGAATGAAATTCCCTCAATAGCGTGTTCACAAGACTGGTAGAGACAGACAACAAGAAAACATTATACCTCCGGCCACAGGCTGTCGCCGTACACAGGAAAACAAAAACAGTTGGCTGTGATCATTGGTGTAAAGCTCAGTGAGGGATCGTGTCCCTACTGCCTCCACTCTGACTCCTATTGGTTGTTTAGGCCCCAAGTGTGAAGCAAGCCGGAGTTTGTATTAGAGAAGCCACTTGGTGCCCATTGAAAGAAAGGTAAAAACATGTTGCATCGTATTACAGACAACACATGGCCTCTAATGAGTATCTAGGCTAGCACCATGACTTGGCAGTAACTGTAGTGCACTGGGAATTATCCATTCCAGAAAAGTGGAAGAAAATCTTCCCACAAGAGTGTAGGACACACAAACAAATAATAAGCTGCAGGCCACACGTACAAGATGACTAATAAAATCAATGCATGTTTGTACTCTTGTGTACTTAAAGTGATAATTGTGTTGAAACACTACAACAGTTGCATGTGTTGTATCAGTAGCAGAAATGACAAATAATGAAGATTATCTTAAATTAAAATGCAAATCCAATATAAACACTTTTAATTAGGAAATTAAAATTTGGTCTGACTTTGGTAAACAAAAGGATCTGACGAGCGCTGAAGCTTCAGTGCAATTTGTGCATGTGTGGACAAAGTCAAGATTAGTGGGGATGCACAGTATGTAGCTGAGCTCATTCGTTTTGAGCTAGCACTAATGTGGATACAAAAAGTGTGCAGAAATGGTAGCAGTGACCATTTCTGCCTGCATGTAGAGGCGGGAGGGGCTCCAGCTTCCACAGACACACTTCTCCATCTGTTTCTCCACCTGCTGGCTGTGCATTAATCACACCTTCACCTACACCTACACATGGGCAGTACATTGAACAGCCCTCGGACATATGTCAACATGAACACACACTTACAATCACAGGCCAGAGCAGTCCACGCAAATCTATCTCACTTAGAGTAAAAGATTGTTGCTTTCAACACAACTGCTGTCTTAAGTCTTGTATTGTTCTGTGAGTGTGAAGGGCATTAGAGAATATGTATGCATTGACAGGGCCCACTTTAACATAACCTCCCTTTAAGGGGAACAAATTAAGATGTGGCAAAGGATTTATACATTTCATGAGCCAACGAGTCTCACACTTCTGTACAAGTGCACGACAACAAAACTTTACAGTCCTATAAAACATATGGCCTAGGGAATGCCTTCATGCTTTGTTTACTGCAAAAACACCAGGACTTTTTACTGGTGTGCATTTGACCACTCAGTGATTAAATGGCCATTATGGTCAGACCCCCATTCTCCAACAGTGTCTGGCTGACATATGGCACGGGAGGTAATGCAGATAAAGTCCCTTAAACAAGCCTCCGTAATACAGAGAGTAATTTGCGTGAGAGGGCCATGAATAAACTAATTGAAAAACCAACGGATGAGAACTATTAAGGGAAAAGCATGGGTTTGGGGAAATAAGAGAAGCTTTCAAGTCCGAAATTAACTGCAAAAAAATCCAATATGCTAAGTCTTTGGAAAATATATTGTGAGGGTGGAAGTGAGAAGTAATTACCAAGAAAAAAGTTGTTTAAGGTTTTGATGAGGTCTGAATATTCCAGAATGAATTTGGAACAGTAGTCCATTCAATTTGCAATAGAAAAAAAAGTATGAAATGTGTGGCTGCAAAAATGATGCAATTATTCACTTATTTGATCAAAAGATAATTAATAAGTAACTTTATTAATTTAATGGATATTCCTACATTATATTTAACAGACTCTTACAATAAACTGAACTAAATTCAATCTTAAATTCTTACTCCAGCGTTAAACAACAATGAGCCTGACTGTGATCTGTGCAGTTGATTTCATGCAGCATGTGATACTAATCTTACAGCCATTGTAGGTGTTTATCTGCTTCCCAACAGAGGGACCAGCCCTTTTATCTGATGTATCACTCTGTTATCATGGTGCTAATGCTACATTTCAATGTCTCTAACAATGATGCTGTCCTCGAGGATTGTTTTTCACAGCAGGGAAGTATAAAACTCTTCACATGTCTACCTAAGTTTTTGAGCAGCAGCAGCTACACAGGGAGATATCCAGCATCAGAAAACAAATGTGCCTTCAGATCTTTGCTGTACGGCAGTCAGAGGGAAACGAGTCAAAGACTCAAGCCTCTATTCCTGGATTGTGAGATACCATTTGAGATGAGATACCAGTTAGTGATAGAGGGTGAGGGACTAGGATGAAACCACAACGTCTAGAATTACTGGTGCTATTGATCCTGCGGCCATGAGATACTAAGAGCCTCTTCACTGTGGAGTCACAAGATGTTTCCTCTAACTGATCGAACTATACAAGTATATTAACTGGATGAGTTTACATTAACTTGCTACTTGTTAGCAGCTTGGGATTCAGGTGAGAAAGTTTTGCGACTGATTGAATCGCTTGCAGCTCTGCTATGAAGATAGATTTGCACAATTAAGAAAAGGTTATTAATCATTATGTGGTGATCGGTGTAGATGTTATCGCGAGAAACAAATCCATGTATGGACACTGAGAAGTGTAAAAATGTTGATTTATTGCGGGTCAGAGACATCAGCTGAGGAGGGGCCCTTTAAATGTGCAGGATGCATTTACTTTCACACAGTGAAAAGATCGTGGCCACATGCGTCCCACCTTGGAATAAAACTTGAGGGACTGGATCTCAGAACGTAGTCAGGATGCATTTGGGTGCGTCCAGATCTGCACTTAGCACTGACCACTTGCAGTTGGATCACTCAGGACAGATGTTAATACCACATCTGAGCAGGGTGATAGACTTCTGGGCTACTGCAAGGTCTACGTGTTTATCTCAAATAAACGAAGCAATCAACAGGATTTGGAAGAAAAAAACTCAATGATGCCTGAGCATAAACATAAGATTCCCAGGCGAAACAGGAAATAGCAAAGGTAAAGACAGAACCAGCTGAAAGAAGTTCAAGGACTCACAAGGCACGGCGTGACGGTAGAGGTTGTCTCGGATGGTCTGCTGCAGTTCGTGGTCAGGCGAGGACTTCTGGAAGCGCAGGCTCAGATAATTCTTCAGGTCCTTGTTAAGCTTGTTTCCTGTCATTGGGGAAACAAACAGGAAAACTTGTGATAACTACATCAAAACAGCTGAAGCAAAAACACACAAGGCTAGCAGTCACATCAACACTGTTATAATTCATAGTCAAGTGTCAAACAGCCCCACAGCTCGGCTCCCACAGAAAGAAATACGCAAGTTTACCCTGCTACCACAGCAAAGCTGGCCGCTGAGTGCATGGCTGTGAATTGTGCACTTGCCATTGTAACTCAGAGGGGTTACTGGCTGTAGACTCTCTCCCTGCAACCAGCCAAGGCTCGCAAAACTTAAGACTGCTATAGCGCTACAGCTAGCACCGCAAATCAGCCCTCCCACTGCTACACCATCTGGACCTCAGACACACATTAGGCTACTGAGGGGCAGCTCGGCTGGAAAGTGTCCGAATGTGTGTGTGTGTGCTTGTATCTGAATGCGTGTGTCTGTGCTGCCACTACAGTGAATGTCCACAATACAGGCATGTGCAAACACAAAACAAACAGAACGTCATGACGAGTAACGGAGCGGAGATGTGAAACGCATCCTGTCTGCCTTCACACAAAAGGAAAAAATTTGATAATTTACCTAATGAATATGACAATGTCTTGATCCAAATTCAATATCAACACTGCTGCGGGCAACAACAAACATCTTATGACGTTCTGTATTAGTAAACGTTCCATTATTTACTATACAAATGATTTATCTGCCGTCTTTGCTTGGCTGCTGAGATCAGTTTTGGTTGTCTTGGGCAAACAACCAGTCATAAAAGGCCCTGGATCCTGTTTCCATGGAAACTATGTGTATGTGTGTGCATCTGTATGTGCGCGTCTGTGTGTGTGTGTGTGTGTGTGTGTGTGTGTGTGTGTGTGTGTGTGTAAAATAAGATGATTGAGATTGCTAGCGTAGTACAGAAGAGCAGTCTGTACAGTTGGCAGAATAATTGTAGGTTTATATGATAAAAACACAATTGAAGCTAAACTGGCACATCCCACAGACATGATACAAATTCGTTTTCTTTTTGTGACCCACATCTCTATCTGTCATTCATATAAAATTGCATGAGAAGATTGCGGAAAGCTTAAACTGAATTATGGTCACATTAGGGGGTGGGAAGCTGTTGGGCTTACCATAACATGTTTAATATAAAACCCAGGAATAAATGCAAGAAAAATAATATTGCTTTAAATTCAAGATTTAGGTTAAGTATAATGCTTGAATTTGGTTACTTTGCAGAAATTAGGATTCATTACATCTTTTTTGAATCCAGGCTCTTGAGGAAACAGGGGACTAATTACACTCTTTGATAAAGGCTATATGATGAACCACAATAGGCCTCATACTGATGTGACCGTTCAGTACAGTCTGTTTAAGAAAGGTTGAGTCTTCGCCCTGATGCCTGACCTCTCCCTGAGAGGAAACGCTGCTCCTGGCCCCGTCCCGTCCAGACACATCACTGTGTTGTAATCCTCACAACAGGTCACGAGCAAACGCTCAGGCCAACAGTGAGCCCCCGATGTGCTGTGTACACACATCAATTACTGGAGAGCAATGGGTATTCCTCACAAGCAGACCACCAACTAACCCTCTGACTCTGTGGGTTTTAGGGGTCTAGGACATTAGTACCACTTGAAGCTGGTTTTCTGAAACTGTAAAGGTGACCTGAAGGACGGTCTGAAAATTGGACCCAATGTCCACAACTGACATAGACAGGTTGGGACCAAAGGCTGACATTAAAACCCACTTTGACACGATAGAAAGTAGTTCAGCCAATGTGCGTTTCATTGAAAGGATTCTGTCTTTACGGCACTCATAAGAAAAACAAGCAAATGCGGAAGACCACAACACCTCTGATTGCCCCGCACTGAGGTGTGTCTGCTGGAGCCAAAGTATACATGCACTCTAGGAGTTAACACATTTTGTGGCAACCCAGAGTAATGTGTTCTCTCTGGTGTGAGGTCAAATACCATTCCACCACATTTCCTTTCTCTTTTCCTGTTCCAGCCCATGACTTAAAACACCATCAGACTCCTTTGAATCCACTGTCATTAAGTGTGTGGATTTCTGTGTTTTGGTTGGCTGCAAATCAAGTCTAGATCTGTCCAAACACAGCACAAATACAGTTGACTATGTTATCCTTGAATTTCAAATTCTGCTAACGCCAAACCATGAATCTCGCCCATCTAATTCGCAAAAATGCCAAAAGAGTCAACTCTCACCTCCATCTAAGGCAGTTTGTCAGTCGATTTAAACCAATGGCGACTATGTTAACACCATTAGTCCTTTAACTGCTACTATGTTACCTTGATCTGTTTTGGCACAGTGTATAGAATGATAAAACATGCTAGCTGTGACGGCAAACAAAGGAGACAAAGCAAAAGTGTAGTATAGTATGATTTTTAAAGCAAAGTTCTGACATTTGACCAAGTTTGCACACGTTTAATTGACCAATCACTCATTTTAATTTGATTCATATTCAACCAATCGCAGAGGCATGCAGCCAGCCGGACTGGGCTGAGAGAACATTTGGCCCAGCAGCCACACACCCAAATCCCTCTGCAAACACATAATTAGAAAAGACATATCCTTCAAACACGGCCCACCTGTTATAGATTTTCCATAAGCCCCCTAAACCAAGCAAGATTTTTGGAAAGGAGACACGCAGTCCATGGCAGAAGGAAAGTGGGGGTGAAGGAGTTTATGCACGAAAGAGAGTCGCACAGAGAGACAAACATCAGAGTTATCCCGACAAAATATCACAAGAATTTTAGACACAGTTCAAATGTAAAAAGGCCCCACTACTTTTCCAGGCATCTCCCATTGAGCACACCCCAGCACCCCTGAGCTCTGATCAGCCAGCCAAGGCCCTGCTCAGACATGCAGAGCCAGAAATGGCACCAGCCAGACCCTCCGCTGGCAGCTGACATCTGTATTCACAGCACGGGAAAAAAACAAACTTCACTGAAACTCGATCCCCCTGCGCACTGGGGCACCATATCGGGAAAGGAAAGGTTTGACAGATTTCCGCTGACTTGGAAATGGCAGAAGACTTTGGTTCTATACGTTTCCTTCACACTCCACATGAGCAGCGTCATTACGTATTGTAGAGCCCCGGTTATTTGCTTGATACGCAAATGTTTTAGCTATGTTTATGCTACATGATTGTGTCTGTATGACCTCACTGCTGCTCCTGAAATGAATCATAGTTGTGTGTATGGTTGAAAGCTGAGGCTGTAGATTCGAGACTTCAAAATTCAAACATACCTTTGCCTGATTAGTTTGACTGGAGGAGACCCTGTAATTTGATTTAAACGTACTTTATGTTTGCTTTTAGAGGAGTCTTCACAAGTTACCTTTCCTATCTTATATGCAGAATTTACATGTTCACTAAGGGCAGATATGTCACAAATGTTTTTCCATCCATCTCTCAAATACTTTAGTAAGTACTGAAACATCTATCGGATAGACTCCCATGTAATTTTGTGTGACCATGGTCTGCATAGGATGGAACGTGCTGATGTTGGTGATCCCCTGAGCCTCTGCAACCATGACGTTGACGTTTTTGATGGAATGAAATAACTCAAATTATAGTAAATGTGCAACAGGAATAAATGCCCCAATGGACTTGAGTCCTGGGGACTCTGACGACCAGTTGCTTGGCCAATAAAAATCAGTATGAGACATAAGATCGGTGTTTATGTTTGTTGATATGCATTTATATGATTACTTTTATTTTAGATAATAATCAATGAGGAAAAGTTGAGCATTTTATATTTTACATTTAAAATCGTTTTTTAATTTTTGTTTGATGATGACATTTAATATGGAGGACCATACATGACTTAAGTAAAAATAAATAAATGTATAAATAAATACAGAAATAAATAAATAAATAAAAAAGGAAATGAATTAATTAATACAGAAAAAAATTAATAAATATGTTAATACCAAAATAAATGTCAAAATAAATGTCTTAAATATATTTGCACATTTATTTATTCCCTGATACATTTCCTTTTCATTTGCAGTGTCCTTATGCTAATGAGAAAGGCGGGCCTAACCTCAGTCTCGAGCAGGATTGGTCAACTGAGCTACACACACACAGCCCCTGCGCTCCACCACATACTAGCTCAGAGGGGACACGGGCAGTGACTGAGACTTGAGCTTTTCACCGTGAAACAGCCGGTCAGTGACTTTGTAGAACAGTGGAAACACAGAGCTTCTCTGGTCACATCTGATCAGAGATCAGCGGCTTCATGATCAGAGCAGAAGCTGCAGGTGGTTTGTACCGAGCTGGAGTTTCTGTTTCCTCCTTCTCCTCTCGGCTCGATCCTTGTGCTCAGTAGAACACGTGACGCTCACAGTCAGGACTACCGACACCTAAATCATCCCATTAAAAAATAACCTTAACTAACCCTCTGAACTTGAACTAGTTCATTTTAAGTGTGAACTGGCCCAACGCTGCAAACAGCTACTGGACACCAGCATTGAGAGGCAGAAGTAGTAGGGCTGGATCATTACACTCCTGTGACCAATCCTGCATGAGACTGCGGTTAGGCCCGCCTTTCTCATTAGCATAAGGACACTGCAAATGAAAAGGAAATGTATCAGGGAATAAATAAATGTGCAAATATATTTAAGACATTTATTTTGACATTTATTTTCGTATTAACATATTTATTTATTTATTTCTGTATAAATTCATTTATTTCCTTTTTTATTTATTTCTGTATTTATTTATACATTTATTTATTTTTACTTAAGTCATGTATGGTCCTCCATAATTTAAGGAATCATTGACAATTTATTAAATATGTGAGCAAGCATATCAGTATATTTTCTACTCTTCAATATCGATATGTCGCCCCCGCCCAAATAAAATTCCATATCTCACTCTAATGATCACCTGATGTTTTCTTCTATTGACACCAGCAAGTCAAAGGTTTCAATTATGTACTGAATAAATGGATGGATATCAGCTAAATTTTGGGCATTGAAATTATGGGGATGCATTTCACTTACTTTGATGACCATCTGAAATTACTTATAGGAAAACATTGTACATTTTTTATTCCCATGCATTTTTGACCAAGATATGAACAGGACGTTTTGTGATGATTTGTAATCGCTCTGTTGATCCATGGAAATTTTTTCTACCACCATTGTCAAGTCAAAAATTGCCTTTGTCCAATAGTTATAGCATTTCATGCATAATGGGAGCAAATGCTAACACAAGAAAGATGTAATCAGCGTGCCGCTAAAAATATGCATACTAGCATTGACATTATAAACATTCTAACATGCCGTCCTTGGATATGTATGTGATGTGCACAGATTTGTACTGCAGGTAACACTGTTAATAATTACAATGTGTTGCATGCCTAGGGATAATTGTAAGAGATACTCTAATGTCAATCAGCAAACTGGACAATAGCAGCGACACTTACCGTCTTAACACAAAGCAACAGCCTAAGTAAGAAACAGTAAATATGCTAGTGTGCCAGCCTCCTCCCACCAAGCCAAGTCAGATTTGGCAGAGTCACTATGTCTGGCTGGAAACTGAGTGTATTATCAATGTAGAAAACACACCAGTCTGGCATGCAAGGTAACAAATAACTTTTTGGTCTCATCTCTTCAATAGTCTTTTAACATCAAGGGAAAGATTTCCAGGCAGGAGCTATGATTAGAACTACAGCCTTCTTCAGTGGGCTGTTTATTGTTAAATTTAGTTTCTCCAAAGTGGGACATAGTAAAGAAAGTAGGCTTTAAAGTCAAATGTATTTGTGCCATTCAAATATAACCCACTTCCAGTTAATTTTAGCCACGAGACACATGGGTTGTTCAAAGTCACGTCTTAAGTAATCAACCCTTAAGTGAGCAGTACATGCATGGCTCTAGTTAATCAGATAATAAGGGCTAATCACCAGCTAATTGATTTACGCATCAGCAACATACAGTTAACGTTCTCATCACCACTGATCAGAGCTTAGCCATATGTCATAATGATTAGAGGATGATCACAGGAGGCAGAGAGAGAGAAAGAGATCTGACCCCTGACAAGTGATAAGAGGTCGGCTTTTCTAAGTTCAGGTTCACTGCAGGTGATTCTGTACAAAATGTAGATGGGGAAATTCTCCTTATGTAAGATTGATAGACTGATCCCAGTAGGAGTTAAAGTGAGGAAGTAGGAAAAAAAAACAACTGTGGTCAGTATCTTTGATTTGCAGTGGTCCATTCTGGCATGTTCATATAGCAGGTAGTGTGTGAGTGTGTGTGTGTGTGTGTGTGTGTGTGTGTGTGTGTGTGTGTGTGTGTGTGTGTGTGTGTGTGTGTGTGTGTGTGTGTGTGTGTGTGTGTGTGTGTGTGTGTGTGTGTGTGTGTGTGTGTGTGTGTGTGTGTGTGTGTGTATGTATGTATGTATGTGTGTGTGTGTAACATCTCACTTCTCTGAGCTCAACACTAACCCCTATGTTCATTTATTTGATGTGGCTTGCATCACAGCAGTGGCCAGACTCTGTATCCATAGCAACAGCTGCTAGATGAGTACTGGCTGTGGTGAAGGTGTTGATGGCTGCAGCCAGGAAGAGTCTGCTGCCCCCCTCTGGACTAGCGGGGTATTACAAAAACAAAGGAAAGTTCTTGCTAGTTGACAATGAGCAGTCCAATACAACACAATTTTTTATATCGTTTTACAAAGATGGACAAAAAAACAAACTAAAATATCACAGAGACAGATAACAAAACACTAGTTTTTAAAACAGTGGTTCTCAAACTGGGGAGAGCCAGTGCATGGGTGTGGTCGACCAGGGAAGGGGAAAAATGTGCTCTGTGCTGAACTTTATTCCACTACAATTAAACTTGCATCTTTTTTTTATTTTGCTCCACCTATCACTGTTAAAAACTGTGGCGTGGGGCAGTGTTTATTTGTTCCAGCTTCTAAAGGGAGAAATGCCAGATACAGTTTTAGAGCCATATAATAAAGTAATATGAGGAACTTACAAGTTATGCAAAGTAAAATACAGTTGTTTGTGTGGATATTTAAAACATTTTAGCCTTCTAATGTCTGAGATGGAGACAAGTCAATAGTTTCTCCAGTAATCAGGTTTATAATGGTGTCTCTATACTGTGGCTTGTGAGGGAGAATAACCACAAGTAATGATATTTGTATGAGGCTGTAAAGTGGATTCTGCAGTTCTCAGACACAAATTTTTGGCAATACTCATGTGAATAAATGCATTTTCTCCAATAACCTCTCGTGGCTGGGACAAGCAGCCTTCCAAACAATGCTTGTAAGAGGCAGCGAAAGCTCCGAATTGATGAGGAAATGTACTCAGACACTAAAATAATGAAACTGGATATGACTTTTACAGCATGAGCCTAAACCTGCTTCTTTCTACTAAAATACTTCCAGTCCTACTATGAACCACAGCATCCCCAAATCATATCATAAACTTAAAATTATCAACTAGGAAATGGAGCTTTTTTAAAAATTGCTTCAGAAGCTGCTTCAGAAATCACGATCCATGAAAATATATATAACATATTCAGGAGTATTCTCACCGTCTTTGCTGTTGAATGACGTGTTACTTTAAATTCCCCTGAGCGGATGATATGCAAGTATCGAATTAAGCACATGTGCAATGGTAATAATCACTATGGGTACATATGTATGGGGGAAAGACGCAGAATACAACCTGTTAAAGACAAGCCAGCACAGCATTGAAAAAAATATATTCCTATCATTTGACATCAGAGTCAAGACAGAAAAACCCCAGATGCAATGCAGTCAGGACTAAATCTATGACAGGTTTTCAGTCCTGTCTATATGGTTGTGTGTTCTGGAGCTGCTGGCCTGTTTACTATGGTCCAGATTGCTTTCATTGATCCTCGCCGTGCGCGTGGGGAAAAAAGAGAATCCTGAGAGGATTCATTTCAGCACGTTGGGCAGCAAAACGAGCTGCGGCAGAGATGTTAATTACCTTGCTGCAATCCAACAGTGGATTGAGAGGAGCACATCCATGTGACTTATTATGGGACCATATGTGTGTGCACTGTTTATGTCCTTGTGTGTGAGCACATACATTTCCCTGAACACTTGTCTAATTTGACAAACATCAGCACGTGTTGGCCAAGGACTCGGATATAAACAATAATACAGTGCCTACCGCGTGATTTATGTTGGTGCTAAACACACTATACTACACTACGTTATTAATATTCCTGTGATGATACCTGTGAGTACGAGCCTCTACGATTGAAGCCCCCTCCTGAGAGGCTGGTGAATGAGAGGATCCATCATCCACTGACAGGCAGGAGGGCTCTGCGTTTACTCCCAACAAGTATTATAGCACAGCAGATGTGACTTTTAATGATAATACTTTAAAAGTCTACTGACTGTCAGAGAAAAAAGGTATGAACAAACCATCATTAATTCCTTACAAATCGATGTAGTAGAGCTTTCCTCAATGCAAACTTTCTCTTAGGCCAGGATTTTCCCTGCTAATGATGTGATTATTTACCGACTGATGCATAAGCCGGTGGGACTCAAGTATTTCCTTAGTAATGACCTCTCCATCACGGCCTCTTGTCATTGACAGGAGGCATTTCTGAACCAATGGGAGTATTAGTTTAATGTGACAGGCCAGCTGATTGCCCCTGCCCCCCCAATAGGGCAGATAAGCAGGTTAATACAAAGGCTGAAAACAGGGGCACAAGATTGTCAGGAAGATAGAATGAGAGAAAGATGAACCAAAAATTGGAGGGGGTGGCAATAGATTTTAAAGGGTCAAAGGCTCACATGACCAAAAAGTGATGTGTTTACAGTCTGAGAGAGTTGTGAAGGCAGTGTGTGTGTATGTGTGTATGTGTGTATGTGTGTGTGTGCATGTGGGGGGGTATTTACAGGGAAGACATTCTGACACTGATAAGACGATCCTGGGATTCTTCAGGCTTGAACGTTCACACACTTGGCGTTTAGCAAAGCTGGTTTCATGTTGAAAAAACAGCAAGTGTGTTTGACCATGACACAAAGAAAAATCTGTCTTTAACGCAAAGTCTGTCATAAACAGCAAAGCAGCATTTCTTTGTAAATCTGATAATAAAATAAGACATTTTCTACTTTTCAAAGACTGATAGTAAGTAATGAATAATTTAAACAATAGCTTATGAAAACAGCAAAGGAGATAGTTGTTTATCACATGTCAAATGAACATGAAAGAGAAAGAACAGACACACACAAATGAAAAGCTACTGATCTATTGCATATTAACTTATGCAACAGTAAGTTGTTTTATACTAATAGTAAAAGTACTAAAGCACCAATTTACATTTCAATTTCAACTCAACCTTCACTTGACCCCCCAGACCAAGCAAACATTCTTTCCAACTATGCTTTTAAAATAGACCTTTAGTTAAAACCTTAAAGTTTTAGGTAGTAGTGGGCAATCTGACAATGTTACAGTTTTTTTCGATTGCTTGAGCACGATTTTCAAAACAGGGCCCGGTGTTTCAAACACTAAACACAATCAGCACAACCACACACCCAATCAGCAGAACACCTCAGATCCTTTACAAAACGAAACACTCTTGTATAAACTATACACTTATTTATCAAAACCATATTTTTTTGCCATATGAAACACACACGCTTCATATGACTTAATTCTGTTTGAGCCAGTTACACACTGCTGTTGCTAACCTTAAACACTTTTAGCAATTCCAGTTCTCAGTGATTAGAGTTCTATAAGTGAAGTACTCTGAGAAAGTGCAAATATACAATAAATTCACCAAACACTACACAAGACCAATGCTGCAGTCCCATGAAAATTTAATTTATTTCTCTCCATATCCCCAAATCAGTAAACATGTCAACATGGAGAATCACAACAAAACATATCCCAGTTTTCATGCTACTACAGGAGTGTGCATAACACTGTAAGCTCGACAAATATCAGACAAACAGAAAATTCTGTATCCAGTACAGGTTTCAATGAGGGGCACCTGAGCCTGGGGCTGGAGATCATAAACCCTCCACCGCCATGCCGAGAAAAACTCTTTGATTGGGTTTAGAGACGGAGAGTATGGTGGAAGGTATGGTACTGTAAACTGTGGATGGTGTTGAAACCAGTTCTGGACCAGAGCAGAGCGGTGGAATGACACATTGTCCCAGATGACAATGGATTGTATCTGGTATCTGTGGTTTACTGCTGTGACGATGTTGTGTAATCGGTCCAAACATTTGAGAATGTGAGGTGTGTTGTAAGGGCCCATGTTGGTGTGACGGAGGAGGACCCCACTCTGTGTAGTGGCAGCACAAAGGGTGATGTTACCCCCACGTTGCCCTCGGACATTGATTATAGCCCCGTGGCCAATGATATTTCTGTCTCTCCTTCTTGATTTTGTCTTATGAACCCTGCCACATCTATGTATATGAATTCATGCGATTTCCTCAGCATCCATCTGTAAAACTCTCTGAAATACAGTGAAAGACAAGATTGTGTAGTTCAGCATAGGTCTGGAATACAGTACATTTACATTATGAAAGTTATGTTTGCAGTATGCAACATCACACACAACATCATTACTAATGCCGCAGCCGCAGCCTTCTCCTTCTCCATGGATTCCCCCTCTCACCCTCACTCTTCTTTTTTGAGCACAAGCTCCATTTTGGTTGAAAACAGGTGAACTCAGCTGATGCATTTTTAAAGTGCTTAAACCTGATTGGTGTGTCTACAATTAAGCAATCATGTGTTTGAACACCTGATGGCTGTGTTTAACCAATTGGCCCATAGGGGTGGTCATTTGACAGGCAGTGCTTAGGAATTGCAAGGAAGTGACATCTTGATATACTTCTGTGTTTAATGTATACAAGTGTGTTTAGTGTTTTGCAGATCACTGTGTGCATTGTTTTGCAAAACGTGTGAAGCTGACATTGTGCTTATAGTGGTGCAGATCTGGGCCCATGTTTTGCTCCTTGAGTGTCAGGTTTGATAATTGTGTTATACTTTTGATTTTAGTGTTTATGCAATCGAAAAAAACTGTAAATCTATCTTGGAGATGTCCATCATACACTTTTCAAGCAAATCACAGAGACTATATGACATTTACACACAGTCTTCCCATACAATGATGTGAAACTTAGGATCCCACAGATCCCAGTAAAACAAGGCAATCCAGAGGATAGTAGTTATACGTAATGTCGCACACACAACTAAATTAGCAGTCAGCCAATTAGCAGCAAAGCTGCAACGAAAAGCTAAAGACTGACAATTCAAGCATATGGCAGAGCTGAGGATCCAGTTTATTAGGCCTCAATGCAGTGGTGAGATGTATTACCATAATATCTTGGCCTGTCTCCACCCATATTCCATTTCACAGCAAGACAAATGGGCGACTGCTGGGGTGTAATCAGAGGCAGTGTGCTAAGTCACCCCAGGCCCACAGTGGGGGAGCCCCGCACTGACAGACCCACCATTGGTCCTGGGTGGGGAGGACAGCAGAGGGCAGAGGGGGGAGGTGTCACATAAACAACAGGGGGAAAGATGGAGAAATAAAAGCCAGCGGAGATGGAAAGAAAGCGAGGGGTGTAAACAAAGAGGAAAAGCAGGAAAACATAAACACGGAGATAAATAAAGATAAATGAAGAAGGTAAATCAGAGAACAGCGTGGAACATGGAGGTGTGTTCATGCTAGACTAAACAGACCCAGAGTGAGGCATCTTCTTCCTTCTTCCTCTTTCCTGTCTGACAAATGTCCACCTCACGTCTGCATCACATATTTCCTGGATTCTAATTGGCCACAGGGGTGAAGATAGTTATTCACTATGATAAAGTAGTGTCTGCCATTGTCCACCTCACCTCAGGGCCCAGGACAAGCTCATTAACTCTGCCACCAGGGGGCACATGTTGCTCAGGATCATTAAGTGTGAGGGACAGCACATGACTAGTACTGTGTTTACAGTGTGATCTTGCTGATGAATTTTCTGATCTCATGTAGATTCTCCACAGATACATTACTTCAGTCTTTGGAGCTGATCTGTACATCTTCGAGGAGAAAAATAATTTAATCAGTACGTTTTTTTTGTTCGGGGGAGAAAATGTGACACTACAGGTTCTGTCACATATAGGCCAACGCTCCATCTTCTCACAGCTAGCATCAAGTCCAAGCTGAGATCTCCCCCTGATGACCTCAGGGTTATATCCTCAACATCTTTAAAGTTCCTTCCAGAGCCACAGAAGCAGAGGGGGAAACTGCCAATACTTTGATACTGTACTTCAGTAGATTTTTCAGGTATCTGTACTTTACTTAAGTATTCATTTTTACGAAGATGACATAGTATAAGTTGGTCAATAAATGTGTCATAAATAAATAATGAAATACATAAGTAATATCTATTTTCTTATTCCCAAATAAATCTGAAAATAAATATGATATACACAAACACCTTTTTCATCGCAAAATATGTTTTTTTAATTTATTTAAGTATTAAACCATTTATTTCTGAATTTATCTATTTATTTATACTTCATTTTCCTCATTCTTTCTTTCCTACCTGACAAGGAGTTAGAAGGTGGAAAAAGTTGAAGAATTTGCCAAAATCGCTGATAACATCAAAGACGAAGCAGAGCAACATTCAAAACATTGCACACGTTTTCTCCTGGACTATTTTTCAAGATCACAAATCTTTCATCTCTTTAACATTTGTTTTTATTTAAAAATATATATATATTCTATTTGAAGTGAAAGCGATTTAACTTAAATAATCTTTAAACTATGTTAATAAGACTAAGTGTAATATGAGACTAAGACATTACTTGAGTCATTTTAAACACAAGTATCTGTACTTTTACTCAAGTAAAGAATGTGTACTTAAGCCACCTCTGCACAGATAACATTGTTTCACTGTCTTCAAAGGCTCACTGAACTTCCTGTCTTACAAACTAAGAGATTAATTGTCCTCTCAGCATATAAATAACTGTACATAGCTCCAGTATCTATCCAGCTAATCAGATAATTGTTGTTTGGAAACTGCTGTGAGACACATTTTATAATATCTCTAATGCATTATATTTGTTATGAGTTTACTTAATGAAAATTCATCTAAGTTCTAAAATGTGCCTAATGTCACTTGTGCTTGTTCAGCACTGCCTCTCTACACAGCTGGCGACTTTGCATTCCAGTATTTTCCACCTTTTTTGCTGTCCTCTCATTTTCTTGCCAAGTTCTGCACACTCCTTCTCTTTCTCTTACTCTCATCCTTTTCTTGTTGCCTACTTCCCCTGTTATGTAACTCCCTATTTAGCCTACTTTTCTAACCTTACATCCTTGTTTCCTTCCCTCAGCCAGACTGTCTGGAGCAGTCAGCATCCACCTCTAGTCATCTTCAATCCATCCATCTACGTGAGCAATACTCCAGCTCCATCATGTGTCAAGAGGGCACGACTGACCCACTTTCCCCCCGACCCCGTCACCCTGTCACTCTGCTGACTCAAGACACGCTCAAGATCTGTGCGAGTGCACAGATATAGACGTGCAGACGCGCTCATGCAGATGAATATGTTGGGCAACGCATGCATACAAAAGGGACACTCAAGCAACATCTG
Organism: Pleuronectes platessa; assembly: GCF_947347685.1. Classification (NCBI taxonomy): domain Eukaryota; kingdom Metazoa; phylum Chordata; class Actinopteri; order Pleuronectiformes; family Pleuronectidae; genus Pleuronectes; species Pleuronectes platessa. Next base: position 21,228,041 of record NC_070627.1, read on the forward strand.
CTAACAGGTCTAATTTTAGTAACCGAATGGGAACACACACGCACACACACAGACAAATGCTAACAGAGGAGATGAACAAAAATAGAAATGGAGGTAAGGAAAACCCTGAATCGGCATCTCTTCCTTGCGTCTAAAAAAACTAAACATATACTAACAAAACATGTACACAAATGTGCAACTGTGTGTGATCATTGACCATAAACTCTGTGTGTCAATTTGATACAGAGACACACAATTCAAATCTAGCCGCACACACACACACACTTTACAATAGCTGTGTGTGTTGCAGTGGTGTGGGCTAATGGGGCAGCAGTCACCGATGGTTACGTCTACAGTCGTTTCTGGGTCAGCATCAGGCAACGCTCATCCAGCACTGCAGCCCTTAACAGCTGACTCCAGGCCAGACATGGCGTGCACACGCGTGCACACACACACACACACACACACACCAGATGCTGAAATCTCAACGAACACACAATTTTATTATTTATAAAATATAAATTCTAACTGTAAATCTAAAAAGATGTAATTATGAATACATTTATTAAAATGAAAAACTATTTGTTAGATCCCAAATGAAAAATCGAGATGGATCTGACCTATGAAGGTTCAGGCACATAGACACCCTGAAGCCATATTACAGGCGAACAGACACACACACTTGCACACTCATAAACACACGCTTGATTGTCTACACGGAAACGATCTCATGCATCAATTACTCCACGTTGTACTTTACTCTCATGCCTCACAAGTACCTGTTTCCAGATGAGGTTGTAACTGTGTATACTGCCGGTGTGTGTGTGTGAATGTCCACTGCCCGAAAACAGGAAGCACACACATATTCAAATATGGTCTCTCGTTACCCTGAGTGGCCTAGCATCATAACACGATGAGCAACATGAAGCCCAGTGAACCATGGGAAGAGCGTTGTTTGTGTTATAGGGCGATAATTATGTGTGTAACTGGGTTGTTCAGTTTGCTCTGATGAAGTCGTGACATGCAAACACACGCACACACACACACACACACACACACACACACACACACACAGTATTACGAGAGAGGCTCAGGTTGGAGAGGGGCCCGTGTCCGAGGAAAGGGCCGCCAGTTCACAGCCTTAATCCACGTGGTGGTGACGACACTCTGACAGACAGACACACCTCCCTCTTCACTCAGCCTGTGACACAGCATCCCAGAGCAGTGCTTCTTAAGAAAGCAAAGCAAAGCAAACAGCTGCTGTGTTTGTGTGACTGACACTGACCAACACTGAAGCATTACATAACTAGAATTCAAATGTGGAAGACCCGTTTGCATCTTCATTCAAATCCACTTTACTTTGAAATGTAAGGTTAGGATTCTTCTTCAAGATAGAGAGAGAGAGAGACAGAAAGAAATAAAGACAGAAAGACAGAAAGACAGAAAGAAAGAAAGAAAGAAAGAAAGAAAGAAAGAAAGAAAGACACACAGGCTAACAGACAGACAGACAGACAGACAGACAGACAGACAGACAGACAGACAGACAGACAGACAGACAGACAGGGGATCAGCTGGCTGGGAGGCAGCAGCAAGTAATCACTGTCAGCAGTTTACTCTTTACTGATCATGTGCCTGAAAGTAGGAAACGTCCCCAAACAAGTGGCTGAGACACCAGGTCTTATGTCTATTGTTACGGGCAACACCCCCCCCCCCCCCCCCCCCCCCCCTAAATTAGGGAGGGATGAGCATAAAGAAAAAGAGGAAGGGGAAAAGGAGGGAGGAGGGCATGGAGGCCTGGCAGGGCGCCAGGGCAGGGAGTGTGCCACAGATGTGCCCCCACCACCCCGGGGGAATGTGCTGAGTGGGCAGAAACGCCCCTCCTCACACACACACACACACACACACACAGAAGCAACACCAGCTCTCGTTTAGTCATCAAACAGGCAGGACCACCCAAGCAACTCCAGAGTTTACAGAGACAATATATGTCAATCACATGTAAACATGTACAGCATATATTTAAGTTAAGGCCTTTTTGGCTGCTTGTTGGCAGAGCCGTCAGGTTTGATTCAAATTCATTCTTCCTGAGTGAAGCCTCAGCTTTTTGCTTCTAACACTCAAAGAGCTATGGTATGGAAGAGCACCAACAGATGGAATGATCGCTTTTTATTAAGTTGCATAAGAATTTAACGTTTAATTGTGCCGCCACCTGCTGATCATCATACATAGCAATGTATCACCAACACCGTGGTTACATCCTCGGCAGAGCCCGCCACCGAGATCTGTATCCACTTTATTAGGGACTGTATCTGCCTTCAGCTGAAGCGCTCAACAGATGTTAGGTTTAAAAGTCTATGGCTCTTTATGGGCAGAGCTGACAGGTGGCTCACGGGAGTTTTCCATGCACTTAAGTCGCATATGCATGAGTTAAAATAGGTGAAAACTGCGTTTCAAAAACTCTATTCCCTCAGAGGACCTTCCCCCTGGGAGATTTATCACGCTGCCGCCTCACATTACACTTATCTGCTGTCTTCTGGTGAGCTGCGGGAGCTGGATCCTCACTGTGGCTCTGCAATTTTTGGGAGATCAGAGGAACGGAATGGAAAATATACTAAACGTCAGTAGCAGGGACACAGCGAGGTTGGCTGCGGTGAGCGCCCAGGGCTCAAGGGATTGTGGGACGTTAAATGAGCTGAGGTGAAAAAATATATCGTAATTTTTTACAAGAGAAAAATTACATCTGGCTTCCACCACAGTGTTTTTAAATGTGTACGACAGGGAAGACTTTGCACCTGTCCACCTCCGAGGAGTTTTACCACTGTATTAACACAATCATCAGGCTTCTGGTATGTAGACACATGCAGTCATCTACCGTTTGAATGTTATTATAAACCCACTCTGAACAAACAGCAGGAAATATCTGCCTCATTCCTCATCTTCATGGCTTCCTCTACTCTTCTGTCTAAAATGTGTGGAATGATAAAAATGTGGCATTTAAAAACCTGTAATGGTTAGGCCGAGAGAAAAGTATCCTCATGACGTGGGAGGACAGGGGCGGATATTCATCACGGTATATGTAAACAAAATGCACAGTATAAGACTGGACTTTTCTTACCTGGTGGAGTAATGGATGAAATATCATGATCCAGCAAGAGGAAACCATGAAAGAGAGAGAAGACAAAGACAAAAATGTTAGCACTGAAAACAAAATCAGATCAGTTTACATAAATGATAATTTCTTTCATTTAATTAGATTGGACTTCAAGAAAAGTAATACCAATAATAGTGATAGTAATAGCAATGCTTGCTGGAGCTAGCGTAATCTAGTGGTCAAAGCTTTTGCGAACAGGTGGGTTTTATGGAGGTTCATTGCAGATCTCTATGCCTGTAGGGAATTCAAGAGGCCAGGGCTGCCACACTTATCTCTGCCTAGAGGGAGTTCAAGAGGCCAGGGGCCGCCATACTTAATGTCCTGTGACTGTAGGTTCACAGGCTGGTGCATGAGGATGGACAGCAGGACCAAAGGTTTGGGGTGTAGGGGTGGAGGAGGTCACTCCATTTAAAATCATCACACTTTTGAGCCTTAGCGTAAAACAGATCTTCGCGAAATTTGAAATGCTGTGTCGTGGATCACAATTAGTCCAGATATTCAAATAAAGTTTGAACCTTTTGGAGTAACTTAGACTGGCCGTATCTCCTTTAATAAAGGTCACAGAGAAATTGTTTGATTATGTAATAAAGCATATTGTTTTAAATGTGTTTGTAAATGTGGAGCTGGAGATGAGCTTTAGAACAATATGATAACTATTTATCTGTGATCTAAACTATTGGAGCTATGACCTTTCACAGTAACAGTGTCCACCAAAAAAGGTCAGACTTCTTAAAGTAATAACTCCCTGCATTAAACACATGAGATTTCAGTTCCATATGGTTTCTAGATGGCCAAATCAGCAGGAAAAATATTGTTAATGTCTGTGACGTTGCATCTGAAATGTGTGAGGATTTGATACGGAATGACTCCGATTGGGAGGAGGTCCAGGAGGCAGGCCTTGACCACTCTCCAGAGAAGTCGTATTAGGGTGGGGATAAAGTGCTGCCGCTGCCAGGGCCTCATGCCTGGATTTCTACAGACATCATACTAGGAAGCCAGACAGAGAACGTCCACAGAAACTGCAGAGCCTCTCACTAGGACATTTACGTTCACACATGCACCTCCTCCGGAGAAAATACGGAGGAACTGTGGAGTTCAGTGCATGTCTGAAAGCAGCTTAATTCTTGTCAGTCAATAATCCCTTCCACAGACAACACATCTACTCAGATCGCCAGCATCTCCACAAGATCTAGTAAAATCCAAGGGACACCTTCAGCAAAACTGCTCCAGTAAACAAAGGTTACAGAGAAAGCTATAAACTCAGAGTACACACATGGGCCGTGTTCTGCTCCAGCACAGTCAATTAAATCAGCAATTTCTGAAAAGTGGAATTTAAAAGCGGGGGATTAGTTAATTTAAGATCCCATTACAAATTCTCTCAGTGAAAGAGTATCCAGCCGAGTTAACTCAAGACAAATACTTCTGTGTTTTACGCCGTCACACAACATGCCATCAACGCAGCCAGCCCGAGGAAGCACAGATGAAAATACGGGTCGTGGTGGAAAGAGACTTTGTTTTAATTATGTTGTGGGGGGGCCTACGGTGTTGATGTAACAGCTCATGCTAAGTCATGGGCACAGTCAGAAGCCTTAGTGCTAACTCTGGGAAATGTGCCGGAGCCAGTCCCAGGGCTAACATTACACAGAGCTGAGGCTCCTGAGGCTTACAGGCGTGTTTACCTTGGAGACTGGCTGCGCAAATGGAGAGGTGTATCTAAGCAATATCCTGCACTCATAAAAGCTAAAGAAAGACACCAAGACACACCAGTATTAATAACAACACAGCAATACACACACACACGCACGCACACGCACGCACACATCTATCAGATGCTGAAGCCTATTTTATCCGTTACATTTTATGCTTAACTGAAGTCTTGCCTTGCTTTTCATAGGTGTTTACGAGACGTGGTTATGCGTTTGTGTGATTATTTCAACCATAACCATGTGTTGAAACCAGTATCTTTCTATTTATGGCGCTCTACACTCTGTTTCGGTCAGACAGCATGTGTGTAAATGTGTGAAGTGTCTACGAGATAAGGATGAACAATACATCACAGTACTTTCCGACACGTGAATTCAACACAAAGTCTTCTGATGCTAAAAGAAATGCATGCTGAGTTTTAGGAAGAAAGTGAGACAGGGAGAGTTATTGTGGTCACAGTTGCTGACCTTTCAAACTCCTCTACCTCTGTCAAACAGTGCACGTGCCAGAGAAAGAAAACTTCTAACACACAACGGGGTCCAGACGTCTGCCAAGTGAATGAAAACCTTTAAGACCTTTTCCCTTTTCCAAAGGCTATATTTCATCTAGTTTTAATAAAAGTTGAAGAACGTGTAAACACAACACTGACATATTGCCAGGTTTTACATTTAGTATGGCAAGTGCACAGTAGCAAACAGTTGTACAAGTCCAGTGATGCTGTATTAACTTCTGCTTTTAGCCTTATTTTGTTGTTCACCAATTCCTGAGAGAAATATCTGGTGCAAGGTTCAGATCATCAGTCAGAAGAGATTCTTCAGGTCAGGCTCTCAGTCAGAGTGAGCGCTCGTTGTCTGAAGTAAAACAGTTCGACTGTGTCAAGTCGTCCTGTCCACTCTGTGGAAACGCCTGCCAGAAATCTTTCACATGCAGACAATGCATCAGTCAGACGGGGACCCAGGGTGAGTCATGGAGGCAGCTGCCCGTTCACATTGAATGATTTCCTGCCTTCTGCTTAGAAGAGGTGAATTTACAGCTGACAATGTCATTTGTGGCTTTAATTTGGTATCTAGTGTCTGCATAATCATCATTCAGTTATTCAAAAAAATAACAAAAAAAGTATCATTCTGACTACTCTTACCAGAAGGTTGTGTTTTCAACCTAGTCCACTGAGTGGAAACTGGTGGGAAGGATGGGACATGGGCAATGAAATAGTGAAACTATTTTTGGGAGGGACCCGGACAAAGGCGTGGTTCCAGGAATCTTTCATCACTTTCTTCAACACTGCCAGACAGGGCAGTTTGACATTTTCACAGATTTCCCAGGTAATCATTCATGGATCTTAAGGAAAAAAATCTGGCAGATTAAGGGAACTGATATCTATGAGTGTGTGCTATTTGGTGCAGCTTGAGTGAATTTAAGGGGACTGTTGGTTGGGCCTTAGTGGTGGCTCTCCTAAAATAATAAGTGGTTAAGCCCGCCTCTTGCTTGATTTGATTGGCTTTATGGGCCAAGTGTGACATTGAAAAGCTCTGCTTCTCAGTGCCTTACACAAACAATTTGAAGCTATGTTAACTTGTATGAGCGTCTAAAAACAGGAAGCGGGTCATACAAAACGAGCGTGTACAAGGTGCACCATAGCACAGAAAAACAATGGCTTTACTGGCAGGGTACTGGGGGGTATGAGAAGAATTAGTGGTCTGCTGGAAAAGCCCACTCCTGTTTGCAAAGAGTGAATACAAATTTGACCAAACAGAGGAGGAGAGAGAAACATCTGCTCAGGGAAAGGTAGAGCCTTGTTGATGAGAAGAAGTAATGAGTGTTTGTGAGTGAACGATTGTTGGGGCAATTAATATTCTTCAAAACTGGGGCGTGCTCGCCGCTTTCCTGCCCACTCTGAAAACGTGCATCATTCCTCATTGTTTTGGGGGAGGAGGAAAGCAATCTACTGTCGAAGGGAAAAATAAAAACCTCCAGCGTCTGCGGGCAGGTAAAATCAAATAATGACACAGACTGGTTATGAGAGAAGACAGAGGGAGAGAGAGAGAAGAGATGAGATGTCGGACAGGAGGCGGCTGCTCCTCTCTCAAGTGAACCAATCAGACAGTGGTTTGAAATCTCATCAAACTTCTGCATTAAAATCAATTGAAGTGAAGGGTTTGCCAGGCAACAGCACTGATCACTTCACACGGATCAATAACACAAACTACAGTATTTGATGTCCTTGGTTTCTGCATCAGTTGCTCGGTCTGCCTAATGCAAGTAACAAATGTGGTAAAGAGAAGTTGTAAGAGTGTGCAAGAGGGAGAGAGCGAGGGAGAGAGAGCGAGCATCTGTTGTCAGTACCAGTGTCAGCTCCATCTGCTAACTGACAGGACGAGGTAGAGTGAGCGGTCAACTGCTGTTCAACTCTCACGTTAGATTAAAGTGCAGCTTTAATAATGATTCAAAAACAAGGAATATTTGCAGCATGTGGCCGTGCCTTGAAATGTTTGGAATATAGTCAAGTGGCCATATGGCAAACTGGTGCAAGACAGCTACTGTAATAACATGTAGGGGAAAAGAATGTCCAACTCTCTTTACAAGATCCAAGACGAAAATAGGTTGGATGAGGAACGACACAAAGGAAGACACACAGAGGATGTTGGGTAAGGAACAAGGGGAGGAAGGAGGAGAAGGAAAGCACAGAGGATATGAGTCAGAGAGGAGGTGAGGAGATCGAGGATGTTGGGGGGGGGGGGGGGGGGGGGGGGGTCTGGTTCTTCTACCCCTTTACCAGACTCTATTTACCGCTTTCCCCCTCCCTCTGCCTGTAATGGACGGATCAGAGATAACAACCAAAGTGGAAAGTGTCTTGAGAAAGAAAAGGGGAGATCCATCTTTCCCCAAATGAGATATTTGCCGTGCACGCTGGAGGAGAGAGCGAGAGAAATTCACAGACGTCCGGGAAGAGCAGCGCGGCCTGCACTGCCTCTATCACTGCACGTTACACACTTTATCTTCTCTACCACATGGACATGCACACACATAACAACAAAGTTCATATTGAAAATCAAAAAGACTTCAATGTGTGGTTACTCGTGGAGGTGAAGCTCAAAATTTTATATATCTTCTCCATTCAAATCCTTCAACCAGGCACAATTAAGGAGGAGAAACTCATGTTTAGCACCTTCAGTCAGGTTCAAGTGTCAGTGGAAACTGAAAAGTCTTTAGGAGTGTATGACTTCCCTCCAGCTGAAAGAATTATTGACATTTTATTTGTATTATTGTGTATACTAGACAGAATTTTCAATAGCACATATGAAAAAACAATTCAGCATATCTGAAAAAAGACCCTGTATTAAATGCATGTGGAGACTGAATTGTAATAGTATTAACAGACATAAGAGTGACTCTACAACAGCTTTCTAATCAATCACACTGCTCTTTTTAACATTTGCATAACCTCTCATACAAGGAGTCCTCTTTGATTATTAATGACCCACAGCCTCAGAACTCATCATCATCCATTGTTAATAATTCACAGACTATACACGAGATATGACTGGACAATCACCTTAAACTGTAGTGAATTAGACTTGTTCTTATAGACACAGGCCTCTCTTTCATAATAGCTGTGTAAGAGTGTAATGAAACTAAAGCGCCAGTAGAGATCATACAGCGTCATGATCTGTGGACACAGAAATGAGCATCCCGCTGCCCCACTGGCTCCAGATCCAACAAGTGACGTATGTGAAGTATGTGACTAATCAAAAACAGATTAATCACTTCCATGAAGCTCAGACTGTTATCACCTCTCAAACACCAACTACATGTTTTCTGCTTAGTCACACCAGTGAGACCGGCTGGACAAAAAGTCTTCAGCCAACAGCCAATTAAAGCAATGACTCTAAAAGAGGCAGACAACACAAAGAGATATCAGTGTTTTTACAACTCAAAATATTGTCAAATATTCATGGAATAAAAAAACTGCAAGACCAGCAAACCCGTTGCATAAAACTCATACATTTTTTACTGCCAGTGCCCAAGAGAGACTCAACTACCCAAACCATTACAAAGGCTCCCACCATTTCTTTTTAGTGAGCCATGGACTGCGGGACACACAGAGGATTTTATAACATCTCATGGAAGGCTGCGGGAAACTCTGAGGGGAAACCACGGTCGATGACATAAATGAAGGAAAAACAAACACTGGGAAAGCAGCGGATAAACTTAATGATTTGGGCCTGACTCCCCCAGGAGGTAAAGGGTGTGTGTTTGTGTGTGTGTGTGATTCTGAGTGTGTGGTTGTGTGTGTGCGTGCACATTAGTCCTTCTGCAGCCTCTCATTTGTGCATGCGTGCATGATAAAGCGTGCATTCCAGACGAGTGAGGAGAGAGGCACTCTGAGGCAAGTTGACGCAGACTGACGGAGATGGAGCGAGTTTGAGTCGTGCACCATTGGACCACGTTACAACAATTAGTCAACTGCCCCCCCCCACGCACCCACAGTCCCACACCCGACCCACCTCCTATAATACTCACTCCCTCCCCCTTCCTCATCCTAACTCCCCCTGCAGGGGAGTCTGTGTGCAAGGCTGCTGAACTAGAAACAGCTCTCCAAACTGAATGTCCAGATTAACCTCTCGCCTACGACCACACACCAGTGAACAATGGACAATCATCAACAGTTTGTATGTTTTCCTATATGTGCTTTAGCATCAAGGCTGTAACATCGGTCTCTCCCTCTTCTGAATATGCTCAAACTTCCCTTGCTGGTTCTTTTGATGTTGTGCAAACTATGGCCTAACATAAGCTGCAATCAGACATGCGCTGAACTCTCAATATTCTCCAGAAATTATCCACAAGGGCTGAATGCGACGAAACAACTCTCCTTCCAGACAACGCCCTTGTACAGTGTCTGGATATTGTCTGAGTGAGCGCACGTGAAAATACACTGGGAAAATTCAAAGCAAGCAAGTGAGTACGTTTCTAATGAACAGTCGCCAAACTGAAAAAAATGGAATAATACAAATATCTTAGGATGAAAAAGAGGTGTGATACACGTAGAAGACGCTAAGAAGATGTCAACTTGGAAAGACAATGACAATCGAGAGCTTTTGGTGATAAGGACAGATGCTGGAGTCAACGTGCTGTAAACACCTGATCTCTGCAGGGAAATTGGTCGAAAATACATCTGCACCCAATTGTCTGGTCACTTTCCTATTTTATGTTAAATAAAAAAGGCGATTGTGTCTCCTAAATCCAGGGGTCAACAGATAGGTCACAGGACAATAAATGATAATGATAAACTAGCACAGTTTACCCTCTTCATGCTTATATGAAAACAGATTATAACTGATCATAACTAACAGACATAAAAGTGAAAGTAGAGAATCACTGCCTTAATACCCCACCACAGAGCCTGCAAGGATTTAACTAAAAGATGCAATATGATGATAACAAATTCTGTCCGGCCCTTTGGAGGTATTTCTAAAAGCCTTTCCCCCTACAGAGTTACAATGGACTGAGAGCTTTTCAAGGAATATACAGAGTTCCTGGCACTTTAGAACTTGAACATTTGGAGGAGCAGTATTTGTTTGACTTTGTGGATGAAGTGGAATAAGTCAAACACAGAACCTATCCCTCTGCAGTCAAATGAACACCTAAGTCAGCTCCATGTTTCATGCTCATGTGTATTTCTACTCACACAGCATGTGTCCTTCATGGTATTCTTCACAAAGCAGGTCATGGCTCTGTAACCTTGTACAGTGTCGGTTATGATGTGAGTTAGTTTTGGATTTGGCAGCTACATGGGGTAAAAGTGTTTGATGGCCCCAGAGAGGCAGCAGCACCGGCTCAGTAAGACAAAGACAGACTGATAAATGAATCAACAAGTCGCGGGCGGACCCAGCGTTGGGGGGTTTAGGAGTAACTGCAAGTGATTTATCGGGCAGAATTAGTGAGACATCAGCGCCGTGGCCTTGGTGCCCTCTCCCCACCTCCTGTACCTCCAGATCTCTGGGAAATCTACGGGGGGGAAGGGAGTGATGGGAGAGGGTTGAGGATGGATGAGCTGGTAGGGGGAGGGACAGAAGATATGACAACTGAGGAGACACCAGATAGAAAGTGAGCAGGTAGAAGGAGACAGTGTTTGGGCATCAAAGACTTCTTAACATTAAATAGTGACAGATGGATGAGGTCTGGAGCAGGCTGTAGCTTCCTCAACACTTACAGCTCCAAAACCAAATCAATGCAGCTGTCCCTTCAACCTGGTCCCTGATATCATTTGAACATCTTCGGAAATGTTTCATGAGGACACAAAAGAAGAAGAAAGGGACATTTCTTGATGAACTTACAGTCTAGCAAACACTGTAACAGGCTTTTAAAGGGGAAGGGATGAGGACATGCTTCACTGAGAATGCAATAAAAAACTAACATATAAACCGATAGAGCCTTTTAGATGCCAATGCTGACATTCGGGATATGGGACATACAGCTACATCAGCCAAAATTATATATATATATATATATATATATTATCTAAGCCTTCTGATACAAATTATGATTTGTGAATATGGGCTATACAAATAAGATTTGATTGATGATTAAAAATTGGCAATGATCCCTAAGATGATGTTTTCAGGAAATGTTTTATCTGCATGACATTAACAGTTTAACCATAAACTTTATTATGTTATATTGTACCATATCAAATTATATTCTATTATATAATATATAATGGCACATATTGGCAAACATATACAGATGCCAGTGTGTCTGTGAAAGGCAAATGAAGACAAACTTGCAGAGATTTTGGCAAAGGACCCTCTCTTATTGTATAGTACAGTAAATCCATCATTCAGTAAACAAAAGAACCAGCTCACAGTCTATAGTGTGGCATAATGGTTGAATATGAAGTTGGTTTTATATCAACCTACACACTGGCTTTTACTGAAATTCCCACACTCGTATCATGTAGCATGGCTTGACTTGTTTGTCTTAATACTGTATCTTACTAAAGACAGACGTTTGGTGAAGCCTGAAAGACTTTTCCCTCTGCTTAACGGTGAACATCCCCCCAATCATCCCATGAAAAAAGCCATAATGTTGTAATTCAAGAGTTGCACACAACTGCTTGCAATTATGGATCAGGTACAAGTAAATCATACAATCTTCACAACAGAGGGTCGGACCATGTGGTCATGATTTGTTTGTGCACTGTACAAGCTCATAACAATGCATACCTACAGAGCTACGTTACACTGTCTCTGACTCCAACAAATCTGCAACCCGCTGACATAAACAAACAGAAATGGCTAAAAGGATGTATATGTGAATGTAATTCAACAGCAGATTTTAATAATATCAAGACATAATGATTAAGATCCCATTTTGTATTTGCCAACACAATGGTTTGGTGTTTGTTTAATTAACCTTCACCGACCACTCTTTTTGGAGAGGAACTCTTTTTTTATTTTGCTTCCCCTTCATAGTAGCCTTCACTGTACCTACCAGACCAAATGCTAAATTATTCTTACTTTAAATAACTTTAAATATCACTTTCATCAACAGCTGACCAGAGGGCAGGTATACAGAGTAAAATCAAAGTAAATGAAGTGCATCACTTGTGTTAGTAATTAGCCTCAGCATGGAAAAATCACTGGTGCTGTCGTTTAAATTACAGCTATGAGAATAAGACCTCAGGCCCTGCGACCTCCATCAGTGTTTCCAATCCAAAGCGAAAACAGGTCTTAATGTGAGTCATCACTCAGCACTGACCACATTAGGCAATCAGCCTCATACTTGGATAGCAGATCTATGCTAACAATGTAGCTGGGGGGGCCTCACTGAGGTAAAAAGGTCATCCCAAAACATAAATTAGGCTGGAACTAACAGATGTGCAGTGAAAGAAAAAAAGAAATCAATGACTAATTGAGATGTACAAGGAGACCGGCCGTGGTAGAGGGAGGTCAGACTGGCATGCTGCGGGAGCGTGACGCAGGGGGAAAAGGTATTATGAAGAGATGACAGATGAATTAGAGCACGCAGGAAGGAACAAAAATCATGATATTCATAAAAGCATCTTGTCCTGTTTAGACAAAAAGCCTCAAGAATAGGACAGTAATATGATTGCTGATTGAGGATTTTTGTACATGGATGAATGGAATATGAAACTGGTCTCAATCTGCTTTCGCTGCTGGTGCCTTCTCAAAAAAGTTGCCCTTTACCGGCAGTGCTGCCTCAGGAGCTTTGCTTAGAGAGAGATGAAGACCTGTTGACAGTTGAAAGAGAATCACGAGAAACTGGAACCACAACCACATTGGTTCTGAACCTCATAATCCAGAGACCAAACTGTACAGTCCATAAAAGTTAACCTTCACATATCAAAGCACATCATTTTGAAAAACACAGACGTCACGCTGCGTTATGAGGATTCAAAAAATGTAAGTATGGGTTTTCTCATAACCATGAAATAATGTGAATCCTAGCATCCTAAGCCGGTCACAGTAAAACTGCATACTGGAAAATGTACTATACATGGAGCCTTATTGATGCAGGCTGATGAACTAATGAAAACCTCCAGTTAGCCCATAAAGTTAACTGGCTGAGATAATGCAAATATAATTTGCCTGGTGCTTGGCTGTGATGGAGCCCAGCAGGGGATGGACCAATAAGTGGCCAAACACTTATAGCGCTTTGTGTTTTGTGGGTCTCTCATGGATTATAAGGACCACAATACAATGTCCTAAAGTTTAGGTAGAATCCAGGAACGTCTTTCTGTTCTTCTGGGTTTCTTGGCGACCTGTAGTTTCTCATAAAACTCACCACAGTTACTCTTCTATTGACTGTTATTTAATTACCGAACTTTGAAAAAATGTGGAGAGCCAAAAGAGCCCTGGGTCATTTATTGAGTATTCTCAACACGCTATCAGTGCGATCACACCTTATTATTTAGAATTCTCCAAGAGGTCAACGGAGGCGAACACCGGCGCCGTTTGCAATTAAAGAAACAATAATGACAAAGACGGAGATAACGTCTCTCCATTACAGGCGCTGACGGAGGAATCCGTCTGCTGATAACCTCCCTGTGATTGGACACTTTAATCAAAAGGACAAAATGTCTGTCTTCCAATCTCATTATGCGACAGAGGAGAGGACTGCATTAAAGAAGGTTTAAAGTCAACTTGGAGCATCCAAGCTATTGTGCCTGCAGCTGCACTGCAACGCTACCTGCTTTCTATTGAGGATGATGGCACAAAAGTAAATGATTTTATGATTTAATTTCTGTTCAGAACTCTCCAGTTCTTTTTGCTTCTTAGCCTGTCTTTCCAACAACGTTGTCTATTTCACATCTTTCCACTGCAGAGTGTTCAAATTCCTCCATTCTACCAAAGTAGAGAAACCAAATGATTTCCTCAACACTCGAATGATGTTACAGGCTTGAGTGAGCTTTGAGTACATACAACTGCAAATGCTTGTATCTCCAGCAGAATCAGGTTATAAAACATGAGCCATAATTGGCAGCTTATAGGTGCTGGCGTTACCATAAAAACACCTGAAGGTGTGTGGAACAGCCCGTTAAACCGATTCAGAGATGATGAAGGGAAAATGCTGTGTGGACAGAAAAATCTTTGCTGTCACAGTGGGAAAGCGGGGCAGTAAAAAGAGTTAGATTTGATTTCTGTCCACTGTGCCAGGAGGCTGAACTGCAAACAGTCTCAGAGACAGATTTGTATTTGATGCAGGGGGAGCGCTAACTCAGATGCTGCTTGAAAAGCGTTTGTCACACTGATGTCTCTCTCCAGATAAATTCTACATCTTTAACAGATTGTTAAATAAGAATGTATAAGAATGAAACAAGTCTTAGCATTGAAGGATAACGGTGCGATGAAGACCTCTTGTTTGTATTCCTTTTGGCTCAGTGCAGCTCCTGCATGCCAACGTCCTCCATTTCCCAATGACTAGATGTGATTTGATTATTATCACCACCTTATTGCTTATTTGCATAAACGTGAGGGGCTGCTTTTCTGTGGCAAAAACAGAAAGAGGATAAGTACACCAAATTGCACATGCTCATTTCAGTGCACGGTTGGTAACTAACCAATCATACAGCACGGCAGTAGGGCAACACAAAAAAAGCCACGGCAAAACACAATCCTGCATGTCACTGCCTCGTTTGCTCTGTAACCTCGGGGACAAGAGTATTACTTTTGCAGACTACTGAACACAGCCTTATTACTTGTTCTGAAATATTAGATTCTTCTGCCACAGCATACAAAGAGGTCTCATCATATTGAAGCAAAAATAAAGTGAAAACTCTGATTGTGTCAGTTGGCTGAGCTGTGTGATCAGATAAGGTCCTATAAATAAATCATTACTGTCCCTGTCCCTTAACCTGTCTGAAGCGGTTTTCAGACATGAATTCTGGAGAATGTCCCCGCTTTCTCTGGAGTTTGCCGGAGAGTTCAGGTGAGGGTAGCAGCATGCAGGAAGGAGGACGTATCAAAAGGATTTTCTAGCAGAAATCTCCATTTTTTTTTTTTACAACACACTGACACTAGCGTCTGCCCATTTCAACGAAAGTTCTTGAATCTCATCTTTCCAAGTTGAAATCTCTTCAACCGGTGTCTTCAACATATGTGACTCCTCTTGTTCATCCAGAGATATTAGTATTCTTGTTAAGTTTTTTCAGTTTTGCATATGTCGCATGTTAGGAACATCATCAACATGCCAACTTGAGGTTTTACTTAGGGACTACAGGTGAAGTATTCTTACTTACGGAAACGCAAGATCATTTTTAAGATGACATTTTGAGTTCAGTGCAGGTGAGAAAGCAATCTCAAGAAATCTTTATACATTCATTTGATCTAAAATAAAATATACTATGAACCAAGGAAAGTTTATCAGGAATCAGAGGAGC
Source organism: Pleuronectes platessa (assembly GCF_947347685.1). Taxonomy (NCBI): domain Eukaryota; kingdom Metazoa; phylum Chordata; class Actinopteri; order Pleuronectiformes; family Pleuronectidae; genus Pleuronectes; species Pleuronectes platessa. The sequence continues at coordinate 21,243,775 of NC_070627.1, forward strand.
AGAGGGAGATGATCAACAAACTACAGTATAAGTCCATTAGCAGAGAGGAGTTCAGCCCAACATTAGGCATGTTGTGGCATGAGTATGTCTGATGTTCACTCTCCTAGAAAAATGCATGAAAAAAATCAAGACTATTGATCCCTTTTCCATCGATGATCATCATGATGCATGAGGATTTGCAGCAAAACAAGTGACTGTAATCTGTTGTAATGAGAAAACACACAAAACGTCTGATCTTTTGTGTTTCTTTTTCTGTCAACTTGCTATTGAGTCCTCAACATCAAGCTGCCGACTTGCTCGCCCCTCACGTTCTTCAGATGATCACAGAGCTCGGCTGTGGGCCTGATGACTGAGGCTGCGGAGCGTCTCTGCCCTGCAGACAATCAGCCTCTGCCCTCCTAATGAGGCCCTTTAATTAGTCGTTAAAAACACTGGGACCGGCCATTGTTTTTTTTGCCCCTAACACCCACTGATCAATAGCCATGACAATTCTGTTCTCGAGACCTCTAATTACATTTCAGCGGTGGGGGTTTTCGCCGCCGCGGTTGTGGTTTAGCTGCAGTACAAAAATCACTCATAAGAACGAACAGCATAGAAATTTACTGACCACAAAAGTGAAACCATGTGCAATAAAATGAAAGATCGTCTAAAGTCAAACAATCTGACACTTTATTTGTGTTAACACAACCCTAGTTTAGGTATTAGATATAATTACATTAAAATGTGTTCTAATAATTTTTTCATCCCCACTTCAAAACTGGGGAAATGTTAAAAATAAGGCAATCCCAAACAACACCTGTGCAAAGCTCATGAATCTCCATTCATTTGATTCAACAACCCTCTCATAAAGTCAGTCGTACCGCCGTAATCCATTTGTCTGGTCATTACATGTGTGAACAGAGGGAGGGGGGAGCAAACCTGAACTCACATATTGGTGTAAGTGGAGGGTCTAGCACTTGATTTGTGTTTGTTTGTACCAGAACATCCTTTCCTATAGAGTTCCCAGTGTTTACATGTGTGTGTGTTGACAGCGTGCAGTTGCCTCCGGCTGCCAAGCCCCCCATGTGATCAGTTAAACACAGAGCCGCCTCTAAGATCAATAACATCCATCCTGGCCAATGCTGCATCTTTTTGAAAGCGTATTATAGCAGCCACGGCCCTGGGGGGGGACACAGCTGTGGGGCGGGTCTCTGGCCTTGTGGCAGGAGCACACGGGTATAGGGGTAGATGATCCATCTGGGGTGTGTTGTAGCATTAGGGAGTCACATTCGTTTATCAGCACGGGTACAAACGCTACTTACTTGCAGATGAGACATGAGTTTGTGCATTGTCAGAAGCGATAAGGGAGGAGTTTGAGTTAGCGTTAACGTGACGTAAACACCAATTAACCTCCACATCTCTTCACATTACATACCTTCCCTCATGAGCATGAAGTTATGACATCGGCATAACGTCCAGGGCACCATTCTGTGCAGTCAGATCAATGACAGTATCATCTTACAGAGGGACCCACACACCACCGCTTCACTTTTTGTCACGGTGGTGGTGGTGCTGGTAACCTACTGCTGACCCCGGCCTGACTGAATGTGCTGAGCTGCTGCCAGCGCCGCGGCTAAAGCACAGCTGGAATAATAAGCCATGCTCGATAGCAATGACACAGTCGTCAGAAAGAATGTATGGAAGCGCAGCGAAATAAAGGAGAGTTCAATATGTGGTGATAAAATAAAAATGATGTGCAGACTAGAGTGGTGAAAATGTGAAGTGGAATTGACAGAAACATTACATTGATGTGTTCACTGAGTCTTTCTCAGCAGACCTCACACATTCACTTTCCATCCTCATTTCCTCCAATGGCTGCTGCCACTGCTACAATTTCACAATGGGTTTTCACATTAACATTAAAATGATTAGCGCAGAAGTAAGAAGCAGCGAGAAGCCTGGAAGATTATTATTAACCTTTGAATTGCATTTAATATCCTGTGCACCCACTCTCCAGCATGGATTATAATTTGGGCACACAGGGAGAGTACTTTATGCTACATGATAGGGAAACACGTCATCGGATTGGTGCGAGCGGATCGGGCATTATCCCTATTGCACCTGATCCACACAGATGAAAATATAGCTTCTTTGTTGATGTCTTTATATAACGTGAAGTAAGTAAAGTTTATTTTGTATGTTACCTTTCACAGAGTAAAGTAACAAAGTGCTTTATAAATGCTGAATTGTGAAGTTCCTGCTGCAAACTTGATTAATTCAGTCACAGTGGGCTGCCAACTCAGTTTTTTAGTTCCACAGCAGATCGGTAATTTCAGTTAAATACCCTGGGTTTATTGTTGTTGAAATAGTGTCAGACATAAAGAAGGGTCATCACAAGACTGGCAGATTTGCATGTGAAGCTAGTAGAAACCAACTCAACTGGCTTCATGGGGAATGTGGTCTAACTTAACAAGCACAACACTTATCCCAGGAATGGTTTACATCACTTTGTTTTGTTCTCCCCATCATTTAAAAACAAAGCGAGGTGGGATGAGAAACATCAGGTGGAGCTGCTTCCCTCCATTAACGTTTCAAAAAGGATTACACTGTTTTTTACTGAGAGGGAAGTCAGGCAGAAGGGAGAGGATAAAGTCTCTTTAAAAAAATTCCCTCCACCATGCTTGAGTTCTTTTTCGAGCACTTCTGACTTCTGCAGGAGCTAAGTTTGAAAACCAAAGAGAGAAAAAGACTTAAAAACTTGTGCACAAAGTATTTGTGGAATCAAATAGTTGGACAAACACAGTGCACAGCAAGATATTTAAGTAGAGGAGCAGTAACAGCCCTTATGATACCTGCGTTCAAAAAAGAAGTACATCACTGTCATCTTTATAAATCAACAGTTGAAGCTAGTGTTTCTCTACCTTTAAGCACTTTCATAACTCACATCAACAATTCAGCCTTATGACCAGCGACAAAGGTCTCATAAAGAATCTATCACAGTGAAGTTTGTATTTCTGTAAGGTTCCCATCTCGTCTTGAATTGGGATGAAAAACATACCCAGCCCGAGACCAGCCCCATTGTTTGGTGATGACAAACACAACTTCCTGATAGTTCCTATTGAGCTGAGGAGGCATTATCCAGGGGAAGGAGCTAAAGCAGTGTTCTTGTTTCTGTGCAGTGTGGGAATTTAAGCAGGGTTCAGGCCCCTTCTCCTGTCTCCTCAGCAACTCTACTGTGACTCTACCTGTATGGGACACTTGCTGGTGGCCTCACAAGCATAGACATTGTATTACACGCATGCTCATTTGTCAGTGACAGTGGGGAGGGCCATAGACATGATCCTATCACTGCCTCTATTAAAAAAGAGTCACACCACTGAAAATGATGGAGCAATTTGGGAAGGGAAGCTTCCATCAGCACATGGAAGTGGACTGATGATACACAGCCAAAAGACCACCAATGTTCTTTCAGGATACCTCCTTTGTTAAAAGTTATATCAGGGAGTTGGGAACATGCCATTCTTTGAAAATGGAAGTGGGGGCCTGGGACCAATGTGCATATCTGTTGTTTGTAGAGCTATTTTTTATTTCCGAAAGTCCCAAGGAATGGGCCATGAAGGTGATCACTGAGTGCCTTAGCATTAGATGAGAGATCAAAGAATAAACAGATATGGAACTGAAACACGTGTATGTGCACTGAAACTGAAGCTGGGCCGTGCAGTACGAAGGCAGAAACTGGCTGCATGTGTGAACGATGACATCAGACCACCCACATTCCAACTGAGCAGGTCCAGCCACATATGCAGCATAGAGTGAGTGTGCCGTCTTCACACTGCTCCTTATTCAGGCTCTTATTCAGCATCTGCGTGGTCCAGAGCAAAACACTAAAACCCAGTCTATTGATAGAGGGAGAAAAAATACTGTTTGTCAAATCATTTAGCAGGGGTGATGAATGCAAGCCTATCAGCTCAGTAAGAGCAATCCATCACAGCCTCAGAAGACAAAGCAGCAGAAAAGTGTGAAACGTCAGACAGACATGAGCGATTGAGCACGAGTGAGCGGATGACACAGAGACGACCAAACGGGAAAGTGGGGTGGATGAAACGAGAGACGCTGGCGAGGAGTGACGGAGGATGAGAGAAAGTGCTAATGCATACGACACTAGTGTCAAGTTGGACAAACGCACATCGAGTCACCGTCCACCTGCTGCAGTGCTTTGTAGCGTTTTATCCTCAGCTAACCGACCTGAGCTCTGCCTGAACGCTGAGATATGGGGTCTTATGGGCCAGCAGTTTAACAGAAAATCAGCCCCACTTAAAACAACAATATACACTTATGCCACAATCAACGAGTGACACTAAAGAGGAACACAAGGGCTTAAAATCCAGACAATTCTTTCCCTCCGCCATGAGGTTATGTTATCATTGCTCTTTGGCATTTTTTCTCTTTGGGTGTTAGCAGGATTACGCAAATAGTACTAAACCAATTCAAACTTGGTGAAAGAATGGGACCTAAGCAAGAAAAACAACAACTATAATTTAAGTCAAGATTCCTCACAAAGGAGGAGGACTGAAGTCTATGAGTGCAAAATTTAGTTGAGTTTGATTTGACCATACATGACATTCTACATACTCACTAAACAACCAGGGATATGCACAGATACTCAGCAATGCTCAGAAAGAAGGCTTTTTAAGAAGTTTTCAACTTTTTTTTCCCATTGCAAACTAACATTACTGAACAAAGGCTACTGATCTCTGTCTCTTTCTGGACATGTGACAGAATAAAAGCAAATAAGTGGCTCTATACTTCTTTGATTGCGACTTGTCTTCTACTACTCTAATTTACGTAACATTACTTGAAGCATTTTCTATCTGACATCCCTGTGGTGTGGCCATAATGTTGGTGCTAGCGTGTCTACTCTTACTCCTGTTCTCATAAGGTCTGCTATCGTGAATAAGGTGCAATTATAATTTAAAAAAAATCCTAAATCTGCTTTCAACCTTTTATTGAGCACTTTAGATACAAGACGGTACAAAACTGTAGAATGACACTTTTCAAAAGAAGGTAACTTAAACTGTTCATTAATCATCTGCACATTCACCTCCTCGATTTAACCTCCCTAGCTCCAGCAGAGGAGATGGGGGTTAAATGTGTTGCTCGAGGGCACCACGGCTGTAATGTGAGGCAACAGAGTGCATTATTCATCTCTTCTTCCTGCCGCTTTCCTGCCAGTTTTGACAGTCTGACCACGAGCTCGCGTTTAAACTGCTCTGCCTCATCAGGTGTGATATGAACTCTGCAGAAGTATAATATTTAAAAGCCTGCTGATAGGAGAACTTTCAGCCGAGCAAATCAACACAATCACTAACTGAGTGGCTGTCGTATTACTGGCTGACTGTAGGCAGGACCGGGTCCACAGGGGGAGGAATGCAAGGCATATGGTTAAGATTAAAACAGGGGCAGCTGAGCACGGCGTTTACATTAGCAGGCTGCCCAGGGGCCGTGGAGCTTTATGAGGGGCTGTGCCAGTCATGGCGCTCACTCTGCCATTCTCTGAGTTTATAGAGGCAGAACTAAAGAGTCCAGATCTGAGGCAGGGGTGTATTTTTCTACCTGTCTGCTGCACTGAGCAAGTTTATCCCTTTACAATGACTCGCATAAAGTTTGAGGATTTCAACAGTCTCACTTCACTATGTGTATTACACAGCTTGTCAAATAGTTCTATATTAAAATCTGTGAAAGCCAATCCAATTTAGATGTTTAGATGACAGCTGAACAGCTCAGGAGAAAGAAAGACAGCCTGCATCACAGCTTTGCTTTCATGGCTTCCAGAGGAGCAGAGCTTCGGCCTGAGCTGTTATGGCAGACTGATGGGACAGAATTCATACTTCATCTTATTATCCCCCAAAATAACAACATTACAAGGGCCGCTTTCAACCAGCAGCTCCACTTTACAGGACTTTGCGCACTTTTCTTTTTACCTTGAGCAACAGAAGACATCTTTGCTAAAAGTGCTGGCTCACCGGTTTGTCTGCAGGTGCCTCACTGCAGATAATTTGCTGTGCATTAGGAGAAAGTTGTGTCTAAGCTGAGTATTTATGGCGATTTTGTGACCATAGATCTAGAAATGCACTGTAGATATGTTACCATTTATTTTATGCATATACCTGAGTGGGTTAAATCACATATCAACAGCACACATGCACATATGTTTTCTTTGCCAAGACTCTGGAACCTTCATTCAGTCTTTTTTTTCTGTACACTGCTGTCACTTCTATCCACCGTCAGCATGCTGCGGATTCAAAGGCATGGCGGAAGTTGAAGAATAAAACAAAAACAGGAAATGTTAGTGATTTGTGGCCGCTGATCATTGGCACAGTCCACTTTGGGCTGATTAGACAGGGGGAGCGGCAGGTCACGTCCATTCCTCCTGACATGAAATATGGAGGTAATATCTGTTGCCTTCTGTTGGAGGATCTTGACACTTTAATGATTCAGCCAGCGATGTCAGACAAACACACACACACACACAAAGGCAAAACATACAGTATAAACAACCTCATTCACCCAAGCATTACTGCTTCCATATAAAAAGACAAATTACAATAATTTTGTTTGTTTATCTAAGTTAAGTGAATTCATGGCGTCATTTATATGTCTGGACAAAATTCATGAACACTGCGAATGCTTCTACTCTTCATTTTTCAAATAACCACATTATTTTCCTCTAAAAGACAAACATGCAGGTGGAGTGAGTCTCTACACTCACTCAGCTGATTTCTTGGGAAAAAAACACTATGCTGTCCCCTCCCCCAGTGTCACCACTGCCATCATCCACCCATCCATGGCCTTGTTCTGGCCTTGTTTTCAATAATGGTTCACCTGCTGTTTGTTGGAATAAACGTGACAGCGTCACTTGAACAGTGTCAACACAGCCACTGTTTAGTGTGGGAACGCAAAGAAAGCCAGGCACCCAGGGCCTGGAGAGGAGGGGCCTCGAGGTGACACAGACCTAGGACAGAGTGACATGTCTGTTGGGCCAAAAGCCCAGGGGGCGTGGAGGATCATCCTTTACTAAAGGGGAGAAGAAGTAGGAAGAGGAAATGAGAGAGGGAGGAGTTTAAGAAGGAACGGACTGGAGCAGTAGGAATTACACTGGATTTACTCTCATGTGATGTAATTGGATTCCTAGCTATATGGGCTTGGGGGAAAAGGATGGAGGACAGGATGAGAAGACTGAAGAGAGAGAGAGAGAGAGAGAGAGAGAGAGAGAGAGAGAGAGAGAGAGAGAGAGAGAGAGAGAGAGAATGAGGAGGGGTTCAGAGCGACAGGGTGGAGGATTGATTTCAGTTTGAACGCTGGAATGAGTCTCAAGGGAGGGGGGCTGGAGGGAGGTTTAGTTGATGGAAAAGCCCAGCCAGTTTTGGGATCGGGTCCTCTGGGTCCTGTGGCTTCATTAGGCCGAGTCGAGTACAGCCGCTGGATGAATCTACCCGCACCCACGTTTTATGAGCCACAACGTTTTCAGTCTCCCCGGAGAGAGAGAGAGAGAGGCAGAGACAGAAAGAGAGAGCAAACAAGACTGAAATTAAGTTAGGGCGGGTGTTAGCTAAAATGCTAATGAGAGCAAAATGAGGTAATCGCTCCTCGTTCTTTCTGGTTCCCATGACGCTAGACTCAGGACTGCCTCAAATCAGCGTCTAATTTTAATTCTTAAAACTTTAAAACATTTGTGACTTGACCACAGACGGAGCCACTGGCTGTCGTGTCAGACTGATGAGTGTGTTGCAGCCAGGCATGAAAACACAAAATGAACTTTTCTGAATGTTTATGTTAATGAGATCCCCACCCATGCTATGAAGGGTTGGATACAATGAACGTATGATATTAAATTGTAAAAATATTATGTCAGTTTACATAGGAACACCTGGAGAAAGCAAACTTAACAAGATGATCAGATCATCACAAATACATGTGAGAGGCTGTGGTTGATCGTACATTCCTCCATTAGGTGAAACTCAACCTGTCAAATTGCCAGCAAGGGATCTTCAGTATTAGTGATACAAGGGGTAAGCTTTCAAAATCTCTGTTCAGGCTTTTTGTGCTGTGCCGGTTCAGTGTGTATCCATGGCCCTTGGTTGGCACTATGCTTGCCCCTGAGGTCAGTGCAAAAAGAAGTATTCTATTTATCGTTTCACATTTTCTCCTGAAATGTGTTGTTAAAATGTGTATGAGTCATGTAAACATGTGTCATATATTGCGGGGAATATCAGGGACACAGACAAAAGAGTGTCGATACAGGCACCGACAGGTCCCAATAGGCTAAGCCAGGCTCGGACCAAAAAATTCCCCGTCAGGCTCCGTAAATGTTTCGGACAATCAGCTTTTTCTCTATTGTGCTTTCCGTGCCATGGCTGGATTCTTCTTGTCTATCGGACTATGCGTTTCTATGCATTTGCCACAGATCTCAGTGGTCCCGTGATAGTACAAACTTACGCTAAGTGCATTGCAATGAAAAAACATTCTTGCGTTGAAAACATTGGGCTTCAGATAGCAGTGATACAACAGTGTAACACCTTTACATTAGGCATGTCATATATGAACAGGAACATACTCTGCTACAACTATCAGCCCTAAATTGTCCTCTGTCTGTCATTCAGTGTCCTATAAATAGAGTGATGGGCTCTGTGGCTGACCTACGCTGTGCTACCTGAGATACCTCCATGTACAGCTGGCGCTTAGCAGGGCAGAAACAAGTCAGAGAAATGGACCAAATGAGCAGGTACACACACACACACACTCACAAACACACACATGCTCTATCAAATTATTAAAAAAACTCAGATCTCTGCTCTCTTCCTGTGTATGCTCTAATTCATCTGAGTGTCAGGCAGATGGGAAATGTGTACCGGGCTTTTCGTGCGTGTGCGTGTGTGTGCCTTTTAGCTGCCAAAAAAAGTGAGTGGAGGTTAAACCAGGATCACAGCTTGGAAGAGAAATTTCCACAACATTCACTGGGCCATTCAGATGGTTACATCTCTACCTTGCAATGGTGAAACCAGCACAATGAAAAAAAGAAGAAGAAAATCTTCCAGTGAGGACGAAGGCACATGTGTCAATGACAAAAATAAAGCCCATGGTTGACATTTCATGCGCAAACAGTAGCTGAATGCACATCTACTGCTGACTCATATCCAACAAAGACACATTTGCCTGCGGAAAACTGGAATCGAAACATAGAGCTGGTCTATGTTTAGAGCAGCACAACAAAGTCACTTTTATGACCTTGTTTGTGCCTTTTGGCATACAATGATTTGGGCAACAGTAAAGTGCTGTATTTAGACCACACACACACACACACACACACACACACACACACACACACACACACACACACACACACACACACACACACACACACACACACACACACACACACACACACACACACACACACACACACACACACACACACACACACACACACACACACACACACAGGCATGTATGCCAGGGCAGAGTTGCCATAGCGCACACACTCAAACACACATTTACACACACACACTAAAAGGGCATGTGGTCAAGAGTCTGGATACTGAGAGAACAAAGCAACATATTTTTCCTCTGCTCTCCTTTACAATGGAGAGAAAAGCTATGACATCATTTGTTTAAAGCTGCGTTCAGATATAACTCCATCCCCAGCAACAGATTTCCTGTGGAAACATGAATGCTACTTCTCCCATTTCCCCTGTTGTTGCCCTTCAGTTCATAACAGCAAACTTAAACGTTCAGGAACATCCCCCACATACAGATGCTTTACAGCACAGCCTGTAATTTTGTCGCTTTTCTTTGTATTTCCTAATTTGTTTAAGTGATACTGCACTTATATGTGTTTTCTAAGCTGTAAACTTAATTATGTCTGTTCTTTGATGAAATAAATATTTTTAAATAAAATAAAATAATATTTATGGTTCGAACATGACTAAAAACCTCACCTAGTATTTCTTGCAGGACCATTGCTTTAATAGAGACAATGACTAAGTCACATCAATTATATATATTTGAAAGGGTAAACATCCTCTCATCAAAGATGGGCGGCCCCCAGCACCAGCAACCACTCGTGAGCGACGCTCATTTTCAAATCCATCTAGAGTTTAAAACCCTAAACCACCAAATTACCACAGAGACAACCCCATCCTCTCCTGCTGGTCAGCTGTCTCACACACACATATTCTTGTACTTGTATGTAACGCAAGGACACTCATAGGCATAATGCACTTGCCAGCCCCAGAAAAATCCTTAAACTTAAAGCCCAAATTTATGCTTCTGCGTCAAAGCTAAGCCGTAGCCTACACGTAGACTTGTACCCTACGTAGAGCCCTATGTTGTACCCTGATGTGCACCTCCCCAAAGATTTTTTTGAATTGTGTTGAAGGAATGAACACGGACGACGTCTTTCTTATCTTTGTTGCAGTTCTTTAAGAAAAAGTAATTGCTCTTCAACATCTATCAGCTCCAAATCCAATATGGTCCACTTAGTTACACTTGCCATTGTTCTGTAGTAAAGAGAGATGCCAGAGAATTTGTAAATAAGTGGACGAGAAACTGTAAGACTCAACACCAGCAAAGAAACTTTACCGCCCCTAGCGTTTTGGCGGTGTAATTGCAGAGCGACTCACACACACCTATGCAAAACAATGAATTATTTGCCCTAACCCTAAAACAGACCTTTGCATGATTTGAGGACCTGCCAAAATGCCCTCTCTTTCCAAAAATGTCCATACTCTGTAAGGTCTATGCTCAAAATGGTCCTCACAAATATATAAGTACAAGTCCACACACACACACTAAGATTTGTGTCTTAGCTCCGCCTCCCAGTACTGCTTTCATACTTTAAATTCACAAATGTGAAGAGTAACATCAGTGATAATCACACTACTTTGCTATAACTTGATAAAGAATTATTCCCACATGTATAATGACTGAGATAAGTCATTATGAGACACGTTTGCATGCTAATCCCTCAGCCTCCTCTCTCCTGTGTGCTTTGGATTAGTAGTAGCTGCAGAGCAGCCAGCCCGTAGCTTATCTGGGAGGGCAAGTCTGAGGGGAGCAAAGGTGCCAAGATGTACTGAAGAATCCACCTCATGGGGCTTTCTGATGAAACTACATATTTGTATTCATGACTGAGGGGAAGGAGGGAGGCTCTCTTATTGCTGCAAAATATCTGAATGAAGTAGTAGTAGTGGTACAAAGTGTGTAAACTCTACCCTACAAAAGAATAATTGCACTCAAACATAAACTTCTCATCGTGTAGCTGTTTTCAGTTAAATAGCACTTACAATAAACTTCATTTAGATTTATAACTGACTGATTGATCTTAACAGACCCCAGCGCACTAAAGCTTATGAGTTATTGTGTTGTGAACCCACAAGTGACTTGAATTTAGGACTGCCGACAAGAGCAATCTTGATCATCGAAAGATTTGCCAATTATTTTCTCAATTAAAAATGTCAGAAATTAGTGAAAATATCCCTTACGATTTCCCACATCCAAATGAGATCTATGAAATGACTGGTTATCATCAAAATCCCAATGTTATTCAGTTAAATATAATTTGAAAGGAATTACAAGAGTTTTTTAATAAATTCAAACCCAAATTAGCGATGGAAATATGCGCTGAAAGTACTTCATGCTCTTTCGTGCACTAGCTTTAACCACCACAAGCACGCATCATTCTCAGGCCACTTATCGTTAAACTCAAATTTCCCTATGTTCATACACTAGCTAGAAGGCTGGCTAGAAAGGCATTTGTTAAACAGATAAACTTAACCAGAAACAGACTAATGACAGCGTATACGGGAAGAGTAAGGACATTTCATGGTGACTTGCTAAAAAAAAAAAAAAACATTCAATCTGAATTTAAGAAAACATTTCTTACTTTTAAAGCATTTTATTTGACAAACTTAATTAAGACATTTTAGGGCTTAAAGAATGCATCTAAAACCTTACATTTGAGAAACTGGAAACTGTGTCAGAGTTTGGCATTTCTACTTCTAAAATTACCTTAAAAATACATTTCTAAAATTAAGTTTAACAAAGCCTATATCAAATCATAGCAAAGGCTCAACTCCTACCAGATGTGTACAGGGCTGTTGTAACTGTGTGTGTGTGTGTGTGTGTCTGTGCGTGTGCTTGCAGAGGGATGGCAGGAATGTGGTCTGTCCATAGTCAGACAACTAAACAAAGTTATCTGCCTGCAACATCATGAGACTAGTTTCTCCTCCTCTCCCCACAACTGTTTATCTACCGCTTTCCAAATGTGTGTGTGTGTGTGTGTGTGTGTGTGTGTCCGGGAAGATTTTATTTAGTAATCAGCCAAGCCCCTGGAGATGACCGGCGCCTTGAGATTTAGGACCTTGTTGCCACGGCAACCAAAAGGTCACCTGACACCAATCACATCAGACGTCATGTTTACACTCCAGATGAACAGAGGGGATAAGAGTGGAGGGATAGAGAGCGCTCAAGTGTGGTATTTAACCAGGGTAAAGACACGTCTGCTTGAAAATCAATCTCTCTGAAGTGCCATCTACAGTAAACACGTGGCTCTGACACTCTGTTAAACTGGGTAAGGCTATTCAAATTGTGAGTCTTTAACTGCCCCTGAGGAATTTGCATTCACCGCTGATGAGGCAAGGACACATTAAATAACGTTTCCAGGAAGCACAGCAGCGTCCAATCTCTATCCCGCCCTCGTGGGCACCACCCAGTGCACCTGCCGACAGGTGCCACAGAGGTATGCTGCAGTTTCACCCCAACCTGTCAGACTGGTTCAGTGATGGGAACACGCAGCATACACACACCAGAACAAAAAGGGTGGTTTGATTACAGGACTGTTTTCTCAGGTGATTCAGCAGTTACAAAGGATACTTTGCCCGGCACATTATATCTGTTTGCTCCCGAAAGTGTCTAATTTAAAAAAGAACTGAACAAGAACCATCTGACTTCTAGTTAAATGTTAATTTATTTTTCCAAATGTTCCTTCTCCTGGTGTCAATGACTCTGGCATGTTCCCTGGCAGCTAACTGACAGCAAAGCAGAGACACTGTGACACTAAACAGCAAAACAGCCCCAACTGGCTCCATTAGATTCCAACCATTCCTACCTAACGGACAATGAACCGGCTCGAGCTACATAGATAATAAACACAACGACTCACTGGCAGCATCACGTCTTCAGAGTCTTTACAGGTTGTACGTGTTTTGGAAGACAATGTGGAAAATGCGGGATTGTTCTGTTAAGTTTAACTGACAATAGTAAAAGACTGTTGAACATAGCAGGCATTGTTACATTAAATTAACTTTTTTCTCTTCTGTTCAAGTCAGTAGCCCCTATTTCACGACCTGTTCCTGATGGAAATGTTGCCCCTTTACTCCACCTTGCCACTCTATATGTATGTGTACGTTTGTAAACCTTTTTTAAAATGTGTCTGATGACTCACGCTGACAGTTTGATGACGGTGTGATTCACAGAGTCAGCTGACAGGTTTTTATCAACACTCATCTCATTGGCACGTTTGTATTTGAACATTGAATAAAACACACCCCTTCCAAACATTTCTTTACACTGAGTTCTGTCGGGCTGCTGAGCGTGTTCTCGACTTTACAAACGGCCCTACCACGTCAGTCCTTCTACAGAGCAGGAAGTGTCGAGCGTACCTTTGAATATCAATCAAAACAAAGTGCGCTGAGGAGAGAGGCGACACAATGGAGTGAGGAAGTGACACACAGGAATTAGTCAGAGAAACAGAGAGTCAGCGATAGAGAGAATGGATCTTAAAAAAAGCTCAACGACAACTACAAAAAAGGACCTTTTGAAAGGCTCGGTAACAAAGATGAAAACGACTCCGCTTATCACAGTCATTCCCACTCTGGCTTTCCAGCTGTTTGCTGTGATAGCATTGTTCTGAAGTGAGTGGTGCTTTCGGTGACCTCTTCAGAGTCTGGGGACCAAAAACACTGTTCAACACTTGTAGTAAAGAACAACAGCTTCTGCAGCTGTGAAGGAACAACTCCACACAGGCCTGTCATGTGCACTGCAAAAAAAAAACAACATCCAGAGTAAGTGTGACAGAAACAGAGGACTACTTGTCCATGGTGACTCAGCACACAACTAGGCCACAATACAGTTCCAACTGTCCGCTTATCAGCCCATTTACATCAAGAGGAATAGAAATCAAGTGCCCCTGAAAAGAAACAGCGTGGCTGCGAGTACTCGGAGCCGAAGAGCCCCACAGGGAAATTAGATTTCTTGTCTAATTTATGAGCTTTGGAACCGAGTGCTGCTTCTCGACAGGGGAGGGGGGGGAATCAGTGTTCTTCTGCCTATTTTGCACCAGTGAGTTTTAAAGAAAATAGGTGATTCTCTATGTTTTTAACAGGTTTTTGCAATATATCATCAACATTGAGTGAGGGGCATGAAGATGATGGTCCAGCGGATGTGAAAGACAGATCATATTTGAAAAGACATGCCGTCATTGTGAATGATGAGAACTACACACATATAAGGAGGTACATGATCTGTTAAGGTCTTGGAAATACATCTGATGGCATTTGTACCTTTCCATTAGTGATACCTGGACTTCATTGGCCGATGCTAACAAAAGTTGCTGTGGAATAATGAAGAAGTAATAACTGGAGAAATAAAATTACATCTACAGGTATATCTAGAAGGCATTAATCTGCTTAAAAAACATGGTATCGGATCAGTGCATAGAGTTGTGTACTCGCTGACATCAGAACATCTCTCAGATCAATACATTTGGTATAAACTGTTGTTGTTTTTCCCATTTTTCTTCCATGTGATCAACTGTCTTTCGAAAAATATGAAAATCAATAAAGAAATAATTGGGAAAAAAGACATGCTGATATCGCACAAAGTTTGCAGGAATACTGGAGAAATTCCCTTAGAGGAAAGGATAGAAAGAAATCAGTCAGTAATTTGATGGGATTTCTGCAGGATTTCAAGTTGTATCAACAAGCTGAGGCTCAGCTCTAGCAGTGAGAAGTGAGGCAGGTTAAGATATTGCTAGACAAGTTAGAGTTTATATGCAGAGGAGGACACACATTCATCATTGAGGCAACATGTAAGACAAACCAATTGTAACCACCAAAAAAAAAAAAAAATCCTATAAACTTTAGCGCAAAATTAAATGACATTAATTCTGAAGTGCTTTTCAGCGACTGTGTTCAAACGTCCCTAGAGTCTCCAGGCCATTGTGTCGTCCTATAAATCCAGCAGACAAAAGAGCGGACCTGCCCTACTGCGAGCGGTAACATAACTGTCCGTGACATACAGCAGACACCTGAGAGACTAAAATACTGATGTGGGCCAGTCCCAGCTATGTAAACAGAGCATTCCTGGATGGTCCAGGGTCCAGACAGACAGCGGTGAGTCCATGTGTGTGCAAATCTGAGAAAGAGACAAAGAGCGACAGAATCTATTTCCCTACATGCAAGCTTTGGGTAATATATCTTCCCGCTTTACACTTCTATCTTTAAAACATGGGACTGGTTGACTCCCAATGTGAGTGTATGTTTATCTGGGTGAATGTGAAGCTGCAGGGATGGCACTGAGGCATTACAAAGACACAAACAGGGATTCTGACCCAGCCCACATGATCCTGCTCAACTGACCCAGCAAAAAGAAATCACATGGTGCCTACACAAAAGCCTTGCAAATAGTATCAACAGTGGGCTATGTGTGGTAAACCTCAGCTAAACAAAGCCTCCTCCAGGCCAGAGACGGTCAGTCAGTTTGATAAACAGAAAAATGTAGGCGTGATGTCAAGTCATAATCCTGCTGTATGGCATTATTTCCATATGGGTGTCAGATTAGATGTCATTGCGGCAACAAGCAGCAACACTGAAGTCTGTGAAACAACATCAGCTGCCCACACTGACCTTACTGTCATTTCAATTTTCTGATAACGCAGGTAAATTAACAAGCTGCCTCATGAACATGCAAAGACTCAACACTGAAGTGAGAAATGTGAGATCAGACAGATTAGGGACGTCGATGTAGTTATCAAACACCCCCACAACTGCCCCTGTTTGATAATAAAGCCTTTCTGTATCAGCAAGAGGCTTTAATGTAATGTGCATTCAACTTTTTGGCAGCCCTGTGTTTTGCCTTAATTACAACTACAAAGTGGCCGCCTATGGAATTTGTTCAAAACATTTTATGTGAGCAATGGGTGTTTCCACTTAAAATATTAAAACCTACGAAACAAAGCTTTTCCTCTCCTCCTCCTCCTCCTCTCACCACAAGTGTTAACTGCATTTTGTGGTGTCGCATCTTTATAAGATCAGACATGAAAAGAAACCAGAGTGGTGACATACTCCTTAGAAAAGATGTATCACCTAAACAAAGACTTTTGGTATTCTGGTTCTATAACATCCCCGTCAATTAAAGAGACATTTTGATTTGGATTACTCGATTATTCGTACTATATGTAAAAACACAGACAATTATGTGAACCACAGCATCTGCAGGAAACTGGTGTCGTATTAGTTTGCTCTGTGGCTAACGTTACCAGTGCTAGCACCAGCAGGCTTCTTACCTTGCTGGTTAATGTGCACATACCCGTGTTGAATGTGGTTAGGTACTGCTCCTGTCGAATGGTTATACAGCAGTTTTTTTTCTGCCACAGCAAACACACAATCTTACTTTGATTTCTAGATCAATATACAGCCAAACCATTTTGGTTTTACTAAATGTTGTAACAATAGACTGTATAAAAAGATGGGCGACATGACAGCATCCCGCACATCGTCTTGACGGCCCCCTGGTGGTTGGCTGCAGTAAAGATCATAAATATAGTCCTTTCTATGTAAGTGGGAGGGGACATGAACCTTCAAAGGATCAAAGTTGAATTTAAATAAATGTTTCTATAATATATAAAATGGAGTGAAACACCATGATTGTCAACATACACTGACTCGTAATTACTTGAGCGTGTCCATCAGCTGACCACTCTGAGATCATGCAGACTCGATTTGTCTTCAGTTTTGTACAACGACCTCAATCTTTATGTACAGTCTATGGTTGACATACACTTGCAACTTGCTTGTTTACAACATCCAGACATTATGATGCAGGTTTGACGTCTGCCAAGTCCCACTCTCATGGCGGGTTCAACAGCATTTTAAGTTCAGACGACTAATAGTTCTGTTGACAACTATCATCCCTTATTGGGAAACCACAATAGATTAAAATGTGATTGATTAACAGAAAAAGAGATAAGCTTCTAGTTTTTTTTAAAGTTTTATGGCTACAGTGTTATGACGGAACAACCTCACCCTGGACAGATAGTGTGTGTATATATACAACCTGGTGTTGCACAATTTCTACAGACCTGTGCATCATATACAACAGTAGCAGTTCTTGAAGTGGACTCCAACTCAAGTGACATGTTCTTATGTAAGTGTAGCTTTCAGAATGCTCCAATGAATCCATTTTATAGCCACTGTTGTTGACGTGAGCGCACAACCAAACTGGATTTAACTCAATGTCAAATTCATTAAGGGAAGGCACATGATGGCCGTGTGGTTAAAAAGAAAGCGAGCGAGAGAAGAGAAGAGGATTATCACAATCTTGTCAAAATGTGAAGTCGAGGTGTGAAAATTTACATAAAGAGTAAATTGCAATTATATCATCCTTAAAGTTCAGGCAAACTGTCGGCTCAGATAACATTTTCAGCAGCCTAACTGTTGTGTCACTGTAACTGAACAAACCATCAATATCGAAATTGGCAGGGTTGTCACATCAACAGACACTGTTGCTTCAACACACGAGACGTTACCATCTGTGACTGATGCCAGCAGAGAGGAGGGAAGTCGGACACCAGTGACCTCTTAATTAAGACTCAAGCCTTTTCCTGTCTTTGCTAATTAGTCACCGCATGTCTAATTAAGATTCTATCAGTGAGCTGTCGATTTATACTCACTGTACTGGTTTAATGAAACGATGATGTATAGCTTGTGAAAAAAGTCCATCTGTCGTATGTGTACTGACCTTAAAGTGCTCGTATGCATACTGACCTTAATGGTATATTATGAGACGCACAAACACATACACTGGGACGGTGCAACTTTTGCACAGCCATGGTGCTTGGTGCTGCAACGGCAGTCAAAGCACCCAACCAGTCCCAGAGCTGTGTGAAGCCACTGACACTATGAACAAATCATTTCTGTAAATACTACAGTCATCAGATCCTCCATCAAGAATTGTATTGTGCTATCGTCTTGTTTGGATCATATTAACTGTCATTTAACAGGTGTTGATATATTATGAAATCTACTTCTATCATTTGTGCTTTGCCCTTATAGTTCGATATAATCAAGACTGCAAAAACACTCACTGGACTATTTTATTGGCTGAAATGGCAGTTTGTTACATTCGTGTATAATCCCCTACGATTAAGAATCATGTTCTTTCTTTGGTTTTAGTATCAATAGAAGTAGTATCCTCTTCCAAAGAGCCCACCATGAAACTTCCCCTACTTTTCCACTAAGATAAAGATGCATGAAAGTACTGGAAACCGTGGAGGTTTAACATAAGTTGTGCAAGTGGTGATTGAGTCATACAGTGAGTGTCCAGCTTTAGGGGACACATCAACAGCTGATGCACAGTCGACACACAGGGCCTCTCAGTGCAGTGTAGCGCAGATATCAGATAGTGTTACACACTTGGCCCATAGCTACTATCTAGTCCTTACTGAACATCTATTAGCACTGGGAAGCCACCTGTGAAGCTGATGACCCAATCATATCTCCCATGCCAATACAAGAGATTACTACGTCCATTTGGTACCATGAAGGCTTCAAGCTAACCACAGGACACATCCTTTTTCAATCAAGACTGCTTAAATGTTGGTCACCATCACGCAGGCTGATATTTCCAAATGGGAAAACTGCAGGGGTCTTTTAAAATGTGCTCAAGCCACAAAAAACAGAAATTTTAAATAATTCTGATTTTACAAACTTCTTTTGCCATGTTACTTTTGTCAGAGTAATTTCCCAAACTACTGTCCATTACACTCTGGTGCAGCTAGGGCCATATACTTCACGTACTTTGACCTGAAACAAACAGTCAAAACCCAACCGCAAACTGCCATCGGTGGACAGGGCATCTTGAAAATATCTAAACAAGTGTCATGTATTGTTATATTTAGGCTACAGGTAGATTATTTTATCACACTAATGTCAAATGTTAGTTGCCAATTGTTGAGTCACCTGAACAAACCTGTTGTGAACAAGAAAAATATTTTGAAATTTATGTCCAATTCTGGCAAGACCGTCGAGTCCTGTTGGGTCCCATCAGGTCCTGATACCTGTTAGTATCCACTTACTAAATATGTTGTCTTCCTTAAAAGTGTTGGTCCAAAAAATGTTAAGCAGTAACTAGGCATGTCAGTCTTGTAAAGCTTTGGATTTCTCCACATGTTGCAGCAGTGTGCATGGAAACAATAGATACTGTAGAAACTATGATTCTCCGAGGAGTTTTAAGGGTGGTGTCTTTTTGCATTCCACAAAACAGAAATTCTGGGTTTTGTCTGCTCGAGCATTAACTGTCAACGGTACATATCCAGCTAAGTAGCTTACCACAGCAGTAACCTATCCCATTGTTACTATTGAGGTCAAGAAACATTTCATACCACTCTATTGTAGAGTTTCATATTGTGTGAAGAAAATTCTCCTCACAATAACACATCCAATGTGTAGCACTTCTTAACTCTGGGGTAACATGTCCCGGATGCTACTGTAGCCTAGAGTAGGCTACGGTAGCAGCTTTGGGATTTTCATTTGGGAAAATTCATTCTTGAAAATTGGTTTATAATCGTCAGACACTTTGGCTAG
This sequence comes from Pleuronectes platessa, assembly GCF_947347685.1. Taxonomy (NCBI): domain Eukaryota; kingdom Metazoa; phylum Chordata; class Actinopteri; order Pleuronectiformes; family Pleuronectidae; genus Pleuronectes; species Pleuronectes platessa. Next base: position 21,263,673 of record NC_070627.1, read on the forward strand.
TTTTTCTTTGATATAATCATATCCGGCAGTCACAGGATATGAGACGGTGCTGGCGCCACCAAGCGACACCCACACATCATTGAACATTTCTGAACCAGACACACTGACACTTCTTTATCTGTCTTCCTTATATCCCTCAGTTATACATTTAATTTTACCCATAATCCCTTATGCTCTCCCTCACAAAGACTACCATCCACATAAAGCCGTCTTCAATGCTTGGCCACACACCGTCATCCATAACTGCTGTGAAGTGACCCGCTGGACCATTATTTTCATAAGGAGACTAAAGCAGGAAAATGAACAGGGTGAGGGGCTCCTTCAGACCAGGCTGCCCCTTAATACAATTCACCACAATTCCTCCCATATTCAGACCACAATGAGTGTGGAGAGAATAGATGAAGACTTGAGTGGCAAGAGATAAAGAGAGAAGACAAGATGAATAGGCCGAGGAAAGGTGAAGAGGAGGAATAAGGCAAGCGTGGCGTAGCAAGGCATTGTTGTGCGCCGCATAATTGTCACTGCAGGAGGACCCCGGGAGCTTGGGACTTGTGAGCGTGCTTGCGTTTGTGTGGTTATGTGGTGTGTGTCTAACTGCCGCGGAAAAACAGACAGACTGTCTCTAAATCCTCTTAATCAGGGCTAGACTGTTTCTCTAAACCTGCAGACACTATTACAACTGTATGTCTCAACCAGAACGTAATTAAAAGGTAAAGAAAACAAGGGGGCAGACTTCGGAAACAGGGCTTTATATTTCAAGGATCCTGAGAGATAAAGTATAGATTATCTGGATGGAACAACTATTAGAAAGATAACAAGCCGACGAAGACAAACTAAGTCCATATAAGCTTCTAAGTGCCTTTTTAACAACTTGCACCACAATAAAACATAATGCAGCAAAGTAATAGATCAGAAACATGAGCTCGAGTTAAAAATGCACCAGCACTTAATTACTTTGTGCCAAAGTACAGTCCCTGCTGATTCAAACACAACTTGTAAAGGCTTCAACTTTTCAAGAGACTGACAGTTTTTTCCCTGTGCACATCCACTTGCCACTGCATCTAGTCTCCATCATTTTAATAATGCCCACAGCCACGACCAATCCCATAATTTTTCTTTTCTAGTTGTGCCCCCTGCAGACATAACCACATCTCATCTGAGTTTAACAGCAGCCGAGTTGACAGAAAGACTTGGCCACGTCAGCCCGTCTGGCACGCACACTGGCACACGGGCATGCACGCACACACACACACACCCCTCTGATATCTAACTTCACACGGGCATGCACGCACACACACACACACCCCTCTGATATCTAACTTCACACGGTACAAAGCACATGTTAAAACAGTGTAAGGACTCCACACAGGGAGGGTGGGCAGAGGCACTGTAAGCAACAGCTACTTGGGATGTGAATGCAGGTTTCACAACTCATTTACTTCAAATTTTCCACGTTTACCACTGGATAAACCACAGGGTAGGGTGCATCAAAAAACAGAGTTCCAGCATATTGATCTGTCTGGGTGCTCAAAGTGTTACCATCCATGCAAAAACAATAAATGCAAAATATTTTTGCGATACGTGGTGATCTAGAGGTGGAACGGCACACAGTTTACTAGCTAGCTATCGATAGCCAGCATAACTTAGCTATGCTACCTCATCGTTAGCTAATGCTAGCTAACTAAAGGTTTTGGAGATAATTTTGGCCTGTCCTATGGGCCTTATTCTATTCTTGACATTTGTTGTGTTCTTCCAACCTATTTTGAAGCCACAAGTATTCACTCCCGTTATTGCAGTGCATTGTGTTTTATTTTCTGTCAAGTTATAATTTAAGAGTGTAGAGATAGCTATAGGTATAATGAGTTAAAAGGAGGCCTTATGTAACACGAGGCACGCAAGAGACTAGAACTAGAATGAGTTAAAAGGAAAGTGTCGTGCAATGTGTCAAGGGGTGAGTAAGGTATTAACCCTTGTGTGGTGTTCATGTTTTGGTCACTCAGCCAATGTTCGCGGGTCTGGTAGACTCACCGCATTATTCGGTCTTTCAATCAATACAGCTACAGAAATGTATGTAAAAATACATAACAGATGTTAACTTTATCCCAATTACAAGCAATATAAACAGCATATATGGTTAAAATTTGTTATTTACCCCTGTTAAATCATATTTATGAATAAAAGTGCTTTTCGTTTTTTGTGATAAAATGCAATTAAACAAAGAAACATCAATTACAATCAAGATATGATTGGAAAAAACGAATATGAAACAAGGTTTTTCATCAGTGTTGAGGTCTATTTCTTGAACTTAATTAGAAATTTAACACACTCATGTCAGTCTACCTAAGACAATGAAGGGGAAGAGATTAGAGAATATGAAGATCCTGTTTCTATCAATTCAGAGTCTGACAGTGAGTTTGAAGAAGAGGATGAGATTGACCATCAGCCAGCTACGTAAAAAGTTAATCTGCAGCCAGCTCTCACACGGTCGACCACTGCTCTGGTCCGGACGCCGGCACCACATAGGGGAGGTGCTCCTAAGCCACATTTTCACCGACCTCAAGGTGGAGACGTCCCGTTCGCCAGATTTTACATTGTTTACATGGCTCCGGGACAACTGGGATCTGGTGCCACATAAGGAGCGCAGCCCATTGTCCCGCTACATTCCTGACGAGGCCAAACCACCGTTCCTGGGCAAGTTGCGTGCTGAACTCATTGCGTGCACTGCAGGAGTGCTCGACTACAAGCGAGGCGACTACTGCGAGTTCATGCAGCTGTGTCTTGTGTATCTGGGTGCAGACGGTGCAGCACACACTCCAGTTACCTTCCAACGGCCAGGAGCACTGCACAAGGCGCGGTGGATGGCCAAGCTGCTCTACACTCTCAAGCAGGCCTTGATGGAGCAGCACATTGCGTTGCTTCCTCAGGGGACCATCACAACGTGGCAGCAGGTGCGGAAGATTCCGACGTTTGCCAACTTCATTACGCACATCTACGCAACGTGGTGGCTGACCTGTGACATGCCCGTAGATGCCGCATGGAATGACCTCACACTCTACCACCACCTGTACGCGTACAAGTCTGTTGACGAGCGCATTGCAGCATCAGCGATCACGGCAGTGGAGCGGCACCTATGGTACCTGACAGGCGAGATGCTGCCCCTAGCACTCTTCAGCACCAAGGTGCCAGTTGGCGAGCGGCGCGCACTTGCAGATGCCATCTTGGAGCACAAGCCGGCTGAACTCCCCATGCGAGCCCCACAGCTCTGCTTTGGCACTGGCTTCAGCAAGCTGAAGTTCCCAACCCTCTCACCGACCACCAGCTTGGCTGACCTCGCCAACCCAGAATGCTGTGAATGTACGTGCCATCAATGTTGTGAATGACAGTGCCGAGCGTGGCGTCAAACTCACATCAGACTTTGTGGCAGCAGCCAGGAGCGAGGAGCACCTGCAGAATGTACTGCAGGCAGTTAAGCATGACTGGTCTAAACAGCCAACTAACCTGGTCTAGCTTGCGCTTGCAAGCTAGACCAGGACTAGGACTCAATTTCAATGTTGTTCTTTTTGTTCTTCAATAAATAAATGTTGTTCTATTGAAAATAAATGTTCTCAAAAACAATTTCTTGCGTTTTTTTTAAATTACCTAGGAAAACACCCAAAACGGCTCATTTTCATATTTTTCACATGTTATGTTCCACCTCTAAATCTCAATGAATTTGCCCAAAACTTTGCATAAGTCATTTTTATCTGTGTCCGAACAAAATGCAACCCCAGACAGTTTGATATTTTGAGATTTAATTTTTGCCTTGCAATTTGATGCACCCTACCACAGGGGTAACGCTCGAAAGCTGGAAAACCTTTTGGTGCTAAAAGCTTTAAGAGCAACAGTGTTTTGGCTTGTACACACCCCTTTCACAAATGTGAAAAATGCTCTCAAAACCCACACTCGCAAACCTCACAGCCTCCTGACATCTGTCAGATTGTTGCTCCAGTGTCCTCTTTTCTACTCTTTACCAATCTACACTGGCATATTCTATTCAGAAACCATTGCACCATAGCTATATTATAAGTAAGTCCATATTTAACATCCATTTCAACCAATAACTGGAAATCTGACGGCCTTTTTTAAACTCGCAGACATTAAAAGCAGTGAATTCAGAACACAAAGTTTATACCTGGTCATTCAGAAGCCATTTAGCTCCTGGCTTAGCTTAGCAAGGCTTTAGCAGAGACAATTAGTCATGACAGGATCAGGGATGCCACTGATGCGAAAGGTCTGATCGGTATAAGCTCTGATACTGACTGTTATAAACAGATATGGTTACTGGCGACAATGTGACTGATCCACATTAAATACAGTTCATCTGTCAACGTCATTACAAGATTCAGTGGACTCTGCTGTTTCATTTATTCAGTCGGAACAGGCTGCTGACGACTATGCTTTTAGTGCCTCAGCAATACCTGATGTTGCCTTAGATAAAAAATGATTCAAATGAGTTCCCACAGTGAAGTGTACAGATACTTAAACTAGGGAAAGAATGTTTGTATCAGGCCGTAATATGAGGTTCAGCAATCAATATCAGGAGAGAAAATGTTGGATTGGTGCATCCCTCGACAAAGCAGGGCTAGGTTAACAGTGACTTTAAGTACAGAACCAACACAGGTTCATATTAAGCTCCAGGTTTTAATTTCACTGAGTATTCCGACACGCACAAGGGACCAATCGCTTCATCGTATGACAGATGGGGAGAAAAAGGCACAGCATGGTTAAATGACTCCATTCTATGAATCCTGAAGAACTGACCACTGAGAAAAGAGTGTTGACAGACAACCCCAGGACAGGTTCAGAAATGTACTGAAAATGTCTTGTGGGAAAAGTTGTGAATGATCTCTTCACCTACTTCCTTGGTAATGGCTGCAACAGCTGCCTATTCGAAAGCTTGACTTCCAGTTTAGGCATAGTGTCATCGTTATGTTTACAAATCTAAAGCTGTAGAGAAAATTAGGTCTGGACATTTTCCAGAGTTTGCCTTTTATAGATTTAGAATGCAATAGATTGTCCCAGTCAGATGCATTCACAACAACAGGAAAATGTCCAGAACATTCAGGTTGATGGTTGGCGACTGGGTAAGGAATGCCGGAGGTAGGACATGACGTATAAATTCTACTGTAGAAGTCCTGTGTTTTGGTTTACGGCACAACAACACTGGCTTTGCTTCTTATGACCAAAAGCTCTTCAATCTTGTTGTCTTTCCAAGTTATGTATTTCACTGCCTCCAGATAATTTCCCTAGAATGTTTAGAATTCAGTGCATGTCTGAAAGCAAAAAACCGACGTTGGTAATTAGGACATTCTTCAGGAACTTTTGTCTAAATATTGTCCAAATCTTGATGCAGTTCCAAGAAAATACACAACTACTCCTCTTATGTGCACATACACAATTTGAGGACACTGGATAAGAGGTCTTCAAAGGAAACTGCCTGCTTGCCTCCCCCCACCCCAACCTCACCATCGTAAATAAGTCGGCCTTTCTCCTCCTCTGACAGTGTGTGTAACTGCAAGTGCCAAGTGTGACCAATTGCCATTCACACTCAATACAAGCGCCTACTCTTAAGCTAATTATGAAAAGAAAGAGTATTCTTTAGCAAACAAGAGGAAAAGACTGCGCACATGTGCATACGTACCTCTTAAGTGCGATTACAAAAAGTGCTGCATTAGTGAGACAGCATTTCATGGTCTATTTAGCTGGTAACTGAGTGTCCCTCCAGTGTATTTAAAGGCAGAGCTTAAGCTGAGCACCGACAGCCATAAAAACAAATTCAGCTCAAAGTAGCTTATACCGTACACATGTGACTACTATCTCTCCCACTTTCTCGCTCACAAACACACAGTCCCACACACACACACACACACACACACACACACACACACACACACACACACAATACACAAAATACACACAATATCATAGATATAATCATGCAGCCTGAAATTGAAGCCAGAGATCTTTCCCAAAGCAGGCTTTAAGGGAGGAAGTGAAGTCGTTCCACCGCTGTCAGAGAATACAAAGGTGGAAGAATGGTTGGCGCAAAGGAGGGGTGTCCAACTTCCTGTTGAAAGAGAGGAAATAAACACTTCCATATGCAATCTCTGCCAGAGACACACATACACACTCCTCCACAGCCTGGAGTTAATGCAGTAACACGCTGTAGTAAATTTGAGGAGGGAGGGCCCTAGTTAGCAAGACGCGCCACCATATGAAAGAGAGAATATTTTCTACTGCCAGAAATTTATAGCAAATGAGGCCTCATTCATCATCACACAGGCTCTATAACATAATGCAGCCGAGAAAGAAATAAACTCCAACGAAGCTGTAGCACTCCACTTCCTGATTGGACTGGGAGAGAGCGGCGGTCGGTTTTTATGCGAAGAGGATTCAAATTTCTTCTGTGTCTGTGTCTGTGCATGTGCCTGTGCGTGTGCGTGCGTTTGTGTGTGTCACATGCAACAAATCCTGTTGACTGAGGCCGCTCCCACACAGCATACCTCCTGCCTGGGGGAAACCCATGAACTCTCCCGGCCACTGTGCAATTTTTCATATCCAGATAACACAGTTTCATATACACACACATTTATGTTACACAGATTGTGCTGACCGTCCCTGGTTACACTCCCTACCCTGACATTTCCAACACACACATACAAACCCAGCCATACACCTTAAACCTTATTACAATTCCATTCTTGAGCTTAGAACACAACAGTCACCATGTTTCCCCCCTTATGGAAAGTACACGGTACATAAACACGCGCAGTCACACAGAAAATAGCATAGAAATTTCCCCAATCATTAACACACCCAACATGTGTAGTGAGACTGGAGCGAGAGCATGACACTAATCTGATCTCAATCTGAAACCTCTGCTGTGATTGTGTGTTTGTTTGCGCTAAGTACGTGTTATCCGCGGTGTTAGCCGGTGACCGTTTCCCATATATGGAGCAGTGGGTCATCTTCTTATGAAGATTATCCATAAAGAAGTTCCAGGGGTTTACCACATTAACGGGTCTTATCATAGGGAGGATTTCTGTTTGCAAACACAGGATACTGTCTATGTCATTATAGCATATCACTCACTTTGATGTTAGATTAACTGCTTTCAGACATGAACTCAGGAAACTCTCCAAACATTGAGGTCCGGACTTTCTTCCAAGAGTTTGAAGAACGCGGCAGGAGATTCTCCAATCAGACGCTTTCACAACAACACAGAAATGCAGCGTCCAGGTGAGGGGTGGCTCACTATGCAGGAAGCAGGATGTGACACATAGATTTCACTGAGGGGATAACATGTTTTTGTTTACAGCACATCCACACTGGCGTGGACCCGTATCACCAAAAGCGCTTGAATCTCGTAGTTGACACCGACTATGTCAATCTTCCAAGCTGACATAGTCGCTGTCTTCTATTCAAATGTTAGAAAAATCATCAATTTTCCCACTCAATTGCGGAGTTCATTGCATGTCTGAAAGCAGCTATGCATACATTGATCAGCCTGATCCTAAATGTGTTCAACATCAAGCTGCATTCAGACAGTTAGCTAGTTGTAACGGGTGAGGAGACAGAGGGAATGTCTGTGTTTATATAATAGTCCTAAATTACATAATCTATTTTCCCAGAGCTTCAGAACAATCAATACACGGTGAAGCAGACTCCACGGGTCTTGGGCTAAAGGCCGATATATGCTTCTCCGAGTCCATTGCGGACTGACGCACGGACGGATCGGACGGACACTTTTTGATTTATAGTTCCACGAGCCTTTTTGTTGTGAAAACAATTCACCGCCAGAACAGTAGTTGGCGCAACGGAAGTCGAGCTTAGAGAAGCCTACCTCATGAGGTATATAGAAGAAGTCCATGCTGGTTTATTTACGTCCTCCCGGCTCCTCACACACAGTGAACGATGGCAACTAACAGAAAAAGGATGTTGATGACGCGACAGTTTTTGCTGAAATAAAGTGACACCCAGCGGGTGAAAATGCTTATGTTATCGTGTCTTAGTGCAGCGGTACCCCGGTCTTGTTTCCAAACTGCGTTGCTAATTCAACAGCTTGAAGCTACACGGAGGCAGCTAGCTTCCCCCCCAGCTTCCACACACAGTCAGCAGGGACACCCGATACTAACTACTACCAAGTGTTTGCTTCTAACCTGACGGTGTTTGAGAAACAGTGTCATGACAGCCGTGGGATTAAAGTCAGCGGGTTTTTGCGCTGTTCCCACCTCAGTTAGCATGGTGGTTAGCTCGCTAGCCCCGTTATGAAAGTTCGTTATAACCGTATGTGACCGTACACACATGCCGTAAGTGCTCTAACCAGCCACCGTCAGCCGGACAACGCCGCTGGCTTAACACACTTGTCACATTAATCATAGAGTCGTAATTGTGATTTTGGTTTAATGTGATGTAGGGAATGGAACAGGAAGTTTGAGGTCCCGAAATGCTGGCGTTAGCGGACCAATCACAGCCAAGGGCTATCCGTGGGCTCTCCGCAATGCCGACGTGTAGAAAAATCTGAGCTGTCCGAAAAGCTCTCCGTGGAGCCCCGGAGTGTGTGTGTGTTCTTCCACCGATACCCTATGCAAATATCACAATCTCTGCAGCAGCGCTGGTTACAGCCTCTTATCAACTCAGTGTGGAGGTGCTCCTCTGCTAACAGGTCTGAATAGAGTGCTGATGGTCTCGACCTAGCACTTTTCAACACGTCTCCTCATGCTGATGGCAGTCAACAGCAGCGGGCCAAGACGTCCCAGCAGCACCTCTCCACACATCTCACTTGATTAAAGTGAGAAAAACGAACACACGCCCTGGGTAAAATTAGGTCACCTCAGAATTTACAGATGGCCCTCGTTGCCAAGCATATTTTCCCAATTAAGGCTGATCAGGGAAAAGGAAATTCCCAGACAGCGTGAATTATTAAAAGCTTGAAATGGAATCTGATCATGTGATGGTGTATGACTCTGACACCCGACATCCCCAGATAGCTCCTGGAAAAAAGAGAAAGACGGGCTGGGGGCCATGAGATTTGTGATTGGCTGAAAGTGGGAGTTTTCCTCCAATTGTGGGAGTGGTATTGTTCACAGTCAGCTCTGGATGATATAAGGTAAACTGATTTCTTAAAATTCTAAATCCACAAAAGTCGTTTCCTCAGAAAGAGAGCATTTAATAAAACGACCAAACACTTTCTTGTTAGCATGCTTCTCAATAAGAGGTCAAGAAAAGGTCTCTGAATTCAGCACTTACAAAAAACACATTTGAAACTGTGATATTTTTACTGCTGTTTTTTTCACCTGTAGCAAGAGTTTTATCAGAAAACTCCTCCCCCGCAGTTACTGAATGTGAGAAACCTACAACGCTCACAATTTAGAATATCCTGGAAACAAATAAATAAAACTTAACAAGTGACAAACCCAAATATTACTGAAATCTTAAAGGTAAAGAGCCACATTGCTCCATCCACATCCACATTGTGCTTTTCCTTATCAGACCTCTTCTACGGAAGGTGTGGATATGTGTACACATCCTACTGTGACATTTCAAAATGCACAGGTGCAGATAATGAAATGAAATAAAATAAATGCATGCAGGTTTCCCGTCCCACAGATCAGAGCCGTCCTTATCTGTATTATCATCAACACCAGTGCTTTTCTTATGATGGTAAGTCAGCATGTCTGTTGTGGAAAGAGGTTGACTGAGGTTACATGCACCGCACCCTATTCCAGTTTGGTTTGAACACAGCGCGTTAAAAACGAAAAAACAAACTGTCTATACTAACATGCCTGAAAATGCACATCACATGACCATTCGCATGTACGTTTTTTCGCCTCCTCGCTCTCACAGGGAACGGGATGTGAAGGTTCACCACTGATTCATTCAGCTGACCGGACCCTCATCGATGGTCAACCTGAGCACATCCAACTACATCCAACTTCTGAGGATCCAGTTATTATAAGATGTATTTCCCCACTACTTCACATCTGGGAGAACAGTTCATTCTTGTTGATGTTTTGTGCAAAAGTGGTGGAAAACAGAACGTGGTTACACTGAATGTCATCTGCAGGTTAAGACTGAACAACTTTCTAATCCTCAACCTCGCCGGAAATGAACATACTCTGATGTTAACTTATACACAATTGGTGCTTCTTTAAGCAGGCCTGGTCAATACAGCTCCAGACACTATCAGGTTATAAATATATGGGCCTGTCCTTGAAGAGCTGCTGCTCTTTTGTCTGTCTCTACAGAAAGTTGAGTGTGAGGCGCAGGCTGCCTGCGAGCATCCCCTCAGCAGTCTGCTTCACCACGCTGGGAGCCTGTCACAGTGGCTCAGTGTCAAACCACCAGCCCCTGCTTGCTGAGTCAAGCTGACCATGAGCGAGCCAGAGCAGCCGTGCACAGGCCTGATGTTAGTGTCTCTGCTGGGTGCGTGATATTCCCAATCCTGTTGGGTGTCAAAGATGGAGTACAGATGGAGTACATTCCTGACAGATAAAGCTGAAAAAAAGGCCCAAACAAAAGCCACATTTTGTTGCGTTTAGTGGATGATATCTGGGTTTAATGCCACTAAATGATCACTTGTCTATTTCATGTGTCTGGTTTACTTGTATCACCTGGTATTCCTTCAACATGGAGGCAAAGAATGCTTGAAATAGGATGACTTGTACTACTCAGAGTGGTGAGACCTGTGCGGTTTGGTTATTTCAGGGGTTGAGTGTCGCTCTAAAGATAAATGTCACCGGCCGACACATTATCTGGATGTGGTTTATAAACATATTGGTCATTTCCCAGGTTTGATAAGGCGACAGAACGAAAAGGGGAAAGCTGAATAAACAATGTGTGAGAGAGCCTGTGTTGTTTACGTGTCCCTGGACCTGACTGGTGACATTTTCTCTGGGGAGAAAAAAAAGAGCCAAGAGCCATTCAGAAATCCGTCTATTTAAAGTCACACACACACACACACACACACACACACACACACACACACACACACACACACACACACACACACACACACACACACACACACACACACACACACACACACACACACACACACACACACACACACACACACACACACACACACACACACACACACACACACACACACACACACACACACACACACAATCCATCTGGCAAAACTTATCTCCACAAACTTCTCACCCACAGGACTCCCCCGTGGAAATAGTAACCATTTCTGTTTTGTCACTTCTTGAAGGTGAACTGTACAACTCAGCATGCCGATTTGAATTAACATTTCCTTGTGTTGTATTAAGAGGCCTGACACACAAGTTGAATAGCTGGTCACGCTTCAGTAAAGTGGGAAACATTGATTGGCTCATTATCAGACGGAGTTCCGCGTCCAGTCCTCTTACCTTGTCTCACACTTTTCAACCTGACGGCCCCTTTGCAGTTGTTAATCAGTGTCTGCACGTCGTACAGGGGTAATCCCGAGATGGAGAGGTTCTCCACCTCCAGCAGCAGTTCCCCTTCGTTTAATTTCCCAGTTTTGTAAAGCACCATGTCCTGGTTCACCGGGCCGATGTGGGCGAACTCCCCGTTCTCCGCACCGCCTCGTAGCGGCACGTTGAGCTCCCCGCGGGCATCTTTGGACACGGAGCTCTCGGTCACCCTGGAGGTCCAGTGGGTTTTCTTCAGCGCGGGTTTGGACATCGTGGACAGCTGCGGGCCCGACACCAGAGCCGGAGCCGGGGGGACCCCACCGCCGAGGGGCGCGAGGAGCGGTCACAGCAGCGGCGTGTCAAAGAAAGTCGACCCGTGTCCGGGAGAAGCGCAGCAAACTTTGTTCCGTGCGCCGCAGGAACATGCGCTCCGTCCCGCGCTCTCTGCCGGGCACACCAATCAAGCCATCCCCCTCCGCACTGGAGACACTCTTCACTGTGGCAACACAAGTTTCATTTTAACACCGACGAACCCGAGATTTAATCCTCCTTTATCGATGTCATGTTACAGCCACCGTCTCACTCCGCTTCCCTGACTCTCTCTCTCTCTCTCCTCTGAAGTGACTTTAAACGATGGAAGTTTCTTCTTCTCCACTTCCCAGCGGCTCCTCGGACTCTTCTCTGGTGTGTGGGGAGCAGCTGAGCTCACCTGTCGCTGTCAGCTCCTCTGGGAGCAGGTATGAAGCTCCTGTGAGTTCAGATCAGTCACACTCTTCCTCCCCTCTGCTCCTCTTCTCCTCTTCTCTTCAGTTTCTGTCGAGGCGCTGCAAATGTGTTGCTGTTCGTGGTGCTTTCAAGAGCTGTCGGACAAATTGATATCCAGCTGTATGGACATGAGATGCCCATCTGCAAAACTGCTGGACATAGAAGTAAAAACATCTGTGACATATTCACTCGATACTTTAGAGTGTAATGTGTAGATGTGACGCATTTAATTTAGCATCAGATACCTTTCCTTTTTAATTGATACATTTATTACAGCCTATAACTTTTTAAAATGCCAATATTGGGGTTATTAGACCGGGAAAAGTAAGCAATTTATGCATTGAATTATATGTATTCATCTTAACTGCTAACAATAACATTTAGTGTAGTCTGTCTGTCCATTTTAATGAACAGCCGTCACCAGGACATGTGGTGCAGACACATGTTCCCATCAGGATGAATTATGACATTTAGGATCCCTTTCACTTACAAACAAAGGTCTGAAAGGGAGGTTCGGTTTTCAGCTGTGTTTGTTTGTTTGTTTATGTTTGTTTGTGTTGGTTTGTGTTGGTTTGTGTTTGTTTGTGTGTTATTAGAATTACACTTACTCTATGTCTCAGGGAAGAACCCATTAAACTGTTGGTGCAGGTACAGATTGGGGATGTCCAGGATATCTTTTTCTCTTTCTTTGACATTCGGAAAGTTTTTCAACGTTTTACTTTGCTTCTCAGAGAATTAAATCAGAATCACGATGAAAAGAGAAATCCAGACATGAAATTTATGAGCATGTGCAATTTTATGGCGATGCTTATTAAAATCTGGATCTGGTGTAATAAAATGTGTACATTTATGGCCAGCCATCTACTTAGCATTGCAGCTGTTTATTATTTTTGTACAGTAACTACTAATATTTAAATTAATATATTCCTTGCGTATGAATAAAAGTCTTTTGTACTGTTAGAATTCAAGACATCAATAGCATCTTGAGTTGGGACACTGACAGATTTTTTAATTTGGAGTTTGGAATACGGAGCCTACAAAGAGCACGTGAAGGCAGCAATGCTACCTCCCACGCATGCGTCCTCTTCTTAGTGAGGGCAAACCTGGGTGAACCCTGTACAATACAGAGTGTTTTAAATGAGTGTTTGTGTTTATTTCTATCTATTATAGCTTTAAAGTGAAATAAAGATGTTATTCAAATTCAATCATTAACTATAAAATCTCTATAGTGATTCGTCAGATGTTCCTATTGCACTTTCTTTTCTATGAGCCGATACTCAAAGACATTAAATTATTTGTTTAACACGCTTGTTATAATGATTCAGAGGGAAATGTTAATTGGGTAATGACCTACACTCAGCGTGTGGCTACACCTTGATGTGAACGTGTCTGTTTGGATTCCTGCATTTCAGGTTGGACAGGAGGCACACCATGTTTCCATGTGTGTGTGGGGGGGAGGGGGGGACCTCCCCTTACTGTTAGGACACTCCCAAGTGTGTGCTAATCAGTGTGCTGAATCCATTCTGGCTTTTTCTACTCTTCGAGTGATGGAGGGAGGAGATGATGGGTTAGTCACAAACAGAATAAGAGGAGGAAGAGCAATGGCCGTGACTGTGAAGCATTTCTAATGTCCAAGATAAATGAAGCATCACAACAAAAACAACACAATGCTATAGATGGACAGCTATGAATCGGTTGTTACAGAGGAGATAAATACACAGCCTCATCACATGGGTCTCTCACTTATTACTGCAGATGAGCTTTTCCCAACCTAAAAATAACAGAAGCGAAAGTACTCCTGGTCCCATGGGAGAAGAAAAAACATTGGCCTGGATGGGACCGGAAATAGTAAATGAGCTTTTAAGCTGAAACCTCACAACTTTCCCTTATCTCTGTCCGTGATCAGCTGCTCGTACATGAAATGCACAGTTCATATTTATTCACCGCAGTGCAGTTTCTTCTGAGGGAATTTCTCCTCGCAGGCAAGTGATGGACAATAAACATTGATACAGAAAAGTACTTAGCACAAGACAAAAGCCTCATAAATCATAGATATCCTCATTCATCCGCAGAGCGCCATTAAAACAAAGCAGCACTAACTCTGCACTTCTGTCCACCGTATGAAAAATACATTAACTTGAGGTAAGCTGTTACATAGTACAAGAAACAAAATAGCAGCTTTTTTTCCAGTGGGAGTTTTTATTAAGTGATGTGAACCCTCTGATGAAGGTTAAAACAACCTAGTGAAGGAGGAGAATGGACTGGCTTCATCTTGTTTTTGGCACAGATCTAAGGATGGCAGTCGCGACAACTGTTGGATGGATCGCCATGAAACTTTGGGCCGACTCTCATGTTCCCATCAGGAAGAATTTAAACTTTGATCATTCCTTGACTTGTACTTGACTGGATCCCTTGACTTCACATTTATAAATCAAATAGCTGCTAGGGAAGTTTTCATCTGGATTTGTTTGTTTGTTGGTTTGTTAGCAGGATTACGCAAAAGCTACTGGACGGATCATCAACCATTTTGATGGAAGGATACGATAAGTGTCAGGAAAGAACTCATTCAATTTAGGAGCAGATCCAGATCAGGGAGTGGATTCAGAATTTGTGCGATAACATTGTGGGCCTTTCTTTAACATTTTTTGTTGTCTTTTCAGAGAACTGTGTGAATCTAGATTTTTTTTTTAAATCACACATATTAAGGGGGTTGATAGTGTTGAGTTTGTGCAACTTCACGTAGATCCAAGAAAAATCTGGATGTAGTGGCTATATATGTGGTTTCATTAGGGGTGTACGCTTTTTTCAGTCGGAGTATGGTAACAAATTGGACTAGAAACCTTTAACTACCACCAGAGTATAGGTGAGAAATGCAATGTTCCTTTACCTAGAAGGCTTGTTTTAATTTAATGGGACTGCAGGGCCTCGGCAGAGGAATGCGCTCTCCTGAGTGTAATTCCAGATTGGCTTTAGACAGAACACTAACTTAAAGACTCTCATCAGCCTCAAATCTAATTTGTTCACATTGAAAGTATAGCACCAGTGTGCCCAAATACGGCCTTAGCATAAACAAACTCTTAATCACCTTGCTAGATCATCGATAAAGTTATTGCAGCTTTTTACTTCACTGTTGACAGTTTGGATTTTACAGTTTTGATCATGGAGCTGAAGGAAATGCACGGCCGATGGACCAATGAGGAAGTCCAGGAATTTTGCAGCCGTTGACTCAACAGTCACAAGTTAATTATCTATTTAGTGCCATTAAGTGTTTAATGTAAGATCTTTGTAAGGTTTTTATTACATCCAGGGGTAGTTTCACTGAAAGGAAACTTCTCTTTATCACATTCATACATTTGGACACACCTGGATGCTGTACACAGTAACCACAGTCGGACTCTTGAGCGCTTCACGTGGGAGGATAGGGTTAAGAGCCTTGCTCAATGGCACCAAGGGGAGTTAATGACGTGTTTTTACACCTTTGACCTCCAGATTTAATCCTGCTCATCTGGCGATTGAACCAGTGATGAGACTCCTTCTCTGACCTTTAGGCCACCACTGCCCCAGCATTAAGGGGTCAGCGTTATGCCAGTCTGAATTCCACTAATTTAGGCTTGGTATGAAGGCGGATGGTGAAGAGTTAAAAAGGGAGAGTTTGATTTGTTTGAATGCGTGTACGCGCCAGTTACTTCTATAGTGACCTGCAGTGGGGAGGGAGGTCACCCAGCTCCTCTGACAGCTTCCCGTCACACGGTGTCACCCAAATCAGATCGACACAGGCACACTGCTTCTGGCCCCAAAATATCTTATTCCTTCTCCTCCAATCCATCAGTCCGTGTTTGTCAACGGCTTCTTGTTGGCTCTCGCTGTCTCGCTATATTTCACTGTCGTGTCCTCGATTTCACTCTCTTGTACACAGTCATAAGAGCAGATATTTGCACGCACAGAGAAAGTGTGAATATGTACACAGACAGATTCAAGTACCAAGGTGTCTATTGTCACACCGGTTGTACAAGTACAATTGTGAGAAGAAACTTTTGAAGGAAAGCTCCACTTAAAAGAAAAAGTAGAAAAAAATGATGTTGTAATAATAGGAAAGTGATAATAATAAAGAAATAAGAATAAATCAGTATGGAACTAGAATGAAACTCTGTAGAAAGCACATCTGCATGTTCTGTTGTATTCACATGATTCAGTCCACAATCACTTCAGTGTTGGACACTAAATCACATGAAGGGCTGACTTCACAATCACCCCCATTATTACATGTAAAGAGGATTTTGTCATTCCATTCTACAGTGCTTTCCTTTTATAGCCAAACATCGCAGGTTATACAACATATCCATCGTACCACATATAATATTTTATGGCACCGCAGGATATTAAACTCGCGTAGCAAACGTCTGCATCCCTGTGTTCTTGAGAATGTCAGCAACTGGTCATGGAGAGATCTCATTATAGCTGCTTTAACGTTCACTTCCTGCCATTGTGCAGGTCTATGGTCACATCATGC
Source organism: Pleuronectes platessa (assembly GCF_947347685.1). Lineage (NCBI taxonomy): Eukaryota > Metazoa > Chordata > Actinopteri > Pleuronectiformes > Pleuronectidae > Pleuronectes > Pleuronectes platessa. The sequence goes on from NC_070627.1 coordinate 21,280,395, forward strand.
TGTATGTCACTGCACAAGCACAGTTTGTTTATCATGAGCTATTATTAACCACCATTTCCATTCATCCAGGCTGACTCGCCGGATGTCACCACTGACAACTAATGACATCGGGAACTTCATGGCCAACAGTAATAACGCAGCTTTCAAATCTGACAGCTGAGCTCGGAGGACTTTGGTGCTGCAGGCAGACAATCCTCCACCATTAGGAGCTTTCATTATATGGTTGACTCATCCTATAACCGCTCGCTGATTGGTCTGGTTTTTTAGCGTGATACATTGTCTGTCCCAGTATTCATTACTAATTATGGGAAGTCCAACGGTTTCCTGTTGAGACATTGGAAATTACCAACAAATGCCTGTTAATATTGTACGTTGGAGATATTCAGACCACACTTTGCTTTTTCAACCAGTGTGGTGAGTTCTTGTGTTTGTACTGGGATGGTTGGGCTATCTCAGGTCGATCTGTGTAATACTGGACTCAGTTCAGCACAACGATCCAAGATCACAGCTAGATTGATTATATATCAGCTGATTAACTGATCATCATCATGGTCCAGAAAATCTTCATAGTCGGTTTCCTCCTAATCCTTTAATTTGCTTACACCTCTGTCAGTGCCAGTGAATCCATCACACACACAAAAGATGGTGTTACTGTCATACTGAAAAAAATGAGAAGCAAGAAAGATAGAAAGGATTTGAGTCAATGCTGGTTTAACTTAGCCATGGCTATTATGGCTGTAGTAACACAGGGGATTGTATAATTTGATGCGGGTCGACATCTGACCTTTCAACACATCCATCCTCCCCTACAAGTCATCCCACCTCAAAGCTCCCTTTGGTTTGGAATCTTCCACATTGTTCCCTCTGACATTTCACATCTCAATCTTTCATGCCTCTGCTATCTTCTCCTGCTATCAAATGACATGAAGTGAACTTAATATAAATATTTCACTGAACTCCCTATTTCTTTTTAATTCTTAGGAACTTTAATGGGTCAGTGCATCTGCCAAAATCCAACTTCTTTAAAGTTTCTTTTAGGGCAGATCCATCCTGGCTCGTGCTTTGATGAATGAGATCAGACTGTTGTGATCTGCAGTTGCATCCCGAGACGCAAAATTCGTTTTGATGGATGAAATCCAAACAGTGTTGTGTGTGCATGTATTTGCCTAATCCTTTATATGCAACCTGCAGGCCACACACGCCCTCATGTTATCTGTGGCGTGACATTGTATTGATGCAGCATTTTGTACATCTGAACGGCAGCATCTGCATCATTCATAAGTCATTAAAACCATATGAACCTTTTATTTCTGAGGCCCGCCAGTGCATCGCAGCATAAGTCCCCTGAGTGGCTTTCCCCGCGTTGGGTAACAGACGAGTTTTGCTCATGTCATGTTCCCTGACCGCGACTTATCCGTGCTCATCACTCTGCGTGGGCTGTGTAAATGAGGAGGGTCATTTTTCTGCTTTAGATGTCACTTTAATCTACTTTACCTCTCTGCCCTGATAATGCCTCGTTCATCATAATATCCAGATAGAGTTAGAGGGAAGGAGCGAGAGAGAGAGCGACAGCGAGGGAGAGTAGTAGTAGTAGTAGTAGTAGTAGTAGTAGTAGATTGGGAGAGAAAAAAGTGAAATCCTTCTTTTAACTAATGCGCTGCTTCAAAGTTGAGTGTTGGTGTGGTAGATTAAGAATGGATGGCTCGGCGCAAAAAGGCCACATGATTATGTGAGCGTGCTGCGGAGAGCTGTCATATGCAGCCGATGACAGAGGGGGGAGTAATGAGGCACTTGGTATAGTTAGGACCCTTTACAGTATTAAAGCATCCATTTTTCAGTATTTAAATCTGATTCAGGAGTGTGCAACAAAGTCTCCAACCACTTTTAACCAAGAGCCAGGACAGGAACGAGACTGTGATTGAATTGTGCACATTATTCAGCATATTTATCTGCCCAAATCCACGTCAGCACATTCTCAGAGCTGGATCTGATCCCAAGCAATGAAACATCAGCTGGATCTGGATGCTGCAAATGTTTTGGCTCCTCGCTAACTTTGATAAAGCACAGAGCAGGCCGTCCAATCCTCTTCTTCTTTTCCTCTTAATATCAAGAAAGACTGAGAATGCACCAGCCAAGGGTTGTATATTCATTAAAGGTATAAGGAACATCTAGGGACATTTACATGGTATGTATATTGAAGACCCATTCTGATACCCATCTTCCATCCTAATCAATAGCGAACTCTGTTTGCTTCCAAAACCCACTGCTTGATCACTCAGGTCCACAAATTTGCGTTTTACAAAGAAATGAGCATCATCTTCCATGTTACAATATTACAAGAGAAAAATAAACCTCTCTCTAGGTCACCCTGCAGCACTCAGCCCGTCTCCCATCAGGACTGCTGGCTTTAATGATGCCTTCAGACGTGTGACATATGGGTCATCGTGTCAGGAGCGCTCCCAGTTGCCCTCGAAAAGCTCCTCCTGTCAGGGAACCCGGAGAGGATCATCTTCATTTTTGGACAGACAGCTGAGCACACTTGGGTATTTTTTTTAAATATCTGCACTTTCAGAGCCTCGGGGAAGAGGACTGACTGTATTCCGATGAAGACTGGTAGACATTTTCTCATTTGCATGACAAATTAGGAGTTTTGCTTGCTGTCCTGGTTTTTCTTGAATCTTGCATAGGTACATGCAGATAATTAAAAAACATCCTCAACAAGCTACATGTGGGTTTGTTTTCTCTTCTTATACTAAATGTGATTAAACATATTGATATTGATGAACACAGATGCAGTGTGTATTTGCATTTGAATATAATAGTACGTACTTTGCATACAGTTGGTCTGTCAAGTATCAGTCTTGTGAACAATTCCCTCAACCCATCTAAAATTCACAAGGGGTCTCTAAAACTCTCAAGCAGAATGCTGAATCATCAGTTCACCTGCAGCTCTGTGGTGCTTACAGCTACACAGTTGACTGTGCTGTATCTCCATGTTTGTTGAAATGCGTGAATTCTCAACCATTTGTTCGCAAGTTAGCCGTATCAATGCACATGGTGATTATAACTATTCATGTCTCAATTCAAGCCAACAAAGATGGCGGCCACGAAGGCTGAACTAATATGAGACGGACTGATCAACGAAGAACTTCCTATTTGTGTCACTGGTTTGTCTCGCTCTTACCATTGCATTATTTGCTACTTTGAGCGGTTACACTTACTGCAGCTCAGCCACCCAGGTAGCTTGCTCGTTAGCTCGTCACTAGCAAGCAATGAATCCTGGGATAGGTTGACATGAGCAGAATCCAACAGGTGGATCCTGTTACCTGGGAATGAAAGAGCCCATTTGTCTGAAAGAGCCTTCTACCAAGCTTTGTGGAAATCAGTCCTGCAGCTTTTGTCTAATTCTGTTGATAAACAAACAAACCAATGGACAGGGCTGAAGACATAACCTCCTTGACTTGATTAATAAAATGTAAAGATACATGGATTGTATAAGGAGATGTGCATTAAAACTGTGGACCTTTTAAGCTTGATGACTTTATACCTATTTGGTAAAAACTTGACAACAATTGCTGATGCTGGAGAAAATCCCTGCTAAATGCATTTGAGTGTGGAAATGAAGCAATTCTTAAATGAGCCATCCTTCTGCTCCTAATGTATTTCCACATAAAAAAGGGCAAGTTGTTGGCTACGCTGTAGATAAGGAGGGACCCTGCTTCCGAGACGGATGAATGATGGTTTCAGTGATTGTTATAAAGCTGTAAAGTCACAACTTTTTTTCTAAAAAGACAAGAATCACCAAAACTCAGCTAATCTGCTTCATCAGGTCTGTGTGGGTGTGATCTGATCACATTTGATTAACATCAGAAAGAAAAAAGAGTAACAACCCCACAACTCTCATCAGATTTTAATTCAGTTATGGTTGAATTGAGTTATGTGACATCTCCCATGCTGGATGACTTTGGCAGATTGTTTTGAGGACACTTGTGTTTAGCTGAAGTTGAAATTCCGACCTTATGCAGTGGTGTTCAGTCAACTTAACCTGTTCTCAGTTAACTGTGAGGGAATCTCTGATCCCTGGCGTGATTACCAGTTCAACAGGGTCGTACCTCCTTCTACAACCGTCATCTCCTTTGGGTGTGGCTAACAGCTAAAACCAGATTTTTAAGAGCGTGTGACATAACATAGATGATGTATTTATTAACAATTCAAGTCAACTGGTTGTTTCCCTAACCCCCCTAAGGAGGCAAGAGTGAACCCTCTCCTGAAGAAACCAACCCTCAAACCGTCTGAAGTAAACAACTACAGACCTGTCTGTTCTTCCTTTTCTCTCAAAAGCACTCAAGCGTGCTATCTTTAATCAACTGTCCTCCTATCTCCACAATAACAACCTTTTGATCCTCACCAGTCTGGTTTCAAGGCAGACCACTCAACTGAGACTGCCCTCCTTGCTGTGACTGAGCAACTTCACACCGCTAAAGCAGCCTCTCCTCCTCTGTCCTTCTAGAACTTTCTGCTGTGTTTGACACAGTGAATCCTTATTTCCTCCCTTCAGAATCTGGGTATCTCAGACCTATCTCAGAACCTTGTCCAGTCACTACTTGGGTCCCTCAAAGTTCTGTCCTGTGTCTCCTTTTCTCTATGTACACCAACTCTCTTGGCTCTGTTACTCAAAGGCTTCTCTTACCACAGTTTTCAGATGAAACCCAACTAATTCTCTCATTTCCCCAGTCTGAAACACAGGTAGCAGCCTGTGCCGGTCTAACTGACATCTCTCAGTGGATGTCGACACATAACCTGAAAATCAACCTTAACAAGACCGAGCTACTTTTCCTTCCAGGGAAAGGCTCTCCCACCCACGACTTGACTATTACCTTTGACCACTCCGTGTTAGCCCCAAACCAGACTGCTAGGGCCCTGGGTGTGAAAATCGACAGTCAACTCTCCCTACCGCCAAAACATTACTGCAACAACCAGATTTTGTAGATACACCACAAAAGGAGAATAAGTCCCCTTCTCACTCAGAAAGCGGCACAGGTTCTGGTGCAGGTTCTTGTCATATCACGCCTGGACCACTGCAACTCCCTCCTGGCTGGTCTACCCGCTAGTGCCATCCGACCTCTGCCGTTCATCCAGAATGCAGCAACTCATCTTCAACCTACTGCCTAAGTTCACTCCCACTACACTGCTACTCCGCTCCCTTCAATGGTTACCAGTAGCTGCCCGACTCCCCTCAAGACGCTAGTACTTGTGTACTGTGCTGGGAATGGATTGGGTCCAGTTTACATCCAGGATATGGTTAAACCTTCCACCCCAGCCTGTCCACTACGCTCTGCATCAGCCAATTGGCGTGATAATAAACCATCGTCAACTCTGGTATGTATATTTAAAAATACAAATAGATTAAAAAAAAGTATTAGTTTAGTATGTTGAGCTTGTATATTGCACTTACATGTAAGCACTTGTAGTTTGGCTTTTTGAACATATTGTACTTACATGATTCTTGCTGTTCTAGGTTTGTACCTTCATGGTTGGATGCACTTATTGTAGCTCGCTTTGGATGAAAGCGTTAGCTACATGATAAGTAATTTAATATAATTTACAGTTCTCTCGTAGGCTGTGAGTCAACACTGACAGACAGCTTAATACAATCAGAGGGAGCACTTCACCTCCTGCTGCCTGCTCTCGGCCTCAGCCCTGAAATACCTGTCATGCTGTCACATGACGGCAGAACAAGGTGGCTATTGTGTAAAGGTGCTGCTTTGTTTGCTTGACCGAGCTGGACCACTCGGTTGGCATGATGAAAGACTAAAGTAAACAAGGGGTTGGGTGAGAGGGTGCTGATGGCCTTGGCAAATTCCTCGTAACATCAGACGTGACCCCTACCGCTGCTCAGTTTTGGATTTGTTGGGAAAGTTGCCTCAAAGTTCTGTAGTTGCAATGATTGACAAACTCAAACATGTTATGAACACTATTCACAGCCCCTTAAGAGTAACTGCTCTGCTGGTTTTGGTATCAAATTCCATATAAAGCGTAACAGATATCCTTTTTCCTAAATATGTAAATGTCAGAGTGTTTCTGTGGCCTTGTTTCCTGTCCTATTTCACCCAGCCAGCAGACACACAAGCCTTTCTGCGGCGTCCCTGCAAACCTGACAGTGGAACCAGTGGAATCTGGATGTGGTCCAAAGCATACTAAAAAGATTTGTGTTTATACTTTCTTCATACATTAGTGACATAATGGTAATTTCCCATGGCTCCACCAGATGGCTCTAAATCAAAACCTTGAAGGTAATCTCTTTTACATCAACATTACATCGTTGTTTTCTCAAGCAGTGGGAAAGCAACATTTTGGCGTCAGCTCTGAAAATGTATAGGCCCCTATATTTTTCTGCTGAAGTGGACGGATGACTATATCTTCACTGAAGGAAAACATTGGATTCCACAAGCCGCGGCACAAGGCAGGTTTGGCCGAATTTAGCTCCGGTACAGAAAGCTTATGGGCCCTTCTGTCACTGTGCAGGTGGATCTCCTCTCACAGACTGGAGCGGCTCCATCAAACAGCCAACACAGAGCTTTGTTCCACAGCAGTGTAAACTGATATATCCACATCTGCTCTGTGCACTAGAAAAGCCACAAGGTTTATGATCTATAAAGTGTGCGAGGTTGACAACTACATGAGACACACTGATACATATTGTGATAATGTTTGTGCTTGATGGCTGTATGCATGAAATGTTCGGACTGAAAAATCATGAAACTTTCTGAAACACTGAAATCTAAAGGGGGGGGGGGGGGGGGGGTTAGGGTTAGGATTAGATTTATGCACCCTCATGCAATTTGTGTTGTTGCTGTTAGGAGGATGCAGTGAAATCATTTCATGTCTTGTGAAGTTGTGTGAATGCAAACATGGCCTGATGTACGGATGCACAGCTAATGCACCAGTACAACACTAAGCAGGAAACGGTAAGCGATTTGCAAAAACACACATTGTTAACTAGAGGCCATATAGAGAGGGTTATCACACCAGCCACGACGTCCCTTAAGGCTGTGCTGGCAGTTTGTGATTGACGTCTGATAGAGAAACTGTACTGTATGAATGAGTGTGTAAATGGATGAATGGCAAAACAGTGGTTACAAATATAGAAAGATGCTACATATATACAGACTATTTACCATTTACAAGGCCCCAGCATCAGTATTGATCACAGAGGTACCTGTTTAACTTGCCACATGCCATTTTAAAATAGCAGTTTTTATCTCCAGGTTCCTCCACAAATACACAATCACGCAGGAAATCAAGTAAAAAAAAATCTGTACACGGATACAAAAAAGACAAAGTACTTAGATGCACGTCTTTGGTGGTTCGCTACTGTAAGTTTCTCCACTCTCTAGGACCACATTTTGCCAGGATGGCACACCCACAAGGTCAAATCACACTGTTGTGGCTGGGATTAGTTGGAATGGGAAACAGAGAGCATTAACAGTGGCAGGCAGGCCAACACGACCGCAGCTCCACTGACTGCCAGCTGACCTGCCTGAAGCTGCGTGGCACTACCCACCCTCCGTCTGCAGCGCTGCACAGAGCCAGGCTTTGTGTCTGAACCTAACGCTGATCAGATGAAGGTGGATTTAACATTAAGAAAATATTGTTCTCACTGGGTTCACTGTCCGGGGCCCAGTTGATGATTGTCACGATATGTGCTGCTGCCTGTCTACACAACACGTGGTTGGGATATATATAATATAATTTTGATCTTATCAAATGCCGCGATATATTCAGCAACCAGTATCAACCATAACGTTATATTCTACACATTGGGTTTGACTGAACAAATAGCACACATAACAATATAATACTATATAATAACCTTGATATGCTATCCTTTGTGAATCATGGAGGTTTTCATTTCTGTTATCTGACTATTAGAAGGACATCGCGAAAATGAAAGAACCGGTTTTCTTTGGTAGAAGAAGAATTTGGTAAAAAGACTGGGGTATGGCCAAAACATTTTGTAGCTGATTCAATTACGGGGGCGAATCCAGGATCTTATTGTTTGTCTGCACCAGTGTTGCCAGATGTTCGATAATTATTGTATTTGTACGATAATTTAACCCTCTGTAATATATATGATCAACAATGCATCATGTATGATACATTTATGAATTTATTATACTTTTAACATCAGTTGTAATCTGAAATATAAAATATTGATCACATCAGTTTTTTCGCATCTTCTCACATGATGTCTTTTCAAGCATCATGCTTGTGATGCTGAACCCCTAACCCCTAACCCTAAGGAAGCTGGAATTTTCTAGATTAAAGACCACCAGTCATCCTGTCATAGCCAACGTGCTGGCAAAAGGTTATCTATTGGCACATTCCTAAAATATGGGGTAACTTAAGCTTTTATTTGGTTTTAGGTTTTTCAGCCACAAGTCAAATACCTCTTTTTTGTCAGCTTATCACTAGCAAAGGTGTGGTGCACATTACAGTGGATTAATCTGCCCTTTTTAAATGAAAGCACCCCCGACAGCTGCAAACTATAGAGATCAGCATGAGAGTAAAACAAATTATTGAAGTTGTGGACTATAAATCATGAGCAATGGGCTGATGGTCAGTAACAAAAAACAGAGAACAGGAAACTGCTGCAACTTTACACCTTGTTATTTGACCCATTGTTAATACTGTATAACAAATATAGATTACTGCAGCTTTAAATGGATGCCACAGTCTTTAACTTAAGATCTACTATACAGATCCCAATCAATATGTGTTCATTTCCCCCTAGATTATCTGTATAGAGGTAACGATCTCATGTGGGCCTGCCACAACAGTAAAAGTTTGCTCCAACTGCTATCCCTGTGGTGAATGAAGCCTTGGCAGAGGTCCAGGAGATGTAGGGGGGAGACTGAACGAGATGTCCCCCAGGGAGAGCATCTGTAGGCTCGTAGGGCGAGGGCCGCGGGACCTGGGCGTGCCTGCTTGTTACTGTGCTCCAGTTATGTATTTCACGGCTGTATAAGGTTTCACATGGAGAGGCGGCGGGAAGTAGCCTGGGAGAACATTCAACTGCAGGGAAGTCAGCAGTCAGGAAGTGGACAATAATTCAAAACAGAGCCCCAACAAAAGAGGCCCTTCAAATGTATTGACTTTAAACCATATCTTTTATCCACACATGTATGGCATCCCAGTGAAAAGGCACATAAAGACTGTTAAAAGGTCACAGATGCAGTTTGAAATGGAAATAGTACATCTAAGCAAGTTTGGATGGAAGCATATGTTTTGGGAATATACTGAGCATGTGCCAGTAGATCTTAGATGTTTATTATAGTGTAGGAATGGCAAAATTCGATGGACATTTTTCATAGATTTTTCCTCTTCCACTCACATCCATTGTAACTGACTTGTTCACAAGCTGACCACATCTGCGCTCAATGAAGAAAAACAGTACAAAGGTTTTGAAAGGGTATTTTCAATCCTACAGGGAGTGAGTGATCTTCAAAATATTGGATTATGGGTGGAGTATCACTTTAGGCTCATTATCCCTATATCAAAAGTCATGCGCTGTTTGCTTGTTACGTAAATGGAGCCGTGTCATTGTCCAACACACCACATCCCTCGTATTGTCAATAGATGGCATGGAGTCTTTTCCTGCATTGACACTACACCACAAACGGGCCACACAGCTATTTATATATATTTTAATGCATCTTTATGTGAATATTTTATGCTTCTGAAGTTCTGAAATGCATTTTTACCAGAGACATGCACATGCCAGACCACATGTATGTAACCACTCACTCTCACACACACACACACACACACACACACACAAAGAGGCTTCTTTTCATGCTTGCTGTATAACTGGAAACAAAGTGATCCACTTCAGTGAGCAGCCAGTAAAGCATGAGCATCTCTATGTACTGCTGTGCTGAGCGGGATCGTCTGCTGCATCACGCTGTGCCGTGCTGCCTTCACCGTGCTCAGTATGAAGCTGCCTCGCTCACTGGCTGATTCTCTGCCATGCTCCCCAGACCTGCAGGTTCTCACTGGCTTCTCACTGTGATCCGATGTGGCACCGTTGATCAGCTGACTCATGTACAGTTTGTGTGTGTGTGCCTGTGTGTGTGTGTGCTTGTGCATTCAAATAAAAGGAGAGGGTCGTGTTAGTACTTAGAGTGTTTTATCTATTTGTGAACATAAAAAAGTGTAGTTGCACATGAACATGCATAGACAGGATCTGTATATCGGTAGTGTCCTCAAATGTGTGAAGTTGTTCAGGTCAAGGTTCAGCTCCATGATAATTTAGAAGACTGCATTCTCACAGTCAGGCAACTTGTTAAGTCTAATTTCTTGTAGGAACATCACTCTCATTATCAGTTTCTGGAACCTTTGGGAGGAAACCAGTGCAGACGTGAAGCCCAGTGACTCACTAACCCAGAAAAATAGAAAAATCCACACTATAATATAATTTGTTTTAGGAATTACAGTGGGTATGGAAAGTATTCAGACCCCTTTACATTTTTCACTCTTTGTTTCATTGCAGCCATTTGCTCAAATCAAAAAAGTTCATTTCTCATTAATGAACACTCAGCACCCCATCTTGACAGAAAAAAACTGAAATGTAGACATTTTTGCAAATTTATTAAAAAAGAAAAAGTGAAATATCACATGGTCATAAGTATTCAGACCTTTTGCTGTGACACTCATATTGAACTCACATGATGTCCATTTCTTCTGATCCTCCTTGAGATGGTTCTACTCCTTCATTGGAGTCCAGCTTTGTTTAATTAAACTGATTGGACTTGATTAGGAAAGGCACACACCTGTCTATATAAGACCTTACAGCTCACAGTGCATGTCAGAGCAAATGAGAATCATGAGGTCGAAGGAACTGCCCAAGGAGCTCAGAGACAGAATTGTGGCAAGGCACAGATCTGGCCAAGGTTACAAAATAATTTCTGCAGCACTCAAGGTTCCTAAGAGCACAGTGGCCTCCATAATCCTTAAATGGAAGACGTTTGGGACGATCCGAGCTCTTCCTAGACCTGGCCGTCCAGCCAAACTGAGCAATCGTGGGAGAAGAGACTTGGTGAGAGAGGTAAAGAAGTACCCAAAGATCAATGTGGCTGAGCTCCAGAGATGCAGTAGGGAGATGGGAGAAGGTTCCAAAAAGTCGACTATCACTGCAGCCCTCCAACAGTCGGGGCTTTATGGCAGAGTGGCCCGACGGAAGCCTCTCCTCAGTGCAAGACATATGAAAGCCCGCATAGAGTTTGCCAAAAAACACATGAAGGACTCCCAGACTATGAGAAATAAGATTCTCTGGTCTGATGAGACCAAGATTGAACTTTTTGGTGTTAATTCTAAGCGGTATGTGTGGAGAAAACCAGGCACTGCTCATCACCTGCCCAATATAATCCCAACTGTGAAACATGGTGGTGTCAGCATCATGCTATGGGGGTGTTTTTCAGCTGCAGGGAAAAGACGACTGGTTGCAATTGAAGGAAAGACGAATGTGGCCAAGTACAGAGATATCCTGGAAGAAAACCTCTTCCAGAGTGCTCTGGACCTCAGACTGGGCCGAAGGTTCACCTTCCAACAAAACAATGACCCTAAGCACACAGCTAAAATAACAAAGGAGTGGCTTCGGAACAACTCTGTGATCATTCTTGACTGGCCCAGCCAGAGCCCTGACCTAAACCCAATTGAGCATCTCTGGAGAGACCTGAAAATGGCTGTCCACCAACGTTCACCATCCAACCTGACGGAACTGGAGAGGATCTGCAAGGAAGAATGGCAGAGGATCCCCAAATCCAGGTGTGAAAAACTTGTTGCATCATTCCCAAGAAGACTCATGGCTGTACTAGCTCAAAAGGGTGCTTCTACTCAATACTGAGCAAAGGGTCTGAATACTTATGACCATGTGATATTTCCGTTTTTCTTTTTTAATAAATTTGCCCAATTTTCGACATTTCAGTTTTTTTCTGTGAATATGGGGGGCTGAGTGTACATTAATGAGAAATAAAATAAACTTTTTTGATTTTAGCAAATGGCTGCAATGAAACAAAGAGTGAAAAATGTAAAGGGGTCTGAATACTTTCCATACCCACTGTAGATACAAGATTTGTATCTGACATTTGTATACATTACTTCATTGTAAAGTGTCTTGAGATAATGTACATAATGATTTGGCTCTAAATTGAATCGAATCTTTCATTGAAGGGTACATCTTAGTATCTCACTGCCTCCTCCTCAGTAGTTTTCTTGCTGCTTTTTGGTCAGTAGAAAGTAATGAGGCCAGCACACTGTGATGCTCTTTGGCCCTGAGGGAAGACCTCATGCTGTTGTAGTACATTTGTAGCTGTAGCTAAAATGTTGTGACATGACCTGAGGTCATCTATGTTTGGCATCTAATCTACTAGCTGGAATATGATTTGAATCCCAGAACTATTGTGCATGGTGTGCAAGATCTGAAGTTATCATCACTAAAAACAACTAAAATAACACACGACTGAAACTAAGGACCTACACTTTTTCTCTTGAGACTTCTAATCAGCTTTGGAAAGACAGGTAAGCTATTATATAATTAAATAATTAGTATTTTTACACATGACAAGATTATCTCATGACTTTCTATAAGTTATTCATCTTTGAATATTATTTGACACGCTGCAGCGCCACCTGAACCTGAACTTTAGAACTCGTTGGGTATGTGAATAATAGTATAACTATTAACAAGTATAACCTTTCAACAGCCTCATGCACCGTGAGGCTGTTGCAGCTGCCTCCAGACAAAACGGCAATTTCACTGATGCCTTTGCACCCGGTCCCCTGCCACTATGGCTTACACATATTGATCTCCATAAACATGCTCATAAACTACCTCTAACACTTCTCGCCTTTGAAGCTTACACAGTGCCACTGGGGCCGGGACTACAGATTATGTGATGTGGTTTATCTAATAACCTCTTGGCAGCATCCGCTCTCTCTCTCTCTCTCTCTCTCTCTCTCTCTCTCTCTCTCTCTCTCTCTCTCTCTCTCTCTCTCTCTCTCTCTCTCTCTCCCTCTTTTGATTTACCTCTCCTGTCCCTCCCCTCTCTTAACCCCATCTTCCCACTATCACTATTAGATTGGCTGCTCATCATTTGGGCAAATATATTCCTTTTGTTGCCATTAGTGATATTAATCCCTTTCACACACACTCTGGCTCTCTATCTCTCTCTCTTTGTCACACACACACACACACACACTCACACACACACACACACACACACACACACACACACACACACACACACACACACACAACGTGCAGTTTTGATGCAGGCACAACACCCATCAGGGAACAAGGCAGGGCAGAGAAAGACAAACAACAAACATAAAATGTGTGCATGTGTCTGTGTGTATTTACTTGCCTGATGACCACTGTGGGATATCATTTTATGTTTTTGTAACTGCAAGCACCTGCTATTATATGTTTGTCTTGTGCGTCTCTGTTCCCATTTAAAGTTGTTACCCAGCACTAACCTAGAGGGATTTCAAGATGTGACCGACAAGTGATCACTGCTGTATGTTCTGTGCATTGTGTTAAACAGGAAACTGGGTTGAGGTAACATGTATCTGTAAAGAGATCCCCAAATGAGTTAGACAACTCTGGTGAAAGTGAGTAAATGAGATCCCACAGGATCAAATGTACTGTGAGACTGGTCATTGTTTATACGCACAGTGTCGAGCAATTCCTCTGTGATGTGGAAACATTTTTAACACAACTGCCACAAAGTGTAATATCTGTATATTTTGAGAGGTGAAAATATGTGTGGCTACTCTGACCTTTACTTTCACTGCTGCTGAATTAAAACACACTGCATTGGTTCTTGCATTGACATTGACTTGTTGCTGTCAGCTTAGTTTGTAACTGAGTGGTAAGCTAAATGAACCATAGACTGAAAAGTGAAGCCAAATTGTCTTGATCGCCACCTGGTGGATGGTTGCAGAACAGGTCAAAAATACTGCATCTTCGCGAATGAAAAAGGAAAATGGGACATGGATCAAACTCATTACTAGGCTAAAGTTTAGGCAGTTCTTATCACACTGATGTTTGTCTAAGTGTTGACTCTGACTCAGGATTGGTCGATAGCTCAGGGGAGACTCCAAATCTGTAAGATGGCAGAGTTCATATTCAGGAAATTTTGGCTTTTTTTTTATAGTGGGAGGAAGTTGAGATATGCCATCCATCTTCATATACAGTCTATAAACTGAACTACTAATACATCACAATAGTCTTTAGCTTTAATGGTCGAACCAAATTATTTATAAATCACCAGTATGAAAGTAGTTATTGAAAACACATTTTAATAATGGATTAATGAATAGTGAGATAATTCAATCCTAGTTGTTAAACCAGTGCAGGAATGAGTTAAAGTGCTGCCATCTGCTGCTACACGATGCACAGTGTGAAAGAATAATCTCATTGCCAGAGATTTAGCTCTCTGGCTGCATAACTCCTCAATCCAGTGGCTATTATGTGGCTCGTATTGTGATGACAAGTTATCCAGAACCCCAACAAGCACTCTCTCAAGTGGAAATACATTAGTGGGCCTGTCTGGGACAATGTAGCTTGACTGACGGGTGAAAGAGAGGACCACATTCCCCTCTTTCTCCGCAGCCTTTTGATGGGATTACAATTTGAACCAGTGGAGGGAGGATCACTGCATATATTTACTATAGAAGTAGCTTAATAAGATTAGTTTTATTGTATCCTATCAATCTTAGACGTGAAGCATTACTGCCTGATGCTTTGTACAATCTGCGTATCCATTGATGCAATCTTAACAACCCCGAGGTTTTGAAATCAAAGGATTGAAGTTTAAGGCAAGAGAGCATGAGACAGTTTCTGCTCAAACTCGTTGTGCCTTTCAATATTCAAATAAGCTTTTGGGGGGTTAGCAGTAGCTCTTAAAGGATGGCGCTGCAAGTCCGTCACTCAGTCCATCAGATTGATTCAGACTGAAATATCTCAAAACTATTGGATGGATTGTTATTAACTTTGGTACAGGGATTTATGTCTTCCTCATCAAATTATAATTAGCAGAGTGATTCCCTGACTTACTGCATTATCATTTGGTTAAACTTTACTTTGGCCATGCTAACATGCTAAATCAACAAGGTGAGTGTGGTAAACCCTTCGGCTACCAAACACCTAAGCACCATGCTTGCGTTTTTACCATAAAAACTATTTCACTGACTGGCTACTAGTCTTTTATTGTTTTTATGGTACATGATCATGAACTGGCTGACATGAGATTTAGTCTGGGTCACATTTTAATGGACTGTTTTCTACGTTAAAAGCAATATGCTGCACTTTTTAGTCTGTTTTAGACACACACACTAACCGAAAACTAAAGCCTTACTCTGTGATACAGGTGCAGTGTTATAGAAGATATTAAAAACTATTAATCACTTGGTTCTGTAACTGTTATTTTATGCTATTTGAGATAAATTTGATTTAAGTTGTGTTATATATTTTACAATTGAAGGTTCTTACACAAATAACATTGATAGTTTTAATGTTAAAGATAAAGTTGATCTATAATTTGGCTTCAAGTCTGCATCGCCACTATTACGTTTTCCAAAATGGTCGTTCTCATGGGTCAGAGGTAGCTCACAAGTGCACACATTGTCCTGTTAAGATGGTTTGTGAAGATCACAACATTTGCGTAAGAAATGGCATACATACAAAATGGAATCTGAAAGATGTATACGCAACGGTAATAAATGAGGCCCCTGATCCTGGAGGTTCAAGTTTCAGGTACATCAGAAAAATGTCAAATAAACTAGATTTGAATCTTTAATCTCGAGGAGAAAGCCTCAGGTGAAAGTGCATCTGAGATCATAATGGGTAATCTCCTCATACACTGTTTCACTGAATCATTATTATGCAGAAAAAAGCTATTCTCATCTGCAGAACTTTGCCTTATTTCACCTGGCCTGCGTTAGCCCCTGCAGCTCCCACTGTAAATAAAGCCAGAGAAATTGATTGGTGGTGAAAAACATCTACTTTAGCTCAACACTTGTGTGTCTGAAACTTGTGACACTTGTGAGATTTGCTTCACCGCATGTGACCACCCAAACTGCCCCTCAGCCTCGGGAACCGGACAGGTGATATCTCTGTCCATTATGAAGATCAGCTTTTGGCATATCCACCCATCTCTCTCCCTCGCTCTGTGTCTCTCTTTTACTGTGTCTCTGAGCAGGTAGAAAAAAATAATCCTCATATCCAGGCTATTAGTCACAGAGGATTAGACCCCTGGCAGAAACAGGCAGAGATGGTAGGTGAGGAGAGAAAGAGAGAGATTATCAGCCGACAGTCTTATGATGTAATGCTCAGAGGCCCCAAGGAAGAGTGTGATCCATGAAACTACTGTAGATACCATAGAGTAGACTCTATA
The DNA here is from genome assembly GCF_947347685.1 of Pleuronectes platessa. Classification (NCBI taxonomy): domain Eukaryota; kingdom Metazoa; phylum Chordata; class Actinopteri; order Pleuronectiformes; family Pleuronectidae; genus Pleuronectes; species Pleuronectes platessa. Next base: position 21,296,852 of record NC_070627.1, read on the forward strand.
TCAAGATGGACGACACAGATCTGCTTCTCCTACTATCCAGAAATAAAGCTACAATATCCCAAATACGAACAACTAGGTCTGCGCTCTGGCTCCAGATGTGATCAGGCGATGACGATGCACATGCTACACCAATCGTGAATCAGTCTCAGCTGTAGATCATGACCTGCACCCTGTTTTACTAGCCTTAAAGAACTTAAATAACAGAAACCATCTTTTGAGAAAGAACTTTAGGTCCATGTCCTTTTATGTTGGTGATCAAGACGCGCTGGTTTCACTTTCGGGGAGCTGTCATTGTCATTTCGTCAATCTTTATATAAAATCTGTGGTAGATACATTTTGATGAGGTGAAATATTTCCAACATGACATTGAAGCTGTAGATACATATGTACCTTTGGACAGGCCTTGGTCACATACATGTTTCTCACATTTACGTGACAGCACTTCAGGACTGTGTCTTTGTATGATTACTTCTATGTGTTTTTCACAAATCCATCCCGCTCTTTTAGAGATTCCCTGATGAATGGCAGAGTTTATTATCAACATGGATCGAGATCGAGATCTCTCCACCTCCAACCCTTTCAAAAGCTCATTTAAAAGTCCGCCCTCATTTGTCAGCTTATGATCCAATTAAACAACCTGGAGGGACCAAGTATTATCTGCTCCATTAGCCACAGGCGTGTTATTAGTAAAAAAGAAGCTCCCATCCTTCACAACTTTGAGACAACTTCCTCACTTTTGCTGCTCCTGCAGCAGCTGTTCAGATAATCGATCCTCTTTTTTTTTTTAAACTCACCTTTTATTGTTTTTCTTCTGGTGCTCTTCCCTCTGTTTTCTTCTTATCTTTATGTTTCATATCGTTATATCGTGAAACTAATCGTGCCAGAACCGTTGACTGACTTTCATTAGAATACTGTGCAGGGTTTTATATGACAACTGGGCTTCAAGTGGATTCATGGTTTGATGTTACAGTTTTTTTCGATTGTATAAACACTAAAATCAAAAGTATAACACAATTATCAAACCTGACACTCAAGGAGCAAAACATGGGCCCAGATCTGCACCACTATAAGCACAATGTCAGCTTCACACTTTTTGCAAAACAATGCACACAGTGATCTGCAAAACACTAAACACACTTGTATACATTAAACACAGAAGTATAGCAAGATGTCACTTCCTTGCAATTCCTAAGCACTGCCTGTCAAATGACCACCCCTATGGGCCAATTGGTTAAACACAGCCATCAGGCGTTCAAACACATGATTGCTTAATTGTAGACACACCAATCAGGTTTAAGCACTTAAAATGCAGCAGCTGAGTTCACCTGTTTTCAACCAAAATGGAGCTTGTGCTCAAAAAAGAAGAAGAGTGAGGGTGAGAGGGGGAATCCACGGAGAAGGAGAAGGCTGCGGCTGCACTATCAGTATTGTTCACTTTAGCACTGTGATGTTGCATACTGCAAATATAACTTTCATAATGTAAATGTACTGTATTCCAGACCTATGCTGAACTACACAATCTTGTCTTTCACTGTATTTCTGAGAGTTTTACAGATGGATGCTGAGGTAATCGCATGAATTCATATACATAGATGAATCAGGGTTCATAGGACAAAATCAAGAAGGGGAAGCAGAAATATCATTGGCCACGGGGCTATACTCCATGTCCCAGGGCAACGTGGGGGTAACATCACCCTTTGTGCTGCCACTACACAGAATGGGGTCCTCCTCCGTCACGCCCATATGATCCCTTACAACACACCTCACATTCTCAAATGTTTGGACCGATTACACAACATCGTCACAGCAGTAAATCACATGCACCAGATGCAATACATTGGCATCTGGGACAATGAGTCATTCCACCGCTCTGCTCTGGTCCAGAACTGGTTTCAACACCATCCACAGTTTACAGTACCATACCTTCCACCATACTCTCCGTCTCTAAACCCAATCAAAGAGTTTTTCTCGGCATGGCGGTGGAGGGTTTACGATCTCCGGACCCAGGCTCAGGTGCCCCTCATTGAAACCTGTACTGGATACAGAATTTTCTGTTTGTCTGATATTTGTCGAGCTTACAGTGTTATGCACACTCCTGTAGTTGCATGAAAACTGGGACATGTTTTGTTGTGATTCTCCATGTTGACATATTGACTGTTTTGGGGATATGGAGAGAAATACATTCAATTTTCATGGGACTGCAGCATTGGTCTTGTGTAGTGTTTGGTGAATTTATCGTATATTTGCAATTTCTCAGAGTACTTCACTTATAGAACTCTAATAACTGAGAACTGGAATTGCTAAAAGTGTTTAAGGTTAGCAACAGCAGTGTGCAACTGGCTAAAGCAGAATTAAGTAATACGAAGCGTGTGTGTTTCATATGGCAAAAAAATATGGTTTTGATAAATAAGTGTTTAGTTTTTACCAGAGTGTTTAGTTTTGCAAAGGATCTGAGGTGTTCTGCTGATTGGGTGTGTGGTTGTGCTGATTGTGTTTAGTGTTTGAAACACCGGGCCCTGTTTTGAAAATCATGCTTAAGCAATCGAAAAAAACTGTAATAGCCTTGAGTCAATTTGGCCTGGGGGTCAAAAATCCACTGATTGAGCTTTGGAGGTTTTCACAGTAGATCAGAAAGACATGTGCCCCCTCTGCTGGTGACTTTAGGTATTGCTCCTCTTTTGCAACATGGGAAACCTTGAAACATGAGGCAATAAATAGAAGAGATACATAATTCCTGCTCTAAAGATTTTCCCAAATTGAATTAAATTTGCCATCCCTATGAAAAAGCCATGTGTTTACTAGAATTGTCTCTAATTGATGTCACCTTTTGACCCGACTTCAAGCATTTGTTGTCATGCTCATGCATTATTATGCTGCCACCAGCAATTTCCTATATATCTATGGCCTCTTATGTTGATTGCTAAGTGCCATTGTGTGCTGAGCATATCCAGTTATCACTGAACACATTGCCAGTCATTTTGAGTAGGCCTGCAGGCATCTAGGAGCATTACCATTGGGAAAATTAAGTGGAAGCAGTTTCCTAAGATGACAGACGATGAAACGACCAATTAGGACGGCGGTCCCTGAGTGAAGAAAGATAACAACAGAGGAAATTTACTGGTGGACCGTAATTAGCCATGTTGGCTGTCCAAGCTATTAACACACGTTAATAATAGTCTTGTCTTATATAGTTATAGTTATATGCATGATTCAATAAACTGACCAGACATCATGTTTTAAAAATAGACGTTTCTAAAGGTGAGCTGTCACTTAGTCAATTAATCATCTGTCAGTTTGGCAGGTTGGTAGTGGGGGTGGTGGGGGAAATATTCAGACCCTGTACTTCAGTAAGAGCAGCAATATAACAGCATATTAATACTTAACTATAGATAGATAGATAGATAGATAGATAGATGTATTCCAGCAGCATTTAATAAAACGGTTGTCTACCACTGCTGATCAGAAGAAGTTGTTTTGTTGTGTCATCATTAGACAGAGGTAAACATATGTTTGTTCCACTTTATTTCCCATGAAGGTTTTTTCTTTTATCGGTTTTTACTGGAGTTGTTTGTCTATATTCACAGTTTATTAAGTTGAATATGTTGGTCTACCCATGTCTGGACTACCAACTGAGCAAAGTAGGCAACTGCCACAAGGATCCCAAAAGCCAGAGGTTTTCCCTCCATGTCACCACTACATAATTTAATTCATTGAAGGTTTCTTCCCAGTTTGCACCAGTGAAGTAGAATATCATCTATGTTGGATCTACCATAAATCATTTAATGTTGATGTGTTTTTAAACTAGTTTCAAGACTAATATTGCTTCAGTTAATGTTTGTGTGGATTTTATTTTATCAAACTGCTTCAATTGTTTCTCTGTGACAAGAAGTTAAACACTCACCGAACCTCAGGCACAGTAATGTTAGTAATCAACCAGTTTCAGTTTGAGTTAGTAATAGTTGGATAGTTAAATAATTTAAACTTGTCAACAAGCTGTCAAAAAAACTAAGTAGGTAAACTCCAAGAAAACTGAGAAACCAGCAAATAATCAGATTGAAGAGACAATGGATTCTTTCCTTTTAACAAAGGCCTTTAATCACTGATCAGTGTCGCTGAATTGATTAATCATTTAATCAGGGAGCTTGTTGGTTTCTGTGTGTCTGAGGAAATCAGTTAATGATTCTTCTATTGTAACAGATGAGGCCTCTCAGATTTCACCAAGGTTAAATTAGTTTGTATAGTTTCTGGTGGGGAACTCCAGCTCCCATGAGTCAGAGCAGACAGACATCCTATCAAAATATATGAGAGGTAGATAGTTTCTTCACTCCTCTGAGCTCCACAGTCGACAGCAGCATCACCAAAGACAAGGGTCCAGTCAGTAGTGCCCCCTGGAGGCCGTGCTAGACTCCTACAGACTGGAGTTACCAGCAGACAAACTGGGACCAGCTCAGTGGTCAGAGACGACTGGAAGTGAATTCAATGATATGTAAGGACTTGTTCTTCTCTATGAACAGAAACATGTATTTGTGTGTTGGACGTTTCCTGAGGAAAAGAAGCAAGAATATCTTTCAAGTGCAGAAAGAAAACATCTTGTCATGCATGTTGCATGAATCACATCTGATTGCATCAGCAGTTATTATTGTACCTCACTGTATCAGTGATATATCATTACAGGATAACATTTATTAATATTATACCTCACTGTACTTCATGGTTGGAGAGAACACAGTGGAAGCATTTTAATAGGTTTCATCAATATTGATAATTTTGATCAGAAACGTTAAATCTTTTAATCTCTGTTATTTGCCAAATTTGATCTGTTATGAGATCCAAATGATTATTTTCGTCTTAATGATATTTTTAATGTCACTTTGTTACAATTTTCCAGGACTGTTTTTATTAGAAACACTGATGTGGACATATTGTCAGAATATTCTTTACTTCACTTTAATCTCTCTGATCTGTGTGTCTTTGTCAAAATATTTGGCTTCATATCAAAGCAGAAGCTTCTTAAATACTTAATTGTGTTTATCAAATTTTCCTGTTGAGAAGTTTTTTTTTCCTGGCGAAAATATTGAAAAAGAGAAACTTTATCATTCATATTCAGAAAGAATCTTTGTGCTGGTGCATGAATCCAGACAAACATGGATGACTGTTCACATGTGTATCAGTGTACCATCACTTTTTGGCATTATTTGTATTTTCATCTTTTTGTTTAAAAGGTTTGCTCTTTAAGCTGATCTGAGATCAGTTTTAAGGTCATTTAGAAAAGGTTGGTGTAAAACTGGATGATAATGAATCTCGTTTGTCTTTTGTGAAGCCAGAAGTTCCTCTACTCATTTTGAGCGCAGTATTTCTTGGAAATGTCACCAAGTTGTTGTTGTGATGCATCATCACATGTGTCTGCTTCGAATAAAAGCTTTTATAAAACGTATGACTGAGTTCAACAAATAAATTTGTTACAAACTCTTTTTGTCCTCAACAAATTTTTGAGTTCTGCTGTTTTTTTTATTTTCGTTTTATCATTTTTCTAATCTAAGCTTATTTTGTCTTTACTCACATTGACTGATGAGTCATCTTCCATCCACTCTATTTGTTTAAAAATCTTAAGTCAAGTGGAGGATTCCCTCAATCCTCTGGTGAAGACAAATTATTCATAGTTTTGGTGCATTCCTCAGTTCCTGGCCGGAATGTGAAAACCTCAAACAGAACTGTGATGGTTAAGGAGACTCACATCTATTGTTGGTCTGGTGAAAGCAGAGACACAACAGATTGTGGGAAAGGCTCTCACAGAGTCTGGAGGGACAGTAGATGGAGAACTCAGCTCCCGAAGAGGTTAAAGAGCGAATGTGGAGGAATCAGAATGAAAACCTGACCAGAGCTCAACAGAGGCAACGGCAACCAAAATGAAAAGTTCAGAAAATCATGCAAATCTAACGAAGACATATTGTTTTGCAATAGGGTTTGTATTTTTTTGTGTACTCTTATTGCAAAACAATTTTATCTTCCAAAATGTACATGCAGTGTGTATTTGAGAGTATAAACCCTGTTACATTGCCTGATTAAAGTGTCTATTTGAGATAAACAGTACAGTGTCAGAATAACATTTGGCCACTAGATGGCACTGCAATACCACGGTAAATCAGGCCAAGTTGTCCAGATGTTATTCAGATGTAAAGGTCAGCTTCTCCCTCACTGCTCACAGTGTCTCTGACTCTTTGCTATTTATAAGGTCATCGTTTGCAAGCAGAGGACAATTTGATGTAACATTTTTGTTGTTGAATCATAATTATCGTCTGCAACAGAATGCAGAGTTGATCACTATCAAGGTTCTCCAATGTGGCATGAAGGTGGCAGTGGGGAGACAAGAGGGGTCGGGCTGATGTTTAAAATGTATCTCCCCTAATGATAAGTCTCCGGTACGAGTTTCCCAGCAGCGTGGAATCGTTTTCACATCCTTGGTAACAATTTGTCGGGGTTCTCCTGCGACTCTGTGACAATGCAGTGTCAGTGTGTCACGCTGAGGCCAAATTGGGGCCAGTGTATCAGCACATGCAGGGATGAATCAAATGTCAGTGTGACAGCGAGCGTACAAGAGCAGATCCATATTTCTATTAGGCTCCACAGACGGAACAGATAGGACTGGATTGCTGATCATGTTTGTGCATATTTTACAGTAACACAGCTCCTTCATCTTCATTGACTCACAGGGGCGGTGATAGAGAAGCCCCAGTGGAGATTACAGATGCATTCACTAGGCAGGCACACACACATAGTCACGCAACTGACACTTTTCCTGTCCTCCTCTTCCATTTGATGTGCATGCCCTGAATCGATCCATACAAAGCGAACGGTTCTGTTCAGGCTTTTTGCCACAAGAGCCACTCCAAGACTTCTCATTCTGGCTGTGACAGGAGACTGGTTTTATTGATCCATCTGCAGCTGCCTGGAGGGACTGGCTGCCAGTGCAGATGAAATCCACTTGTTCACATCTGGTTCATCTGCTGCAGAGGCCTGGAGCACAGTGTGGGCTATTGGCAGGCCACACATCAACTTTGAGCTCTCAGACCCAGATGACACTGGTGGATATTGACTGTGCTGTGCACTGTGAGGTGCACTAATAGAAATGACACGTGGTGCACCACAGCTCTGAACTTAGATTCCTCATGGAAAGCAAAGAGTGTTGTGGTGTTTCAGAGGAAACTGAGGAGTTAGAATTTACTACATTAGCCAGATTTACATTTGGTTGTTAAACACGATGATCAAACTGGTCCAGATTTAGGTGCTCATTCCACTTCATTTATTTTCCTGTATATGAGTGAAGTGTACATGTTACTGGCGTATTCCACCAGAGGGCACACCACAGACCCCATGGAACCTCCAAAATTGCTCTCTGTAGATAAAAACATGGCGACACTGGAGGTCACACACAACCCAAATCCAGCCAATACACGGCCCTTACAATTCATCTGCCTATTGCATCTTGCAGACAAGTAGCATCAATTTCCGAGGGTGCGCAAAATCAACGCACTAAATGGACACGTAATGCATGAGGCAACCATCTGTCTGGCATTCGATTCTGAGTACCATCTGAGCAATGCAGTGGTATAAAATACGCGATGTAATGATTAATTGCATGATAACAGAGGTGATGACACTCAACACTTAACTTTCCTTATCATTCTTTTGAAGAGAAGTGTTAAGAAATGTTTGGGCAGTTCTGTTACCTGGAGCACGAGTTAACTCCAGGACTGCGTCGGTAATTACCGAAGCCAATTTTAAATGTTTATTTTATACTTAATATTAATAGCTCTATTTAAAATTTGTCCTGTGATAATCTGCTCTGCTTGTATTTACATTTGTAGAAAAGGTAAGGCTGTTCCTGCTGCCCTCAGTCCTCGTCTCTCCAGTGCGAGATTAAAGCATGATGGTATATATTGTTCAGTTAGGTCGTTCATTACTTTTCTGGATGTTCACTAGATAGGTTAAAAAAAAAAATTGGAAATTACAAGAACTCACATCTAAAGAGGGTTTCAGAACCAACCAGGACATGCTGTAGAGTCAAGAGAGTCACTCGGGGCACATCATGTGTGTATCAAAGTGGCAACCATGAGAAAAGCTGTGCACTGTTGCACAAGGTTTTGTGGAGCGTTTAAGTAGCGATCAGGCATCAGCCACTAGAGGGCAATCAGGATTGGCAGGGATATCTGTCACTGCAGTCACAAAGACAGGGCGGCATTAGCCGAGTCAACGAGGTGTGGGCTGTGCTCACTTCACACACAAAGGTTCTAATGGAATCGAGCACATTATACTATAGAAAAAGTTAAAGGAATTTCTTTGGTGCAGAAGTGTTTGAGTTTTTCCGTCCTTTGAATTGTGCTGTTTGAGCCGTAGTGCGTGTGAATCCATTCTTCTCTATCAGACCATCACCCACTGAATGTGTGTGTGACCCAGTCTATAGGGGGAAACTGTGTGTGTGAAAGGAAAGCAAAAGGCAGCAATAGCACGATTATAAAGAAGTGAGCCTCGCTGGAGCGATTCATCACAGGGTACAGGACGCTGCAAACAAAGCTCACACGATTCTTTTTGCAGCTCTTTGTGAAATATTGCTGTTCGGGTGCTCTCACCTTCTCCTGCTCAGCACTTAGGCCGTGACAAATGCAAGTGTCGCCCGTTTCTGGGAGCCAATGCAGCGAAGGCCAGTCAGTTAACACCGGCCGAGGGAGGACGTCAGCCACACTAGTAGTGATGAATAGATACTGTAACTCCTTTGAGATAATTTTGTGTATTTGGCTTTCTGGCTGTACGTGTGTCCTGCTTTTACACTGGTCAGCACATTTGTTCAGAGACACTTCAACCTACTGGTTGTTTCTGTCCCACCAGTGCCCTTTCACATTTATAAAAACATTTTGATAAACAGAAATAGTTTATCTTTGTAGAGAAGAAAGCAGTTTTTGTGACATTTATATATTTCCTTGAAACCATGAATCTGGGTTTTGAGCCAGTCTGCATTCTGAAATAACTTTTAAAGCTTAGTCTTTGAGTCTTGTTCAAAAATGACAATTCCTCAGTGAGTTTGGGATTCATGTAAACGTTATAAAACATCTCCACACCCTGTGTCTCTAATATTCATGTTCAATACTGTACATGAGTGAATGATAAGTAATCTTAATATCCATGAGAAACAAAAAGGCAATTAAAGCGAATGTAGATGTTAACTTTTTCATAAATAATGAGGAATCAATTCATTGACGGGAATGAAACAATTTGTTACTATATAAAACAAACCACCAAACAAAATAGAGGCAATAGTAAACCTATGAGGCCTTTGCAATGATCCTTTGTGAACCAATTTAATTAATTAATATTATAATGTAACTAAATAGTTGAGTTACAACCAGCATTAGACATCCGATGCATAATATTCAAACTTCCTCTTCAGTTTTGTCCTCTACAGGGAGACAGGTTTTGTCAGCTGATGTCTCTGCAGCAGATGTGATGATGACACACATCCTGACGAATCCAAGGCCTCCGTTGTTCCACTTCTGTGTGTCAGCCCTACCCACGGCTCACCTGCTCTTTCTGAGACGACGACAACCAGAGCCTAGAATTCATCAGCATGCATCGTGGTGAAATTGATCACTGCAGTCGATACCAACTAGTGAAGCCACTGGCGGAGGAGGAGGAGGCATCAGCAGTGCTTTGCCTCGTCTGTGATCTATCTATCTTCAGGTGCGAGCGAGGTATGGGATCAATATGCTACAGGCAGCTCATATTTCAGTGGTGGCCCAGCAGGGATGAGAGGCCATGAGGTGGAGGAGAGAGGGGGAAGTGGAAGATGGGATGATGACATAGGTTTGCAGGGCTGTCGGGGGTCAATCCAAAAAGGCAGATAGCATGGAGCAAAGGCATGGGATGTGGATGCAGCCAAAAGGTGAGGAAAGGAGAGAAAACTTTTAGGTCTGTGACGTAGGCGTCAATAGTGCAGCCGAGGCTTATACACTATATGGACGGCGGCCCAGCCTGACAGCTTGTCGATTCAGTGAATTTATAATGAATGTTCTTTTATTCTCCGCTTTCTCTCTAACCTTTCCCGTCTCCTTTCCTCCCTTTATCTCACCTCCCTCCTTCCTCCCCTCCTGTCACCTACATGCTCTCTTCATTTGGACCATCAGTCCTCTCTTCCACCCCCTCCCCTGCCACGGGCTCATGTAGCCTCTCATCCCGAGAGGAAAAAACGAGGTATATGAAAGGCGCTTAGTCGCATCTCCTCCCATCCCTGCTGTCGCAGTGTCCTAATGATGCAAATGTTAGGCCGGCTAATGAGCAGGAGTTGTGTTTCGGCTGAAGTTTACCACGCTGCTTGACCACCCTGCCTCATGAATAATATCGCCGTGTCAGAATCAAGATGTGTGTTCCTCTCAGCTCGAGAATAATGACCATTACAGATGGCGCTTCCTCAAATTAAGTACAGGAAAAAAAACGACAATCGCTCGTCTGAAACAGTGTCTGAAAGGAGCAACTGGGCCCTCAAACAAGGATAATGAAAATTCATGATAAAGAATTCAAAATGTAAATGATCAGGTACAACACACACACTCTCAGATAGAAGCAGGCAGAAATAATTCAAAATACTTCAGGGTGAACTCTACGCAGCTTCTCACCTGTTTGAGTCACGTGACCTTTTGACCCAGGGTTCATTTCGGCTGTAGCCTAACACACGCGTTCCTCTGCAGGCGAGCGAAACCATTAGATGTTGCTTCTTTTTTGCAATAACCCTTATATCTGCCTGCATTTCTCTCCCTCCCCACCTCATGGCTTAATCCTCCGTGCTTTTGCCCTTCAGTTTTTCAAAGACAGCCTGCAGGCTAGAATTGCCCTTTGCTGACTTGTGGCTGACGGTGAATAAGTTCCCCTCTCGTCTCCTCCCTTTTATCTCTGAGATCATACTCGGAGTGGGTCAAGATCAATGGTGCTTCCTGCAAATCTGCCCAGGCTGCGGGTGCCTCTCATTGACCTTACACAGGGGTAACTGAGCACCCTATACTCTCATCCAGACAGATTTTTACATTCACTTCTGTGGGTAAACTCACAGGCCAATGCCAAACTGTTTTGTTGGAGTTCTTCAGTTTCAAACTGGGAGATGCCCTCCTGACATGTAGCCAGGGACACATTAAAGCCACTTTCAGACATGCGCCACATCCTAAATGTCCTTGTTCTCCCTTGTGAGACTACAGCAGGAAAATATCCAGAAATTCACAAAGAGCAAGTGGGTGTGTTTTTATTTTGCACATTTTCCCGAGTTCATGTCAGGAAAAACGCTCAAGTTCAACTGACGAGCGGTGAGTGCAGGTGTCAAAAGGTGTTAGGTTGAGATTTCACCACTGATCATTACATAAATAACTAGAAGCTACTTCAGCCCCACATGGTCTTGTTTGGAAACTTTAACACTTTTTAATACCGCCGTAAGGTTTTTACCTGTGCGAACAGTCCACAGAGACCGACACAGATACAGCGATCGGAGCACAAATGACAAAAATCTCAATAACCAAGGACGTGCTGTGACAGGCTGATAAATGGCTTTGTATGATGGAACAGACAGTACTCTGGACAAACTTCTCAACAGCAGCACAAAGAGCGAAAAATCAATTTCAGGTATGGTGTAGAATTAATGTGCTGTATTGACTGGGCTGGGGGGGGACCGCCTCAGTCTGTGTGCGAAGGGATGGAGCGTTTAGTGTGGAATCAAGTCAGCATCACAAAAAATAACACAAAGGTAAAACATGACCAGACAACATGACGAAAAGAGACCACAACAGCCCTCGCACATGTGTTCCCTGAACTGTATCTTCTGAAGAGCGGCATCAAGACAATGGAAGCATGAAAAGTGTGGAGTAGGTGTTGCTGTTGTCATCCTCGGGCCTAATACAGAGGGAGACAGCAGAGACAGCAGCCCGGTCCAGACCCAGCTGGGGCTCACGTTCACTGGGATCCCTGCGAGACCCGCTTCAACAAGATGGATGGCGAGCAGCGAGCTTCAAACTGGGCGCACTCAGCCCAGACATCATTAGGTCCGGGCTGAATAAAGAGGTGGCGGCCCCTCGCCTGCTTTTCCCCAATAGGAGGGGCTGCCTGTCTGACAGCAGCACATAAATAACGCAGTGAGCGTGTCACTGGAAAAAGAACACACTCACCTGAGCACACTCACTCACTGGCATCATGAGGGAGATGCCATGTTCTTACACAAGAATATGAGTGTGTGTGTGTGTGAGTGTGTGTGAGTGTGAGTGTGTGTCTGTGTGTGAAGGTAGGTCACAAGCACAGTTTTAAGATCTAATTTTAATATTACTGAATACATTTATTTCTGCAGGTGTCAACGAGTACAACATAACCCTTGATAAATCTCAAACTACAGTCTTTACCATTTACCGTCTCTCATTTTATCCTCTCACTTCCTGACTTTGCCACAGAACAGAGGTTTTCTGCTGGAGTCACTCACCTCTTATATTCTGTTTCTTCAGCAGTGGGAAGTAGATCTAGCTCTCATCCCCTCAGGGGGACGATCAAGACCTCTCTTAGGAAGATGGAGGAGTCTGATGAGAATAGAAAATGAAGTCAGAGTTTAGTTTAATTAGACAATGTTTGTGTAGCTCAGTATATGAGTTTTCCGTGGCCAGTGACTACACCATCTTTTGCAATTTGGAGAAGACAAACATAAGTGTTATTAAAGAGTTCCTACGCCTAAACTTTTCACCTTTTTTGGAAAGAATATTCCTGACTTGTGGTGCCAGGTTACTTTAGTCTTTTATCTCTATTATTATTATTATTATTATTATTATTATTATTATTATTATTATTATTAATGTCATTATTATTATTAGTGGGGGCCCGAGCACTGAAAGGTACTGAGGCCCTATTGAAATTTTAAGGATTATTATAATTTTTCAGGCAAATTAATTGTCTTTTTGAGGGCTTTAACATTCTCAAATTCTTACCAAAATTTGCAGAAAATTAGAAAGTGGTGAAAATTTACTTTTCATTTATTTTCAGTTATTTAGTTTTTTTAAATTTAAGTTTAACTTATTTTTTAATTTACCTCCTGCGCAGAAGCAGATTGCACGCTTCCTGCGCAGGATTCATTTAATTTAAAAAATTTTAATTAATTATTTTTTAATTATTTTTAATTTAGTTATTTATTTTTGTTTTTAAAATTTACATAGTGTAAGATATTGTGCAATTAATAGGTGGTTGAAGTTCTTCCAATTTTAAACCTATTGTTAGAGAATAACCCAGTAGTTTCCAGCCTTGGCTTCTGACGCCTTACAAGAATCACAGTGTAGGACACAATTAATTATTATTATAATTATTATAATTATTATTATTATTATTATTATAGCTATTATCATTCATGTACTTCCTTCTATATTTCAAGAATTTGTTTTCATGTCGGGCAGCACTTGTACTTTGTGTAGATATTATCCTTATTATTATAAACATTCTGATATTCTACCAGTTGACCAATTATTATTCAAAGAAACATAAATAATATGACTTCTAACTGAAGTCCTATCATTTGTGTGTGATGAGAACTCATACCCTCAACTCCTTCATAGAGACACTGGGAGCCAATCTTTTTTTTCAAAATCACGTGAACAGCGTGCGTCATGACGTCAGGTTGACGTGCGTTGGGCAAGATGGCAGCGTCCTTGAGAGGCATGTTTATGCAGCAGCGGTGTGCAACATGCTGAGTATCTGGAGATGTGAGGGGCTGAGCTGCTGACAGCGACACAAGAACATGGAGAAGCAGGGGTTCGTCGCCTCTCTGGTGGTGAGGCGCTCATATTATACACAGTGTTAGTGTAGGTGTCCATGTTGCTAACAGCGAATTGCTAATGTAACCGGAAGTTATTCCTTTAAGCTGCTTAACAATAACCAGTGTGTAAAAGAATAGTATCAGACAGAAACAATGACTGTGGTCATGTGTTCCGTGGTTTGTGAAAACCCGCTCACACACACACACAGTGCAGGCCATTGGAGAGGAATGCAACCTGAAGACAAACGATGAGAGTTTAATGAGACTGACTATGGACGAGTGATTTGATTTACACACGGTTTTCACCTCACTCTTGTTCATGGTGACCCCCACTGTCAGTATGTCAAGTCTCAGAAGATTTTACTTTAGAATGTCTGAGAAAATCAAAAGCAAAGTTTGCTACTTTTTCATTATGACACTTATATATCATATTAAATACTATTATAAATAATACCTTGAGAGGTGATGCAGATATTGCACTTTTTCACATTCTTATACAGACATTTTTGTCTCAGGAGGTTGGAGGCGGTAGCAACCCGTATTGACCAGTGGTGAATTTATTATATATATTATACTGAATACCCATCACCTCACTCCCTCTCTCCCTCTCATCTCCATCTGAACATGAAAGGGCACCTGTGGTAGCCTTCCGTTTTCATAAAAACTCTAAAGGGTATAATTTGTCCAGTCTGGGCTACTGTAAATAACATGGCGGCCTCCATAGAGAGGACTCGCTCCCGATGTAAATATAAAGTGTTCATGTTTGTGGCTATTTTCTGATATGAAATATTTTATTTTACCGACTAAACAATACCGAAAAGTTGTGCATTTGTGTTTATATTGTATATAAAAACGTGTTTTATTAGTTCTCTATATCTAGTTGTTTGTGTGTTTTTTTTGTTTTTGTTTTTAATACTTTATTTACAATTTTCAGATACATGTTGTTTGTGTGTATTTGTTTCTTTTTTACTTATTGTTCTTTGGAATGAAACCCCTGCTAAATCTGTAAAAAACCATCATCAATACATTTCTTTGTCATAAGGGTTGGATAATCAAGTCTTTGGAATCATTACAACATCATTTATTTCTTAATATATATTTATCGGCCAATATATCTGTATCCCTAATTTTTTCTTACTCCTTCAGTACCTGCATCAGCTCCTTAAATCCGATTTGGTCAGATTCTGCTTTTTACCATATCAACGATAATATGACAGTGTTGTTAATTGCTTTTTGTGCTGCCACCAAGTGGCCAAACAAACCACTGAATGCAGATTTAAATACATGATCCGAATACTTGATCCATCACTGGTGGAGTGTGCAGTGCAGCTCTGTGTCTGACATAGTGATTGAAATCTCCTCAGGCTGGAGGCTGTGCTGGGATGTGTGTGGATCTGACCCTCTTCCCTCTGGACACCATTAAGACCAGGCTGCAGAGTCAGCAAGGTTTCTATAAGGCAGGGGGCTTCAGGGGCATCTACGCAGGGGTCCCATCTGCTGCTGTCGGCTCCTTCCCCAATGGTAAGACAGTCACTGATAACCGGATATATGTTCTGATGTGAAGGACGTTCTCCCAGAGGTGGAGACTGAACAACAAAGACTCTTCTTCGTTGATCGCAAAATGCAGAGTAACTGTTTGAGTTTGGCGTCTAGAGCTTGTTTTAGCTGTGACACATTAATTTACTTGGTTTACTCGTCAAGCATCAACAGTGCAACTCTGCAGACTTGTTTGTGTTGTTGCTCAGACAAGTGTAATAACCCACTTTCAAATTAGTTTGATTTCTTTGCTTTTGCATTTCTTTTATTGAGGTTGGATGCAAAAACATAGTCAGTTTCAAAACATTATAGCAACTATAAATACACCTTTTCCATCCATATGATTTAATATGCACCATTAACATAGTAATTCCAAGCAGATCTCTGTATGAAGGAAATTCTGAATTCAGATTTTTTTTTTTAAGAACGACATTGGATTCAGACAATTCTATTAAGTGTAGGGTACCAATACAAGCAGTGGTATTTGATAATCAATAGATCATTTAATCAAAAAGTCACACAAATCTGTTCATTATTATGGATCTGTATAAATAATGCTCAACTCAATTGTAAACATAGTAACAAAGAAAAAACTAACAAAGATGAGATGTTGGAATCCCATAATATGTGTATAAATACATATGCTTATACTATATATGTGTATGGAGTTTGTTGAAGGTGACAAATTAAAGTTTGAACTTTTTCCGTATGAGACACACTTTCTTAGCTTTACACACACACACACACACACACACACACACACACACACACACACACACCTCAGTGTCTCCCCTGTCAGTGGTAGTGAGGGATATTAATTGCTGTATGGTGGTTGACTAATGGGCCTTAAATGGCTGTGGTTCTGCTTGGTTTCAGCTGCTGCTTTCTTTGTCACCTACGAAGGCACAAAGTCCCTGCTCAGCGCTGGCGGAGCACTAGCAGCGCCTCACATGGCACCTGTCACTCACATGCTGGCCGCCTCCCTCGGTGAAGTAGTAAGTCTGTCTGTCCATCACTGTCCCTTTTTGTCTCCTCTTGTGGATTTGGACTCTTATACCTTTTTTAAATCATGTTAATAGAGGTCTTGTTGTTTTTCCCACTACTCCCACACGAACACCACGTTATGTTAACGTTATTGCCTTTCAGATTTCACAGAACACTATATAAGGGAGGGCAGCAGGGGAAGGGCGGGGGTGGGGGCGCGGGTATGTGGTTTTGGCTGTAGGCCCCAGAGTCCAGCTGGGTGAGTTAAGGGTGCTTCCTCTGGACAGTCCTAGCATTTCCCCTCCACCAGCTGGGTAAATAAGATCTCATTACTGCATACTGACTCATGCACTTTCCCAGCTCAGGCCCCCTGACTCTGCCAATTCAGACTGGGGAATTTGGACTTGAAAGCAACGAGGAGCAATTTCCTCAGTCCGTCCCCTCCCGATCACTCGCAGGGAGCCGCAGTGAGTCTGAGCCATATGGGGTCCATGGGTAGTCTCAATGGCATGAAGTGGGGGGTGGTGTTGAGGGGTTGGGTTAGGATATGGAAAGAGCGATGCCCCCCTAGTATACCAACACAGCTTCCTGTAAAATTCTAGCTTGTCAGTATTCATGGCTTTTGGATGGATGTAATTTTGCCAAGTTTTGCATGTTTATGAAATGGGATTATTCCACACATACCCAGCCCTAGTATTTTCACTTGGGCCGGGTGCCAATCTGGTTCCTACATGGCCAGTACCGTCCGGACTGAATCACAATGCAGATTTCGGTGCCTCATTTCGGTTCCTGAGCTCAGTACTGAAATAGTTGCCATGCTCACAGAAAACATTAACCTCACTGCACATGTCTAGTTGACGTAACACTTGACTCTGGTGGCAGAACACTCTACATGGCTAAGACAGCTCGTGGCGTTAGCCTACGCTTAGCTGCTAGCTAGCTCACACTTGTCGACGTGACAAAAAATGTCCCTAAAGCTAAACAATCAAAAGTGTGGCTGTATTTCATGTGAAAGGATTTCTACACTGGGACGTGCAGCAAATGTTTGAAAATGGTTTAGTGGAAAGGGAGGAACACGAGAAACTAATTGAAGCACCTGGCAACACAGGACACATTTGAAAGCCGAGGGATGTTTCACTGCTGGTGCCAAGCTCATCAGCCTACAGTGTGGGCGTCGCCGACCCCGGTGGTGGGGAGACAATAGTTGAGGAGTTTGGAGTTGGAGTATTCCACTGTATTGAGAGCTGAAACTGTTGTTTGGTGTTAAATCAGTGTGGTTGGATGAAATTTTATTTGATATGTGATTATTATGTGCACGTGTGTATATTTGTATTGTTAAATTTAGCAAACTTTAAGCCGTTTACAGTTTAATGTTGTTATTGATTGTCATTTTGGGTTTTCTTTAAAGAAAAAATTATAAGTTCTGACATCGTTTAGGCAACAGAACTAAATTATCCATTTAGATCCAGTATCAGAAAAATACAAGCAACACCCAACCATGGTTTTCCTTGGACTTATGTTGATCTTGGTGTGTCACAGTGTTGAAGAGGAAACCATGTTACTCTCAGATCGGCACAAATTCAATAAGCGTGTCACTTGGTTTATGTCCGGTAGTTGTCACAAACAATATGCCAATTATTGCAGATACTGTATAAGTTTAACAGAGTCGGCACAATTTTCAACTTTTTGTTTGTGGCCCAGCACTCATGAGAATGAAAGGTGAGGCTGAGGTTACAGCTACGTTTAACCCCTGTTCCTCCTGTTCTGGATTTGAGCACATCAAATGCACAAATCCTCGGAGATGAGCTGAGCAGAGCAGGGGAGGGACCCCTCTGCATCCAGGCATAGGGATACGTCTTGTTCAAAGAGCGTAATCTCAGGGTTTAGCCATGAAAGGTTTACCCCAGTGCTGCCCCGAGTCTACGCAAGGCCTTTATGTCTGCTCTCTGATGCAACTGCTGCCACATATGGTTCTGCATCTCCTCACTCATCGTTAATGACTTTAAATTAAAAATGATTGCACTTAGGGTCTAGCAGAGGTGGTGGCAGCCAGACTAGCTGGGGTGCAATAGATCTGTTATGTCTGGTGCTGCGGCAATCTGACGATTAATCAATTAGCTGATAAGAGAAATGGAAGGTTATCAGTTGAGTGAATGTTTTTGTTGTTTACCAAGTGAAATGGCAGGTGTTGTCAGGTTCTCGCCTCTAAGGTGTGGAAATTTGTGGTGTTTATAAACGTTATACCTTTAGGTTTCATAATTGTTTATTAGTTCAAGCTTAAATAATTTTAACACTGGATCATTTGTTCTCAAAAAACGTTTTCCTTTGCGTTTGGCCCTCTCGTCCATAAGCAAACGTCTTAAAGATATATCCAAATGCCTTCCAAAGTGCAGAATTTCAAAAACTACTAGTCATTATTATTATTAGGCTCAGTGTATCAGCGATTAAATATAAGACGGAGTGTTTCCATCACAGGACATGATGGTGTCACAGCTCAGTTTGCACATGCCCACTGTTTCTTTGTGTAATGAACTTGCACCAGAATCAACAACAGTCATTTTTGTGTATTCTTCTGAATGGAGATAGTTTGTAAAATGAAGGTGTGTGATCATATAGATTTCTTTAAATGGAAGGGAGAAAATCTGTCAAAAATAATCAATAGTAGTGTGGAAAAGGTGTGAATCAAATAAATCTGGATGAATGTTCATCAATATATTATCGTGGAAAATGTTCTCTTCTCTCTGCCCTACCTCAGTTAGAATCTGAATTATTCAGCACAAATCACATTGATGCCAACATTAATGTAGACTGTAACAGATTTTCATTAGCATTATGTTTCATCTTCCACTTTGCGTAATTGTTCTATTCTGCCAATGTTAGACAGCGCCACATGTTTCCAGTGTGTTTCTCTCTGGCTCTTCCTCCTGCTTGTCTCACGCTAGCTGGGAGCAGCTGGTTGCTGGCAGCTTTTGACACACAGGAACTTAAAGAAGAAGAAGAATAAGCAACTTTTTATTCGGGTCTGAATTCACCAGTCAACCCCTTCATCAGCCCATGATCCTTTCCCCAGGAGTCTATTTAGTTGTGTTTAACCAACTGTTTCCACTCAGCAGCATTCACAACAGAAGCTTTGTGGGAGTTATTGCTTTGCTAATCCCATCCACAAGCCTGTCTGGATGATGGGCTCCAGTTGGCACTAACTTACTAGATGTAGACTGCATTCAAAGCCTATAATGATTGTACCACAGGGAGTAGATAAAACAAACTTCCTGTTGCCTATATAAAACAAAGACTCTTGATAAAGATGGGCGATGCATCTCCACTTACTGCCACAATCCAGAACGGAGGGGGGGCGATCAAGATGCTTGGGCTTCATGTTGGTGAGCTGTCACCCCGTCTGTCTTTATATATAGAGTTAATGATATAAGACGTGACCATGGTAACAACTGCAAAACAGGATTAGACAAATTATTCATAATAATAATAATAATGAAAATTATGATTATGATGATAACCTTAATAATTTATTTCTGTAGCAATAATCTAAACAAGGTTACAATGTGCTTAACAAAATGCATGGTTAGAAAACCACACAGAATAAAATAAGACAACAAATATAAGAAGGATAATATAAAAGAAAATAATAAAAACAAACCAAATCCATTAAACCACTTAGAAAAAGGACATTAAAATGCTCTCCCATAAAAATCTGTTTAAACGATGATTTAAAAACTGGTAGAGTGCTGGTAAGTCGGGCTCAGGCTGGGTTCACACATACGAAACTGTTTCTCTCAGATTCAGGTTTTACAGAATTATTGAGCTGCACTTATAATGTAGAAATTTGCTTCAGCTTTTGGGTGGTTCTCAAAGGTCACTTTAATATGAACTTACCTAACTCCTGGCGTAACTTGTACCCAAAGGCAGGACACAGAGGAGGAAAGTCAAAAGTTGCACAGAGAAACAACAAGAGGGTCAAGACAATGAGAGAAATCCTCTCCCGGGTGTTTGTGCGACTGCGGTGGCGCGGTGCTCCCATAAAGAATGTGTAAGCTGATGGCGTCTGTCAGGCTCTAGCAGGCTGTTATCCAGCCATTAAATCAGATTTATCTTCATTCCCATTCGCTCGACGTCGGCCCTGAAAGCTCATTTGTCAAGGCACCCCCCCCCCCTCACCACCACCACCGCCACACGTCTGTGGGAGGATGTACTGGAAAATACAGTGTGACATGACAAGATAGGGGGACAGAGAGAAGGAGGAAGCATGAGTTTTTTTTGCAGGGGGGATAGGGGGGCGCTGGCAGCCACTTAACTTGGCACCGAGAAATAATCCATGCATCGCCTTTGAGCAGCCACGCTCTGTGATTTATTGGCTGTTGTTTCAAAGTTGGAAACACTCTGCGTCCTCGTCTCTTCCCCTTTTCTTCATGACCTTTTTTTTTCCTTCCCTCTCCTCTTTGCTTTTATCTTTGCCGTCCCGTATTTCAGTCTCGGCGATGCTTTTCCACGACGGGGTTTACGATCAAAAACCCAGAAAAGGCCTGGGACTTTGGTGCTGATGCAGACTGTGGCACATGCTGAGTTTCATAGGGAGAGGTGCAGATTGTCTCGTCTATACAAGCTTTACTGTGTTGCCATTGAGATTTATCTTTAGAGCAGGGTTCTGGTTTTGAGCTAAGTAATTCTTAAATAACTTAAGTAAGGGATTAGCAAACCTTTCAGCTGGAGTTCATTGGTCTATTGGATCGTGCATTGCTACCAATGTATTGTATAATTGAGTGTATAAAATGAGGATATTCTGACACGCAATATCTCTAACAAAAATGGCAGTGTCTTTAAATGGTTGACTGCTTCACATTCTCTTTAGCAAATCACTTGTGAGTTTAGTACATTTTAATGACAAGGTCCAAAACAGTTGTCTGTTTTTCTTACCTTTTGTCTCCCTGCAGTGTTTAAACGGTAATCTCTCTATCTCCACTACGTCCTGATGGCCATGGGCGGTAAAAGAGGAATGGTGGGGTGGACAGAGGGATGCAATGACTCAATCTGCAGATTGATCTGCTGGCTATACAGATAATGTGCTCTGAGTCCCTGCTTATTTCCCAATTCCTGCCGTGGTTTTGCCAGTGATTGAGCACCAGCGTCGTACTTTGCTGTCTGGCGGGCAGCGCTGGAAATTGAAAACACGCTCTGTCATTTGGATTAACAGCAGCAGGCCGAGGGAAGCTGAGCGGCTCCGATCAGAGGCAGACAGCCTCCTAATTAATGCTGCTTGATGAATCCAACAGCTTGTAAATAAAGATGAATTGTAGCAGGAATTTAAAAGGCGGCCAATGGGTTTATAAGACGTTTACAAGCCAGAGGGAAGAATTGAGAACGAAGGGCGAGTGAAGTAGGTGAAGAAACAGACGTCTGTCTTCCTGACAGCCTTCCTCCTGCAGCCCTCCTCAAAACGTGAGGTAACAAGACTGATTTCTAATGAGGGACATCTTCATAAATCTACCATTCTCAAAGAGGATGCAGCTCAGACGTTCCCCAGCCGTATTTCATCACGGCCTGATTCATAACCAGCAATTCCATCGTTTTGCTGAGATCTGAAATGGCCTCAGAGACTTCACACTTTCTCTTCTCTTCACTCAACATTCTCCTCCCCACCCCCTCGACGTGCAAATTACTCCCAAATAAACAATGTCCCTAATTTATTTGGTATAATCTCAGCCTCATGCAGCCTTCCCCTCTGTTGTGACAAGAGAGGAAAGGCTGTCTCCACTCCATGCCCTCCATCCAATTACGTCAGTAATTACTTGTCATAGCCACTTTCTTTCTGTTTAGCCGCCTTATTCTTAGCCCTTTGGAGAATTGGTTTGGGGAGAACATGATGTACAATGTATTGTAAATGGTAACTTGACCAAAGGGAGGGCAAATGAGATCTCTGAGATGGATGCAGCCAGCCTGGTTATTGCAAGGGAGGTGATGCAGGTGTAGGTGTTGCCACTTGGTGGTGCTCTTGCACTGCAGTTTGGCTGCAGCTGGAAGTTCACCTGAAATACAAATGAGAGGCGCAGTGAAATCTTCCCAGAAGCTCATGCAAGTCTTTTGTTTTTGCTCGTATGTAGAGGGACTGAGGTTGATCTGCTCGCTGCGTTTTGAAAAGGGGGAGCTGCGTTGGCCGCCAGCAAAACGATACAGTGCTGGAAAAAATAAAGCTGTAAAATGGTACTAATAATAGTCTATAGTGCACTGGTATTTTGGCTATGCAAGTACGTTTTCTTTTGATGTTCGCGGGTTATGTCAACTCATATTGTGATTTCGCTTGACTTAGCCTCTCTCCTGTGTAATCTAGAAAAGTTCTCGCTCTGGCTCGTGAGGCGTCCTTGGTTTCTGGCAGAGGAGCCGACAGAGAGGACAAGCAGCTGACAGAAATGAGTCCTTGAACAGCTGTCCGGGCAGCCTCCTCTCTGCTCCCCTTGCCGTGGAGAGCAGAAGAGCCTTATCCTCTGGGTCCCCATCCCGTCTAAAACCTCTGCTGGGGGCCCAAATGCGATATCTGAATCGAGAAGGAACACAGCAGAAGAAGTGGTGCATTTCATCTGTGTTGCATTGCCTCCATCACACTCTCTCTCTCTCTCTCTCTCTCTCTCTCTCTCTCTCTCTCTCTCTCTCTCTCTCTCTCTCTCTCTCTCTCTCTCTCTCTCTCCCCATCACTCTCTCTCTCCTCCTCCTCCTCCTCCCTGCTTCACATTGGTGTGGCGAGGGTGGCACCAACAGACTGGCAACTGTGTGACCGAGGGGAGTCGCAGCAGGGGGCGGCTCACCGATCGCTCTGTGAGATTGCTCGCTGTTTGCCGGTATTTCCGCTCTGATGCAAGATAAATGGGAAATCAAGTCACCAGGTGGGCAGCTGTGCCTACCTGCCTTTAGGGCGATGAGAGTTATGAGGCATAAATATTCATGTCTGTCTTCACTAGCTGTTGGCAGTCCATATTTTTGTTGACATATGGTGGATGGGTTGTAACTTGTGGCGGGGAATGTGGATCTATCAGTGTTTGATGGAATTCGTTTGGACACAGTCAGCCTGATAAATCTTCTCAGTCTTCATGTTTGCACTTGCTTCCTCCTTCCTCATTTTGTTAATTGGCTCAATTGCACATGATCTAAAACCCTTGTTGTCATGGCCACCTGCCACAAAGCAAAAAGACGATCATACAGCAGCAGTGCAGTGGTGTGTAGGGCAGTGAGTGATCCTCTTGTTCACAGGTTAATGCAGTCAGATGCAATATGTTAAGAGTATTCAAAACCCTTATGATGGACACTACTGTAGATTGAGATCATAAATATGTGCTTGTTTGTTTAACTCATGCTCTGTCCATCCTGTAGGTGGCGTGCCTTATCCGGGTTCCCACAGAGGTGATCAAACAACGGGCCCAGGCTTCTCCCTCATCCACTACCCACCACATACTGCTGGCGACACTCAGAGCAGAGGTACACAGCAGTCGATGTCACTTTCTGAAGGGATTGTTCTGGTTTAATGCAATTTTTGTTCTATATTTTTATGTTTTGGTAATAATAGCACTGTTGGGGCAAGAGGCCGTCAGACGATCAAACAAATCTAACACAAAGGACTAAATTCTGTGATATCCACTAAAAGTTCAAGGTCATAGGACACGTGACCACCTCTGACAGCATATATATATATATATATTTGTTGCTGTTCAGCAAGGCCGTGTTCTAAGGGTCTATTGTGTACACTGTTGCACAATCTCTCTATAGTATGCCTTATACTATGTTCTCTAATTGGTCGTCTGCTTTGGAAAGTACTGGAAAATGTCCAATGTCAGAAAAGTGTTGGAACGTGATTTTAGATGCTGGTCAACTATCGGACAAGTGCTCTGACTGGACCATATCAGCATCTGTGTTTTTTTTAGTTATTTTACGGTATTTTACCTTTAGAGATTTTGCATATGCTCTGCTTGCTATTTTAAAAACATAAATGTTTTCAATAAAATTTGAATGATATGAAATCAAATGTGTGTCTGTGTTTGTGAAACTTTGTTTTCTCTGTGCAGGGTGTTCGAGGCTTGTACAGAGGATTTGGGAGCACAGTTCTCAGAGAGGTAGGATTAATAAACATTATTTTTGTCATTCACTTGTGATAATGATCGCAACCAATACTGTTTTAAATCTGATCGCACACATGATCTAATGAAATCAATTTAATGGGTTTATAGTAAAGAAAAACAATTTGACTGCTTGACGTGTGTGCCGTGAATTATTACTGAAAGAGTGGATGAACATCTCGTCTTTCCACTTTTGACAGAAGACATTTTAATTTCTCTTTCGCTTTATTGAAGTTGGAAATATTGATTTAAATTTTGTTTTTTTTCTACCACTTTCATCTCATTCAATTACTTGTTGGCGACACTCTCCCTCCTATTGGAAGCACATCTGATTAATTATTGCAATCAGTTGCGTTATAAATGCAAAACAAAACAAGGATAAATGAGCACTGCGCTGCACTCACCTTTTTGTAACGAGAACAACACTGGACTTCTTTGATTCATGATCTTGTGTTTAATTGCACCTGCAGTGCGTGATAACGCAAAATAATTGTAGTGAAAGCTGTGTTGATCTCGCACTTTTGGCTCCTCCCCTCCATCCTGCTAAGATTCACTGGAAGTTGAAAAGACAGATGAAGAGGGAGAAAGGAGTATTTGAAGGTGACACTTGTCTTCCCATCCTTTTTTGTGGGAGGTGGGAGAAGGTGCAATCGAGTCCCCTCCGCTGCGCTGGCCTGTACTTATTTTCTGCCTCACTAAACTGATGTTATTCACGCAAATTCCATCTGGACAGCCAGGGAAAAAAAGGACAACAAGACACTGTGATTTCTCTGAGGGGCTCTGAATAAATGAATACATTTGGAGGCTGGCGCCCGGCCTGTATGCATACTAACACTGGCAGATGAAACGTGGCGGCGGTGGCGGCAGGGATTTGGGGGCGCAGGAACAGCAAAGGATGCTCTGCAGTGACGCAGCAACGTGTGTCGAGAAGGTAATTCATTTTCTCTCGGCCTCCTTCACTATCCACGTATCTCGCTCCTATTGGCAAATCGACCCTGTCAGGATAAGTTTGTTTATGTGTTATGTCGTGCCTCCCAAAGCCCCCCTTGGCTGGCCCACTTATTGGAGTGCTCTCTTCATTAGGCTTCTCTGCTGTGCATGGTATCACATTCGTCACTGGTTTGGAGTTTGTGGCAAATTTGGAGATTGCGTTTGCCCTGTAGCACCACCAATCATGATTCATATCATCGCACCTACCATGTTGATTTTTACGCTGCACACCCATGAGAGGCCCTAATTTTCATTTACAATCTCCATCTGGAATATTGACTCATTTTTACTTTTGCCCAACATTAAGCTTGACTATGGTCCACTCTGTGAAGTTGTCGGCAAAGTCAGCACCTTTTAGGTTATAGCTAAAAAAAGCAGGAAATCAGTGAGATTCCGTATTTGGTGAATAAAGTTGTATCCCTGTGACAAAGAGTTTTATTCCTCACTGACAAAATGATGTACATAATCATCAACCACAGAGCAAGACTTCGTTCTGGTCTCTCTAAACCCCCAAAACTCCAAGATATATGAGCAGTCAATGTTATAATGTGGGTATAAACCTCATTGTATTTGTTGTACAACAATATGTCATCATCTAGTGACGTCTGTCATTTTGTCAAGATCTCTGAAGTCCACGCTCTTGTTGAATTCATTTTTTCTCTCACCACTAGATGGCATGCTTAGATTAGCACTGCATCACATGTCTACACCTGACTTGTTCCTGTTTCCGCTCCTCACCCCCCCCCCATCATCTGCTCCCCCACAACACCAAACCAGCTTTATGACATTTATGAGCTGCAGTCACGACGGTGAAAATAATGGCTTTTTTTTTTATGGCAAACGCTTTACTTTTCTGATCAAGAGCGCTGTGAGCTGATCTCAGATTTCGTCTAAATTGCTCCAATTTGAGTTTGAGTAATGAGCCTGAGATAGGTTATTAGATAGTAATTTATTAAATGCAGTGTGGTACAAGGAGTGTAAGTGAAGCTGACAGGGTCTGACTCTTTTTGACTCGGGCACCTGGAACATCACCTGATTGACAAGCATACGGCCCTGCCGCACGTCTCTCTCACTCTTTGCTCTTTCACCGACTAAGTGTAGAAGCCACTAAATATGAATCCTCCTTTTCACACATTGAGGTAGAAAGTGAGAAGGGAAGGGACCTAATTGAGCTGGGAAAGAGCGAGAGTGAACCGTTCACTGCATAGAGGAAAATGTGTTTCTGCTGTTGCCCTTACCAGTGTTTAGTACAGGTAATTTTTATAAGGCAGCCTGGGAATCAGCTTCAGAACCTCTCCAGCCCGACAGCTGGAACCTGGCAATCCGAGGCAGAGAGTGTAGCGGCAGGGCTTATGAAACACCTCTCCATCCAGACTCCTCCCCACCACACCTCTACTTCCTCTTTATTCTTCTCCCCTTCAATCCTTAGCTGATCTCTTCTCTGCTTCCTCTATCAAGGTTATGACTGCAAGGAACCCTGCTCACAAAACTGGTACCAACAGGTGCAATTACATTGATCCAACTAGAATCTGCAGTTGTGGCCCTTTTTATAACAGATTTTGAGATTCTACACCTTATCATTTGAGGGTTGCATGAGGAGCTGGAGCCGTTCCCAGCTGACGTTAGGTGAAAGGCGTGTTGCACCCCGGACAGGTCACCAGTGTTTCACAGGGCAGACATTAACACACAGACATTCATTCACACTCAACCTGTTGGTCGATTTAGAATCTCCACTTAATCTTAGCCCAGTCTGCTTGAGGTGGGACTGTTTGAGAAAGCTGCAAAAATCCTGGATCAGCCCATTTTTTTTACAAATACACTGCAAAAGGTAATGGATGCTTCCTTACATCATGTGAAATCCATGTACCGACAGCTCAGTTGCTATGGCGTAGTCACTGAGTTATGATTGTCCATACAAAGCAGTGAGGGAGTTGTGCTGTCTCCGCTGGGATGCGGCGGTTGAAACCGTATCAACAAGCAAGCAGCTGAGCAGTGCTGACCCCTCTTTGGCCCTTTTCTCTTTTGGAAAGGAGCCACTTTTCACTGTCTGTGATACAGGTTCAAAAAGGGAGAGGTGAGGGGAATCTCTCATATCCTGCCTCTGCGAGCACTGATCCACAGAGGCTCATGTTTATACACCCTCATATGACTGAGACAGAGCAGAGGAGAGACAGAGCAGATTGAAGGAAGGGCGACGGGGCGAGGGAAGAGAAAGGTGTTTGTTTTCCTCTACATATGTAAAGGCAGGATTTGTGGGACACGTGTGAAGGAGGTTTTCCTCTTGCTTTGTGTTTAGAGTTGGGCTCCGTCAGAGCAGCTGCTGTGAGTTTGTCAGAGCCAGACAGCAAAAACCCAGTCTTCTAAATTACACCTTCAAACAGTTGAACAAGGCTGGAATAAATAACATGGAAAATAACACAAGATTGGATTGGAAAAGGGAAAATATGAAGCAGTATTTTGAAACGAAATGTGATACCAGCCAGTGCGATGACTGCTCACTTAGATTTAACCTTTTCTTGTTTCATTTTGGACTGTTTGTAAGAGCCGTTTTCAATTTGTAGCTCTTTGCATTTACACAGAGTTTTATCAGCCTCTGAAAGCCAGTAGAATAACTGTCTAAGCCTGGTTCTATTGGTTTCCAGAGAAGAGGAATGTTTGAAGAATGTGAGCTACTGGTGCTACCTTATCTGTTTACACTGTGATCAATGAGAGGCCTAAGACGACTGAAAAACCTGTTGACCTCAGCAGATTTGACCCTTGACATGACTTGACCTATAGAAGTGTGTGTCTGTGTGTGGGTTTGTGTGTGAATGGGCGTGTGTAGGTGTTCTTAATGTATTGACTAGTGTAGGACACAATGATGGTTCTGCCATACACATGGAAATCAGCAGTAGGATAAAGGGGAAGTTTGACATTTGTCAAGGTATCTTTATTCACCTATCAACACACTTTAAAACTTGCTATAGTTAACTTGTTGCGTGTGAACGCGTCTGCACAAAATCTGTGTTGAAGATAAACATCAAAATCAACACAGTCTCTGAGCAAAGTGTTGGCTTCATTGGACATAGGCATTGATGTGACAGGTGTCTGGACTCCAAAACGATTTCCTCATTGGTGTTTTAATGATGGTGGTGCGGTCAAACACTTCAGGTTCACAATCTCCTATTGTTCAAATGGTTTGAGAACTGGTGACTGTGAAGGTCAGAGCATGGGATTCACAACATTGCTCTTCTATGAATTGCTTGTTGTCTTCAAAGTGCAAAAAGTTTGATATATCTTCATAAGTCATCTTTACTTTCCCTGTCCCTGGGAATTTATTGATTAGTTGATAGGAACAAATATAATCTTTTTTTTAGCTATCAATTTATACGGTTACATTTTTTTTTTTTGGAAAGCTTCCCCAAAATGCTTGAATTTAAGCGTCTCAGGTGAGAGTAATCAGAAATGTCCTCTGTTTTATAATATCGTAAGGTAACATCTTTTGGGTTTTGGACTGTTAATGGGACAAATCAAGACATTTGAAGATGTCACTTTGAAATGGGGTATGAGATTTGAGCCTGGGACATTTCCTCTGCTGACCACTAAGCTAGTTTACAAGGACAAGCAGTTGGCTCTTTTTTAAGACTTGGCTGTGGTCATTTCGTAGCATTAGGAGTCCATGATCACCGAGGGGGGAACTAGAGAGGAGGATGGTAATAGCTTGTTTGTGGGCTTATATTGAGCCTCACTTTCAGCGGCTAGCTCAAACTGATCCCCATCGAGCGGCCAACCAAAATAGCGTGCGTTGTTGTTTTGTGGTTATGGTTGGTCCGAAGTAAAGCATCCTGGAGATGGGCGGCTTAGCAGCTCTCAACAAGAAAAGGAAGAAGGCAAACAGGTGCAGCAGCTGAACTGAGAGTCTCACCATGCCGCTATGCATGATCCCTTTAATACACCTGCTCCTTCAGTTATTTGATAAGATCTGCCAAGTGTCAGCCGGCCAAACTATAGAGGGAAACTGATAATATCAATCTACCTTACAATTTTTTTTGCTTCAAATGTTGTTCTATGCTCTTTAAATGTATTATTATTATTAAACTCATAATCTCAGTGAAATGCTTAAAACAACACGTATTGTAATTTTTTATTTTAATTGTATTACTTTGGGTAAATTAGCCAGGCTGCCGAGTCAAAAAGTTCATTTCAAACCCCGACTATAGAGAGGACATAGCCTCATGTGTCTATTCACATTGTGAGCAGTAACCGTTTTCACATCTGTGATGAATCTGTCTACCTGCTTGAGTAATGGGATCTGAGTGTTGAACGCCATCCCTGTTTGAGTTGTTTGCAGGTCGAGCTGACCCTCGTTAAAAGAGAGCTGGCTGCCTTCAGCCACAGAGAACACTTTCTCTTTGTCACTCGATGATCTCTATCACTTTACCACACGTGTCACTCCGGGGATTAATGGTTTACTCCCACCGTCACTGTGGATAACGGATGGAGGCGCTTCTAGTCACAGTGGCTGCAGGCTGCACCTGTCATTCACATTAGTGTAGTTGAAGTGAATACAATCGTATCTTCACATTGTTGTTTATCCTTGCTTGCCGATGCATTCCCCTCATATATCCAGTCCCATTGAGGTGCACGTTGGCGAGACTCAGGCTGCAAATCTGTCTAAACATCAATAACCTTCCTTAGATCAACATGTGGTCTTATTGATGAGTTCTACAGATGGACAGGCTTAAGGAGCGAGCTGCCATGCTGTCAGACCCCCACGTGTGCTTCCTGCTCCTTGCATATTTGGCTGGGGGGACAGTGCTGGGCTCTGTGTTTCCCTGTAGAGGATGATGCATTGGAAGCCTGTGCCACTGAGACCCATGGATCACACACTTAAGTACGTTTGTCCCCACTGAGCTTTTCAATCCACTCAAAAATCCATCATTGTGGATATAATTCGTAATGCAGGGATTCTCTTTGAATTTATTTGCGGATTATCAAGTGCCAGACATTTCTTTGGGTAAAAGACAGCTGTTTTTGACAGCTATAATTGTTGTAATGCTTTCCCCCTCCACTTAATGGTGACTTTGTGTGCGTTTTCATCTTACGTTACCGCTTACTTATGTTCGACTAAAACCTGTAAATTGAGGCGTCGAGTCCAGAGAATTGTCTCTAGTTTACCGGTAGTTGGCTGTTCACACCTGCACAAATCAGTGGGAGGTTTTCTGCACAGATACGTTCACAACAAATCCTCCGCAGTATGATGGCGAGAGGTGCAGCAGCCGTGTGCAGCACGCAGAGGCAGGAAGTAACGTTTTAACTCTGCTGCAGAGATCACATGATACACAGACACCAGTGTCGGCTCTAATCACCACAAACTCTATTGACATCTTCGTCGGTGTCTGCTAGGTGTGTGTTACCGCTTTTTCAGCAGGATAAATTAGTTTTCTCTTAGTTTATTTATTTTTGTGTCAGAAGCGTCATCAACACCCCCACTCGCTCACAGTGAACACAGCAGGGGTTCCATGCTGTGTTCACACATCGGATTCTCCTGGATGTACTGGACATACTGGAGGCCAGGCAGAGAAAGTCTGCAGAAACTGTGGAGCCTCTCACTCTGACATTTGCGCTCACACATGCACCTCCGCCAGAAAAGAGGATCTGCTGAGTTCAGTGCATGTTGTAAAGCAGCTTTGGGGATAACAGCTGTGTCCCCAAGGGGGGGGGGGAAGCAGATTTTTGGGTTTGTGGTCAATGGGTTAGATTACTGTATAGTCAGGAAACTATATTCATGACTCGAAACTGCATAAAATTGCTCTGGCTCGGGTCTTTATCAAGATGGTAGTAGTTCCCTTTTGCTTTGGTTGCAGTTAGGCGTGTGTGCGTGCGTGTGTTAGTGCGCTGTGCACAGTGTCCATGTTAGTGTGTATGTCTCTCAGGGACACTGGGCTA
The DNA here is from genome assembly GCF_947347685.1 of Pleuronectes platessa. Classification (NCBI taxonomy): domain Eukaryota; kingdom Metazoa; phylum Chordata; class Actinopteri; order Pleuronectiformes; family Pleuronectidae; genus Pleuronectes; species Pleuronectes platessa. The sequence goes on from NC_070627.1 coordinate 21,328,217, forward strand.
TGTTTGCTAGTTCCCACAACTTCATGCATGTTTGTCTCAACCCAAGCAGAAAACCTTTGGCGCTCCACATGTGTTTCTAATCGCACACAGTCCCGGCGGCCTGGCCGGGGACTGAGTGAGGGAGGGGCGGTGAGAGTGGGTTTTAGTGATAGGGGAGTAGGTCTGGGAGGGAGGGGAAAGGGACAGCGGTGGTTTGGATGTCATCTGGAATGAAATGTTTGTCAAGACTATGCTCCTGTATGCTGGAATGTGTGTCGTCAGCACACCAGATTGAGAGTGATACATTATTCCCCTGATGCAGTCCTCGCAATGCAGATTTGATTTAAATTGGGCACCTGTTCCACTTGAGTTTAGCAGACATTAAACTGACATAATACCTTAACTGCCCAATTACAAGGCAGCCCATCTTAGCCAATCAGCCACTGAATGAAATCCTTGCATGAATTAATTCTTCTGTCGCAAGTACTAGAGCAATTTTCTTGTCATAGCAACCACTCAAAGTGCGTTAAGGCTCATTTATGCTGCCTCTTCTGTACAAAAAGAGATATTTCAATTTTAAATGACCTAACCGTCGCTGTCCACACTCTTTCAATACATCCACTAGAGGGCAGCACAGAGTCGATAGTTTCTAAAAACAACAAACATGGGAACATTGGAGAAGGTTGGGATAATGCATTGCTTAATCCGTGACTGTCTTATTCGCACATTCATACAGCACTTCTATGTTCTGTGCTTCTCTACATACGCTGCTACGTCTTGCCCAAGGACACTTAAACATTTGGAGCCAGAGATAGAACCGACCACCCTGTTCTCCCACCTGAGGCGCAGCCGCCCAATTTAAAGTAACTCTTACGTCTTATTTACACTTTATCTTGGACTGACAGGAGACAGTGAGAGTTAAGGGAGTGGAAGGAGGATAAATCAGTGCTGTGCAATAGCCAGACACAAGGAAGCACCCAGTAATTAGAGGTTAACCTAACTCTTTTTACAGCACCACTGCACTTTCATGAGGCAACAATGCACATCCTTCTCCCTCTCCTCACCCCTGCTGTCCCAAACCAGCCTCTTGTGAGTTCAGATGACTTTCTGAATTGAAACAATTTTAAACTCAGACTCTGTGGTGGATTCTTCAATTGCATTACGATTACTGCTATCTAGTCTGCAGGATTTTCTGTTGCGTGAGCGCCCTTTTTTTGTTCAGACAGTCATATGAGATTCTAGAAGAAGCACCTGCCCCAAAACCCCTTATCGGCCAGCTGTGCGCCCGCCCCTGCCCGCCTCAGCCACAATCATCGTCTTGATGGTAGCAGCGCTTACATGACTCAAAAGCATCTGGAACAAACCCCCTGAATGTCAAGGGTCAAGCTGTGATGTCACTGTTTAGTGTTCAATGGAAAAAAAGAAATGTAAAGTGTCACGCTGCACCACAAGCATTTACCTCACTCAGCCCAGCAGAGGTTAGGAGTTCAAACCAATCCATAATCAACCCTCATTTGCATGCTTGGCAAACTGAAGCGCTTCTTTATGTGTAGAGGATTTAGTTTAATATTTGGGCCTAATATCCAACAATCATATTAACAACGTCAGATGGATCATATATTTGATTTTTGTCGATGGTGATAGTTCCCACACTCCTGGTCTACTGGATCAAGCAGGTTTGCATCTATAGACTGTTTCCAATTTGTCGTTTACACAAAATCGAGGTCAGGTTGAAAAACACATTATCTCATCATTATAGCTTATATACAATCTAATTATTAATTATCTAATCAATTATCCAATTAATATTATTATTAAATAAGACATTAGCTGTAAACCAGTGAAATGACTGTTGTGAGGTGTGACATATTTTTAACCACACCCCAGTTTGAATTTCAAATATGAGGACTGCGATAATTCGTAAACACAGGATAACACATTAAGACAGTTAAATGTTTTTATCTCATGTTTTTACTCACTAACGATGGTATAATTCACCGTTGTGTTTAATGGGGGCCTCTAACAAACTGATCAGCTCCATACATGGCTTTGTTTTGCAGAGTCATCTATTTGTGTGTGTGTGTGTGTGTGTGTTGTGTGTTGTGTGTGTGTTTTCTCAATCAGGTTGTGTCACTGCCAGTATACACTTCTCCCACTATGGAGATTTTGTTATGTCCAACTGTGCTGCTGCTGTGCTTATCTGATTAGCTGATAAGATATATGTGCGTGTGTTTTAGTAAGAAACAAGGAGAGAAACATTTGAGTTTGCTTTCAGGCAGTGATTGGTTCCCTGGAATAACTCTCGTCTGTGTTTTATTGCTATGGGCATCGCTCCCAGAGGTGTGTGCGTGTGTGCACTGCTCTGCCATATGTGTTTTCACAGATGTGTCTGTGCCATGCTGAATATATCAATGCAAGCTGCCTTATTCTGGACCTTCCTGCCTGCTTTAGGCTAGTTTGCTCTATTTCCTTAAGAAGTGATATCGATACTGTGGCTATTTAACAATGTTTTCATATATAACCTTGGAAAAATACATACAAAACATCCTCCTTTTAGCCAACATGGCTATTTTCAAATTTAGTTTTCATTGCTAACACACTGCACTGATATGATGGCATCTACTAAACCAGTGCTAATGCTTTCCCTGACACACTGTAAGTACAACCACAGTTTTACATGATCAGATAAAATACAAAATAATACATCTGCTTTTTTTGCATGAGTGGGAATTTCTGACCAAATAATGACTTTGTTCAATTCTAAAGGATAGTTTCCAGATAATAATATATTCATTTCATGACGCTTACTAAAAACTCAAAGAGACCTTATAAACATTTTATACAAACACAAAAATGGATAAAACTAAAGCTGAATGTTTAAATCGATTCAGAAGCTCAAACATCTCGCTAAAAGTCCCATGGAAACACGCGCACATTAGCAGCTAACCTATGCTGACAAGGTGAGCAGCAACATAAGTTTAGAATCTGATGGGAATATACAGCCAATGGTTGAGTGTAGTCCACCGTAGTGTCCTTGTTTGGTTGGTTAGTGCTGGTTTGGTGTTGGTTATTCCAGCTTCTTTGTTTGCGGCTGGCTATGTGAACATTTACCTTTCATGTAGAGCACTGTTGTTGATTTACAGTAGGCAAAGGCTTCATAATGCTTCCTCCCTGTCTATGTTCCTTTCAGTGTGTCTGTGCACTTGTATCCACACAATTAATCACCAACACTGAAACTCACTCCATCCTCATGGTTAGCATTGTTGGCATCATTCAGCTTAATGCTTTTTCGAGAATCTTACTATAGGGAAGTATTTGTAAACACAATTGTAAAAGGCCAGGTCAAATAGAGATAATATCGAAAGTTGGCTGCATTTAGAAGAAACTAAGAAGCGTGCTGCTCTGTAGCCTCTATCCACATTCAGCTGTGTTGTTGGGCAAACTGTGCGGGATCGCAGCCGTCGTCTCGTCCACAGTTCAGCATTAACACGTTTTCTCTCAGTCTGCTCTCCCACGTCTGAATGGCAGCCTCAGCCACATCCTCAGGCAGCCATACATCTCACTTCCTGTCAGCAGCTAATTGGTTGACCCTCAGGGCATTCTGTGTCACACCACTCCACCATTCACTGGCTAATATGCACTCTGCCATTGATGTCATCCGCCAGTGGCTATGACAAATAGAAACTGCCTTGTTTTTAACATCTGGGGGGAGGAATGGTTTTGATTTATTTTCACATGCAATTAGCCACTGTTAGCATGTAGACGAATGGCCATTTCTTGATCTACACGTGAATCTTCCTGCTTCACTAGCAGCGGCCCACACTCAAAGGCTGGGGAGAAACAGAAGCATCAGGTGTCTGTTCATGACAGAGCTTGTGTGTTTTCCCTCAGCACGCCCGCCTGTTTCTGCCGTATCATGTTTTGAGGGTGGGAGGAAGAACAAATTACAAGCGCAACATAAATATTATTCAGAATATCTGGGAAGCATATCTCTCATGGCCGTGGATTAGCTCTCTTGAATATTTGCCATCATGCTGTTAGTCCACCCCCCTCCTTTTCCTTTGCTTCCTCTATCCCCCCCAAGCTCAGAACAAGTCTCAATTTGTCAGGAATATTACTGCCCTGTGCCGACATTAGCCGGCCTCTGTAGCTTATGGGAACCAGGGCCAGTAACAATTTGATTGGCTCTTGCGAGAAGTGCCGGTGCTGAAACCTCTTGGCTTGTTTAAACACACACACGGGCATAAACACACACATACACACACACTCACATACTCACACACACTGTGCCGCCCTTGGCATTCAAAACTGTCAGGTGGAATTCTTCAGCAAGTGCAGTCACACTCATTCTCGTTTCTACAGCGCCAGTGAGTTGGAAAGGTTGGGATGAGTGATTGCTAGTCGCTTAAGGCTGAACACTCCTCATAGTTACGCAGTATGTGCCTTAAAGGGACATGTGCACATGCTGGAGGATGCACACAACTGTTCGGCCTCCAACACACTCCCTAATCTGTGACAAATTTAGTTTTTGAGGAACTGCGCTGAGCACACAGGGGAGTTATGCTTTGTATGTGATATGGGTTTAGATTTGGATGAGGATTTGATTTGTGTGAAGTCTGCCTCAGAGGAGTGTTAAGGTGTGTGTGTGAACTGAGACATGAGAATATGGGGATCTGTTTTTGTAATAGCGAGAGCAGGCCTTAGCTTCAACTAACCATCTCTATACAACCACCAAGAGAGAAGTAATCCAACCCCTCTCTCTCTCTCTCTCTCTCTCTCTCTCTCTCTCTCTCTCTCTCTCTCTCTCTCTCTCTCTCTCTCTCATCCCCTACCCCGGTACTCTCAGTTTCCCCTCCCTCCCCTCCATCCTCCCTCTCGTTCTCCCTCAGGCCTCTCTTATGAAGTGAGAGGCCAAACACAGGCCCGGAGTGCCGGATCAGGCTCCTTCTATCGATTGACTTTATTTATGTGTTTGTTTATTTATTTAAAAGGCCCTGAACCCCTCTGTCCCTGAGGTGTACTTACAGCTGCCACACACTGGACTGTATTATACAAATTCCTCCTGTGCTCCCATGTTTATCCAGGGGTTTTGCAGCATCACTGTCAGGTGTCACGTGCGTCGTCACTGCAGTAACAAGGTGTGACATGAGTCCACATGCGCATGCATGCATTGGGTCTGGTGTTTATCAACATAACATGGGTAGAGCTGCCCATAATGAGGAAAAGTAATAAACAGTCCAAATGACGTTGAAACAGGGACCATGTTGTGTAATTCAATAGGATAATACAACCTTATATAATGACAATATCTTCAACAGACGGCTTTAAGTTAAAGAGATGTAACAGTCCCAGTTTCTCAGAAGAAGTTGTACAACTGATATAAACATTAGAAACGCTCTATATGTGTGTTATTTGTGATTGTTAACATGTTTTATATCATTAATAACTAAGAAACAAAATATATTTCAGTAAACACCAGTGAGAAGTTTCCTTTTACATTTAATTATTACCTCTGCTAAGGAGGTTGTTTTCATTTTGTCTGTCAGTTATTTAGTAAGGCCCAAAAACATCTTCTGGACAGATCACCATGAAACTTGGTGGAAGGATTTTGTATCGGTCAGGATAAAAAAAAGGGTGGATATATAGGAATTTTATTTAATTTTATCTGGAGGTAGAAGTGGTGCATGAACGTCACACACAAAACAGATCCGTAGTAAGAGATCCACAGATAAAGAGTGAAACAGAAGTTCTTGCGTTCCATAGAGAAACTGCATTGCGTGCCACTTTGGGGAACGTGCACAGCTGAAAATATGAAGTCTACTTGGATGGTAAGAACTTCATGGACGATAGCAGAATCAAGAGAGCAAGCACGTGGCAAAGAGTAAAAAGTAGTCATTTATGAAACTGGCAGAACAAATTATAATATGGCAGGGTGCCACAGTCTAGATAATTTATGGGAAGCACTGTTGTGGCATGGTGAGAAAGGGCATTACCCTTGGTGGAGGTAAGTGCTCTCAATGTGCCCTTCTAGTTTAGCTTATGTTTGCCATATCAAGACCATATCAAAATAAAAAACATCTTAAAATGTGTGTTATTTCATCCCCTGGTCTGAATTTATATTTGTGACCAGCTGTTGTTATTTTGGGGAAATGAGTGCATCCCCCACTCAGCATTCACTCAGAGCTCAGGGTATTTCAGCATGCATCCTTATCGCACATCTGTCATCCTTCATTAGAGTAGCACTAACCAGCAATGTGCCTCGATGTGTGTGTGTGTATTTGTGTTTTTGCTTGTGTTGACTCACTTGCTGTTCAGTTTTTTTGGGATGCCTGTGCGTGCGTGTGTTGTGTTAATACAGTATATTTGTCTGCATCGTCCCTCAGCTGACAAACAGGTCGGGTTTCTTCCTGCTCGGTGATTCTCTTAAGACTGAGGTTAAACACTTGGCAGAGCAACATATACACTTGTCCAGCAGCACCTGCCTCTCTGACATGATTAATGACTTTATCAACTTTCAACTTATTAAAAACTGATCTCTGACTGTTTGTTATCAGTGTGTCACCACAGAGAGTTCCTCTTCATTCTTCTGTGACACGTAGCATGAGGAATCTGGGTGTGTCCAAATGTTTGTGTGCGTGCATGTGTGTGTGTGTGTGTCGGCCTTCATGTGAGCCATAGCGATTCCTCACTTTGAAAAAGGCTGCTGTGGATCAGTTCACCGTCTCACTTGCATCTGCTTTCTCTTAAAAAACCCTTTCTTCTCCCTCTCGCTCTCCTATCTCGTCTTCCTCCCCTCGATCCGCTCCTCTCGCTCGCCTCCCCTCTTCCTCCTCTCCTTTCCTCTCCTTTCCTCTCCTCTCCTCTCCTCTGTCTAACCAGGATGTGTATGAGAAGCTGGTGAACTTGTCTGCATTTCATTCTCTACTCTTTCATCCTCCTCATCATCCAGGGCACTGCTGCTTTCCAGTCATTCCTCTTGCTTCCATGAAAAATATGAATAAAATCTCTTTTTTTATCTGGCTATCAGAAAACTGAGTTGGACACTTTTGCAACAAGTATTCAGATGTCCAAGTCGTAGTTTTCTTATTTATTTTTAGTGTCCGTGGTAGAAAAATGTTGGGTTCTGATTGTGATGCAGTTTGAAAAGGATGTGGATAAAAAAAAACTAGAACTGTAAATACATTGTTTTAATCTCAACCTAAAGTCTTTAGTGAGTCACATTATAAAAAATGACAACTTAAACATTTTGAAGAAGCCATTTATTCTGGAAGAATTAAAATTGAAAGGGTACATATTGTCCATGACAACTTAAACATTTTGAAGAAGCCATTTATTCTGGAAGAATTCAAATTGAAAGGGTACATATTGTCCCATTCGACATGGTACATTTGGTAAATTCCACATCCACAGGTTTCAGAGGTTTTGCCAAATGGATTTGGAATGGTCACTCGGTATCGAGTGCTAACAGAGGATCAGCAGACTGTTCTGGCTCATGAATCATTTGCTGTTCTGCTCATTTGATCCACATCTGGTGGCAAGAACGCAGCAGAACGAGTAAGTTGTTGGGTTCAAGATTGCACCACAATTTCTTGACTGTCTTGAGTTAAAGTGTGAGTCTGTGTTTTCACAATACTGTCATTTGTGTGTGGGATTTCATAATGAAGCAGTACAAATGCAAGAGGCTGTACGTTACTGCTACTGTCACTTAACAGTCATCGGGCTTGATTAAACACGTGATGTGTTAGACATGTTACATATGTGAGTAATGTGAGTTGTGATAAGGTTTCTGTAACGTGGGAGCCTCCGCATGTGGGCCACTATGTGGAGAAAACAACTAATTGAAGTACTGGTTAAACCAGGAGAAGAATTATCAGCTTCACTGCAGGGTAAGCAAACTGATAACTTCTGAAACAGCCATTGTGAAAAGTGAAATGTTTGTAAAGAAATGCCAGAGAATTAAGTCTAGCTTTGAGATCATTTAATTAGTTTTAATTAAGTTGCCCCAGTTAAAGGTAGGCTGTGTTCAGATCAACGTATGCATGGCTGTAGAGATGTCGGTGTCAGTGGATCACAGCAGTAAAGCCTTTGGACCCTACTTAGACAACATAAGAGCACAGTCAGCAGCACATAGTGTCCATATCCACTTGCACCTTATTCAAGAGTCGGATGCATGTTTCAGGAAAGTTGTACATAGTCTACCAATTAATCACATGTTTGTTTTTGGCGTAACTCTCTTTCCTTTTAAAGACCTGACAGACTTCTACCTTGGCAGAGTGTTGTTATAATTCCCCAGGTATGAAAGAGTGCTTCTCTACAGAGGAAACCAGTCTGTTTAAATAACTGTGTATTCCCACACTGATAAAAATTTCCTGCCTGATCTACTTAAAAAAATCGAGGCAACTTTTTGCATCAGAATATTAGTTAGTTCAAGCAAGATTGGGCTATGTATGAACTACTTAAGTTTTTCTAGACAAGATCTAAAGTTTCCAAGTAAAGTCAATTTAATTTTCCCAAGTAAAATCACCTAAACTTTGCAAGTAAAGTTAACTTAAATTTACTTTCATAATTAAGTTGACTTTACTCAACAAATTGCATTACTTTACTAGCAAAATTTTGCTGACTTAACTTGAAAACTGACGTTATTCAACTAGAAAGTTTAAGCTGACTTTACTGGCAAAATGTGCTTCATACATACAAATAATTAAGTACTTCATACAAAGACCAGTCTTGCTTGTTGTACATAGTAATCTGATGCAAAAAGTTGCCTCAATTGTTCCAAGTAGATCAAACACTATTTTTCAGTTAAATATAATGGACATCAATTTGTCACTTTTCAGCCTTATTTTTAAAAGCTGACATTTTGGTCATGAAATAATCAAAACTAACAGCGTTCAATATCTGCCCTTCAGATTTTTGACCTATTGTGTATATGTCAATATTGTGATAACAACATGATGGTGCTAAAGGAGAATTCATAGTCATCAAAATTGACAGGGTTTATTGGCTCTGTCATTAACTCCAAATCACATATCTCTGAACAATACCCACATCAGGTATAAACATTTATTTAAAGCACTTCACAAGGTGAAATACATTTTGAAATGCAACTTAATCCTTAAGTCTCTCACTCCGAAACAATTGGTGCTTAAAAACAACACGATACACATATGAAATTATCATCTGACAGGGCTGAACGATTTGTTAGTCGTCTAACATTTACAATAAAATTAGCTTTGTATCAGTTTAGAAATCCAAATTGTTCATCACGATATCCCAAAATAACCAAATTATGAAAAATTGAATTCCCCTTAAAAATTATAAATGATAATTGTAATGATCGTCCAGCCCTGGGTGACAGCCATTTGCTTTAGCTGACTGTACAATTTAAAGTGCAAGGAACTATTGTAAAGCATACAGCAACACAAATATAAATGTAGTCGTTTACGTTTTCAGTATACCTGAGAAAGTGCATTAGAAGAGCCTGAGAAAGTGCTGTGTAAAACCCAAAACTAAAGAACTAGCCGAGAGGAAGCTCACTCAACTCTCTTCCTTTTATGATGTCTGTATGGCTTTTAAACACGTAAACTGACCTTGAAACAGTAAAACCTGCTGAACTTGAAAAGAGGAAGGTCACTCAAACTATTGGCCTATGACGTCATTTTGACTTTTAGGCATGCAACATGACCTTGAGATCATGAACCTTTGAGGACATTTTGAGGTTTACATCCTCCAGCTCTAGAAAGATCTTCTGAAAAACCTCAAAGGTATATTTCAGTTTCTTAGGATAGCTTAGTTCCAAGGCATACGTAAGTCCGATCAGGAAGGCACAAGCATGTGCAACATCAGAAATACCGAAAAGCACCTCTTCTCCCTCGATGGCTATTCCTATCTGGTTGTCGAGACCTTCATCCTTGGCTTTGCTGACCATAAAGATGTTCAGTACCATTGTACTGATGGCCTCTTGGAGAGCTGCAGCATCGTCATTGTCAAAAATCTGTAAAATATACCATAAGGACAGGTTTCAGTAAATTTACTTTAAAGCTTTAATAGCTTTTTTAAAGCACTTTAATTTTAAACGGATAGTTCACAGAAAATGAAAAAAATCACTCATCAACTCACCACTGGCTGAGTCTAGGGTTAGGGTAGTGGCAGGCAGACACTTGGGTGACGCCACACAAGCAGTATGGAGGCATTTAGTTTTTTTTAAAATGGTGTTTTATTTTAACAAAGGAGGTCACAATTGCCTTCAATGTATTGTATTCGGCTGCAACACAGTTTACTCCTAAGTCTCTTGAAGTGTATTGTGGACTCAAACACTTCACCCTACCATCCATCGGCATAGTGGAGAAGTAGATAATTAGGGAATACAATTTTTTTTCTATCCCTTTTATGTAAATCCAATGATTAACAAAAGCATTGTTTGAAAGCAAAAACAGTGTTGTAATCACGTCTGAGTTATTTTACATTGAGGACATAAGGAGACAAAAAAGTTCAAGGAAATGCCACTGATTGAATATTCTGTTTAGTATATAACCACTAATTCCACCTTAAGTTAAATTTACACTGTTGTTACTCATTTAGCTCTACAGAAGTTACAATTACACTTCACTTGTTTGGTTTATTTCTGTTGACAAAGACGCTAATTAATTGAATTGGGAAGGGGGTCCAAACTGACCCACTTTTCATTAACTACATTTTAATCGTGAAAAAAGTAGAACTTGAGGTTTTACCATTGAGAAGCAAAATTGTAAGACCCACCATTGGATAAATCATCTTTGCATTTAATTAAGCACTGCAGCAATGCAAAAAAAGTAAGAATTTGAGGAAAGACTAACTTTGCCAAAACATTTAAAGTTTGCATGCCTGAAACAGATCTCTATTATGCATGTTTAAAATCTTCTTGTTTTGTAAGGTTAATTTTAAATGCCATTTACTTTGCATAGTGGAGGTTACTCCAGCTGTATTATAGTGCATTTAACTATACTGTGCATATTAATTTTCCAAAATTGTGCCTTGTTTAGAACCTGAAAATGTGATGAATACTTCAGTAGAAATATATACACAAGGCAGATGTATTTTATCTTTACCTGGTAGACTTTGATAAATCCCTCCGGCTTCTCTCCAAGGTAGAGAATGAGGCCTCTGACCACCGCTTCTCTCCTAGATTCAATGCTGTTGTCCTACAAAAATATTAAATATTAAATTATGTAGAATCAGAATGCTACTACACAAAGCTAACTGCTATACTATTATAAGTACGTGCCTTATTTAACATGTCAAGGGTCTCATCCAGTTTCCTCCCGACAGCTCCTCCCTTCCTCCTGAACAAGCTCAACAGCTGGGGTGTATATTGATCCAACTTCCCTAGGAATGTGGACTGGAGTGGCTTCAAAGTGATCCTCCGGAATTCCTCCTCGACCTGAGAGAGACCAACAAAGATTGAGATACAAGCCGATAATGATTAATTCCATCTAGAGAAATTATTAGAAAATACCTGGAAAAGCGCAAACAGGGCAGGCCATCGAGCCCTGAAGTCAATCACCGGTGGTTTATTGAGAATTACATCACTTCGACGCAGTGAAAAGGTTGTTGCCATCTTATCATTGATCACGCTGTCGTTGTCCCTCTTCTTGAACTCGTAAAGAAGCTCCACTCGCACCTGTTCAAGGCTTTCCAAACTTTCGCCTTGAGGAGGAGGTGGGAGGTAATTCACCTCCGATTTCTTTGCCTTTTTCACATTTTTTGCTGGAGTGCTATCTGCAGCCGATTTTCTCTTCAGAGTATTAACCTGTAACTCTGGTAGTCCAAGGTGTTTGACCTTCGCTCTGTAATTCCCCATCTTGTACTTAAGGCTGTTGTGCCAGCCGTACAAACCATTAAATGAAACTGGGTCCTTCAAACAAGGGTGCTTCATAATTAGGGCCACTGCTACCTGCTCTCTTTGTGCCTGTGAAGGATATGCAGTGTAGAAAAAAATACTCTCTGCTAATTTCTCCAGAATGTTTGATTTTACTGAAGGATTATTAAGTAGGGTTCCGTCCTTTTGGTAAACTTCATTTGCAGCTTGTAAAACAAGCTCGGTGTCAAAGGCGAAGGTAGGTACCTCAAATTGAGCTGGCCATGACACAGAACGAAGGGAGGAGGTGCTCCTTGGAGAAGAGAGAATGATGGTATCACTAGATGCAGTGGAACCAACATCTTCTGATAAGTCTGCACCACTGCTATCAAAGCTCTCCAGGATCACTGGCTCAGCAAGAACCACCTTGATGGTGTCTTTGTCCTTTATGTCGCATGTTTTAAGGAGAGTAAAAAACTGACCATCAAATTCCTGGTCCTGGAATTGCAAACTAAAATCTTCCTCGATTGCAAATGTCTCTTGAACGATATTCTTCAAATCCTCCACAGTCTCTGGGATTCCTGAGGGCAAAGGAAGCTTCCTTATTTGTTCTCGGAGTATGACTCGGAGTTTGGCAGACATGTTGATGATTCTGTAGTTGAAGAGAAAGACATAAGAAACATTAGAACCTGTGGCAGCCTTCAGTTGTCATAAAGACTAAAAAAGGTGTTTAGTTTGTCCAGTTTAGATGACTGTAAAAAGCATGGCGGACTCTGTAGAGAGGACCCACTACTGATGTTAATATAAAGTATTTAAACAAAGGGCCCATTTTAGGGCAAAGAAAACTCAAATTCATACAATTTAGATGAAGCACACTAGTGAAAACATCACTAGGATTAGGATTTGTATACAGTTTCTACCAATAGATCCCTTTCACCTAAATCTTACATACTGGACCTTTTAACAATTTAGAGCAATGTGTTAAGAGCATGAGGTATTCTCAGTTAAGTAGATAAGGTCCTTTGCAGTTTCATAGGTACATATTGGACAACAATTTTAAATTTTAAATTTTAAAAACCTGCTAATGTATAGTGTATACAACTACCTAATCTTGCAGGAGAATGTGATGCTTCAAGGTGACAAATCGCTTTTGCTGAACAGTGTATGCGGCAAGAGGGTAAGAGTCTGTTAAATCTTGCATTTTAAGGACAGTCGCTTGTCTTGTGGATTCCAATTCAAAAGCCCTGAGGTGCTCACTGTACCAGGAATGTAAACACTTGACAGCAAATACAGGCTCGCCATGGACAATGAGGATTAGACTCAGTTCAACAAAGTCTGGAAGCCCTCCAGTGGATCCATGGGGCAAGATCATTCCCACTGAGTAACTGGTGCCATGGCAAATCACTGTATTGGTCACATGAACACATGTCTCTCCAGGAAACTTTCTTTGCACCGCATCCTGTATGCTTTCCTTCAGGACATCCACAGGCACTGTGGACAGATTTGAGACATTGAGGGCAGGTTTGAGGATGTCTCTGCCATGCATATGGTAAGCCAGCATGAACTGATGCTTAACCGCAAGAGACAATAAAATGTTGCGAAAACACCTAGTATGTCGAACGACTCGCTTAAAGAAGCTATGTTTCGCTTCAAAGCGCATCGTCCACAGAGCTACAAGCGGTCCAAAAGCCTTGATTAGTTGTGGATAATGTTCAAGGAAATGGTGCTTTGGCAGAAGTTTTGCCTCTGGGAAAACCTGCATGTATCTATGCCTGTGCTCTGATATCTTGGTGTCAAGGTATCTGATTGTGTCATCGGTGTGAACTGGAGAAACCACTAGTTCAACAATGTCTTTTAGATCCATTAGAAGATGCCATGCTGGTTCACTCTCTGGCACTCTGAAACCAATGATAAGAGGGAGCAGGCGCAACAAACACCAATTTTCATGGGCGTTTCCACCGACGCTGTTTTGGGTGGCAAAGTTCAGTGGCACAGGCTGTGGGCTGTCAGCTTTGTCAGTCCACCTGTAGCTGAACTGTCTGATTAGGTCATTGAGTTGAAATACAGTAAAGTATTTTTTCTTTATCAGAACCTTAAGGCACAGAGCCAACTCCAGACGTACTATTCCCTCGAAAAGGTCGTGGAGCAAGTCTGGTGGATACCCTGACAAAACGTTAAAATATCTTAATGTATTAGTCAAGGCACACTGCCTTTTCACACCAAAGCAGTGAGTGAGAGTGGGACTTTCTAAAGCAGTTTGTACATGAAGAGAATGTTCCTGCTTCGTTCTTCCTCGGAAGGATCCAGTTCTTACTTCTTTTTTCTGAAACTCAGACAGCTCTCCCAAACAAAACCTACAAACATGAGATCCAGAAAAGCTTTCTAAAAAGCCACCGATTGAATGGGCACCTAAATTGTCCGCTACTACACAAACTATTGTGCCTTTGATTTTCTTTCCAAACATAGGAATAAAGAGCCCTTCCTCTTCCAACTGGACAAGGTCTTTTAAAAGTGGTTCAAGCACTGCCTCATAACCAAACTTCTTTACGTCAACTGCCTTGCAAAGCACAGCTAGATAAATTGACTTCAATGTAGCACGAAACTGTGGTGGAATATTTGCCAATACCCAGTACACTGCAGTGATTTTGTGTTTTTTTCGGGATGTCCCCAGAGGATTGCAAACCTCAAAATCGTCAATGTAGAGAATGAGAGGAAGAGTTATGTCTTCAGTTGAAAGAAGTGCATTTTCTTTAAAATGTGTTCCGTCACGAAATGACTTGTAACATCCATCGAGAGTAGTATATGAAGAGTTGAAAGCTTTCTCCTGTATGTCTTTCACACTTAAAATCTGTGACAATGACTGAAGAATGGGAATGTATTGTAATGTTTGACCTTCCTTTTGGTCCAGAATGTATTCGACAGGCTCTACCACGTGAAATTTCTTCTTAAAAAACTCATGCCTTTTGTAAGAGGTGGCAAGAGGACCGTCAGCTCTTAAAGCTGTGCCAATAGGGTTTGTCTCACACAAGTGTTTGACTAAATCGGAGATGGCAGAGTCATTAAGCACCCCCTCATGTTTCCTTAAACATGAATTTACAGTTTTTGTTATATCAGAAACTGACACCGAAGAAGATATAAACTGGAGCTCTGCTACTACTTCACTAATGCAATTGCTTGGCACATTATAAATGCTCTCTAACTTTAATAAAAGATGGCCTAGCTTCAGTTCAATTTCTTCTTCTTTCAATTCTTCCTCTCCTGAACAGTCATATTCTGCTGAACCCTCAGCCTCAGAACATTGTGCTACAGCAATATCATCTGTAATATTTGACTGGTCTACATACTCATGTACGATTTCAACCCGGAAGTCACTTGAAGAATGTGATGCGTGTTGTCGGGATCTGTGTGATGCAAATGTTCCATACACATTTGTGTAAAAATCACACTCCCTGAAGACACAGTGCACAGTTTCACTTTTCCTAAGATGAACTCCAAGATGTTGGAAGTAATCCTTCTCAGAGGAGGCACAATAACTGCAAAGTTCACAACTAAAACAATTCACTTCTGGTGTGGATTTGTTAGTTGGATGTCTCTTTGACAAATGTGACTTGAGGGCATTCCAGGTTTTGAAAGAGCAAGGGCAATCAGGATATAAACAGGGAAGAAACTCTCTGTGGTTGTGCCTAAACCTATAGTGCTTCAAAAGTTCATTTGTTTCAGGGCAAACAAAATTACAGATCTTGCAAATCCATCCCATTAGGACTGAAACCCAGGGGCTAGATCCAAGTACATCCAGACCCCGAAGGAGAAGCAAAGTGAGTGGTCTCTGGGGAAGGTTAGGGTGGGACTCTGCAGGAGATTCTTGATGTAGGCATTGTTAGGGCAGGGAGCTTGGCTTCCATTAAACGTTGTTCACCTCTCCATTTCTTGGTCCGTCTGTCCATCGACAAAAGTAAAAATAAAAATAAACATAAGACAATAATTTTGCTGCTCAGTCATTTAAAAATAGACTGCAATTTTCCTAGCTGATTCAGATTTCCGTTTTTCTCTTTTTTAGTCTGACCTGCCATTTAATTTTTCTTTCAGGAACTACAACAGACAGCACACACAAAATTTGTTGAACTTTTCTGTTTATGGAAACATTTTACTGTGTGATCAATAGTAAGAATATTGAATGGCATTACTTTTACATTGTATTTATAATATACCTCACTTAAAGAAAGCCCTTTGCGACTATAGTATGATTTACGATATACGATTTTGGCCTGATGATTCTCATTTCATTTAAAAAGTTGTGCATGCATTGCTCAGGACTGGCATAGGATGCGAACAGTTTGTTTTGTTTGATTTGTAATTTTTGTTTAAAAATCATTACTTTTGCTTGGAATGCTTTAGAAAGATGACGCTACTTTATGAAACACAGACTGGATCATCAAGATGGTTACTGATCAAGCAAGTCATACATTAAGTCAAACAACCAAAATGATGTTTTATTGTCATAAAACATAATTTTGTTTATGTTGATTCTACTGAAGGGAGACAAATTTAATGAAGACATAAATCATGTTTAAAATGTGTCACCGGTCATACAGCTTCAATGATAAATCAGTTAATAGATTACTTTTCCACCATTAAATTAATTGCCAAGTATTTTGATTATTCATTCATAATTTTTAAGCATTTTTTATGAAAGCATAATCAAATACTCAGATCTCACTATCTCAATTGTGAATGTTATGATTTCTTTACTCCACTGTGAGAGTAAAGACATTTTAGGATATCACCTTGGGCATTGGGAAAAAACTAATTAACATGTTTCACAATTTTATGGATTGATTAATCAATAATGAAATCAACAATGAAAATAATAGTTGCTGACAAATGGGTATCTTGTACAGCCTTGCTGAGTCACAATAGAGTAGTTTTATTTTATTTTAAAGGATTTGGTTATTTAAATTAACACAATCGTAATATCAAGCATTTTCATTGATTTCCAGGATCTGTGAGACCGTTTGTGTGACGATGGTGGATGGGTCAGAATAATTTGCTGTAGAAAAGATCAAGATCACAGAGACCAGTCCTCTTTGTGGACCGTTCCTCTCTGCTGCATACTGTGCAGCAGACATAGAGAGGGTGTGTGTGTGTGTGTGTGTGTGTGTGGAGGGGGGGGGGCTGCTCTTTCACGCAGAAGCTGAGTTTACCTTAGATTGACTCATTTTAAGATTATGTCAAACCAAGAAAAATGATAGCTTTCATGTAAGCTTGTAAAAAAAATCGTTTTGCTCCGTGGCAGTGAAACTTCAACTCACTTGTTCTCCGGCGCAGCTTCTCTTCGTGTCGCGATAGAGAGAGGGAGAGAGCGAGCGGGCCAGGGAGACAGAGACAGAGAGAGGGAGAGAGAGCGCGCGCGCACGAGAGAGGCACGTGTCACATGCGTGTGCAGCAGGCAAAAAATAAACTATCCATATCGGACCTTTTCGGTGGCTCAACCGAAGCCGGTGTGAATAACTGACAACCGCGACACGAAGCCGTTTGCAGATCAAACGCAGACAGTGCGGCCCCGGGGTAAAGAAAACGCCGCGGCACCATGAAAACCCTGTTAGTGTCGCTAAAAATGTTCTTCAAATATACTTTGTGTAAAGCCACTTACTTATATTATCGTCATAAAAACCCTCTTACATTATTTTTATTTCTTTAACAATGTGAAAACCTTACCTGGAAGTTGTCGAACCGTCGATGACAAACTGGCTTCACCATGCACAAAGTCCAATGAAACTGTAAAAAAAATATCTTCTGATTAAAATGAAACAACATTGTGTTACTGCAGTGCATATATTTCAGAAACATATTTTGGCGCAAAGTTTACCTGATCAATGAAGGTGATGAGACCCGTCGCCATGCTAGAAAGTTCTTCTGAGCCAAAAATGGGGCCCCGCCTCCTGACCTCAGACCACAATAGGCACAGCCTATGGCAGAGCACTACGCAGGTGCATGAAATCACGTGACTCCCGCCACTTTGCAGCGTAAATGCAACAATAAAATGTGTGTTGGATGTTTGTATGGAAGAAGATTAGTTGAGATTTCGTAAATACATATTGTTAAGAAAAAAAATAATAATCTCTTGTATTTTCAACAGATGCAGATTAAGTCGACAACTATATATTTTTTGTAGAACTAAAAGCATACATATTTATTGTTAATATCATAGATATAATTGTGTTACAATTACATGCTCTCAGAATCACTTTTATCAGTGCACAATTGGTCCAATCGATATCCATCATTGGCTCAGGCTGTCATCCTGTGTGTGTGTATGAGCATTATGCATCCATATATCACTGTCCCGATGACATGGCCTGAAAGTAACTATGAACTGCTGCACCACTGACCTCGGATCTGTTTTGTTTGGCCTAGTGTGCAACACTCATGAGGACAATGTGTGAACAATGCGTCTGATCAAACCGACAAACACACCCATGGGCACAAGTGCATTTGTTATTCAAACAACGTGGGCACTGGATGAGACAATGACAACTGCGTTAGTCTGAAATTAGCTCAATGAAAACTTTCACAGAACAAACTATGCAGAAAAGATGTGCATTAATTACACTATACATTTGGTTGTATTTGTTTAGTGGTTTGTTAGTTGGCAGGATTTCTCATAACTACTTGACGGATTACCACGGATCTTGGTTAAACAATGTTGTGTATGTCAGGAAATAACCTATTAGATGTCAGTGCAGATATGCGTCATGGGGCGGACCCAGGATTTATATTTTCCTTACTTCAAAATTCCGAGATGGGACTATTTGAACATTTCGTAGATTTTTCAGACAAAATGAATTGGTCTGTATTAATTGAATTTAAATGTGGTTTCATAAGGCCGCTGTTGGGCCTTGGCGAAGGTAGCCTCTCTCTGAGTACTACTAGTTCTAATTTATAGTATGGTTTATGGTTACACTGTAAAATGTCAAGCCTCAATTAAATTTCTTTCTGATAATTTGATAGGGGTCAGGGTTTGTATATCAGTCTTCTTGCACTGAAAGCGTCACACCTTTAGGGTATAGCTTATTAAAATAAGTCTGGTGGTTTAATAAGCCATTGCCTCAGCCTACATCTCTCTATTTATTATTTTTTGAATGAAGAGATCTTTGATATTTATATCAGCTGATATTGGTATCAGACATTTTCCCTCCCTTATATTGATGTTGGCCTTGTCCCTTAAAATCCATATTGGTCGAGCTCTAGTCCGAAACTAGCAAAGCAACTTTGAGCTTTGTGCTGGGTGTAAGATGGAAACCAGAGTCTTGTTTGTTAGTCCTTGTAAAGTGTGTAATGTTGTAGCAAAGGTGCTGTTGATCAGCAGTTTAGAGTTTAGGCCAGAGGTGGACCACATGTTGTCCAGTTGTAGTTAACAAACACTGTCAGCCTGTACTGTGTTGCTGTCACGTTAAAGGTAGAAAATAATATCATTTCATCCTAATGAAACTGTATTATGCTAAATATTTGACATACTGTGAAACATTATCACAATTTGTAGGAAAGAAATATGAGTTCTGGTTTTATGGAGTCATTTCACCGTCGCAGTTGATTGATGTTTAAATTAGAGAAGCTCTGAGGTGCCTTTTTTTTTTAAAAGGCACCTCTTGGAAAAGATGAGTAATGTTTCTCATCAGTTCCTTTGGCATCCATACATTTGTCTGCTTGTCTCCCTGTCTTAATATCCATCTCCCTTACTCTCCCTCTAAGTACTCATCAGTATGCAGAGGCTGCAGTCTGACCTATTAAAAGTCATTTGTCAAATTGCAGCCAACTGGCTTGCCTGCAATCAGGCTCAATGTGAATATATTTTGACATGTGTTTTTCCTGCCCTCCGCTGAGCGCCTAAGGACCTGTGACAGCTCGGAGCCTCTCTGAATACTAATAAAGTTAGCGCTAATACAGTTGGCAAAGATGCATGTACACACACACACACATATACACAAACTTGAGTACTGTCAGCAGAATTACACAGCAGGCGCAATCTCCATATTCTTAATATATTGTACCTGTCAGTCGAAGCAAGTGGGACTGTCACATTTGATCATTTTCGTGTCAACCAGCGGACATGTAATGCTGCTCTTCAAACACACACACACACACACACACACACACACACACACACACACACACACACACACACACACACACACACACACACACACACACACATACACAACGATGGAAGCACATCAATATTTACCAAAAATGTAGGAAACACACCTGCAGTTTAGCCGGTCCGTGTGAGAGCTGGTCATGAGTTTCCCAGCAGGGGGTCCTGTCCCCAGAGGCCGGCTGGGTGACACAGATGTTTGTGAGCTGAGCAGATGCTGCAGAGCTCCTGGAACATGTGTTTCATGCTATTGCCAAAACACATAGCTTTGCAGGATTTAAATAAGACTGTGCCTTTAGCTGTAATCTTAGAGGTGACTAGTTGTTAGGATCCTTACTGTTTATTTCGGTGTGCAGCAAGATATGGTCATGAGGGGAGAGAAGCTAAATAACTTTTGAATTCAGACATTCATTGAACTTCTGGAGGGGCTGTATGTGAGAATGTGATTTAAAAGAGGAGTTATACACGTAGACTACCGCGGCAAGATTCAGCTTTTGATGATACGGGCTGGCGTCAGTGTCCATGTACTATCGGGGAAAAAACTTGATTTCAGCTGCATAATTTAGACGTCATGTCCTGCCTCCTACAATCTCCTGCTGCTTTCTTCATATGCGAAAGGCAAAATCCAGAAGAAGACCAGACTGTATTTTCCAGACATGGTCTTGGAGTTCATACTGAAACAGAGGGTCAAAAGATTTGTGCGAGTCTGATTTAATCATTTCAGCTGAGCTGGAGCACCGGGCCAATAGTCTAATTGGGCATATTATGTTTTTCTAACATAAAACAATTATAATGCAGTCATAGTTGCATGAAAGTGGCAGGAAAAAGTGAGGATGCAGTTAATTAATACCATGAATAATTAATGAAGCTGGTGGTTATTCCTGATTGATGTCACCAATAGTTAAAGAGGTCCTGATATGTAGAGTTTTTGGAAGCTTTCAGTCTAGGCCAAAGTAATTAACCAACTGAATAACCACTTAACCTTGCTACACTCCCTCTTCCATAAATGTAGAAATGATTACTTAAGCATCTGTTGTACGGTCGTGTTCGCAGCCCTCAACAGCATGTTAAATACACTGTGTGTGCACTGTTCATCTCCCTGGTTGTCGTTACAATTCTTTTGCTGCTCATATGGCCATGGTAGTGTGTACTGATTGGCAGGGAGCTGAGCGAGCTATTAAAGTTTTGGCAGGATGAGGAAAACCTCAGTCATTTTAAAAGGACATAAAAATCAGTCCTGCTCTGCCTTTGGGTCTGTGATTTCTCCTGTTAACGGATCTTTGAAATAACAGCCACACGTTTGTGAGATATTCAACACCGAAACAGGGTTAAAACATTTTTTTTTTGATTTGCCTTTCCAGTGAACATTCTTATGATCTACAGATGCACAGATACAGGCACGCCCATACTTACTGGCATGCACACAGGAGTTTGCATCAGTGTTAATTTCGTTGACGAAGACGATGACGAAATATATTCGTTAACGACCTTTTTTCCATGACGAAGACGAGACGAAGACGTAACGAAAACGAATCTTTGAAAATAAAAACTATGACGAAATCTATTTTAATTTTCGTTGACGAGACGAGACGAGACGAAAATGTTGGTGGTTGACTAAGTCACAATAATTTTTAAAACATCATCGTATCAGGCCGTCATGAAGTATCAGTAGCGGGCGAGTGAATCTGTGTGTGTGTGTGTGTGTGTGTGTGTGTGTGTGTGTGTGTGTGTGCCTGTGCGCTCCCAGATAGCGCTCCGGTCCGTAGCTCCGCCCCCCGCCTCGCGCACTCGCTCAGAGAGGAACAGTGAAAGCAGAGCGCGTTCTCGTGGAGCAGCCTCTCAGTGACCGACTGCTTCTTAACTATGGAAACAGTGAAAACACAGAGTTTCTCTGGTCTCAGCTGGTCAGAGATCAGCGCCGCAGCTTCTTCATCAGAGCAGAAGCTGCAGTTGGTTTGTACCGATGTTCAGTTTCTGTGTCCGGCTCCAGTCTGACCTGCTCTCCCTTTTTGTTTTCACATTTAAAATTAAATATATATTTTTAAGCTATTAGGCTGCAGCTATATGTTTTTATAGAAAAGGAGTTTAATGTGGCTATTAAATGTGACTAAAACTAGACTAAAATGGAATTAGTTTTCGTCGACTAAAACTAGACTAAAATGGAATTTGTTTTCGTCGACTAAAACTAGACTAAAACTAAGAAGGATTAAAATGACTAAAAGGTGACTAAAACTAATATGCATTTTCGTCAAAAGACTAAGACTAAGACTAAATCAAAAATAGCTGCCAAAATTAACACTGGTTTGCATTGACTCCCATTCATTGTGGACAGCTAAACCAAACATTATCCCTAACCTTAACGAACTATTGACTAACCTCAACTTAAACACCGTTCACATTTTAGCCCTAACCTCAACCATCACAACTAAATGCCTAACCTTGTCCTAGTGCTAACCCTGAGAGCAAGTTTTAACCCTCAAAAAGGGAGGACCGGACAAAATATCCTCACTGCATAAGGTCTATGCTCAAAAAAGTCTTCACAAAGATATAGGTATGCACCCACACATTGAAATTGGCTTGAATTCCTGGCTGTGAATTGGCCCTGGTAGCTGAGGCATTATACGAGTCAGGGGGATGAGACGTGGTCAGCAGTTAGCACCACAGAGCATTTTGGATTTTATTCTGCCTCGTTTCCTTTCATGCCAGGCTGGTGTAGCAGGAACCTGGCTGCCTGTGTGGCTGTGTGCCGTTCTACCATGACGTATAGCAGAAGTCTAAAAATGCCCTTAACTCTTGTAGCAGACCTCTCTGTAACTCTAGAATATCAAAACCATGCAATTTGCCCACTGGCCCAGCAGTTAGAGGAAGTTTCCTTTCTTGACTTTAGGTTCAGCACCTGCAACCACTTATAAGCAGGTGTCCTAAAGCCATACACCAGAACCCTTAGCTCCACAGGGTTAATGTAACTCTTTAATGTAGACGCCAATGTAGGAGTACAGCAAACAATACTTTTCTTGATTAAATTATTTAATGTTTCGCCGAACAAATGTCAGAAAACAGTGATAAATATCTATAACAGTTTCTCTGCATTCAACCAATGATATTTAGTTTACTGAGAAAACCAGCAACATATGAACATTTGGAACTGAAACTGTGGCTTGTAAATTTCTTGCATTTTTCCTCCAAACCTATAAATGAATGAATGAATTATTGTTTCATGGATGACTGCTCTGTGATATTTGGCTCACTAGTATTTCATATTAAATCAGTTTTATAAATGTCAAAATGGTCACTGTGTAGGACTTTTACAGTTGCTAAAGAAGCAAAATTTACAATGTGTGATACTATAAAGTATACAGTCCTATGTTTTATAAAACAGAACTCTTTGTCCCTTGCAATACCAAAATTATTTTTCAATTGAAAAGTTAATAATCTATACGTGTTACACAGATCCGTAAAATCTTGAATCGTGAAAAAATTGTTGAATTCCCCTTTACTGTCAGCACAAGTTGGATGAAAAGAGCTTTTGTCACGTGTCCAATTCACAGATGACCACAATATCCTTTATACTGGAGCTTCAGTCAAACCACAAACATCCGAAATCATTAAATCTATAATTGATTAAAAAACATCCCTAAAACTTGTCAAAAGATTTATTTCATCTCAAAATCCATGAAAATAAGTGATAAACGAGGAAAGAGGCAAAGGACTGTTTGTCTGTTTCAAAGTGGACT